>NC_060139.1:569882200-570514521 GCF_021461385.2 Schistocerca piceifrons | reverse complement strand
CCATACTTCCACCACTGAAAGTCTCCTTCCACACAATCTCAGCAGCAACAGCACCTGTACATATATTCCACTGTCAGAGGTATCAGAACGGTTTTCGCTAAAACTTTCGATTCATTCGTTTGCGGTACAGAGACCCTTACCTGATATTGATATATTTGTCCTGCTCCACTATCGTAGAAAGTTTTTAGGATCAACACGGAATCACCCTGCATATAAGGTGAATCACCTAAAACATGCACCGCAAATATTACGGAAATGGAAAGCGCTATTAATGTGTGGTTTTCACAGAATGGATTGGCAGTCTGAGTATTGTTAGCCAATCAACAGACTATAATAATACTTAGAAAGTTTAATTTTGTGCAAATATACACTTCATTAAATGGAACAATGCCTATTAGCAGTAACGAATTAAAATCACCTGCGGTAGCACACACTGGAGAACAACAGAAGTGCATACACTAGTTATGTTGATTCTGACTAGTAACGAGACAATAAAACATCACAAGTTGGATTAAAAATGACCACTAGCAGCGGAAATATATGCTTACAGTCCGTATTGAATGACTGCTCCATACATACTAGTTTTTCAGCGGAGATGTGCGAGCAGGCTGCAATAATACATCGTTGCATAACGTCGCGTGTAGATGGCATGTCTTTGTAGGCAGCTTTCCCCACAGAAAAAAACTCTACACACATCAAATCCTGGGAATGGATTGGCCAAGGCAGAGGTCCTTTCCTTCCAGTCCAACGATTTGGAAGCAATTAGTGAAAACATGCTGTAGTACTTCGTGCAATATGTGCTGAACAGTCATGATACTGGTACCACAGGTTCCTAGTAGTCTCCAGAGTAACGTCTTTTAGCATCTGTGGAAGATGATCTGTTAGAAGACTGAAACTTATGCGCGTTCAGTGTTCCGTCTATGACAAATGGGTCTATGAGCTGATGGTTCACTATCCCACACAACACATTTACACTCCATGGACGCTGACGTTCCACCTGATGAAGCCAACGGGGATTGCCGCCAGACTAATAGTGCTTGTTTGAGCGGTTTACATGGTCCTGATTGGTAAATGTGGTTTCATTACTAAACAAGTTACATGATACATCTGAAGTATTCTGTCTTGATGCCCACATACTGAAGTTAACATGGATCTGGTGATCGTTTCCTTGACACTCTTGAAGGAGAGAAATGTGACTGGGATGGAACCTATGTCAATGAAGATAGCATTGGACACTTTACTGACTCATGCCGCTTTCTCGTGCGACTTCGAGGGCACTAACGTGCGGATCAACTGCAACAACAGCAAAAACATTAACTTCCCCCTTTTCTGTCGTCACTTTTTTTCTTCTGTTACGCTGTTTTGGTGTTACACAACCACTTGCACGTAACTGGCTGAAGAACTTGATAAATAACTGCCCAGATGGTCGACGTCGTTTGGTATATCTTGTCACATACTCCATAGAAGAATGAACTGCATTCTTGCTACACTCTTCATCGTGAGCGTGTCGGCTTTTGCTGCATTGGTAAATCCAATCGTTTACTGACGACCTACTAGTTAGGCTGTCACACACTAACTAACCCACAAGTCGCAATGCTCTCAAGAAATACACAAGCCCCTAAGTATTATTACGATGTGTTTCTTGGCTAACAATACGAGCACCTGATGGCAATCCATTCTGTTAAAACCGTATATCAGTAACATTTCCCATTTCCGCAATATTTGCGGTGCAAGTTTTAGATGATTCATCCTGTATACATACATTTACTGGAGCCGGCGACTATAAGATTGACGCTGTGACATTGGATGATATTTTCGGACACTGATTCTTATTCAAAACATTATGTGCTCAGTCCACTCTACAAGCCCTAGCAGTTTCTAATGGGGATTTCCCAGCACCCTGTATGTGTATATATTTTCATCACACCACTTGCTGAGACTGCAACTTGCTGAAATTTTTCCAGTTAAAGGCTACTATGTCTTTATAGCCGGTGACGATGTGTCAAGCATTAGGAGACGAAACGTTAGGCGCAGACATATAACTTAGACTACAGTCTTAGACCCGTGCAATAAAACTGCCACGGACGGAAAAACTGGCCTTCATTGTGTGTTATGTAATTTTATGCTGTCAGGAAGACTCGCAAATGAAAATGACCCAGAAGGACCCGATGGTGGAAGACGTACTGCAGTGGACGCCACTGCGGTTTGCTGAGGAGACGAACGCCTGGTATTGGGTGGATTTGTTGCAGCAGGCTGGTGTACCAGAACAGGATCTGACAATTACAAAGACGAAACTCCGCAACGAAGAAAGTGCCGCCCAAATAATGAGGGCAGCTTGTGAGTCGGGGTACATATCCCTGCTGAACTTCGACTGTCTGTGGACCCATCGCTGGTGAAGGCGATGCTGGACTCATACGGCTCGACGGCGCTGCACGTGGCGGCTTCGAACCGGCGCAACGCGGCCGTCAGGATCCTGCCGGGAGCCGGGGCCGACGTGCAGGCCACCGACCTGCGGGGGCGGACAGCGCTGCACGCTGCTGCCGAGAACGACGCCATCGCGTCCATCCACGTGCTGCTCGAGCACGGCGCCAACGTCTGCGCCAAGGACTGCGACGGCAAGACGGCCACCCTCCTGGCCCAGGAGTGCGGCCACACTGCCGCGGCCAACACCCTTGACCTGAGCGGCTGCATGCAGTGGTCCATGCGCAAGCTCATCATCGCGGCCGAGGCGGGCAACGTGGAAGCCGTCCGCCAGATGCTGCCGGCCGTGAAGACGGTTGTGAAGCCGGGCGAGTGGCCGCACCTGCACTGGGCGACGCTCAACGGCAGCGCGACGGTGGTGCGCACTCTGCTGGCCGCGGGCCTCGACCCCAACGGCAGCGACCGGCACGGCAACACCGCGCTGCACGTGGCGGCGGCGCGCGGCCGGCCCGCCACCACCGCGGCGCTCGTCGACGCCGGCGCCGACCTGGACGCGGCCGACTCGAGCGGCTCGACGGCGCTGCACTACGCGGTGCGCACCGACAACGTGCCGGTGGCGCGGCTGCTGCTGGCGGCGGGGGCCGCGCCGGACCCGCGCGACGACCAGGGCCAGACGCCGCTGCACCGCGCCGTCGCCAGGGGCTCCGCCGCCGCCGTCGCGGCGCTGCTGCGCGCCGGCGCCAGCCCCGACGTCGCCGACGGCGCCAGCCGGACGCCCGCCGACCTCGCGCAATAGCTCGGCTACAAGGACGTCCTCAGGTGCCTGCGGCTCGCGCCGCACTGACCAAGTGCGCGATCTTCCATCTCTTGTCTACAGAAATAAACGAGGCGTTGCACACACGGATGAAGCTGTTCTTCACCTCCCTTTACTATCCATTGTGGTTTCAGTTCACCTACTGCTTGATCTAGAAAGATATCTTCTTCCTAAGTAATCGTGCCTTGGACATCCACTGCATATAGTGAATCAGTTTCTGTAGTCTACAAAAATTTGTTCTACATTCACATCTGTACTGTGCAATCCGCCATACTACGTGTACCACCATTACCGAGCGAGGTGGCGCAGTGGCTAGCACACTGGACTTGCATTCGGGAGGACGATGGTTCAATCCCATGTCCGACCATCCTTATTTAGGTTTTCTGTGATTTTCCTAAATCGCTCCTGGTAAATGCCGGGATGCTTCCTTCGAAAGGGCACGGCCGACTTCCTTTCCTAATCTGATGAGGCCGATGACCTCGCTGTCTGGTCTCCTCCCCCCAAAACAACCCAACCCACCATTAATTCCCCTACTACTGTTTCATGCATGAATGGTGCAAGAGAAAACTGACTGCTCGTGAGCTTTCGTACTAGTAGCTACATTTACCGTCATGATCCTTTTGCGATCTTGTAGGAGGAACTAATATGTTGGTTTGCCCTTCTGCCTTCGGGATTTCAGTGTTAAACTGCACCGTAAAGCACAACACCTCTCTTCTAGCGTCTGCCACTGGAGTTTGATTAGTACCTCCGTGAGGCTCTCGCCGTTGCTCGATGAAACTGTGACGTAACGCGTTGTCCTCCTCTGGATCTTCTTTGGTTCCTTCACCAATCCAACTGGTGTGAATTCCAGACTGAAGAGGAATACTCAAATATCGGTCGTCCGAAGGTTTTTTAAATTACCTCATTTACGACTAAACTACTTATCCTTGTATTCTTCTATTGAATCATAGTACACCATCTGCCGTAAAATGATCAGTATTATCTAGGAATTCAACTTCAAATTTCCTTACATTCATACTCCAATACATATAATACAAAGAAAAAGTGAATAAACAAGCAAGAATAAAACTTTTAGGAACAAAAAATAATTTCAGAAGTTGTTCAGCTGTCTCTTAACCAAACAACGAAGAATATAGCCACCTACTTACCTAAAATACTTTACATTAATCACGATAGCAAACACTTTTGGAACGAGAGAACAGCAACTCCTATTTATAATTCAGTCGCATCTGGACATTTTAAATACATAACACGTTTCGATCTGAGTGGATCATCTCCAGAACTGTTAGCTTCTGTCAGCAACCTGCCATGGCTGCGTGAGAATCTCTTATAATGTACTGAAGTGATCTCGAGATTATTCTGAGATGTCTAAACATGTCATCTATTTAGAAACGTGCATCTGAGACAAAAGAATAAGTCAGAACTGTTTTAAGTATTTTACAATTGCTTTCACTGAAAATTAACTGCCATTCCCTACATCAAACTTCGACTGCTGCACTTTGTCTCCTTCATCACTATGCTTTTTTCTTAAGGCAAGTATAACTGACGCCAAACATACATTTATGCAGTGTCATTCAGATTGCTTAACTCAGTTCAACACGTTTCAAGGGGGTTTAATACACTACTGGCCATTAAAATTGCTACACCAAGAAGAAATGCAGATGATAAACAGGTATTTGTTGGACAAATATATTATACTAGAAATGACATGTGATTACATTTTCACGCAATTTGGTTGCATAGATCCTGAGAAATCAGTACCCAGAACAACCACCTCTGGCCGTAATAACGGCCTTGATACGCCTGGGCATTGAGTCAAACAGATCTTGGATGGCGTGTACAGATACTGCTGCCCATGCAGCTTTAACACGATACCATAGTTCATCAAGAGTAGTGACTGGTGTATTGTCACGAGCCACTTACTCGGACACCATTGACCAGACGTTTTCAATTGGTGAGCGATCTGGAGATTGTGCTGGCCAGGGCAGCAGTCGAACATTTTCTGTGTCCAGAAAGGCCCGTAAAAGACCGGCAACATGCGGTCGTGCATTATCCTGTTGAAAAGTAGGGTTTCGCAGGGATCGAATGAAGGGTAGAGCCACAGGTCGTAGCACATCTTAAATGTAGCGTCCACTGTTAAAAGTGTCATCAATGCGAACAAGAGGTGACCGAGACGTGTAACCAATGGCACCCTATACCATCACGCCGGGTGAAACGCCAGTATGGCGATGACGAATACACTCTTCCCATGTGCGTTCACCGCGACGTCGCCAAACACAGATGCGACCATCAAGATGCTGTAAACAGAACCTGGATTCATCTGAAAAAAAATGACGTTTTGCCATTCGTGCATCCAGGTACGTCGTTGAGTACACCATCGCAGGCGCTCCTGTCTGTGATGCAGCGTCAAGGGTAACCGCAGCCATGGTCTCCGAGCTGATAGTGCATGCTGCTGCAAACGTCGTCGAACTGTTTGTGCAGATGGTTGTTGTCTTGCAGACGTCCCCATCTCTTGACTCAGGGACCAAGACATGGCTGC
Organism: Schistocerca piceifrons; assembly: GCF_021461385.2. Lineage (NCBI taxonomy): Eukaryota > Metazoa > Arthropoda > Insecta > Orthoptera > Acrididae > Schistocerca > Schistocerca piceifrons. The sequence goes on along the minus strand of NC_060139.1, from coordinate 570,508,747 downwards.
ACGATCCATTACAGACATGTGGATAAGATCCCTGTCATCTCGACTGATAGTGATACGAGGCCGATGGTATCCAGCACGGAGTTCCGTATTGCCCTCCCGAACCCCCCGATTCCATGTTCTGCTAACAGTCATTGGATCTCGACCAACGCGAGCAGCATTGTCGCGGTACGATAAACCGCAATCGCGATAGGCTACAATCCGACCTTTATCAAAGTCGAAAACATGATGGTACGCATTTCTCCTCCTTATACGAGGCATCACAACAACGTTTCACCAGGCAACGCCGGTCAACTGCTGTTTGTATATGAGAAATCGGTTGGAAACTTTACTCATGTCAGCACGTTGTAGGTGTCGCCACCGGCGCCAACCTTGTGTGAATGCTCTGAAAAGCTAATCATTTGCATATCACAGCATCTTCTTCCCGTCGGTTAAATTTCGCGTCTGTAGCATGTCATCTTCGTGGTGTATCAATTTTAATTGTCAGTAGTGTATAACAGATTTGAACATACTCTGTGTAATTGGTGTGTATGCACGTATTTCTATTGTTAACTAAGGATGGTGTACTGAACGGTGTTACATGAATGTTTACATCATTTTCAGAGTAATAATTATAGCCATTACAAGTTGTATATTTTTAGGGTGGTTAGTACCTCCAAGTACATCTTGCAAGAGGAAGCCATTAATTTCAGTTAGCCTGGGCAGCAATTCTGGTGCTGAAGTGCGGATACGTGGATGAAAAACGGTCAATCTATACTGAGAGTGGTAGTCCACTTAGAAGTGCTTGTATGACAGTGCAGCAAACATCAGGCCGCAATGTTCATGATATGTTTGTGGGAAGACTGTTCGACTCAAAGTAGAACGATGAACACACTGATGTGTGTTTGTATTAAGGTACCAATATAGAAGTACCTGCACTTATGCCCGTTACACCCTACGTCGCAACACCTGAGAAACTGGAGCTTAGAAGAAAAGTTTGGAGATCACAGAAACAAATTGTGGAAACTCTTACTGAGGTGAAATATGAAACGTTACCTCAAGGTTGTTGTTTTTGTGGTCTTCAGTCCTGATACTGGTTTGATGCAGCTATCCATGCTACTCTATCCTGTGCAAGCTTCTTCATTTCCCAGTAACTACTGCAGCCAACATCCTTCTGAATCTGCTTAGTGTACTCATCTCTTAGTCTCCCTCTACGATTTTTACCCTCCACGCTGCCCTCCAATACTAAATTGGTGATCCCTCGATATCTCAGAACATGTCCTACCAACCGATCCCTTCTTCTTGTCAAGTTGTGCCACAAGCTCCTCTTTTCCCCAATTCTATTCAATATCTCATCATTAGTTATGTGATCTACCAATCTAATCTTCAGCATTCTCCTGTAGCACCACATTTCGAAAGCTTCTATTCTCTTCTTGTCTAAACTATTTATCGTCCACGTTTCACTTCCATACATGGCTACACTCCATACAACTACTTTCAGAAACGACTTCCTGACACATAACCCTACACTCGATGTTAACAAATTTTTCTTCTTCAGAAACTCTTTCCTTGCCATTGCCAGTCTACATTTTATATCCTCTCTACTTCGACCATCATCAGTTACTTTGCTCCCCAAATAGCAAAACTCCTTTACTACTTTAAGTGTCTCATTTCCTAATCTAATTCCCTCAGCATCACCCGACTTAATTAGACTACATTCCATTATCCTAGTTTTGATTTTGTTGATGTTCATCTTATACCCTCCTTTCAAGGCACTGTCCATTTCGTTCAACTGCTCTTCCAAGTCCTTTGCTGTCTCTGACAGAATTACAATGTCATTGGCGAACCTCAAAGTTTTTATTTCTTCTCCATGGATTTTAATTCCTACTCCATACTTTTTTTTTGTTTCCTTTATTGCTTGCTCAATATACAGATTGAATAACATCGGGGATAGGCTACAACCCTGTCTCACCCCCTTCCCAACCACTGCTTCCCGTTCATACACCTCGACTCTTATAACTGCCATTTGCTTTCTGTACAAATTGTAAATAGCCTTTCGCTCCCTGTATTTTACCCCTGCCACCTTCAGAATTTGAAAGAGAGTATTCCAATCAACATTGTCAAACGCTTTCTCTAAGTCTACAAATCCTAGAAACGTAGGTTTGCCTTTCCTTAATCTTTCTTCTAAGATAAGTCGTAGGCTCAGTATTGCCTCACGTGTTCCAACATTTCTACGGAATCCACACTGATTCTATCAGTTTTTCCATTCGTCTGTAAAGAATTCGCGTTAGTATATTGCAGCTGTGACTTAATAAACTGATAGTTCGGTAAATTTCACATCTGTCAACACCTGCTTTCTTTGGGATTGGAATTATTATATTTTTCTTGAAGTCTGAGGGTATTTCGCCTGTCTCATACATCTTGCTCACCAGATGGTAGAGTTTTGTCATGACTGGCTCTCCCAAGGCTGTCAGTAGTTCTAATGGAATGTTGTCTACTCCCAGGGCCTTTTTTCGACTCAGGTCTTTCAGTGCTCTGTCAAACTCTTCACGCAGTATCGTATCTCCCGTTTCATCTTCATCTACATCCTCTTCCATTTCCATAATATTGTCCTCAAGTACCTCGCCCTTGTATAGACCCTCCATATAGACCTTCCACCTTTCCGCTTTCCCTTCAGTGCTTAGAACTGGGCTTCCATCTGAGCTCTTGATGTTCATACAAGTCGTTCTCTTTTCTCCAAAGGTCTCTTTAATTTTCGTACACGCAGTATCTATCTTACCCCTAGTGAGATACGCCTCTACATCCTTACATTTGTCCTCTAGCCATCCCTGCTTAGCCATTTTGCATTTCCTGTCAATCTCATTTTTAAGACGTTTGTATTCCTTTTTGTCTGCTTCATTTACTGTATTTTTTTATTTTCTCCTTTCATCAATTAAATTCAATATATCTTCTGTTACCCAGGGATTTCTACTAGCCCTCGTCTTTTTACCTACTTGTTCCTCTGCTGCCATCACAACTTCATCCCTCAAAGCTACCCATTCTTCTTCTAATGTATTTCTTTCCCCCATTCCTGTCAACTGTTCCCTTATGATGTCCCTGAAACTCTGTACAACCTCTGGTTTAGTCAGTTTATCCAGGTCCCATCTCCTTAAATTCCCACCTTTTTGCAGTTTCTTCAGTTTTAATCTACAGTTCATAACCAATAAATTGTGGTCAGAGTCCACATCTGCCCCTGGAATTGTCTTACAATTTAAAACCTGTGTCCTAAATCTCTGTCTGATACCTTTTAGTATCTCCAGGGTTCTTCCATGTGTACAACCTTCTTTCACGATTCTTAAACCAAGTGTTAGCTGTGATTAAGTTATGCTCTGTGCAAAATTCTACCAGGCGGCTTCCTCTTTCATTTCTTAGCCCCAATCCATATTCACCTGCTATGTTTCCTTCTCTCCCTTTTCCTACGCTTGAATTCCAGTCACCCATGACTATTAAATTTTAGTCTCCCTTCACTATTTGGATAATTTCTTTTATCTCCTCATACATTTCATCAATTTCTTCGTCATCTGCAGAGCTAGTTGGCATATAAACTTGTACTACTGTAGTAGGCGTGGGCTTCGTGTCTATCTTGGCCACAATAATGCGTTCACTATGCTGTTTGTAGTAGCGTACCAGTACTCCTATTATTTTATTCATTATACCTCAAGGTATGGTCTATTAATTCCCAGAAGTAAGTTTCAGGAAAAATAACGATAAGCCTGGCACAATGCTGAATAGGTATACCACTTGCGTTCTAGTGTAAATTCGCAAAATTGGCATTCGATTCTAATCTGCTGTTCTGTCCGATAACAAGCAGTTTTATGTATATACATATCATTTTCAATAATCGTACCACGTCGCATTAGTGATCGGTCCCATGAGTGACACTTGCTGGGATGGGGCAGTCCAGGTCATCTCAGCCTTAATAGGCCAAACAAGGTGCAGCTTGACGTGACAAGCAGTACTAATGGCAAAATAACCGTCGAAGTGACACGTATTAGAAATATATATTGTCACCCTATACTTTTTAGCACATTATTTCTTCTAATGCAACGTCAACATCGTGTCCCGGGATTTTTCCTCTGCACTATTTTTTCGGCTGTTATATTTATTACTGCATATTTCAGTTCATTTGCATTTGCTTTGAAATTTGGTGGCTTTCTCTGTTTCTCCTGTACATTGGAGGGTTAGATACTAAATGTAATTTGTCTTAAGCCTTCCACTGTATTTGATAGTCGGCCTTCATAAAACTCTAGCCTAAACTGTAATATTTAACTTGCTGTTCACAGTGTAGATAATGTAAACATAGGACAACATTTTAGGAGCGCATGGATGACATATGTTTGGTACAATATTTTGGTACAATACTTCATCTGCCAGTCGTATAAATTTGAAATTACATTAGCTCAGATTTCAGTACTCCTACCCAGGTGGTTTTGGAGGTTCTGTCAGAGATGTGCTATAGCTCTGGCTCTTACTTCAGTCCTTTTTGTTCGTTTCTGTATTCACATACTACAATTCTAGCGTAATAAGCGATCTGTAGGGAACATTGACTGCCAGTGACGATGTATGTTAAAATAGGTAAAATAATGAAAAGTTTTATCAGCTTCAGAAATTGAACAAATATATTGTTTCAGGTGTTTGTGTGAGAAGTGGCTTCCTTATGTACGAATTATTTTGTGCTAATCCACTGTTAAAATGCTGAAACTTACTAAATAAAATGGAAAAACGTTTTTTTACTAATTCGCTATCTCCTGTGATGAAAAACCAACCTGTGTGATACTCAAGTGGCCAAAGCTCCTTCCTTTGGTGATGAAGACCTTTGACCTTTGAAACTGGTTACCACCAGTGATCAAAAGTGAGTCGACTGCTTTTTAGTAGCTTTTCATGTAACATCTTTTCTCATTTTTTCCCTATAAACTCATGCACGAAATGTCAGTACTCGATATTTGACAGTTATTTGTCACTGTTATCCATAATACAGAAAAATGTAGTTGAAATCACTAGAGATACTTTGTGCACTTGCGAGGTGCTGGGGCTAGCAGTGTATTTAACAATAAAATTCTTCTCGAATCTTCGTATGGAAATGATGCTCTAAGCCTCCCTTTTCTAACTCCGACTTTTGCTGTTGCACATGGATTAAGAAGAAACGCGAACTGACTGTAATCGACCCTGCAAGTGGAGTAGAAAAGAGTTTGGCACCTGCAATAATTTAATTGGATAGAAATTAAGGAAAGTTTCATTAACGTAGTGAGAAATGAAAGGGTTGCTCTACCGATTAACAGAATGAAAGTTTTGTCTAAAATAACAATTCGATTTATTATGACTAAACTCAAAATAATAAACGAAACACACGAAAAATTTATAATACATCAAATTGGATACTCAAATTAATGCTGTGAAGGTGAAGTTGTCCATAAACTAGATTTTGACATTTATGACCAAGTGGTATGTCGAGCCAATTCCTTGCAACTCAAATCTTAAGAGAAACACCCAGCCAACCCAACATTAATTACTGCTACAGTAGTGATAACTCAGACAATTAACACCCAAGACAGAACAAAGTTAGAAAAGACGAACAGGTGTGCTCTGCTGAGCTTTGATTATCACCTAGTAAAATTGCCTGATTTGCAGGTGCTGCAGACGTACATTATCAAGCTGTCTTCTTAACTGCAAGGACACTATCTGGCGTACCGAAAGCGATGGCTGGTTGCTTCGACGTCCTGTCGTGGTGATGATAATGTCGCGAGTATAGCCCGAAACAAATTCTCCTGGTCTGGTTGCTCCAGACTACAGACTTCCTAGCAACACAAATACGTCTCTGAGGGAGAAAAAGAAGGCTTGCTACACAATCACTGACGGTACAGAGTGTGATTTTAACAAGGGAAGTCACACAGTAACTCCGGTACAGTCAACTTTAGCCAAAACTGCTCAAGACGGAAAACATAGGCCGCTTGTATGCAGAACGCTCAATTGCCAACTGTACTCGGAAAGTTGTGTTGAAGTCGAAACTTCAGCAACTTCGTCAAACAGTTAAAACAATTAAATGAAAGTATACTAGATTGTCAACGGAAGGCAGGCTGTCCAGAGCAGCGAGAGATCAGTCTTGTAACCTACTCTGACCGAAAGGCGAGAGCCGACACTCTCAAGAACACCCTCACAAACCGAACACAGAACATTCTTGCCCCCACGACAGTGTCCATGGTTAAATGTTCCAATCAGCAACTCGAAAACCGGCGGAAAATTCCACTCTATTGCCGAAGCACTACCATTCCACCAATGGAGATTCTTGGTGCCAATTTCTGGCCGATTTTGCTACGTCACGGAGCTACGCCCTGAGCTAGCCAATCACAATTACGATGTAGCAGAAAACGCGGGAATTTTCCCGCCAAGACTGCCTGGGAACACATGTCATTCCCACACCTCGCTGGTAGCCCGCCAGAAAGTGTTTTCACTAAGTTTCTGCGAATTAACGGAATCTCTAGCCCAGCCACTCCTTCTGGCCCCTCTGGGCGTGTCGCTCCCGCTCTTATGACAATGTCGGCGTCTGGAAAGCATCCACTCGACTCCGTCACACCCGTCGGCTTAACCCTTTCAAGATCAGCAGACCCCTCCTGTCACTGGACCACCCGAGTGACGAGAGACGCTGCGTGGGAAGCCCGCGTGTGAAGGAATAGCGACTTTTCAACGCATGCAATAAGAGATGAAAATCGAATTACTCAGAGTAAGATAGAAATATGAGAGGGGGCTCATGCCACCTCTCACACTCACCAAGAGTATTCTTAGTCCAGAAAAGAACTGTCAGGCAGATCTGTAGTGTCAGTTTGCGAACGTTTTGTGTAGGCCATTGATCAGGTAGTTTGGAATTCTCCCTCGTGTATTCTTATACATATATTTCATTGTGGGATTTGTTGTTGACAATACTGACTTATTCAGAAGAACTCGCAGCGGTAATTAGGTGAACACTAGACGAAAAGTGATATCTCTTTCTTAAGCATATACGGACAGGTGTGCACTACTCAGCAGGTTTCATTTTCACCTGTCTTTCAGGAGAACAGAAAAATTTGTTGACAGTGTCCTAGCCTTCAAATTTAAGTTAAAAGGTTTCTTTGTGGCATATTTCGTCTATTCTGTGCAGGAGATCCGTAGTGTAGTTGAAAACTCATCTTTGCAATTGTTCAGGATAATGTTGCCATCAATGCACAGATGTCATGGATGGACCATCGCTATATTCTTGTTTGGGCGATAGCTGCTGCTGTCTAGCTACGCTGAACCGTCTTAAAAGTTGAAAAACGTGTTGTAATATGACACCGTCATATTAGAGTAATTGTCACAAGAAAGAGGAAGTAGAATTTTGAGCAGTGGCAAATCATTCCGAGACTCGGAAGCAAAGAGGGAAGAAGTGTGTGTTCCTGACATCTACCTGTGTCAAACATGAGTCACACCAGAGCAAGCTATCACCATCTGGCGGCATCTTACCTCAGTGAGACCACCAACAACCGCAAAGTGGATCGTAAAAGTACTGCTGGACCAGTCGTTTGGCTGTTCCTTTATCAGACATTTCTCCTATTTCCATTTTAAAGACGATGAGGAGGTGATTCACACAGTGAAGCGCTGGCTCCGCCACCAGGACAAGGATTGGTACCCACAGGGCATACACTCCGTTCTTTCACGCTGGAGGAAGGCCAGAGAACGAGATGGAGATTACATGGGAAAATAGGGTATGTACACTCCTGGAAATGGAAAAAAGAACACATTGACACCGGTGTGTCAGACCCACCATACTTGCTCCGGACACTGCGAGAGGGCTGTACAAGCAATGATCACACGCACGGCACAGCGGACACACCAGGAACCGCGGTGTTGGCCGTCGAATGGCGCTAGCTGCGCAGCATTTGTGCACCGCCGCCGTCAGTGTCAGCCAGTTTGCCGTGGCATACGGAGCTCCATCGCAGTCTTTAACACTGGTAGCATGCCGCGACTGCGTGGACGTGAACCGTATGTGCAGTTGACGGACTTTGAGCGAGGGCGTATAGTGGGCATGCGGGAGGCCGGGTGGACGTACCGCCGAATTGCTCAACACGTGGGGCGTGAGGTCTCCACCGTACATCGATGTTGTCGCCAGTGGTCGGCGGAAGGTGCACGTGCCCGTCAACCTGGGACCGGACGGCAGCGACGCACGGATGCACGCCAAGACCGTAGGATCCTACTCAGTGCCGTAGGGGACCGCACTGCCACTTCCCAGCAAATTAGGGACACTGTTGCTCCTGGGGTATCGGCGAGGACCATTCCCAACCGTCTCCATGAAGCTCGGCTACGGTCCCGCACACCGTTAGGCCGTCTTCCGCTCACGCCCCAACATCGTGCAGCCCGCCTCCAGTGGTGTCGCGACAGGCGTGAATGGAGGGACGAATGGAGACGTGTCGTCTTCAGCGATGAGAGTCGCTTCTGCCTTGGTGCCAATGACGGTCGTATGCGTGTTTGGCGCCGTGCAGGTGAGCGCCACAATCAGGACTGCATACGACCGAGGCTCACAGAGCCAACACCCGGCATCATGGTTTGGGGAGCGATCTCCTACACTGGCCGTACACCACTGGTGATCGTCGGCTGGACACTGAATAGTGCACGGTACATCCAAACCGTTATCGAACCCATCGTTCTACCATTCCTAGACCGGCAAGGGAACTTGCTGTTCCAACAGGACAATGCACGTCCGCATGTATCCCGTGCCACCCAACGTGCTCTAGAAGGTGTAAATCAACTACCCTGGCCAACAAGATCTCCGGATCTGTCCCCCATTGAGCATGTTTGGGACTGGATGAAGCGTCGTCTCACGTGGTCTGCACGTCCAGCGCGAACGCTGGTCCAACTGAGGCGCCAGGTGGAAATGGCATGGCAAGCCGTTCCACAGGACTACATCCAGCATCTCTACGATCGTCTCCATGGGAGAATAGCAGCCTGCATTGCTGCGAAAGGTGGATATACACTGTACTAGTGCCGACATTGTGCATGCTCTGTTGCCTATGTCTATGTGCCTGTGGTTCTGTCAGTGTGATCATGTGATGTATCTGACCCCAGGAATGTGTCAATAAAGTTTCCCCTTCCTGGGACAATGAATTCACGGTGTTCGTATTTCAATTTCCAGGAGTGTAGATAAGACACCAGTCTTTTGTGTGAGTATTTCTCATTATGTTCAATAAACATTTGTTGAAGAAGAAATATGCGGTGCATTACTTTCTGGGCAACCCTTGTAGTTACGTTGACAAATCACACACAGAGGCTTCATGAGAACCGAAATGAACAAGTCGCCGACTGATCACACACAAGACATGTTCAATGGCGACATGTGAGGTGAACGTGCAGCCCAGGGAACCACTGGTACTCGTCGATCTTCGAAGAAGGCTTGCACTTTACTTGCTGTATGTGGCTAGGTATTCTTCTGCTGAAATAGGGTACGTGGAATTGCCTGCAAGAGCGGCAGTATCTTGGGTTCTAAAATCTCCCTGATGTAGAAATTGGTGTTCAGGTTGCCCTCAGTACATAGGAGGCGACATCGCACCTTATTGTGAAAGATATCTCAAACTCCCACACTTCGAGTATATAAGGTTTCCGCTCAACGACGCTGTCTGTGCAAAACTGTTGACCGGGGTAGGACCTAGCATGTAAGCGGTCATAGCTGTATGACGCCGCGCGGTGTGGCCGCGAGGTTTGAGGTGCCACGTCACGGACTGCACGGCCCCTCCCGCCGGAGGTTCGAGCCCTCCCTCGGGCATGGGTGTGTGTGTTGTTCTTAACATAAGTTAGTTTAAGTATCGTGTAAGTTTAGGGACCGATGACATCAGCAGTTTGTTCCGTTAGGAATTCACACACATGTGAACCTTTTTTAATTGTATGACATGCTTTAGCTGGACTCGTCCTAGAACGCTATACGGGACTTACCTGCTAAGATCATCAGTCCCTAAGCTTACACACTACTTAACCTAAATTATCCTAAGGACAAACACACACACCCATGGCCGAGGGAGGACTCGAACCTCCGCCGGGACGAGCTGCACAGTCCGTGACTTCAGCCCCTGAGACCGCTCGGCTAACCCCGCGCGGCCAGTGGCAGATGAAACATTAGCGTTTGTGTAAGAGGAGTCAGTGGAATGAGTGGTGTCATATACGAGTGACTGTGTGGACAATGTACTTGATTAATACAATGATGACGATGAATCCTTAAACAGTGATAATGATTTTGAAAGTGGTGTTAAGCCCTGCAATTTATTATCCTTGTCATACACTGGGCCACAAATCCCAGCTCCAGAGAAACATGGTAAAGGACAATCGTTGTCAAAGGAGCCGGTACTAAACGTAATTAGTAGTGGGAATCATCCGCAGCATAATAAGAAAACAGTTACGAATAGATTTTGAATAAGTCCGTAGCAATGTGACGGTGTACTACATAAGAAAAACCACAGATATTCAAAGGAGAACAAGGCACTCTTATTACAAAAATTGGTGTTTGCGCGTTTCAAGGATGGTCGATACAATTTAAAGAATGTACATGACAGTGACCTGCTACATTACGCAAATCAGATTGCGCGCGACATACGTTAAAGTAATTTCAAGGGAAACAGTGGATGGTTGCAGAACTTCAAACAGTGCTACGGAACTGTAAGACGTAAGACAACGAAATTTCAGATAAAGGGTCAACTTGAAGATCCCACAGAACTGCGGAATCGGCCCGGAAGTTTGTAGATGAGATAAACAGATGTGTGCAGTCGTTGAGTAAGGAATTTATTTTCAACTCCGACCAATCCGGATTTGAAAAAGAAATTCACATGAAAGGCATCTTGGAAATTAGAGGTGCCAAGTGATCTGTATCAACATCGGCTAACATCAATGTCTTAACGCATTGGCACAGATTATGCTGACTGTTAATCAGGATGGTAAATTGGCTGGAAACTTATTTACTGTGCTGCGAGGATTTGGAGGTGCTCGCCCCTTATGATTCTTTCTTACGTGCGTAATTTTGCAAGTCCGAAAATGGGCGTAAAAGAACTACAATTATGGTATGAGCACTGCTTTTGACAAATAGATGGTCAAAATAACTTACTTGTACTTGATTCTTGGTCTGCTTACAAAAATCATACTCGTTTAGAGCAAACTATCCGTCCTGTACAGTGTGTGGCATGGCAGTCCATACCACGTGGAACCACTTGACAAATTCAGCTTCTGCAGGTTTCTTTTTTCAATACCTATAAAACATATTATCGCACTATCTCCAGCTATGCCTTGAAGGATAGCCAGTTTCACGATAATCTGCACCACCGACTGCTATCACATTCCATCATTTCTCAACATGTGACACAAATATGATTCTATACGCATATAATGGATTTTGGTCCAAAAATCGATTTTTCAAAATATTTTTTTCTCGATCTACACAGTTTAATCTATGTCTGTGTGTGAATTTTATCGTGATGGCGACTTTAGAAATGCCTTTAAATGGTTAAACTGACTAACTGTGCGCTGGCGGCCACTCCCACCCTTTCCGATATTTGGGAAACTGCTTGCTTCAGCGGAATTTTTGTCAGTGTGAAGACTGTTTTCTTTTTATATCTTTGGCTGACGTCAATATCTCTGGCTGACATCTATATCTTTGCCTGAAAATTTTCTTGTATGTGGCTTATTTACGTTCTTACAATACTAACACACATTAGCAAACTTTTAAGTGGAAGTCAAGATTTATGCATAATGGGTGGTGGAAAAACTGTGTTTAGGAAACGGAGGTTTCACGGAAATCGGTTTACCATCAGAAAAGAGGCAGCAGCTCGAAATGAAGAACTATAAGCTTTCAGCATCAGAAATGAAGAACAATAAGCTTTCAACATCAGCATCGAAACTTGGGACAGAAGGAGGGAGGAGGAGATTAGCGTTTAACGTCGACAACGAGGTCATTAGAGACGGAGCACCTGCTCATATTATGGAAGGATGGGGAAGGAAATCGGCCGTGCCCTTTCAAAGGAACCATCCCGGCATTTACCTGAAGCGATTTAGGGAAATCACGGAAAACCTAAATGTGGATGGCTGGACGCGGGTTTGAACCGTCGTCCTCCCGAATGCGAGTCCAGTGTGCTAACCACTGCGCCACCTCGCTCGGTCTTGGGACAGGAGAACTGTGCAGGTGCATGAATGATGTTGGTATGTGTTCCACTGCATTCAGACTTATTGATTTAGAGCTTCTCTGCCAGGCTATAAAGTTTTCATGTCCATGGGTTGGCTGTAAAAATACAGAATGCGTGATTGTTGTTGAAGAAAGAAGAGTGGGAAAAGCTTCTAATTTTAAATTAATTTGTAATTCGTGTGGTTATTGATTTTCATTTTCCACCTCCAAAAAACTGACGCTGGTACCTATGAAAGCAATTTTAGGTTAGCATATACACTGAGATGCCTTGGACGGGGCAGGGAAGGAGGTAATTTATTGTATTGTTTCTGAACATGTCTTCACCTGGTGCAAAGTTTGAAAAAATAAATAAGGTGTTGTCTGATGCTGTATGCGATACTGCCATAGTTTCTATGAAGAAAGCAATGGAGGAACTGGTGGAAATAAACAAAAAATAATTAGATCCTGGGGTAGATATTGATGACAATGAATCTCCTACAAATGTTACTGACCTGTGTGTGTCTATAGATGGAACCTAGATGAAAAGGTGTCACACATCTCTGTATGGAGTTACATCTCTCACTGACGTTGACTCAGGTAAAGTTTTAGATGTAGAAATTATGTCTAAATACTGCCACCAGTGTGCAACAAGGAAAATTTCCGACAATGAAGACAGTGAGAGACTGTGGCAAGAAAAGCATGAAGTAGCATGCTCTAAAAATTATGATGGCTCAAGTGCGGGCATGGAGGCTGCTGTAGTTGTGAGGAGGTTCTCCAGATCTGAGAACTAGTATGGAGTTAGATATACTAAATACCTCGGTGATGGGGACTCCTCTTCGTTCAAAACTACAACAGATAAAAATCCGTACAATACAACAATAGAAAAGTTAGAATATGCCGGCCACATCCAAAAGAGGTTTGGTGGTAGGAATCGTCGCTTGCTGATTGAGAAGAAAGGTGAATTACTTGAGGATGGAAAACCACTAGGAGGAAAAGGCAAGCTTACTCTGAAAGAAATTGATTCTCTCCAGTTATAGGTGAACTATCAGGAAAAACGCACGTCATTTAGAGGCAATGAGGCATGCTGTGCGGGCATTTTTTTTTTCCAGAAACTATCCACTGACAAAACACCAATACACAATCTGTGTCCGAAAGATGATTGGTGTAAGTCCAACAACAGAAATGAGACGTCTGCACGTAAACACTCATTACCAGTACCTGTTATGAATGCAATTAAGCCCACATTCAAGTTTCTTGCAAACCCTGATTTATTGAGGAAGTGTCTTCACGGAAAGACACAAAATGCAAATGAAAGCCTCAATAATTTAATTTGGATTAGATGCTCAAAAAGGACATTCTGTGGACTTGAAGTACTTAAAATATGTGTGTATGATGCAGTTTTATGTTAAATAACGGAAATAATGGTAGAGTTGAAGTGCTGAAGAGAGTTGGTCATAGATCCTGGTACTTTACAGCAAAAGCATTTTACACCATCGACGAGAGCAAGGTCAAGAAAGCTAACAGATCAGTGTCTTACCTGCAAATACAGGCTAGGCAGATTCAAAGGCGAGAGAAGAGAAAGCTAGAGGATGAAGGGTATCAGCATGAAGGATTTTAAAACTGAGGTGAGGTTATTACGTGTAGAAGTATCAGAAGAAAATCTTTTAACCTCATTTTCTCCGTTTTACAGTTTTTACGTTATGGGAAGCCTTTTCTCAAAAACTATATGCGCTAATGCTATAAAATTTTTAGGAACTGTTCACAACGTGTTGGTGTCCCCCTGGATCTAAAGAATAGGAAATTCTGCAATTACATTTTGAATTTTAGATGATAGTATGTAGAAAAAAAAGTTAATTTTAGATGTCCAAAATTAAAAACTCCGTTAATGATACAATTTGTACCATAAATTAATAACTGTACTTCATTGGTCTTATAAGGTTCTCAGGACACTACAATAAAATTGTCAGATTAATTGCATTGTTAGAATTTGAGGTAGGCTTTTTATAAAAAATACAATAGAAAAAATAAAAATAAAAATTTCTGGCAAAATATTAATTCTGTATATTTTATTATATTTTTTCGTTAAAACACAGCTCTTTTTCTGTGCACTTACAAAATTTTAGATTTGTAGGTTAATAAATATGGCTATAATGATTTTATAAATAAATGTGTGCATTTTCCGTTAGATCATCGCTTTAAGAAAGGATACGTAGCTGAACGCTCGACACGGTTTGTAACGTCCATGGAGTTCGCCTTCGATGGTGCGAACCTTAGTGTTCATTCGGTGTTCATGGCGCAAGTTAATGCTTTGTTTTCAACAATTTTCGTTACTTATCTGCGTTTTATAGCTGTTTCCTGCAGTTACGCCCAAAATAGGCATCTTCTTATCTTGAAATTACCTCAGTCCTCTGCACACAAAGAGCACCTGTTGTCACATTTTGAAGTTCACTGACTTTTAACGTACAAGATGCGACATAATGTGCCCTTATTTACAGCTGGTGAGCTTAACACCTATTTTGAATGCAAAATGGCAGGCACCACGCGCTATTTGCACAGAAACATACCATCAGCAGATTAAAGGAGTGATTGACTCCTATGTTACTATTTTTGAAAATTATTTATTTATTGTTAGTTTGATACACTCATTACTCCAGTTAAGTAAATGTTACTACCATCATTATACACTGAAAAGCCAAAATATTATTACCACTGCCCATCGCGACCTTTGAGGCCAACTGGTAGCGTTGCGGGCACGTGACACAGTAAAAGTATGTAAGCGGAGCAGACATAGACGTAGGAACACCCTGAGAAGATATGGGCTGCGAATGGGAAATCCATTGAGATACACGACTTTGAGAAAAGGGCGGATTATTATTATGCAGAGCCTGTGAACGAATATCTCGAAAACGGCGAAGCTGGTCGAATTTTCACGTGCTAATGTCGTGAGCATCTACGGTAAGAGGTAGAAGGATAGTGAAACTACCACTAGGCGCTAAATGGTTGGACGTCCACGACTCTTCACAGAACGTGGGGTTTGTAAAGTAGGATAGATGGTGATCTGTGCCACCTCTGCCGAAAGAGCACAATGCTGGTGCGCGCACAAGTGTTACGGAGCTCGCCGTTCATTGTACGTTGTCAAACATGGAGATCAGCAGCAGATCAGTCCTGCGTGTTCAGTGTTGACCCGACGGCATCCTCAAATACGATAGCAGTGGCCACGGGGCCATTGGGATTCGACCGTCGGTCAGTGGAAACGTGTCACTTCTTCGGGTGAATCACCTTTTTGACTACACTATGTCGATGTTCGTCTCCACGAACGCCGACATTGAGGTATACGGCGCATCGAAACGTGCAGCGCGCCTCGGACATGGGCCGGTTGAAGCCTTATTATGCTGTGGGAAACATTCTCCCGCTGTTCCTTGTGATCTGTGGTAATAGTGGAAGCCACACTGACTGCTGTGAACCACCTGCATCCCTTCATGCTTGATGTCTTCCCCGACCCCGATATCATCTTTCAGCAGTGTAATTGTCCATGTCTCGGAGCCAGAATCGTGCTACATTAGTTTGAGAAGCGTTATACTGAACTCACGTTGATGCCTCGGCGACCAAATTCGTCTGATGTAAGTCCTATGAACCCATCTGGGTCACTATCGGGCGCCATCACCGTATGCGCAAATCAGCGGCCCGTTGTTTACTGAATTCATGACTTGTGCATGGACATCTAATTCCACATACCTCCACAAATCCGTATGGAGAGTCAGTGATGTATTTCGTTCTAAAGATGGACAACTTAGCTATTAAGCAGGTGGTCATAATGTATGACTCATCAGTATATAAGCACTTCCCATGAAATGCAGAAACTATGTCTTGTCATCCTGCTTCATCTTACATGTTCCTCAGCCAGTTTAATCGTTTCTAACATAGGAAAAGGAAACCAGGAATAATCGAAATTCGACTCAATTTCATGTAACGAAAGCACTTGTATCTCTACCCTAGAGAAAAAAAAATTTCAGTCGCAATGGAAAAGACCACTAAATACGTCATTGTGCAGCGAAATGAGTTTTGACGACTGCTTAGTCTTATGTAAGCAAGTTAGCACTGATTGTTGTTTGTAAGAATCATTAATATCAGTATGCGGAAAGCATTAACTTTTTGTACCTAATGCAACGTTTTGATAAACAATAGAAAACGCCACTATTCAAATAGAGACAGGAATTTACTCAAGCACATTGCAGTAATAGTATGAAACTGGTTATTAGAACAAGTGGTAAAGTGTCAGTTATGAATATTTGTGCGCTTTACATTTTAGCTGTGTAATCTGTAACATTCATAAGCTTAATCTTGAGCCAAGGGTCCCGACTTCACAAAACTTCTGTCGATGCATTTCAGTGGGAGAACTTGGTATATGTTTTCAGGGGAGTCTCAGTATTCTATTTTAAATGATTATCTTTTATTTATAATCTTTTATGAATACTGTCTGTGTCCTAAAGAGCTGTGCTGTAATGAAAGCAAAGTATACCGACACTAGAAGGATGAGTTGGGGCCGCCTTAGCTCAATCGGTAACATGGTTGATATAAATGGTTCAAATTGCTCTGAGCAGTATGGGACTTAACTTCTGAGGTCATCAGTCCCCTATATCTTACAACTACTTAAACCTAACTAACCTAAGGACATCAGACACATCCATGCCCGAGGCAGGATTCGAACCTGCGACCTTAGCGGTCGCGCGGTTCCAGAGTCTAGCGCAAGAACCGCTCGGAGACCCTGGCCGGCCGGTTTATATAAACGCAAGAGAAACGGCTTCAAGCCCGGATCTAAATGCACTTGGATGGGCCCACAGGTCATACTTTTCCGAGGTTGACGGAGTCTAAAATGAGTGCTGGGGGCAAACCTGCGACCGAAGCAACGCACTGACCACGTGTCTACCCACACAAAGGTCTTTGTGACGGCCTGGCCCGCAAAGGCTTTCGCGATAGTAAGTGGTTCCAAACCTGGAGCTGTTTACCCCCTGACGGGTAAAATCAGATTTTCTAAGGCGTAAAAAACCAAAAGTGTTGATCGTGTTTAAGTCCTGAACTAAATTATATTTAGTACGTCATTATTATTGTAAAAATTTTGTGAGATACAGTACTGACTACGTAAGCTATCAGTAATTACTTTCTTTCCTCAGCTGTTAGCATTAATGCATGACACCATAGAGTGCAGGTCACAGGCACCTCATACAGACCACCGATTAGACACATACTTTGTACTTTAATCTGTACATCTATGAAAGTAAAAGTAAGACATACGTAACAAACGCTAAATATCTCGTGAAAATGACTTCTACAAGTTGTAGATAGTTCCTGCAATGGACCAAAAATTGATTCATTACTTACTTTGCAACAGATATATGAATTAAATGGCAGCACAACACTACAGTGCTGTACACAGAATTATCATCATTTTTGCTGTTATTATAGTGGTCAGATACAATGCGTTAACAGCCTGAAGTCATGCAACGTCTGTCATTTCAGGAGTAAAGTGTCCAGTACTCAAGTGATTTACAAACAGTAAGTGTAGTGCACACATTGTAACTAGATGAATTACTAACGAGGATGCATGATGTGGGTGAGGCAAATGCCACCAGGGAGAACAGTAATACAGAGAAAACACATTTTGTAACAAGTGTGGGTAGCTAGCTTCTGTGACTGAGTTGTAACTAGCACATGGTATTCACCCGGAATTGCTTCATCATTCATGTAGCACACACACACACGCGCGCGCGCGCGCGCACACACACACACACACACACACACACACACACACACACACACACACACGCACACACACAAATTAAACATCAATTATCTTTCATCATTTTAAAAAAAATGGTTTTCAAAGAAAATTCTTTTTCATTCTAAAGTTTAATTAGGCCAACCAATCCTGTTGGAAGAACATCCGCAACTGAGCATTATAGCAGAGCTTCAAAATACGACTTCAGTTGTAAATTGCTTTGTTTTCACACGACTGGTTTCGGACTGTTATAAGTCCATCCTCAAGTTCGTAGCTGCGCTGTGGTCCCCGAGCGCCGCGTGTACCAGGCGCGGTGTGCTGCCTATGAGCGCAGAACAGGGAGTAAGGCTGGGCAGAAGAGACTTGGTTCGTTTCAGAAGTTGCCATCTTTCTATACCGATCCACCTTTTTCTGGATCAAGAAAGTTCTCGTGTTGGCAGATCTCAATGAACTGCTTTGCTGGGTCTTCCTCATGTAGGTTTTCGCGGTTTCTCTGAGTCATTTAACGTGAATGCAAGGGTAGTTCATTAATCAGACCAAAGTGGCTGCCGGCTACCTCCTCTACCTGATGAAGTGTCTGACTTGAGTTAATTCAACGGAATGTTTGACTTTCCCTGCTTCTTCCCCCTCCCCCTCCCCCTCTCCACCCCCACTCCTCCCTAAACTTACACGCAGGAGATGAAATTATCAAGGTAACTTTCTGTGAGTTTCGGCTAAATAGTGGCAGTCGAAAATATCTGATGGTAGGGACCAAATCGCAATAAAAAGAAAGAAAAACATTTCGCCGCTCATGACTTCGCATTCGTGTAACTACAGGACAGCGAATCATTTCTTCCTCTCGCTGCAGTTTTATTAACCAATAAATATGACTATGCGAGGTAGTATTAATTCCCGCAGCTGCATGATACAGCGCGCAAATGTCGAGGGCTGGAGTGGTAACTGTAAACAGGCGCTTGCCAGCAGACAGGCCCGTGGGGTTTGATGGCGGGTTGTTGAAGCAGATAACGCGCTGACACGGCAGTTGACACAGGTAATTCTCTACGAACTGAACCGGCACACCCATTAACAGAGTAATCTCCGCACATTACCGTGCTGTTATCAGACACCTAATTAAGCCTGTACTTGTAACGATGACGATACACACACAAATGTGGGGTAAATCACAGGTACCACAAAGACAGCTGCGCTCTTGATATCAGCATTTATTTCAGTGTTTGTTTAAAGGAATAGTTCTTTTAAGGTTTTTAGCACAAAATTCTATGATGGATACTTAGACCAAAAGCTTTCCACCGTTCAATTAAATGGTGTCTTTTCAGTTATTGAGCCTACTGAATATTTTCAGTGAAGCTGTATCAAGTTGCTCAGCATAATATAACATTGTTGGTAGATTGAAGATATTATATCATTCGACTGACTAACATCATCAGTGCTGGGCATTACAGAAAAGTAGATGTTTTGCTGTTGCAGTTTGCCTGCAGACCCGTTCAATGGAGTCGTGATGACATTCTGGAATAAATTTATTGGCAACATACAGTATTATTTTCGTATGACCTCTAGGGAGTGTTTAGAGTACTGATTCACCATGGACCTAGGTTGTCGTTCATTTGGTCTAAGTACTCTGACGGTTAGGTGAGAAAAAGGATATTTATGAAACAGATTAAAGAGAGAAGTCCTCCGCAGAGGAGACGTTGTATGAAAAATGGTTTATGTTATATTTGAACAAGTTGCACAATAACGTAAGTTATGTGTCAAGTCGATCATCAGCGTTGTTTTTTTGTTTTTGGTTTTTTTTAACCTTCTTGGTGTAGCTGTGTTATACCTCTCACTGAAACAGACACACTGGATTTCCATTGTCTCGTCAAACTCTTTGTTTTGGACAGGTTAACAGTATGGAAATACATGAAAGTTGGTGAAAGTTAACAAGGAGCTTACGATATCAGGGGCAGGGGCCCACGTGCCGGCTCAGTAAAACATATGACGTTCTTGGGCTAGATGTGGGAGTGGGGGTGGGGGGTGGGAGTGGGTGGGGGGGTATGAGGGTGAGGGCAATGAATTGGTAAATTCAATTAATTTGCAAATCAATTTGATATCAAAATTGGGATGAGAGCTCTGTTACCCTACTACCCGTAACACTGAACACTGTAACCGCATCACTAAGAATAAAGCCAAAACGTGGGAATCGTGTTACTCAATATCAGAGTTTGTCGCCCAGTCCTGACGTCCTGAAATTTTCCTTACTTTTAAGTATCAGTGAAGTGAGTGTTGACATATTCCCACAGGTCAGAGTATTCCTTGTATCTCACTAATCGTGATCATTTGACTGAAGGTGATGTACGGATGTAATCTCTGACCACACCACTCAAATGTTAAATTTAAAGGGAAACGCTCTAATGGAATGTCAACTATTTTAGAGAACACACTCACTGATTTCTCCAGCCGTTATAGCCCCCAGAATGCTGCTGCCTGATATGACCGACTACTTAAATATAACAGCGAGATAAGGTAAAACGTCGAAGAGATTACAGAATGTTGCACCGTAATGCTTACGACAGTTAAATAATCGTTTAGACAGAATCGTAGAAGACCGTGTGTTGAGAGTATGCTAGGAAGAATGCTATGAAGTATTAGGCTTATCAGGGCAGTTGAGCAAATGATGAAGTATTTCGCTAATGCGGAAACACTCTGCAAATGCTTGAAAATAATATACCTACTTCAAAAGGAGCTCTACTGTGAGTACTATTATCATTTATATCTACAGATACAAGGAGACAAATTACTTTTTTACACAAAGTCAATTAAAACTGTTTGTAATCCTTCTTATTAATGTTATTAGTTATATTATTAAAAGTTATAAGAGAAGTAGATGCAAACAGAAACTTGAAGAAGCAAACGCAGCTTTCATGAAACACAACTCATGAGTCTTTTTCAGAGAAGTGAAGAGCAGAATTAAAGGCTTCGAGGCAAAAGAATTCTTCCTAATAGGACAAGATGGCACAATAAAAATTGTCAAAAAAGATTTGTGCGAGGAAATGACTAGGTATTTTAGGGATTTGCTGAATGCAGAAACACAGACAGTAAAATGTACGCACTTACACTCTAGGGACGAAAGTCAGGATATTCTAGACAATGCACACTCCAGAGCAGAAATAGCAGAGGTAATTAAAAATCTCAAAAACAACAAGGCATCAGGCAATGATGGTATCTGTGCTGAAGAGATCAAGTGGGGTGGGTCTGAAATAGAAAGAGGTATGTACAATATAATAATGGATATCTGAAGAAATAAGAAAACACCCTTGGACTGGAAAGAAGACATTATGATACCACTACACAAGAAAGGGGAAGTACTGGGTACCTACAGGGGCATCTCTCTCTTAAGCAGGTTTTGTCGAGAATCTTGCCGAACAGAGTTGAAAAACAACTGGGGCGACAATAGGAGAGTACCAGTGTGGCTTTAAAAAAGGGAGGAACCGTGCAGAACAGGTATTTGGAATAAAAACGGTAATAGGCACAGGAAAGAATAAAAGACAAAAGTGACATTTGGGGAGTTCCAAAAGGCCTACTGTTCAGTTGACAGAAGTACCCTGCCTGATGCGTTAGAGGACTGTATGCTACAACACATGCATTAATAAAGTAAACGTTAAGCGAGACAACTACCGGGATCAGGCAGTGCAGTACGCTGTCAGACAGCTTCGAAATAAAAACAGGAGTTCGGCAAGGGGACGGACTGTCACCAATTTCATTTAACCTGTTTCGGACGAAGTAGTGAGACAGTGGAGACAACTAAATAGGAACAGGAAGATCAAAGGTGTGCAAGTAGAGTTCAAGGTCAAACATAATGCAACAGTGGACTGCCTAGCATTCGCAAATAACATGACACTCTTAAAAGAGACAGAAGAAGAGGCAAAGACAGCACTAAAAATCTAGCCGAAACAGCAGAAAAGATTATATATAAGAAGACCAAGACGTTGAACACTAATTCTGACCGGAAGATAGATGGCCAAGTGGTTGAGAAGGTCAACAGTTTTTTTATTTGGGGGAGACGATAACTGGTGGCATGCAGAGCAACAGTAGCGCAGTAGATAGGCGCAGCTTTTGCAGAGGCTTCGGTATGCGGTGAAAACAACATATGGGAAGAAATATCTGTCACGGAATGCCACAGTGCGACATTGCACAGCATCTATAATAACTGCTGCTCTGTATGCATCAGAAAAGATCACACTCGGCAAGAGAGCTTGTATACAGTTGAAGGAGGAGCGGAAAATCTTGAGAGACGTATGCTGCACCAAAAAATATGAGGATATCTGGATACACAGAACACGACAGGAACTCTATGAAAATATTGAACCCATATGAGCGAGATACGGAAGAGGAGGTTACGATTTGTTAGGCACATCATGAGGATAAACGAGGAGAGGTTGACTAAGACGATATGGAGTGCAACATGTCGAAGATGACTGGAAGGCTGTGGGAATAAAAGAAAGGAACCTGCAGGCGGTAGTACAGGACTGGGAGAAGTATAAAGGGTTGGTGGATAGTCACAGGTGGCCGGACATCAAAACCGAAGTTGTGTTAACAGAAGAAGGAAGAAACAGAAGACGCGAAAGAATGAAGAGGTATTTGGAAGAAAGAAGACGTGCTGAACAAGCCACAAGTGATCCTGAAGGGTCCTAACCAAGCAGAAGAAGAAGAAGAAGGGGGAAAGTTACATTATTAATATATTGTTAACTATCGGAGGTGTGTCAAAAGCAGAAGAAATCTATTACTTCTTGTATCAGAAACTCGTCAGCTGGGACTAAAATCGGTGCGGTTTAAGCAGTGGAGGAGAGATCAGACGAAAAAGATCGTGGGTCGCAGAATAGTCAAGAATTATGTGAGTCATATCTCTTTAGAAATATCACGTAGCAGTGAGCTGAAAATTCGAGCTTAATATGATTCAGATATCGTGTAATCTTAAAAAAAGTCACTGGATCATCACAAGATAAGAGTACAGCGAATTCTCGATTTCTCGGGTGCGGAGTATCCGTGTATAATTAGGCTACTTGCGGATAAAAATAGTCCTGATGTTCTCTGTTATAATTAGACCAAATATTTTTGCTTTGAAAACAGATTCCTGTTTGTGAAAACGTAGGCGAGGAAAACATGCTAGAGACGTTAAGTAGCGACGCCTACGAATTGGAATTTGAGTAGCTAAGAAAGTAAACTGAAAACCAGCAATACAAAATACATTGGAATTTAAGTGCAATTTTATTACCAAATTGTCAGTTTCTAATGAATAATACGGAACAGCACTGCAGTAAAGTTTCAAATGTTACATGCAGCGTGTTTCTAAATACAAAAATTAGCAGTAAATTTCGGATTATCAGTGTATTCAGGTTATTCGTGGAATATCGGGACCGTATTAACCCCAGCAGTCTCGAGTTTCCTGTGCGTGGTGCTATATAGACTTGAAGGTAAGTGAAATTTGACGTAACATAAGCGAAACCTACGTCTGTGAACATAATATATACCAGCGATAATTCGCAAATGTGTATTAATTCGAAACGAATCAGGTAAATCTCCGAATTTTGGCACCGCACAGAGGGCCAACTCGCTTCAAAATCTGGACATTAAAATGAAATCCTACAAAACAAATTTTTTTCAGGTTATTTGGGTCGCTGATTAGGAATCAGATGTCTGAATTATACAATTAAAAATGGCAGATCCAATTTGGCGCATCAAAAATTTAGCGTACTCGAGTAAAACTTCGAGTGTAAAGTTCTCTGAGGTCGCTGATAACGAATAAGCTGAAATTGCCATAATGAAATGTTTTATTGAGTATTTCACACTTCTTAATCGAAATCATAATCACATTCGTCGCTTGTGTCATTACTTTCAGAATGCTCACTGTCGAATTGTACACTGGGAGATGCTTCGAAAAGTAGATCTTTTCCCACAGGTGTCATTTGTCTATCTCCTACTGGACTCCTGAGATAGATATATCCGAAGGTAACAGAAGTCGATAAATAGGACATGGACCACTTGTTCACGGGAATACTGATGTGTAAAATCGCCTTGATAACGATGGGACTTTTCATTCCAAGCTTCCTGTGCATCTTCAGATAGCCTGCCAATCGGTAACGGAGCAGCTTTGATTATAGCATATCAGTGCACGAAAACTATGAGGACTTATATCGGCGTCGGGAATTATTGCTGAATATTGTTGAGTCCTGTGATGTTGATACCCGACTTTCGAAAAATATACATTTTTTCATAATACTTGATTGATATGTTTTACTTCTAGATATCTCTGTATAAAATTTGAACAGTTCGGCACCATTCGAGAAAAAACAATACTGCTCGTATTGCTCGAAGAAATTTTAATTTTATTAAAAAATTATTTGCCAGTTTTCGAAAAATATAATGATTGCAGTTCCGAATAGCTCGCCAAGAACTCTACAGAAAGCTCTAATGACATTTTCCATGCTGCTAACAGTTTATGGGATAACTGTAATAAAAGGGACCAATTTCTACCATGTGGCACTGCCGCGCGGTAGAAAAATGCCCGTCCACTGAAAACGTGCAAATATGCGCACGCAAATACGTTTGAACTCATTAACTATGCTGTTAATGTACTAGGACAGCCATATACAAAAATCGAACTACGCAGAGGAAATTTTGTAGCCTACGATTGCGGATAATATCGGCTGTACTTCAATTTCAAGTCGATATACGTCATTACAGCGGTCATAAACCAACAAACGCACCTTCTGTAGTGCTACACATCTTATTTCATCCTGATAACTACGCAGTATCGGTATCAAATATTAAACAGCCCATACAAACAGTCTCTGAGAAAAGTGTCGTTGTCCGATTCAATGTTGACCGTCAACTGTCACGGCACATACCGTATCGACTTGAAAGTGAAGTGACACCACAGCAATGGGCAGGTATGCAATAGTTCAATGTACATAAGGTTTCGCGGGACTAAACCGGGGACTCACATTTTTTTCTGTTCTATTTTGAGGTGAGCTGGCCCACTATGCGCCTCATTATGCTTAAGTCAAGCGCCCGCTATTAATGACCCACCCAGCCAGTGGTCATCGTGGAAGAGGACTTCAGTTACTGGAAATGTTCGGAACCAGTCGATGTCCGAGAAGCGGGGAAAGGTATGTCCACGGCATATGCGTAGAGGATCTCTTTATGAAAATGATGTTAGTCTGATATAGGAGGCAAGTGAATGTAGAATAGCACGCAGAGCAGAAGAAAGTTAATAATGAATATTCTGGCAAAGACAGAGAGACAATAAACATTTCGCAGCGTTCTGAGAATTTAACAACAGACTATTATTCGTGAATATGACACCTGACGTACAAAGTCGCAGTAGTTCATTGACAGGTAGAGTCACAAAATATATTGAGTGAGACTGACCACGTAAGAAGACTGGAATTTTCAAAGATCGGCATTAGTAGTGAAGAAGAAAACCAGTGATAAATTTCAAGATACTGGTTGATATCTCAGTGTCTAATCGTGCGGGTTTCGGAACATTGTTAAAAGTTACTGATGAGACCAAACAAAAACAGTATGAATGACAAAGTAATGTATCAGATAAAGCAAGGAGCGCAAGAAAAAATGTTTCAGGACGAGTTAGAGTTAAAAAGTGAAATGTATCGGGAATGCATGAATAGGAAGTAATATTGAATTGGGAGGACAGCCGTTTTAATGCCCGTCCGAATATTGATATTTAAGCTTTTCTTAGTTTCTCTCAATCGTTTAAGGTACATCCCGGAACGGTTCCTTTTAAAGGCACAATGTCGAATTTCTTGCGTATTTTTCGTCACTTCGAGTATGTGCTCGACCTCTCAGGACCTTGTCGTCGACGGTTCGTTAAACCCTAATCTTCCTCATTTTTCTCCAAAAAAATAAAAAATAATGGCAAGAATAACTAGCAAAAACTCATAGAAACATAACAAGAGTTAACAAGAAGCATACGGAAAGATTAAAAATGAACTGGGACAAACTGGAGTTAACGTTACGGAAGAATTCAGTGATCGAAAACCAAGAGTACAAGCAGACACTTCGTAAAATTGATGCAGAGTTATCTTGTATGTTCACTGGCGACACGTGTGAACATTTTCTTTGTCCACAATTTGCACTTACAAAAATCTCAACCAACCAAGTGACCGACTCACCTCTCATTCAACTCACCCAGAGACTGCTCGCGAATACTGCCCAAAGCAGCCTAACCAAGCCAAGGTGGCAGACAAGTATTTGTATTCTCCCACAGGTCACTCGAGTCAAATCAAGTATATTTGCTTCCTGATCACGTAAAAATATAAATGTGTTGATATATTGAAGTAATATATATATGGAGTTACTTCTATAATTTATCATGTTATCAATGATGAAATTACTGGTTTTCGCCTAAATTACACTTTTTACATGAAATAGGTTACTTTTGGTGATATTATTGTTAATAAATATAAACAATTAATTATGAATCTATTTATACTTTCCTAACTATTGTTATTCTATAATGCTGCCGCTGCTTCTACGTTATAAATTAATCTTATGGCTAAATTTGCTGAATTTTCAGCAAGGAATGCACATTCCAGCCTATAGTTCAAAACTCTTAACACTTGTCATTTTCAGTGTTTAACAGGGTCCTGTAGCCTGTCTTGGCCGCTTTTTACAAAGTTTTTCTCGACAACGGCTCCCAGCTCTGGTGACACCGGCCGTGTGCTTTCAGAGCGAGTTTTGTTGTCTGCTGAGCGTCAGAATTTCTCATGCTTGGTGACTGCTCATAGTACGCTCACATGTATTGGACGAACTAC
Organism: Schistocerca piceifrons; assembly: GCF_021461385.2. NCBI lineage: Eukaryota > Metazoa > Arthropoda > Insecta > Orthoptera > Acrididae > Schistocerca > Schistocerca piceifrons. The sequence goes on along the minus strand of NC_060139.1, from coordinate 570,482,004 downwards.
AAAGCTATTGCCGCTATGTGCGGCCACGCACGGCCTCCACGTCACTCGCTACCGCCCCCACTCCTCTTGCCAAATGCCAACTCGCGCAGCCACAACTGATACACAAAGCGCAACCAACTCAGGACGCTAGCCCGCACCCGCTCTCGAAGTTTATAAGGCGCGTTTCTGTGTGGTGAACCGTCACAAGTCCAGTTTTGGTTTCTGAAGCGAAGACGCAAAACAACACAATAACAACATAAAATTTCTTTAGCACAGTGATAACAAATGCAAATTAAACTTCGTCTGAATTGTAATAAAACTGGGTCAATAACAATAACAACATCACCATACTTCACAATATATGGCCAGTGACCACAAATACAAGAGTGATCAATGAAAATAACTTCCACAAGAAACCGACAGAACAAGCAATAAATCAGAGAACAGTCCTCTGGCTTAGTTGGGCTTTCTTACATTTACACTCAACTAACGTAGATGTACCTACTGCTCAGAAAGCGATGCTATTATAAAACCACTACAATGAACACAATGTAATAAGAAGACCAATATGGCTCTCGCTTAGGGAAAACAGTTGCACGCCCAGTGTGCCTGCAGACGTAATAAGCCAGACAAACCGCACTGCACGCACTCTCCTCTGCAGAGTACTACTGATTAGTCACACTCAATGCACAGCCTGTACCCTTCACAATCCACTAACTTACGTCACTTAGTCGACCAAAATATCACTGTCGGTCACTAAAGTACACTATTAATGACACCTTTGGAAGCTCATACCTGCGTCTCCTCATGAACGCCGTCCTCTCGCCCGGGAAAACACAACTACGCACCCGCCTGGGTTGTTTGTGTCCATACACAGCTGTCACACCGCGTGCTAACCGTTTAGTGAAGTCCCAGTCTCGGTTTCTCGTCACACCAGCTCTGGAGAAGGTTCTGTGTTGTTGCTGTCTGCCGACCGACTGCCTCCGTCCATCTCTCCTCCTCTACTCCGCAGCTGCAGCTGCAGCTGAGGACACTGCGACGCCTTCGGCTTGCTGCCTGATTGAGACAAGACGTAGTCCAGTCAGATGCTCAAAGAGGCCGAATAGCTGAATGTTTTCTACATTTTTTTTGACAAACTGTCTATATGTTTTCGAGGGTGCTGAATACGAGTAATCGAAGTCCCAACATAATTTTTGACTTGAAGTGGGTAAAAAATGAGAAAAACCCACAAAATATGGGACTTTTTTTGGATTTTCGCTCGTAAATCGTACAGGACGCAGTTTCGGCAAAATTGACTATATATGAAAATAAAGAAGATAAAATTTCCCACAAAATAGGTTTCAGAGATGTCAGACAAACCATAAGACGTGTAGTGCGTGTTGCACTTAACGAGATTTAAAAGCTCTGTTGCTGTTCCCAGAGTTGTCATTTATATAGAATAGCAAATCAAACCTTATTAAATATTTATTCTGCATAAATGGAGGCTCTACTCAAGCTCAACGACATTAATAATTTGAATTTGTACAAAAAAAAATTAGTGAGCTGGATGTAAATGAAACATATCACAATTCTGAAAATCGTGGAGAGAATATTTGCATGAAGCTCAATAAAATTATTTTGGTGAACAGATATAAGTTAATTACTCCATGGGATTTTCAGTATTGTGAAGATGAAAGTATTAAAGTGAAATGTAAAGGAATGAAGAAACTTAAAAATAACGATAGTAAATTGCATGATCTGGAATTTTCCCTGTTAATACATGTATTCTTTAAAGGAACAGCAATCTTCAGATAAAGGAGTGTAGTCAGCGTATGGATAAAAATAATACCAGAAAATTAAAGTTACGTGTAAATGTAGTAGAAATGTAGTAAAGTCCTGTCTCAAAAGAAATGTACGATTGACAGTTCACAATCTCATGGTTGCTAAAGAACGAAAACAAGACAAATTTTAGATAAATAAAATTTATTTTAATAACAAGAGAATTTGTTTCCGTTTTTTATTAAACTGGATTTTATTAACGATAGGGGAATATATGAATCAGGTTGTGGGTAAAGAGAGAGAAAAGCGTGCTTTCTTGAGGAATTGGGGAAAGTGAGCGAGAACCTAGAGAAACATCCTCCTAACCTTGCCACTTGCTCCCATTGCAAAGCATCATGCTTTCTGAAACAGTGTGTTTGGTGACGAGTGCTCTGAAACTGTTACCCAAAATATTTCACAATATATTATGCTCATTTCCTTTGATGAAGTAGTCGATCACTGACGCTGCATAATAGCTGCAATCAAGATTCAGTACCTCCAGTCAGTATTCATTTTATTGCTTCTTCTTCATTTCTCGTTTTAGTGTAGTGAAAGGTCTGCACAGTTAATTGCTTAAGAATTGGTTGGCAAAAGATAAAAATCCTTTTAAGAGATATTGGGTACCATAAAAATAGTAGGTGAATGACGCGACCAGCTACACATTTGTGGCTGGTTGTGTCAGTCACCATCTAACATTAACAGCTGCGTAGTTCACAAGATCCCACATGCATAAAGTAAGATTACTATAAAAATATTCAGAATCTGAGGCAAAATCGCAGACTGAGGTAACAGACAGGCTTTCATTTCTCTCAACTTATGCTCGCCAGGTGTGACGTGGGATGACGACTTTCTGTTGATAAAACGCGGTATTTTTCCTAGAAATCTTTTGGCAAGATAAGAGATATCTAGTCAGGCGCCACTTCCGATAGGTTTTCGCTTCTTCCTTACCTCAGGAGAAATGCCGCAAAATAATGTTCGGCTTAAGTTTTCTGAATCCAACATTCTGGTTGCTTCTAACTTATTTTCCTCAGAGTGTGCAGGTTCTTAGCTGTGCCTTTGTGTGAGCCATCTCTTAGGTCTGTTTCAAAACTGTACAATGTTGTGGTAGAGATTATCTGCTATCTTCTCCACCTGAGAGCACTACTTCTTGGAAACAGCAAATTCCTGTGAGAGTAGGAGATGTTTTAACATCTTTACTTGACTTTTACTGGACGTTATTTGCAATATCTGCTACTGTTAACCAATGAGTTCCTATTCTGGCGGAAAGCAACCAAAGTATACTCTCCAGAAAGAGAACACTTCACACTAGGCGACGGATGAGCGCAGGTTTCCTTAGGCTTTTTCAGAGTAACGACTTCATGTTAGGCAATGTAAAAGAACACTTCCTGCTAGGAGATATTGGAGTAAAGGCTTGTTTCTGGACGACTGACGACGTGCCTTGCGGTCACAGAGAAGAATGTTTCCACTCAGTTATGAGGACAGAAAGGGGGCTGAACTCCGAGTATCCAATCGTTAATGCCACTGCCCCCTGCATTACGGCAAAAGACAGATAAGATACGCCATAAATGCAGTTAATTACTAGCCGAGATTTTCAATATCGTGAAGATGAAAGTATTAAAGTGAGATGTAAAGGAATGAAGAAGCTTAAAAATAACGATAGTAAATGTCATGATCTGAAATTTTTCTTGTTAATATTTGTATTCTTTAAAGGAACAACGACCTTCAGATTAAGGAGTGTAGAAGTTATGTCGTGACCCAGTATTAATTCACTACATTAAGGAGCCAGTTATTCTGTTTTAATACCTCGCTGCCAGATAGTTTGCTTTCAATATTTGCTTTGGCGATCTCACTGGTGTTCGATACTGTTATTTCGGATTCTTCGTGTAATTTAATAACTATACGTACAGTCAATGGTCATAATCGTGTATTATCCACATAACTTTATATTTGTTACGCCCACACATCTGTGCCAAGGTTACGCTAGTGGAATCCCATCTCAAAGTATTTAATGTTCTGTTGTTTATCTTAGTGGATAACACATTTGCTTTACTTTACGATAACACATCTGATCGTGAAAATGATCACTTGTTTCTTTTATCGATTAGATGATCCCTCCTCTCATTCATATGTCTGTATGTTTCGGTGGTATCCATATCGCCATATCTGATTAGGCCACCACTACTAATTATCGTTCAGAAAGACATTTCCTGTCCATGACAGTATTGTTTCCTTTAATTTACTTGCAGGAGCTTGTGGAGTGCTGCTCTGTATGTCACCAGAGCTCAGACTACATCATTATAGGACTGTGCAAACTAGCACAACCTATACCCCACAAGTGTCCCATTCCCTCCTCCTGTCCCAACATCTGTGACCTATCCCATTCTATTTATTCCTCCAACTGTAACGCCATTACCCCAACCACAAAACCAATAATAACTGTACACTTTCGTCCCACTGGTAGCTCCATACATCCAAATAATTCCCAGCGTCTAGCTCCCACTGCTGAACACGTAACTATTACTTCACAATATATTCAACCCTTCCAAAGACCGAAGGCCCTCCAAATGTTCAGCCCTGCAGCCTGGTCAGTGTTCCAACCAGCCAACGAATCCACCTTTGTCCACAGTCAAACTCATTTGGCTTTTAACAACCTCAACGCCCTAGTCTAAACCCCTCCCAGTTCTGGCCACTACTAAAACGTCATGCTACAGCTATACTTTCTATTAGATTTCTTCATCTTCTTCGATTCTTATCCGATTTGCCAAATAAAACTAATCTGCTGAAACTCAGAAGGCGAACTAATTCTGGCAGGAGTTATCAATTGAAAGTGGTGTATAAAGAAAACAGGGTTAATAGGACCTGGGCTCTGAAGGTTCTGTACAAAACGTTATGTATATGGACAGTTGGTCGACAGGTCTTGATGCATGAATTTACGAGTATCAGAATATGTAATATAAATGGCGATATCCTTTGGCTGCAGTTTTTACTTCCCTAAGGAGGACGTAAATTTCACCTTGATATCTCAATCTGTCCCTGAGAAAAGAGGGTCTTAAGACACGAAGGGCAGTCATACAGATAACGAACTGATGCTACTAAGACCTCCATTTTTACTAACTGAGGTACAGAATCATAAAAATCAATATAAATGTTTAAGCCTTGGACATATGTATTGCGTGATAATGCTTTACTGTAAATACAATATTCTTTCTAGAGAAAAGCTGTATGGGGCCTATGTTTATGCTGTCTGTACTTGATCATTAATTTCATAACATGTTAGTGATGTAGTTTCATTGGTGGCTTCAGGATTTCATGGAAGGCCCAAGCCCCAGGTTCACCACCACTTGTGGTTGATAACAGCTAGATTCTTTTCGTGAAAATATTTAAAATTTTCCTTTACAATGGAATGAAGCGAAAGACTGTTAACAAAACTCAGGGTCACAGAGGGCCAGAAGGCTGAGAAATTTACTTTAAAATTCTCTCTTAAAACATTTTACAACAAGATCAAAATTAATAATCATCAAGCGCCAGAAGGCTTAGTAATTGCCTTAAAATTTTTCGATATTACAATAAGGTCAAGATCAATACAGAGCTCCAGAAAGCTTGGAAATAGTCCCTTTTGAAAATTTAAAAAGCGTCTTAAAATAAATAGATCACAATATTCTACAATTGTTCCAAAAATATTTAAGAGAGTTAATGCCCAACCACGGTGTTGCTACCAGTCTTCAAACTTCCCTATTCACACAATTTTGAGGCTTGATTCTGAGAGGGGAAGGCAGGCAAGGGAATATTTGATGAGGGACAGAAAATTAAGATGCTCCCAGGACATAACATCGTAATAAGCACGAGAACTGAAGTGACCAACGACACGCAGCTGCAAATCGGCACGGAATAATGAGGTGCTTGTAACGGCCTCCTCCCTGAACCGCACCCACTTCATCACGCGTCGTTATGTCGGCTGGCGTCCGCCTGCTTAACTGAGTGGTAACGTGCTCGCTTCCCATGCAAGTGGGCCCAGGTTCGATTCCTGGCTGATTTGGAGATTTTCTCCGCTCGTAAAGTCGGAGTTATGTTGTCCTCATCATCATTTCATCCTTATCAAGTCACCCAATGTGGCATCGAATGAAATAACACTTGCACCTGGGGCCCGAACTTCCCCGAATAGGGGACTCTTGGCCAAGGATGCCCTACGCTCATTTCATTTTTTTATGTCGGCTGGCTGGTGAGGCGCGCTGGAACAATTTGATGACCTGTCGGGCAACCAGGAGCTGGGTCAGCTACAGTAAAACTATTATTTGTTGCTAGAATTATTACCAGCAAACATTTAAACAAGAGAGTAATATTTATACTCAACCTTAATTCAAGGTAATTACACAAGTTGCCTCCATAAATCCAGTGCTCTGAAAGCGTTAAGATTGACTGCTCATTCAAAAATTTCGCTACATACAAATACTTCACCTCATCAGTACCACAGTGTCTGCCACAAGATAGCCATCTCCCAGTGCGGCTATAGCTAAAGGACCACCCATTGGATGACCAAAGTATTTATAAAACACAATTTTTAAAAAAGAGTTTAACAACTCGGCGCAATAAGTGCCATGCCTCTCCCAAAAGAACTCCTGTTAGTTGGACCCCTTCACAAATGCAACAAAAAACAATACCACAATCAATCCAAAAAATACAAAAACCAGTCACTTTGCAGCAACGGTAACGAATTTCAAGTAATAAGGGGCACACAGGACCCAGAAGCAGCAAAAGACCCAGAACGTGTAGTCTGCTGAGACGACTGACCGATCAACCAGTGGTAGTTCCCGTTGAAATCACAAGCGAGGCAAAAGGCTGCGAAAAAATGGTTCAAATGGCTCTGAGCACTATGGAACTTAACAGCCATGGTCATCAGTCCCCTAGAACTTAGAACTACTTAAACCTAACTAACCTATGGACAGCACACAACACCCAGTCATCACGAGGCAGAGAAAATCCCTGACCCCGCCGGAAATCGAACCCGGGAACCCGGGCGTGGGAAGCGAGAACGCTACCGCACGACCACGAGCTGCGGACAAAAGGCTGCAAGTGAATTGCCAACTGACAGCTTGTTATCAAGAGATTACTTCAACGGACGGAAACACAATGGGCAGCAGCGGCAACACTATTTCGATGGAAAACCAATAGCCATCACCCTCTCGTAGAGCGGGGTCTTTTGACACATCCAGCACAACTGACCAACACTCATCCTAACCCGCTTCAGCTCAGAGCCACAACTTCCTTGCAGCATTTTCGAAAGGAGACTCGCATGCCTCGAAAATTCGGTTCAATGGCCGCGGTGCAGCGGCAGCGCCCCTGGATGACCAGAGGAGAAATCAATCAGAGGAAATCACCTGGAAGAGAAATTGATATGAGCCGACTCGAGACATGGCTCAACCTCCCCTACTGATTTGTGACAGGGGAGTTGGAAAACGGAGGGCTCTACCTGCCTTGTTTGACTGATGCGTAGTCAAGAGGTCCTACTGCTAACTAGATTGTGGACTAATGTGTAAACAGGACCTATTACCCAGAGGACTCAATAAGTTCTTAGAAAACGTGACGCAAGCTCCGTAGGAATACTGGCGTCGTACCGGCCTCCGAGGCGAAATAATGAACAAAAATTCGATCCCCAACTTTCACATGAGCGGGTTGCCTCCACTGATTATATCACATGGCTTGGCAGCAGTGAGACCATTGGAAATTTCGCTTACTCCTGTCCCAATTCAACTGCTTAACCTACCCCGTGACCTTTTCTGGGAAAAGATCGTTAATATTCCATAAACATGGATGGCCTGATAAGCCCATCCTTCAACATTTCGTTCATTTTCTGCCGCCATATCCTCATTCCGGGGGTGGCAAACGGTACGGAGCTTGCCACACAGGGACATAATCGGATATACGAATTTTATACTGAATTTTGTTTGCGGTGCCTAAACAGTTCGTGAGGACATCGGGATAGTCTCCCAAGATTTTCAGCACCTGGCGAGCCTCACCTTCCTCAAGATGGCTAACAACAAACTCAGATTGGCATGAGTTAAGTAGTTTGACCTTGCCACTGCTAGAGCGAGAACAAAGGGCTATTTTTTACAAAGGATGAAAGTGAAAGGAAAAGTGTTTGTATGCCCATCCTTGTGATTGGAGGTCTGGGGGACTACGGCCGTTCACCCTTGTAAGGAAATGAAACACCTACAGGCATCCTTATTATGTCATTTATTGTATGGTTTCCAGTTTTGGCGCTTCAGTGGACCATCTTCAGGCCTTAGTTGGTGGTTGGAGAGACATCACAGTTACAGGTAGTCTGCGAAAACCAGTTACGTTAGTCACTGATGCATTGTGTATATGTATGCTTTTAACCCCTTCAGCATCGAGAAAGGCCTGAAGATGGTGCGCTGAAGCACAGAAACTGGTAGCCACACAATAAATCGCATAAAGGCGGTTGTTGGTGTTTAATTTTCTTACATTAAAGGAAACGGTCTTACTGGCGAAATCAAATACCAACCCGGTTTACTAAATAAATTCGCAACAGGGCAGTAAGGAAACGGACAAATTGTTAATGACGGCCATAAAAAAATCAGAAACAGATGGCTTCCCCCTCAGCTCATCTACCAGAGGCAACACTTTGCCACTAATTGCCCGACATCTATAAAGAGAGTTATGTAAAGGAGGCATTATACATAATCCACCATATTCCAACTACGGATGGTAACCTAACAAAGAAAGTGAATTGCCTAAATATAACAGGCCACAGATCCGTTCCTGCTTAAGTTGAACACAAACATACGGCAATAAACAACCGTTAATGCCGCGAACACGAGCGCATCGGCTATGAGGTTTGCACTGACCGGTCTGCTCTGCGCATATGGCGTCATCTGTTAAGTCTCGAGCCTCGGTCGACTGTGTAGCCACGTGCCAGGTGATCCCCTTTTTCCATACCGGAAACATGCTTTATGATCAAAAGTTTTAAATGGCAACCGATGAGTTTCGCTGTCTTGTACATGGAATTCGGACTCTAACCCCTTTTGCTAGTTGCGCTGCTTCTCTCAAGGCCTCAAGGCCTCTATGGAAGACGACAATTCGTTTGATTCAGACGACGTAGTGGGCTTCTGGGTAAATGCAATCCGTGACCGATCTTTCAATCCCATGCCCTGGAGAACGTTTAGCACACTCATGTTTCGTGATCGTCGTGTGCGAAGAGGCAACTACCTTGCACAAACCCTCTTTGTATTCTAGCAAATTCTTAGTAGGCCCTTGTACCCGCCAATAATGGTCGCGCTGTAATTCCTTTAACTGCATGGTGCGACTCTTCAGATCTCCTAGAGTGCCCGTTCCCTACGTACTGCCGGAAGTACACTACACAGCGAACCCCGGTTGAGAGGAAATAATAAACAAAATATAACTGAGTGGGGAACCTGCAAGGCATCAGTATGAATCTCAAAACGAGAAATTAGCCTTAACAGCACTTCAGCCTGAGGCAGTTGGTCATTGATTAGATCGGATACGCCCCGAAACAAATGCATAATTCGGTTAGGCAACTAGCAAATGATTCTACAGCCGATATACCGGGAAGGTAAGCATCAATACCCTGGTTCACCTCACCTGACAAGTCCTAAGTGGCGCCGCACTGTGACACTCGCCTTTCCTTCTAAGCTCATTGCGCTAGAGGTTAATTGTACACTCCTGGAAATGGAAAAAAGAACACACTGACACCGGTGTGTCAGACCCACCATACTTGCTCCGGACACTGCGAGAGGGCTGTACAAGCAATGATCACAGGCACGGCACAGCGGACACACCAGGAACCGCGGTGTTGGCCGTCGAATGGCGCTAGCTGCGCAACATTTGTGCACCGCCGCCGTCAGTGTCAGCCAGTTTGCCGTGGCATACGGAGCTCCATCGCAGTCTTTAACACTGGTAGCATGCCGCGACAGCGTGGACGTGAACCGTATGTGCAGTTGACGGACTTTGAGCGAGGGCGTATAGTGGGCATGCGGGAGGCCGGGTGGACGTACCGCCGAATTGCTCAACACGTGGGGCGTGAGGTCTCCACAGTACATCGATGTTGTCGCCAGTGGTCGGCGGAAGGTGCACGTGCCCGTCGACCTGGGACCGGACCGCAGCGACGCACGGATGCACGCCAAGACCGTAGGATCCTACGCAGTGCCGTAGGGGACCGCACCGCCACTTCCCAGCAAATTAGGGACACTGTTGCTCCTGGGGTATCGGCGAGGACCATTCGCAACCGTCTCCATGAAGCTGGGCTACGGTCCCGCACACCGTTAGGCCGTCTTCCGCTCACGCCCCAACATCGTGCAGCCCGCCTCCAGTGGTGTCGCGCCAGGCGTGAATGGAGGGACGAATGGAGACGTGTCGTCTTCAGCGATGAGAGTCGCTTCTGCCTTGGTGCCAATGATGGTCGTATGCGTGTTTGGCGCCGTGCAGGTGAGCGCCACAATCAGGACTGCATACGACCGAAGCACACAGGGCCAACACCCGGCATCATGGTGTGGGGAGCGATCTCCTACACTGGCCGTACACCACTGGTGATCGTCGAGGGGACACTGAATAGTGCACGGTACATCCAAACCGTCATCGAACCCATCGTTCTACCATTCCTAGACCGGCAAGGGAACTTGCTGTTCCAACAGGACAATGCACGTCCGCATGTATCCCGTGCCACCCAACGTGCTCTAGAAGGTGTAAGTCAACTACCCTGGCCAGCAAGATCTCCGGATCTGTCCCCCATTGAGCATGTTTGGGACTGGATGAAGCGTCGTCTCACGCGGTCTGCACGTCCAGCACGATCGCTGGTCCAACTGAGGCGCCAGGTGGAAATGGCATGGCAAGCCGTTCCACAGGACTACATCCAGCATCTCTACGATCGTCTCCATGGGATAATAGCAGCCTGCATTGCTGCGAAAGGTGGATATACACTGTACTAGTGCCGACATTGTGCATGCTCTGTTGCCGGTGTCTATGTGCCTGTGGTTCTGTCAGTGTGATCATGTGATGTATCTGACCCCAGGAATGTGTCAATAAAGTTTCCCCTTCCTGGGACAATGAATTCACGGTGTTCTTATTTCAATTTCCAGGAGTGTATATCCTTGGCGCAAGTAAACAGTTCACTAACCACTCCATCAAGCTCCTTAGGAAGAGCGAAGTGCCTAAAATCAGAGATACTGTTCCCACAATGGAATAGTTGAGCTTGATCTCACGCCATCTGCGTGCGGCTCGGCTGATCCCTTTCAAGAAACTGAACATTGCCACTAAGCCCACTGAGAGCACTAGAACAAGTAGAAAGCACTGCACCTACCTCGCCAATCAGGTCGGAAGAAATATGAATCGGGCTGTCTTAGGATGCGTGCAACGTTGCTGCTAACTCAGTAACGCCCCCACCGTAACTTATATTCAGGCTGGTCCCTTTTTAAATACGCCAGGCCAAGGCAGCTTCTGGGTCCATCTCCCGTAATACGTCTCTAATAACCACAGCATATACGAGTATTAGACAAGGATATTAACCAGTAACATAATTTTACAATTCAGTAACGAAACCACGAGGAAGGAAGACTATCTATCTCTCTTATCCTCCCCTCCCCCCCCCCCCCCCCCCAACACTGCTTTTTCACACAGTGAAACAACCACACACTACTGCTACCGCTCAAATGTTCTTTCATTGGTGGCTACAGGTATTCTTGGAAGGGCCAAGCCCAGGTTCAGTATCACTTGAGGTTTATAAATCTAGCTTTATTTCCTCAAAATATTTAAAATTTTCCTACACAATGGAATGAAGTGAAAAGTCAGGTAACAACAACCAATCACAGAGTGCCGGAAGAGCTTGAAGATTAGCTCTGAAATTTATCCATTTTTAAAAAAATAGAAATTACAAGAGGATCAACATTTATAATCACAGGTACAGAAAACTTAGTAATTTCCTTGAAATTTTTAAGTATTACAACAAGGTCAACGTAAATACAGAGCCCCAGAAGGCTTGGAAATATTCCCTTAAAAAAAGTACCACTTTAACAAAAATAGATCAATGGGACATTATACGTCCTATGCTGTCGATGTTAAATTATCAAATTTTGTGACCCATTATCTTGGAAAATTTTTAAGACACCAACTTACAGTTTTCCATAATTATTGAATGCACCTTTCTAGATACACTGAACTAGAATTATTACTAAAATTATACTGTGGGGCATGTTATCTTTTTTCAAAACACTCAATTTTTGACAGAATTTTGTAAAGAAATGAATATAAAAACAAGCAACTCAGGATATTTTAATCATTCTAGTTCCACGTGTGTTGAATCTCACAGTTGGCATGCTATCAAAATATCATGTCTGTACTACCATTACTTTTTTAGAAAATGGGACATTTGTTGCAAAAGATGTAGTGCAGAGATATTGAGGTTTAAAACATTTTTATTAGAAATTCTTATACAGACTTATATTTCCGCGTCTTTTATGCAGTAGAATTGCCCTGGCCCATAGACTGTGTCTTCTTCTGTGTCACAACAACCCAGTGCTTGCCTCTTCCGTTTCTTTCTTGCTTCTTTTGTCATTTGCTGAGGAGCTAACTCTGCGGCATGTACACGAAGCTCATCCAGTTCCCGCAGTCCTTTAGCTGTGTTCTGTCCTAATCTTACCTCTAACTTCTCCAGAACTTTAAGTCTTTCATAGTTCCCACCACTAAAAGTTATTACAGCATCAGACATTGCTAACTTTAGAGTCAAAAGGCCAACAAATACACTTTTAGGCACACGGCACCACACAGCATTAGTGAAGGACTCATTCACATCCTGGGTCTTCCCATGTAAACACTTCTTTAGTAGTTCATGGATTTGCCAAATCTCTGTAAATAGGTTTGATTGCCCCTGTTACTGTGAAAGGAAGAGAATGTTTATGTGTAAGTTCATGAAGGGTGCCAGAAAATTCAACTTGACTATATTTACACCAAGTGTTTGGTGGACGTGGACACAAAGCATGACATGGCTTTCCATCGGTTGATATTCGATGAAAGAAAGTGTTCCACACAGCTCTTTTCATTTTCTCTAAATTGTCACAGTTATCTCTGATGGCCTTCCAATAATATTGCCATAATTCACCAATTACTTTGTCCATTAGCCTTCCAGCACATTTTATTGTCTTCCACGTCAGACAGTTTTGTGTTACCCAGCTTTGTTTTTAGGTTACGCAGACGTGTTCCCATCTTTTTCTTGACGTGTCCTACACACTCAAGTTTTTGTATAGGAACATCATATGGCTTACCGTTTTGTACTGCAATGAAAGCCTTGCTGTCTACATCACCTAAGTAAATCACATATCTGACACCTCTCCTCTTCTGCAACTGATGGAAAATGTTAACTGCTCCTTTTACCTCCATTCCTCCAATTGTGCCATTATATGTACACTGCTGCTTATTAAGTAATCTGTTCTTCTGGTTCACTGTACAACCTTGGCAGTACTTACTGAGAACTTCAAAATCCAAAACTTTTCCAGTGTCAGTACTTACTGGAGATGTAAAACCGTTTTTTGAACTAAACCTATGCTTTTCCCAGGATCCATCCTCAGCAATGCTGATGTCTATGTCACCCTCACTCTGTTCAACAGCTTCTGATGCAGCAGAAACCACTGAATTTTCAGCCACAGCATTCACAGAGTCCCCGATTACTGTTACATATTTCGTGTACCTAGAAGGTGGTTTTGCAAATTCAACACAGTGCAGAGACCATTACCAGCGCTTGCACCTTTACCAATGCGTCTAAGCCCATAGAACAGTCTGACATTAGTTTGATACAATTCATGACCTGAATACTCTGATGAAGTATGAAATGCTTTTCATTTTTGCACTTCTGACATTTAATAATTAATTTAGACACAATATGTATTCTAGCTCTAGTAGCCTCATAAAGTTTATCTTCGCCACCACAAAGACAGCAAGAGAAAGTTTCAGAAAGAACTTGTGCAAATATCTGCAGATCAACAATGACGTTGACAGCTAAACATTCGCAGAGCATGCGTACTCGTAATTTCAAATTCAGTCTACTTTTCCCTTCTCTTCCGTTCGGTGCTATGCTATGCTGATGTGGATGGCAACGAGGCGTGGTGGTTTGGTGTTGAATGTGGCTTCTTGCTGTTTGGTGAGATGTTTTATGTTATTGGGGTTATCCGTATGCATTGCTTACCTGCAAAATTATTTCGTTGACCATTCGTGAGGAGCTTGCATTCCATGGTTAAATTTTCACTGATTGCTGTGAATACCGCGACTGGACTAACGTTCCACGTGCCATCGCTAATCCATTGTGTCTTAGTGAGGTCAGAACCTACGAGTCGTGGTACAGAACCGAAGAGTATTGCAGACAATTCAATCACTGTTCCACTCAGTTCAGCTCAATAAATGCTTTGTGTTGTATGGAAACTTTGTTCCAATGGCCACTACGCATTTAAGGGTTTCAAATGGCTCTAAGCACTATGGGATTTAACATCTGAGATGAGCAGTCTCCCTTTGACTTAAAACTACTTAAGCCTAACTAACCTAAGGACATCACACACATCCATGTCCGAGGCAGCATTCGAACCTGCAACCGTAACAGCAGCGCAGTTCCAGACTGAAGCGCCTAGAACTGGTTGGCCACAGCGGCCGGCTTTAGTGGTTTCCTAATGCGTGTCGTTGTGCAGTAAGAGCACCTATATTACTCAGTTTATTTGATTTACCAATTTAATGATATGCAGTGACACATAAGCATTGTATTTTTTATTTTCATTTCTGTGGTCATTAATTTATTGCTTAACTTCAATAACGAAACGGACTTTTTGCAGGCACCGTAGAATCACACAATGCAACTTTTAAGTTTTGGCTATACTGAGTAATTTATTCTACGATAAGCGCATGGTATTTTGACACCAAAGATAGAAGCCCTGTTCTGAAAAATATGTATCGCGTTCTATGCATTCATTTACAGTAAATAAGGTGATTGACGGTAGAACAACTTGCAGAGACGATGTACGTTCTTCTATAGAAGAGTATATGTTCAATATTTCATTTTTGGCTATTGCAATTACGAATAGACATGCGTCTCCAGTACACAGTGACCGATTATACGTTGAGCTGTTAAAACACATGCATTACTGCTGGCATGTTAGAGTTTTTTCTTTTTTTTTTTGTTCATTTGTGTTCTGTTGCTGTGACTGCTAATTAAAATTACGTTGTAAGTGTACATTGATCAGAATGCTTTCGTTAATTGGTTATATTCGTCACGACTTTTTCTATAACAGGGACTAGCTTTCAAACAGAGCAGGCACCTTACAGTATGTAGTCATGATTGTGGGTAACAACACGACCAGTCTAATCTGAAAGTAGATAACTTCTCTTTGTGATCAGATAAATATACTATAAATGCACGAAAGTTCTTTGCAGCTGCCTTTCTTAAATTCTCTTGGCTCATGTTCCATAAAAATTTAAATGCTGGCTTAACGTGCATGGAAGCTGGATTATTTCTCCAAACAATGTGACACCTTATTATGCCAACACAATTTCCAAATTATCTTGAGAACATTTATTCGTAGGTAAATACTTAAGCGCAGGCGTGCATACATTACGTTGCATTTACTGAGCATTAAGATGAAGTAAGTACGAGTGCAAACTCAAAAGTCTACAAACCCACTTTTTCCCCTCGAGTTTTTCAGCCTAGTGTACACTAGGGCTGTCTTCAATAAGGACTCTGATAATCTTTTCGCAGTAAGAAATACTGGTTACATTCTTTCAATTACCTTGCACCATGCTCCTAGAATTCTCGTGTCAAAAGTTGATTCATTAACCTTATAAATTTTGCAATATTTTGAGACCTAACAGGAGCAGACTTCCTCTTGATACTTCCTTTTGAGCACCAGCATCCGAACCACTAAAAAGCGGAGTGGTATGTGCCTTTTTCATTTTATTCTTAAAACAGTTAATGTGGCTTGAGCGTGAGTTCATAGCAAAATTAACACACTTACTTTCCAAAGCCTTCATTGTACCTCAATGAAACTACCGTCACACTCAAAAAGTTCAAAAGCGTGTGAAATCTTACGGAACTAAACTGCTAAGGTCATCAGTCCCTAAGCTTACACACTATTTAACCTAAATTATCTTAAGGACAAACACACACACCCATGCCCGAGGGAGGACTCGAACCTCCGCCAGGATCAGCCGCACACTCCAGGACTGAAGCGCCTTAGACCGCTCGACTAATCCGGCGCAGCCGTCACACTCAGTTAATTCCTTTTGTTCCCTTAAACGTTCCGTAACAATTTAGGCATATGTGGTTGATCCAGAAAAAGTGACCCAGAACTGTGTTAACCAGAAACAATAAAGGGCTTATATGACGTTTCGGTGAGAAGGTCTGATGCAGGAACAGCTAATCTCAAAGATACCACTTTGAAACTGCAGATTCGAAAAGAAGACTACATCTCCTCACTAACTGAGCAGGGCGTAAAGACAGTCATGACACAAGTACATTAATTTCACTTGATGCACCACCTTTCACAGTTGTTGAAAATTTTATCATGTAGTGGGTCGTACGTTCCTTTGATGCTATTTCTGACGGTGATAAGACGCTGGAGGCACATTCGAGACGATGGCGACTCAAACCCTCGTCCACGCATCCTCACTGACGTCTTCCCACGAAACAGCTTGAGGTAAATGCTGGGACGGGTCTTTCGAAAAGGACACAGGCAGTTTCCTTACCCACCCCTCTCCTGCCAGAGTTTGCGCACCGTTTGTAGTGACCTCCTCATTCACGGAGCGTTAAATCCTTATCACACTTCTTTTACTTTTGTCATAGCCGTTGCTAAGCAGTCATACGCTGTTGCATGGTCGTAGCGACTGAGCGACTGAGATGCCCCTGCCTATGGCTTTTATGCAAACTCACAGTGCCTTCAAAAACCATGTACAAGATGTACGGTATTCTTTTGCTTGCCACTCGCAAGCCGTACTTAAAAAATAAACAGAACCTTTTTGTAGGAAATTTAATGTACTTATTTTTCCTGATTGGATACGTTTTCGATAGAGGCCGTAAGTTTCGAATTATTCAAGTAAAACGGACAAAAGTGTCCATGAAACCCATCTTTCTTGAATAACTGGAAAACGGTGGCCTCCAGTGTAAGCGTATTCCAGAACAAAATTTACCTACATGAAGATCGCTATAAAAAAGTTTGGTTAATTTTCTGTAGGATTAGCGGTTTTCATTTAGCGAGTGAGAGAATATGAAAATCTCGCAAACTAGTTTCTGAAGACGTTCGGGACTGTACAAAACTCACAGGTAGCGGCGTCTGAGCTACCCTGTATAAATTCTTTCTAGTGGTTTGTTTTGAATCTTAAAAGGCTATAATTATGTTTCTAACAGCAATTATTGTAGTTTGTTCGTTACATTTGTTACTCATATGAATTATGTTTATCTGAGCTTGAAGAACATCAGTCTCTTTAACTAAACAGATTGTTGGTTATGTGACGTGTAGAGTTTGGTGTCTTTAGTGTTATTGTGGAAGTATGCAAGGAACAAGTTTTTAAATACTACCTCAGTAGCTAACCAAAATATAATAATTATAGAATTTTTCAACTGTTTCGAAGTACAATTCTCTTTCGTGCATAGTGTCTTAGCATCTACAGTACCTTAAGCATTAAATCCCTATTTTGACCTCATTATTTTTCGCATAGCATCACATATACCACTCAAGACGGATGTTGCCTCATTTCCGGGACCCTTTCTCACAGCTAGTCCCTTCCGTTCTGTAGATTCAGTTAACTGACGTAAGAAAACGTACACGTCAGT
Organism: Schistocerca piceifrons; assembly: GCF_021461385.2. Lineage (NCBI taxonomy): Eukaryota > Metazoa > Arthropoda > Insecta > Orthoptera > Acrididae > Schistocerca > Schistocerca piceifrons. The sequence continues at coordinate 570,464,399 of NC_060139.1, read as the reverse complement.
GAGTGATTAGGCCCGAAGACCTTTAGACTGGGCGACTGCTGTGTAGAAGGCAGTAACAGGTCGGATCACGGAACGTGAGCCACGAGATCACGTGTCGCCAGTCCCTCCAGCCATTATTGCCGGTATGTGAATCATGTTGATTTCGATGCTTCTGTGTTCAAGAAGCTCTTGTACCGTCACCGGAGGTGGAGTGGATCCCGTTACAGACCTCCCTACTTGAGAAAAGGCCGGTGCCGGGAGTCGAATTCGGGACCTTCCTCCGCACGAAAGGGAGCGGCGCTAACAATTCGGCAATGGAGACGGCCTCAGTTAACTGATAATTGAGCCCTTAATGCAGACTGATCTTTGACCAGGGTAAATGATTCTCATATCCTTACGTCTAACTGATTACAAAAAGAATAATTTATTTTTTTAATATAGAAAAAGACTTCTCTTGACTGATTTCAGTAATTTTTCCACCTTTCCTTCTCATTTTAATTTTATTATTGTTTTCCTATTTTTCTGCCCGAATCATTGTCACGGTCATCCTAGATTAGTTACGCCCCTGCTATTATCTCTGGATAGTTACCTTAATTACACGGTGATTATTCTCCACGTATTGGCTTTGGGTAAACGACATAGCGACGCGACGCAGTTCTTACCAATACAGTGGTCTCTGCAGCTGTGCACGTCGTTGCTTAGCATCAGTCTGAGACGAGGTGATAGGTGACAAACTTACATGTGCATTTGTATCAAGAAAACAATGAAGTGTACTAAGAAGGTCGAACAATGGTGGCAATCAGAAGACGAACGGTTAACAGAGATCTGAGTTCTGCCATCCGTTTCACCCAAAACGGTGGCGTCAAATGGACTGCATCTTTCTGCAGGCCCTTAACTTAAAAAATCTCACAGGCATGTACATTTAATGAGTATAAATATGCTTCAACTCTGCAGTTTTGTACAGGGAAATTTGATTTTGCCAACCAGTCATTCAGTCTGTTCATCAAACTGTCTGAGGCAGTTCGTGTTAGAGGAGCATGAATGCTATAAATCTTTTAATTGCAGGATAATTGGAACACAACAAATTATACATTCAGCTATGAAGTTTCCTTGCAAAATGAGCTCTGTATTCGCTCGTATAGACGTTGTTCGACAAGTTGAGCCATTATAATGCCTTGTAAGACACGTTTTCTGTACACATGACATAAGAAATAAAAAAATTATAAAGATTTCTAACTGTTATAGACGCGTTTGAGACGTAGACCATATTTATTTTTTGCCAGAATATTAATTTTCCTTTTAAATCATAGCTGCCCTATGGAACTAAATGTAATATGACATTGTTGTTGCTGCTACGTATAATTAAATAAGGTGGTTCATCTTTTATCTTTGTACCAGCGTAGTTCGCATTCTCAATGACCGTACGGTCTACATCTACATCCACATACATATTTCACAAGCCAACGTACGGTGCGTGGCGGAAGGTAGCCAGTACCACAACTGCTCATTTCCTTTCCTGTTCCATTCGCAAATAGCGGTAGGAAAAAACGACTTTCTGCGAGGGACGTTCAGTAAGTAATGCAACACAATTTTTTTCTCAAATCAGGTTGGTTTAGTTCAGGATTCCAGTACACCGTATTATTCCCTACCCTTGACTATGAAACCCGATTTTTCAACGTAATCTTCGGTTACCGCGAGGGCCAGTATGGCCGCATGGCACCACTATATTGGCCGACGTCAGACCCAACGCCTTGCTGCATCAATAAGTGCCCCATCATCCACGTACTGCTTCCAGTGGAGTACATCCGTCATTGGGTCAAGCATATGGAGGTCGGAAGGTGTGAGATCCGTTCGGAAGATTGGATGACGAAGAACAGTCCATTGAAATTTTCTGAACTCCTGTCGCATGAGCGGACTTATATAAGGCGTTGCGTTGTCGTGCATTTTTGTGGCGGTGAACACGTCGATATCTTTTCTTCAATTTCCTGATGGTAGCACAGTACACTTCAGAGTTGACCGTTGCGTCATGAGGGGGGATATAAAACAGAATAACCGCTTCACGGTCCTAGAAGACCGTCTCTACGATTTTACTAACTGACGTAGTGGCTTTGAACTTTTTTTTTTGGGAGGAAAAGTCATGTGGCGTCACTCTATCGAATGCCGTTCTGTTTTCGGTTCGAAGAGCTGTAGCCATGTTTAATCGCTTCTGACAACATTCGATATAAAATGTCACCATCAACCTCGTAGCGCACAAGCAATTTCGCAGAGACGCCCTTCGTTGCTCTTTATGGTCTTCTGTTACATGGCGGGGAATCCAGTGGGCACTCCAACGCCTGTGTCAGCACTACCAACAGAGTCGTCCAGTTAAGCAGCGAGATGTTTCACAGTAGCCCTACTATCACCTCGAATGAGAGTATCCGCACGTTCCAACACTGCAGGAGTCCCAATGTGTACGACCCGCCGACACGTGGCAGGCGGACAGTTCTGAGCGACCTTGCTGCGATGATGAGAGACGCTTCGCCCGACTAACCGTACGTTCTTTCACTGCCAGGTCTCCATAGACATTCTGGAAGCGCCCATCAATATCTGTGATAATCTGGTTTACCGCCAAAACAAACTCAATGGCAGCTTTCTGCCCGGAACGTAACTCCGTGGCACATGTCATTTTGATGGTTACGTATAGCGCCGCCTCCTATCGGAACTCTATGAAACTATACGGTTTTTTACACAAAAATTGAAAAACTGGTAGAAGCCACCCTCGGGGAAGATCAGTTTGGATTCCTTAGAAACATTGGAACACGTGAGGCAATACTGACCCTACGACTAGTCTTAGAAAATAGATTAAGGAAAAGCAAACCTACGTTTATAGCATTTGTAGACTTAGAGAAAGCTTTTGACAATGTTGACTGGAATACTCTCTTTCAAATTCTGAAGGTGGCAGGTGTAAAATACAGGGAACGAAAGGCTATTTACAATTTGTACAAAGACCAGATGGCAGTTATAAGAGTCGAGGGACGTGAAAGGGAAGCAGTGGTTGGGAAGGGTGTGAGACAGGGTTGTACCCTATCCCCGATGTTATTTAGGCTATATATCGAGCAAGCAGGAAAGGAAACAAAAGAAAAATTTGGAGTAGGAATTAAAATCCGTGGAGAAGAAACAAAAACTTTGAGGTTTGCCGATGACGCTGTAATTCTTTCAGAGACAGCAAAGGGCCTGGAAGAGCAGTTGAACGGAATGGACAGTGTGTTGAAAGGAGGATATATGATGAACATCAACAAAAGCGAAACGAAGATAATGGAATGTAGTCGAATTAATTCGGGTGATGGTGAGGGAACTAGATTAGGAAATGAGACACGTAAAGTAGTAAAGGAGTTTTGCTATTTGGGGTGCAAAATAACTGATGATGTTGAAGTAGAGAGGATATAAAATGTAGACTGGCAATGGCAAGGAAAGCGTTTCTGGAGAAGAGAAATTTGTCAACATCGAGTATAGATTTAAGTGTCATTAAGTCATTTCTGAAAGAATTTCTATGGAGTGTAGCCATGTATGGAAGTGAAACATGGACGATAAATAGTTTGGACAAGAAGAGAATAGAGGGTTTCGAAATGTGGTGCTACAGAAGAATGCTGAAGATTAGATGAGTAGATCACATTACTAATGCAGAAGTATTGAATGGAATTGGGTAGAAGAGGAGTTTGTGACACAACTTGACTAGAAGAAGGAATCGCTTGGTAGGACATGTTCTGAGGCATCAGGGGATCACCAATTTAGTGTTGGAGGGCAGTGTGGAGGGTAAAAATCGTAGAGGGAGACCATGAGATGAATACTCTAAGAAGATTCAGAAGGATGTGGGTTGCGGTAGGTACTGGAAGATGAAGAAACTTGCACAGGGTGGAGTAGCATTGAGAGCTGCATTAAACCAGTCTATGGACTGAAGACCACAACAACAAAAACAGGGTTGAAGGAGAAATATTCCACTAAGTCCCACAACAAATTCCTCATCTTTTCAATAGAAATTGGGGAAGAAAAGAAAATATGTTACACAACTTATTGAACGCCCGTCGCATATGCCTCGGTGTGAGTCCCAGTTTCTGGGATCTCATCTTCGTGATCTTTACGCAAAATGTGTGGTGGAGGTAGTAGAATCATTCTGCTATTAGCTTCAAATTCCAGTTCCCTAAATTTTCTCAATAGTGCTCCTCGAAAAGAAAGCTTCCTTACCTGCAGGGATTTCCATTTGAGTTCCCGAAGCATCTCCACAATACTTACTTGTAATTCGAACCTACAGGTAACAAATCTAACAGCGCACCTCTTCCTTTATCCTACCTGGTGCGGATTCCAGACACTCGAGGAGTAATCAAAAATACGTCGCAGCATCTGCTGTACGAGGTCTCCTTTACAGACTAATCAGACTTTCCCAAAATTATCTCAGTAAACCGAAGACAACCATTTGCCTTCCTTACCACAGTCTTCACATGCTCGTTCCATTTCACACCGTTTTGCAGCGTTACGCCCAGACATTTCAACGAAGTAACGTGTCAAGCAGAATACTGCGATTGCTGTATCTGAACATTAGAGATTTGTTTTGGCTAGTCATCCACATTACATTTTTCTTCATGTAGACCCAACTGCCACTGATCACACCAACTAGAAATCTTTTAGTAAGTCATTTTATTTCCTTCTACAAACACTCGAACTTCAACGCGTTCTCGTATACCACAGCATCAGCAGCAAACAACCGCAGACTGCTGCCCACCCTGTCGGCCAGGTCAGTTATGATATATAAAACTACAGCGATCCTGTAACATTGGCCTGGGGCACTCCTGACGATATGCTGGTCTCTCAAGAAAACTCGCCGTCGAGAACGCCATAATAGGTTCTAATACTTAAGAAGTCTTCGAGCCACTCGTATGTCTGGGAACCTATTGGTATGCTCGTTCATTCGCTAAAAGTCTGTGGCGGGGCACCGTGTCAAATGATTTTCAGAGATCTAGAATTACGGAATCTGCCTATTGCCCTTCATCCATCGTTTGAAAGATATCATGTGAGAGAAAGGTAAGCTGAGTTTCGCACGAGCGATGATTTCCAACACCGTGCTGAGTCGTGGACATAAGCATCTTGGTCTCACGGAAATTCATCTTATTCGAACTCAGAATATGTTCAAGAATTCTGAAAAAAACGATATTAAGGGTATTAGTCCATTCTTTTGCCCTTCTTATACATAGGAGTCGCCTGTGTGTTTGTGTGTGTGTGTGTGTGTGTGTGTGTGTTTTTTTTCCTGTAGCTTGAGTCTTTGCGCTAGGAGAGTAACGAGCCACTGCCGCAGAATACTCTTTGTATGACCAAGTTGGAATTCGCACTTGGCGACTCACTTGTTTTCAAATTTTTCAGTTGTTTCTCTAAGACAGGGATTCTTATTACTATGGTCTCGGGAAAACACAAGAAGGGCTTCAGTCACAAAGGGTGCAGGCTGAACACAGGAAAAACGTAGATACAGGAACCATTGGTATAACAGTTGAAAACTGTCGTAGCTGTGTTGGGAAAGTACCAGAGGTCCAAGCGCTAATAGAAAGCACTGATGCTCAAATCGTTACAGGCACAGAAAGCTGGCTAAAGCCGGATAGAAGCTCAGCCGAAATTTTTGCGAAGAACCTAACGGTGTTCCGAAAGGACAGGCTAAACACGGTTGGCGGTGGCGTGTTTGTTGCTGTCAGTAGTGGTTTAACTTGTCGCGAAATTGAAGTAGATACTTCCTGTGAGTTAGTATGAGCAGAGGTCATTGTTGGCAACCGGAATAAAATAATAATTGGATCCTTTTACTGACCTCCCAATTCAGATGATATAGTTGCTGAAAGGTTCAAAGAAAACTTGAATTTGATTTCAAACACGTACCCGACTCATACGATAATAGTTGGTGGTGACTTTAATTTACCCTCGATATGTCGGCGAAAATACATGTTTAATTCTGGAAGTACGCATAAAATATGATCCGAAATTGTGCTAAACGCATTCTCTGAAAATTATTTCGAGCAGTTAGTTCATGAGCCCACGCGAATAGTAAACGGTTGTGAAAACACACTTGACTTCTTAGTAACAAGTAATCCTGAGTTAATAACGAGCAGGGGATTAGTGATTCAGGGATTAGTGAACACAGGGTTGTCGTAGCGAGACTGAATTTTGTAATCTTAAAATCCTCGAGAAATGTGCGAAAAATATACCTATTCAAAAAAGAAGATAAAAATTCACTTGACGCCTTCCTAAGAGACAATCTCCACTCATTCATAATTAATAACATAAGTGTAGACCAGATGTGACTTAAATTCAAAGAAATAGTATCCGCAGCAATTGAGAGATTTACACCAAATAAATTAACAAACGACAGAGTTGATCCTCCTTGTTACACAAAATGGGTTAGAACACTGTTGCAGAAACAACGAAACAAACATGCCAAATTTAAACAGACGCAAAATCTGCAAGATTGGCGATCTTTTACAGAAACTCGAAATTTAGCGCCGACTTCAATGCGAGATGCCCACAATAGTTTCCACAACGAAACTTTGCCTCGAAACATGGTAGAAAATCCAAAGAGATTCTGGTCATATGTGAAGTATGTTAGCGGCAAGAAACAATCAATGCCTTCTCTGCGCGATAGCAGTGGAGATACTATCGAAGACAGTGCTACCAAAGCAGAGCTACTAAACACAGCCTTCCGAAATGGCTTCACAAAAGAAGACGAAGTAAATATTCCAGAATTCGAATCGAGAACAGCTGCCAACATGAGTAACGTAAAAGTAAATATCCCCGGAGTAGTGAAGGAACTTAAATCACTTATTAAAAGTAAGTCTTCTGGTCCAGACTGTATACCAATTATGTTTCCTTTCCGAGTATGCTGATGCATTAGCTCCATACTTAACAATCATATACAACCGTTCACTCGACTAAAGATCCATACCCAAAGACTGAAAAGTTGCACAGGTCACACAAATATTCAAGAAAGGTAGTTGTTGTAAGCCACTAAATTACAGGCCCATATCGTTAACGTTGATAGCAGCAGGATCTTAGAACATGTATTATGTTCGATCATTATGAATTACCTCAAAGAAAACTGTTTATTGACACATAGTCAACATGGGTTTAGAAAACATCGTTCTTGTGAAACACAACTAGCTCTTCATTCACATGAAGTGTTGAGTGATACTTACGAGGGATATCAGATCGATTCCATATTTCTGCATTTCCGGAAGGCTTTTGCCACTGCACCATTCAAGCGGTTCGTAGTGAAGTTGAGTACTTATGGAATATCGTCTCAGTTATGTGACTGGATTTGTGATTTCCTGTTAGATAGGTCACAGTTCGTAGTAATTGATGGAAAGTCATCGAGTAAAACAGAAGTGATTTCATGCGTTTCCCAAGGTAGTGTTATAGGCCCTTTGCTGTTCCTTATCTATACATACAATTTGGGGGACAATCCGAGCAGCCGTCATCGGTTGTTTGCAGACGACGCTGTCGTATATCGACTAATGAAGTCACCAGAAAACCAAAACAAGCTGCAAAACGATTTAGCAAAAGTATCTGAATGGTGCGAAAAGTGGCAGTTGACCCTAAATAACGAAAAGTGTGAGGTCATCCACATGAGTGCTAAAAGGAACTCGTTAAACTTAGGTTACCCGATAAATCAGTCTTATATAATAGTCGTAAATTCAACCAAATACCTAGGTATTACAATTACGAACAATTTAAACTGGAAGGAACGCATAGAAAATGTTGTATGGAAGGCGAACCAAAGACTGAGTTTTATGGGCAGGACACTTAGAAAATGTAACAGACCTACTAAGGAGACTGCCTACATTACGCTTGTCCGTCCTCTTTTAGAATGCTGCTGCGCGGTGTGGGATCCTTACCAGATAGGACTGATGGAGTACATCGAAAAAGTTTAAAGAAAGGCAGTACGTTTTGTATTATCGCAAAATATGGGAAAGAGAGTCACAGAAATGATATAGGATTTGGGATGGACGTCATTAAACGAAAGGCATTTTTCCTTGCGATGGAATCTTCTCACGAAATTCCAATCACCACTTTTCTCCTCCGTATGTGAAAATATTTTGTTGACACCTACTTACATAGGGAGGAACGATCACCAAGATAAAATACGGTAAGTCAGAGCTCGTACGGAAAGATATAGGTGTTCATCCTTTCCGCGCGCTATACGAGATTGGAACAATAGAGAATTGTGAAGGTGGTTCGATGAACCCTCAGCCAGGCACTTAAATGTGATTTGTAGAGTATCCATGTAGATTTAGATGTAGATGTCTTCCATACGGGAGTCTGTTCGAGGGTCAAACGACGTAATGTCTGTGCCATTCTCTTGCGCGAATGATCTCTTAAACGCGAAATTTAAAACTTCGGATTTCCTTTTTCTATCTTAAACTGCAACACCAGACTGTTCAACGAGTGATTGGGTGGAAGATTCGACGCGCTTAGCGATTGTAGAACCACAGGACAGTACGTACACATTTTCTTGGCTTCCCGTCTCCGTAGTACTGAGTCGATGGCGGTCACTGGAATAGCTGTTATTACACAGGACGAGTCACAGTTATGTGAACACTATGGGATAGAAAGCATGTACTCAGAGTTTTCATTGTACAGTTCCTCAACCCAACCACCAGCGCGACAAATGCAATCAAACCAACATTCAGCAGTATAATTTAATACCAGAACACACATTTCCGTGGAAATTTTGTGCTACACCTTTTCTTCTGTTCTTAACTTCTTTCAGGTCTCCCATTTTTGTAATACTTGGGGTTGTAAAGAAAAATGAACCAAGTACACCAGTAACGGCCTCGGCACATCAAAAATTTACTTTCCAGGAAGCACGTTCATGTTAAAGAACGATACGTGGATTTTCAGTAGCACATAAAATTGTGTTACGACGCCTAATATGACCATTGACACGAAAAGTAGCTTCGTCACTGAAAATCATTTGCCTAACAGCGCCCGGCGGCACCCGTGACATTTCTGCCAGTATCTCTCTGCGATCTACTTCTACGTATTTCTGCCTAGTATTCAAACCTTGAACGATTTGTAGGTGATACAATCGCATGCCAAGTTCCTTGAATAGAATTCATTTCACTGTAGGATGCCTTTTTCCAGACGGCAGTGTCTCGTCGATTTCGACAGATTCTGAAGAACTGTCTCCTGCGCTATAGCGATGTTTACATCACTTCAGCCAGTTCCATATCGTCCCGAATTTCCGGGATATTTGTCTGCAACTAATCCAATTGCTAGAAACTTTTGGTCAATGCGACAAATTGTTAGTCGAGTTAGTGGCCGTTTATATGGAAATCATTCTGTAAACTTTTTACGCACTTCTGTCGCCGAATTCACAACTTCCATTAAGCTTGCGACCACTCTCCTCTGTTCCAGTGTGAGTCTGTCAGTCATGGATACTAACAACCTGGAACAGAAAACGAAACCATATTGAAATTTTTCACTTAATTTTGACTCACCCTTACGTTTATTATGTGCATTCCGTTGGTAGTGATCAAGAATTTTTCATGATACTGGGCTCTATGCAAGAATAAATTATCAGTTAGTAAGAAGAAATAACTTATTTTATGTCATGCTCTCATTCCACTAGAATTGAAAATGTCGTGCGTAATCACATAGTATTACTATGTGTGAAAGTAATGGATGTCAAACCAAATAAAAGGAAACGTAGGGGGTGCACTGATCTACCAACAGACATTAAATGAGCAGACGAGGTGCTTTTTCTGTGTATCAATACGAGATTCGCGTCCAGGCCCTGGAGGTCCAAGGGATGTCGGCCGGCCGCCCTGTCATCCTATACCTAGTGGCGTCATGAGGATGCGGCATGGAAGAGCATCCGGTCAACTCCCCACCCTCTCGGCCTCTGCCGACTTTCAGGAGATTGGTGCCGCTACTGCTCCGTCAGGTGGCTCCTCAGATGGCATCACGAGTCTGAGTGCTCCCCGCACCATTCTTTCAAATTCAAATGGCTCTGAGTACTATGGGACTTAACATCTGAGGTCATCAGTCCCCTAGAAATTAGAACTACTTAAACCTAACTAACCTAAGGACATCTCACACATCCATGCCCGAGGCAGGATTCGAACCTGCGACCATAGCATTCACGCGGTTCCGAACTGAAGTACCTAGAACCGTTCGGCCACCGCGGCTGGTGCACCATTCTTTCCACAACGGAAAAATCCTCGGCACCACCGCAATCGAACCTGGGTCCTCCGCATTATACCCGTCAACGCCGACCACTCAGCTGCTCAGGCGGACTGAATCAGTTGGGAGTGTCTCAATCATACCCACATCTCGCCGAGTTCCCCGTGGTGGTGGTTAACCAAATGCACGTTCCCCCTACCTCAGAGGACATTCTGAAAAAGGTGTGGCTTTTGAACTCAGCTCTGTATGCCAAACAAAGAACTATTCTATAACAGCAATGTCGACTATAGCCAACGGTAGACTGTAATCATTGCAACATAATGTTTTTGATTATTTATAGAAAACTAATGACCTCATAGAAGAAGTCATGATATCAGCAGCTGTTTTCCAATTATGAATCTGTCAAAAAATGCGTTCTCCATATTGTGTTTTCCTTTCAGCAAACAACAATGCACGTCGTGAACAAACACGAGCGTGAGAGAAATAAAAAAAAGAAATCGCTCATGATTGCTACAGGGTGTTTCAAAAATGACCGGTATATTTGAAACGGCAATAAAAACTAAACGGGCAGCGATAGAAATACACCGTTTGTTGCAATATGCTTGGGACAACAGTACATTTTCAGGCAGACAAACTTTCGAAATTACAGTAGTTACAATTTTCAACAACAGATGGCGCTGCAGTCTGGAAAACTCTATAGTACGATATTTTCCACATATCCACCATGCGTAGCAATAATATGGCGTAGTCTCTGAATAAAATTACCCGAAACCTTTAACAACGTGTCTGGCGGAATGGCTTCACATGCAGATGAGATGTACTGCTTCAGCTGTTCAATTGTTTCTGGATTCTGGCGGTACACCTGGTCTTTCAAGTGTCCCCACAGAAAGAAGCCACAGGGGTTCCTGTCTGGCGAATAGGGAGGCCAATCCACGCCGCCTCCTGTGTGTTTCGGATAGCCCAAAGCAATCATACGATCATCGAAATATTCATTCAGGAAATTAAAGATGTCGGCCGTGCGATGTGGCCGGGCACCATCTTGCATAAACCACGAGGTGTTCGCAGTGTCGTCTAAGGCAGTTTGTACCGCCACAAATTCACGAAGAATGTCCAGATAGCGTGATGCAGTAATCTTTTCGGATCTGAAAAATGGGTCAATGATTCCTTTGGAAGAAATGGCGGCCCAGACCAGTACTTTTTGAGGATGCAGGGACGATGGGACTGCAACATGGGGCTTTTCGGTTCCCCATATGCGCCAGTTCTGTTTATTGACGTAGCCGTCCAGGTAAAAATAAGCTTCGTCAGTAAACCAAATGCTGCATACATGCATATCGCCGTCATCAATCCTGTGCACTATATCGTTAGCGAATGTCTCTCGTGCAGCAATGGTAGCGGCGCTGAGGGGTTGCCGCATTTGCATTTTGTATGGATAGAGGTGTAAACTCTGGCGCATGAGACGGTACGTGGACGTTGGCGTCATTTGGACCGCAGCTGCAACACGGCGAACGGAAACCCGAGGCCGCTGTTGGATCACCTGCTGCACTAGCTGCGCGTTGCCCTCTGTGGTTGCCGTACGCGGTTGCCCTACCTTTCCAGCACGTTCATCTGTCACGTTCCCAGTCCGTTGAAATTTTTCAAACAGATCCTTTATTGTATCGCTTTTCGGTCCTTTGGTTACATTAAACCTCCGTTGAAAACTTCGTCTTGTTGCAACAACACTGTGATCTAGGCGGTGGAATTCCAACACCAGAAAAATCCTCTGTTCTAAGGAATAAACCATGTTGTCCACAGCACACTTGCACGTTGTGAACAGCACACGCTTACAGCAGAAAGACGACGTACAGAATGGCGCACCCACAGACTGCGTTGTCTTCTATATCTTTCACATCACTTGCAGCACCATCTGTTGTTGAAAATTGTAACTACTGTAATTTCGAAAGTTTGTCTGCCTGAAAATGTACTGTTGTCCCAAGCATATTGCAACAAACGGTGTATTTCTATCGCTGCTCGTTTAGTTTTTATTGCCGTTTCAAATATACCGGTCATTTTTGAAACACCCTGTAGATATGTAGCTAGAAAATCAGTGTTCACTCTAGGACAACAAAAGTGAATAGTTAACTTAATCCAGGTGCGTTGTCATAAGGACCCAATAAATTCAACGTATGAGTATGTACTTAATTTGAAATTGCTCAGCCCAGGGGATCTGTGCAAAAATTTCGCACTTTTAAAGTTATAAATAATGACAGTATCTAGAATAACTGTAGTCGACGGGATAAGGGTAGTTGTGGGAATGAAGATAAAACAGCTTTAAAAATGAAGAGTACCACGTGACATTATAATAATCATGAATTTATGATACATACATGTATTTAGGTTTCCATGCAAGCAGTTTTAAATTAAATTCCTTACAGAGGATTAGATTACCTTGGTGTAAACCACATTTGACGTAAGAATTTAATCTTCGTGTGCTTCGAGCTTTTCATTTTCTTTAAGGGATCCAAAGATATTAGTTGATTATTTAGCCTTGAAAAGGCTACATACAATTTTCCGTGAGTAAAGCAAGAATTTGGTAAACACAATATTGCTATTTGAAACGTTTCTCCCTGAGACTTACTTATAGTGATGACAAATGCAATTCTAATAGGCAGCTGTCTTCTTGTCAGTTGAAAATGCGTGCGAAATATATAGGTTAGAACGTAATGTTCACTTCTTACGCGATGTATCATTAAACCCGCAATGACCTCTATCTTTATTTTGAAATTTTAATTGCATTTCGTAGTTAATGTAAGCTGGTTAGGCCGTAGAAGCAATAGGTAAATCAGAGTCCAGGCGGGGGACAAATATCTTTGTCAACGGGTTTGTTTCTAAATAATTCTTTTGCTACCTGTCACGATTTTTCTTTATTTTCTTTTCACATGACATCTTTCGGGAAATGATTCCCATTTTCAAGTGCGTTTTTTGTGTGTATTACGTCTTTTCTAGGTGATGCCGATATGTGAGAGTCTGCTTCATCTCATTGACTTTACTGCGATATATAAGAAACATGCGAGTTTTAGTGGGTAATCGATCTTTTTGTGAAGTTAGTAGCAAAATTTAGAAGAATTTGTACTTACAGTTTTCTTATGGTCTATTTGTCCAGAGTCTCACACAAACTAAACGTTAAAGACCAATTTCTATATATTTTAAACACCGAAAATATCTTACATAAACAAAGCAGTTACAAAAAGATTCCTACAATAAGTGAACAGAGATACTACACACAAAAAAGTGCATTTGAAAATGGAAATCATTTCCCGAAACGCGTCGTGTGAAAGGTAAAAAAAGAAAAGTCGTGTCTGGCAGCAGAAGAATTATTTATAAACAAGCCTATTGTTTCCACAGTCGCAGTATTTCAGAACAGTTTATGATATATCAAATCGGAATAGGTCTGTCGTTCTGGAAAATAAATTCGTTTAGATAAGTCAGCTTGTGGGACGGGCGGAGATAATGGACCACGACATGATCACGGTTATTAACTATGACAATGCTGAACACAAATTATCGAGTTATTAAGTACTTTAAAACAAATAAAACTGCACTTGTTGTGAGATAATATGAAAAGAGAGCCTCTTACTCGTGATTAGTAAGATAGCTTCGTAAAGTATACGTATAAAGTTGGGCATCGATGACACCCTTTTGCCTTTGGCACAATGTGTCCGCAAAGTCTCTCCGCAGCAGCGAGCTACGCTTGTCTCGTGGTTCAATGTCATCAAAATTAAAACAATGAAATTAATTGACTATGTTAATCACAAATAAATAGACTGTACTCACCAATATCACAGTAGGTACTGGAAATGTTTTCCTCTTTCTTGAATGATTATTTGCTATCCCTTTACCAATGTTTCACATATAACCAAAAACAGCTAATCATTTACTTATGTCTTTTGCTTATTTTGATACCCAAATGTTTTAGCCACACACCAAAGGAAACAGTCGGACGGTGACAGATCCGGTGAGTTCAAGGCCAGACATCTTTCGTAATTACTCTCTTTCCAAAGATTTCATCTGAAAGTTGTAGGGACTGGTGTGCTATACGAGCAGTAGCTTTGTCTTACTGAAAAAATGAATGACTGCTCTCATTTTCATTCAGCAGTGCTATAAACGGATCAATTATTTGGGAGCAATAGACATTGGAAGTGGCCGTAATATAGACGAACATCTGCTAGAGTTATGGCAGCCAACACACCGACTTTCTATGCGTGCAATGGCAATTCTCTTAAGGCATGTGGATTTTCTGATGATCAAATTCGTGAATTTTGGAAATTAGTGTAGCCAGATAGGTGAAACCAAGGCTCACCAGTGAAAAGGTTCGATCTAAAACACCATCTCCATGTCGGTTAGCAACTCGCTGAAACCATTCCCAACACACTATTCGTTTCGCAAGGTCCATACAATGTAACTGCTGCACATCAGGAATTTTATACGGATACAAACCAAGTTCTTTGGTTACGTTCTTATGTACTGTCGTGCGGGACACTTTAGCCCCTTGAGATAGTTCCCTCACTGATTTCGTCGAACTCGGCAACGTGATGTCTGAAATGTCTTCAGGCCTCCGTTCTCTTAAAACCGTGGGTCTACAAGTTCGTGCTGCATCACGAACTGAATCTATTGTCTGGAATTTGCTACAGTGTCACTAAGTGACATCCCGAAATAGGAAAATGCAATCTAAATTGCCGCCTCACCTATTTCACTAAGTTTCCTCCTCCACGGAAAATCTCATCCATTACAACAATAACACAGCTAACAGTTGCAACGCTCGCTCAACACTACTACGCCCAGCCTACCACTGCAGGTCCAGGGTACACGCGCAGGCAATATTTGAATGTACTGTCGACCTCACGCGCCCCACAAGGCGAGACAAGCAAGGCTCGCCGGTTAGTTAGGTTTAAGTAGTTCTGAGTTCCAGGGGTCTGATGACCTCAGATGTTAAGTCCCAAAGTGCTCAGAGCCATTTGAGCAAAAACATCTTTCTAACGATATCTCATACATCTCTGTACGATTCGTACCCGTGGAGAAAAATGGAAGTTGACTTGAGGTGTAATATATGTGATAATGGCTGAAAAATTTCAGTAAGCACTTTGCCTAATAGTTGAAGAAGAGCTTCCAGCCGGCCAGAGTGGCCGAGCGGTTCTAGGCGCTACAGTCTGGAACTGCGCGACCGCTACGGTCGCAGGCTCGAATCCTGCCTCGGGCATGGATGTGTGTGATGTCCTTAGGTTAGTTAGGTTTAAGTAGTTCTAGGTTCTAGGGGACTGATGAACTCAGCAGTTGTCCCACAGTGCTCAGAGCCATTTGAACAGTTTAAGAACTTCCAGAAACGTAAACACGAAATCATGAAAACCATTTAGACCTTAGCAATCGTGAATTTCGTACTGGGACAAGTTCAATCATTAATCATGCCTCCATTTGGAGACTGTAAATTCTCATAGAGGGTGCTTGTTTCCCTTTGAGGTGGCAGGATGAAATTTTACTAAGCAGGACGATGTAGTGGTAGTGGCCTGAAAAATCCTGTTTGATGTGCGAGACAACCAGAACTATTTCCGTTTGTGGAACGCTGCCCACGTCTACTGGTTACTCTTCTATATCAAGCACGTCAAACTGTTGCGAGTGTAACAGCAGCAGCAGCTGACCATCAGACTCCGGAGCGTGCAGGAATAGGTTCGAACTACACTGACCGTCTGCCACCTAACGGTGGTGTTCTTACTAAGTTGAGTGCAGGCCATATTTTATCAAACAAAAAGTTCCAGCCTTCCAAAGTTCTTCTCTCAGTGTAACAATATTTTACGTGACTAAGCTAAAACATTAACAGCTGAAAGACCATCAGATGATAATGGGAATACGTTATGCGTATCACATATCTTTGATAACGTGTTGCAGGGATAGTAATGCAACTATCACCGACAGCATCTGCTACGTGACGTAAACCTAGTTTACGCATAAAACAAGAAAACTAGATCGTTAACACGTTTCTTTTACGCTGCTCAACAAAAGTTTGGAATAGTATCACAAAATGTAGGCCACGATACTATAGCTCTTATGGTCCTAGGCAATTCATGCATTATCCATTTAGAACCCATATTCTGGATGGTGCCTACTACGGGCATGTTTTGTGGCCGTTTCCCAGTCATGTAAACGTACCGCAGCCGCAGCGATACCCAGTGAGCAGCCCAGTATCAACAACAGCTTCATTCAGTTTGTTTTCAGCACTGCAGGTTCGAATCCTGTCTCGGGCATGGATGTGTGTGATGTCCTTAGGTTAGTTAGGTTTAAGTAGTTCTAAGTTCTAGGGGACTGATGACCTCAGAAGTTAAGTCCCATAGCGCTCAGAGCCATTTGAACCATAGCGCTCAGAGCCATTTGAACCAATGAGAGGTTTTACATTGTATCAGTGGAACCGGCGCAGTCGAAGGCTTGGGCTCTTGCACATCAACACTGAACCATCGCAGAATGGAGTTGTGTCATGTGGTACTGTAACCTTTTCCGGCGCAGTAATGGCTCTAAGTACTATGGGACTTAACATCTGTGGTCATCAGTCCCCTAGAACTTAGAACTACTTAAACCTAACTAACCTAAGGACATCACACACATCCATGCCCGAGGCGGGAGTCGAACCTGCGACCGTAGCGGTCACGCGGTTCCAGACTGAAGGGCCTAGAACCGCACGGCCACATCGGCCGGCCCAGCGTAGTAATTGATGATATTCATATCGGGTCTCCAGCCGGAACATAACGTCATCTTGACACACTATTTCGGCGATCCACTTGGTTGCCACCTTCAGGTGAGTAAGCCGTCGCGGAACTGAAATCAAACCGCAGCGCCGGCTCCTTTATACACTGCCTGCAGGTCCAATGCACGTACGCGGACGTAACTGACCTCTAGTGCAAAGCACAACAGGGCATCGGCGGTGAAAATTTGCTAAAACAATAAATAAATATCAGACACTATTGACACCTTTTGATGACTGAAACAGAGACCATTGCTTTTTAATGTCGAACAAAATAGAGTCACAACTCTTACTTAAGAGATATCCTTATCTCTGTTTATAATGGCGTCAGATAGCCGGGTTTCAATAGCTTATTTCACTACACAGTCCCAATAACGCGAAACAGGGGCAAACACTTGTGTCTCATCATAAAACATTTGATGTCCTTCAGTAAGACAATGTTTGATATTAAAAGTATATTCCGTCCCCCAAGAAAGACTAGAGCGCTACTTGGCTCAGTGAAGGATGATTACGGTTTGAGGAACCCGGTGTCTACAAAATTCCCTGCCATTGAGGGAAAGCCTTTATTAGACATTCGATCTGTACTGTCTAAGATCGATGCGTGGAGCATCGTCGCCACATGCATTTATTGCAGCCAGAAAAATCTGCAGTTGCATAACAGTGTCTTAGTGAAGGACATAAAATATTATATGATAAGGCACAAGTGTTTGCCACTGCGTCGTGGTACTGAGGCTGTGTAGTGAAAGAAGCCATTGAAATCCGGCTATCTGACAATACTGTAAACAGAGATACGAAGTTTCCCTAAATAAGAGTCGAGACCCTATTTTGTTTGACATTAAGAAGCAACGGTCTTTGTTTCGTTCATAAAAAGGTTTCAACAGTGTTTGATATCGATTTATCGTTTCCGCAGGTTTTCTCCACCGATGCGCTGTTGTGCTTTTCGCTAGAGGACAGTTACGTTCGCGCACGCGAGGTGGACCTACGGATGTTGAATAAAGGACTTCGCTGCGGTCTGATTTTAGTTCCGGCGAGTTAGTGCAAAGGCTAACTCACTTGAAGATGGCAGCCAGGTTGACCGCCGAAATATTGTGTCAAGATTACGTTATGTTCCGGCTGGAGACCCGATATGAATATGGGAGTAATGTCATGTTTGCCGACGAAACCAGTATTGCTTTGTCATCGGACACTAGACCTGTTAGGCTTTGGAGAAGCGCTAGGCGACAACAGGAAAGCAGATAGTTTCAGGAGGACCATGCGTTTGCCGGTGGGGGTGTAATGTTCTGGGAGGCAATAATGATGGGACTGCAGACCCCTCTAATTCCCGTCTACGGCAATTTGACTGGTCCCCGATACGGTTGTAACGCCGTACAGATGTGATGTCGGTGACAACTTCATCCTAGTCGATGACAATGCAAGACTGCACCATACTCTAGCAGTGCCTTGGTGTCTTCAAAGGTGCAACATCAACCGAATGCGTTGACCAGCACAGTCCCCAGACATGAACGCAACTGAGCACGCATGGGACCTATTGAAGGTGGCCGTTGTCTAGCGTCCGAATCCACCTGAAAATCTCCAGGACATCAGTGAATCTGCCATTCAGGAGTGGGATCACATACCCCAAAATGAAGTTGATGGTCTCATCCAGAGCATGCACCGCAGAGTGGAAGAACTCATTCGTGTGTGGGAAGACATACTCACTACTGACGAATGAGGATCATAATTATGAGATAAAGATTTTTCCTGTTTTTTGTTTTTTCCTAAGAGTTAGGAGAGAGTTGGCTTTGTTTTGTAATGATTTTTTGTAGCTAGCCAAAGTCGTTCTTATTTTCAGAACTATGTTTATTTTAATAATAAGGCATGTAAATACCTAAGTCATTGCAGTAAACTCTATGATATTCCAAACTTTTGTTGGGGTGTCTACTTTGCAGATGTTGATGTTGTTGTGGCCTTCAGTCCAAAGATCGGTTTACTGGAACTCTCGATGCTACTCCATCCTGTGCAAGCCTCTTCATCTCCGAGTAACTACTGCAACCTACATCCTTCTGAATCTGCTTACTGTGTTCATTTCTTTGTCTCCGTTTACGATTTTTACCCCTCATGCTTCCTGTTTTGGTTGGCAGGAGAGCCAACAGCGGGTTACTAGAGGAGGCCGAAAGGCACTCGTTGTAGCTTACGCAGGCTGGCGTGAGGTCTGGAACAGGACAAGGAAATTAGAATTTAGAAAACGGACGTAGCTGGTGGAATACTTAACTTTAATCCGTTAATGAAGAACGTCGGTCTTGACGGTACATGATTCACAATATCAATAGTAACTGATAATGGCGCCTTGCTAGGTCGTAGCAAACGACGTAGCTGAAGGCTATGTTAAACTATCGTCTCGGCAAATGAGAGCGTATTTTGTCAGTGAACCATCGCTAGCAAAGTCGGTTGTACAACTGGGGAGAGTGCCTGGAAGTCTCTCTATACCTGCCGTGTGGCGGCGCTTGGTCTGCAATCACTGATAGTGGCGACACGCGGGTCCGACGTATACTAACGGACCGCGGCCGATTTAAAGGCTACCACCTAGCAAGTGTGGTGTCTGGCGGTGACACCACACTTCCCTTCAGAGCTAACCTGGTGATCCCTTGATGCCTCAGGATGCTTCAGGATGTGTCCTACCAACTAGTCCCTTCTTGTAGTCAGGCTGTACCACAAATTCCTCTTCTCCCCAATTCTATTCAGTACCTCCTCATTAGTTACGTGATATACCCATCTAATCTTCACCATTCTTCTGTAACTTCGTAGCACATATAGACATATACTTTGTAGTATATAAATATATAAATAAAACATACAACAGTGAAACGTTGTTAGAAAACAGAGAGTTGTATTTATATCTTACTAGATTTTGATTAGAATACTACTACACACTTTGACTTTGCAATAACAATATACAATGGTCAATGTCAGAGGGAGGTTGAAATGGAGAAGGATAGAGGAGTGGGAGGAAATGCACGTAGAAAACCGGAAAGAGTTGCTGTAGAGGTTGGGGGAGGAGAAGATTGACAGGGAAAGGTTGGACGAGGGTGTGGAATTAAAAAGGGTGAGAGAGGGTGGGTCAGGAGGTGATGTAGAGGGTGTATATTCAATTCTCATAGTATTAGAAACGCTTGCATGCTGTTTTCTTTCTTTTCCATTTAAGCAGCTACGCTAGAATATAATTAACATCTTAAAGGTTCTTGCAGCTAATAATATAGTGATTACTTACGTAGAAGAATGATAAACAGAGAATGATAATACTTTAATAGGGCCATGTTCAGTGAATTACCACTTGGTATAGATGTTTAAAGGCTGCAGTGGAAAGAAGGTTAGCGTAAGGACAAACTGTAAGAGAAGCAGATGCCACGCTGACATTCAATGAAAGAATCTTAAGCTAGTATCATTTAAACACGAAAGACGTGGCGTAAAAAATACGTATTCCAACGCTTCTTGAATACTGTTCATCAGTTTTGGGCCTTCTCCAGGTTGGATAAATCGAAGAGATGAGAAGAAGCGACTAAGAGTGTAGCGTTCCTTTTGTGGATTGTAAGAGCATTACTGGGGTGCTCAGTTAACTATATTGAAATTTTGAGAGATTACGTTCGGGGAAGAGTCGGCAACATATTACTGCATCCCACCTCCATCTCACGAAATGACCACTACGAGAAAATCAGAGAAGGAAGAGTTAGTACGGAGATTCAAGTACAACCATTCATCCAATAGGCAATTCTCGAATGCTACAAGTAAATGGGAAGGGGGAAGAGAGAGCGGGGAGATAGTGGTGCCGGACGAGTTTTCTCCACACACCGTACGATGACGATCGCGGTATAGATGTATGCGTAGATAAGTTGTCCTCTTGGCGATATTTATTGCAAAACTTACTATGTTCTGCTTGTGTTACTATCAGAGGACCTACACCTATTTTTAAACATCTGTCAGATGTCCGTCTCAGAACTATAAACATGGTAGGAATTTGTTTCGACTTTAATAAGTTACTTTCAGACTTTCATCGTAAAGTGATCCAACACAAACGACCTTCTCTTCACGAGCTCATCTTTATGCTAAATCACTTACTTGTCATTGGCTTTTGCAGCTTTCTGAGCAACCATCACTCTATGGAGACACGATTACATGTGCTGGAGGAATATTACACAGGGAAATTTAATTAAAATGTCTTTCAGGAAAAAACCCAACTACAGTACTATTCTTAGGCAAGATGCGTCTATAATAAAGGAAAGGAGTATTTAAATACAGCGTTTCTTCTATCTCCAGAGATATTTTGATAGCGCAACTTATAAGAAAGGTGAGAATGTAGCTGAATGTTTAATGAAGACCCTGTAGGCCCATTACAAGGAGGCGATTGGCGGTAAAAGAGACAGGAGACATCAGAAACTTCCATCACTGGGCAGCAGTCCACATTGTGACACTATCAGTTATTTTCTTCCACCTACATATCAATTTTTTTAGACTTGTAGAAGTTCTGTACTCTGATGATCATTCTTGCAAATACTAGCCTTGTGGGTGAACGTCTGATGAGGAAGGAACGTTAGAGGCTGGTGTTGAGACAGCATAATTGGTTGGCAAGGAGAAGAGAGTATATTTTCTGTGCTAGTAGTTATCATTTACCGAAGGGACGGCAAGACTAATTACTATATGGTATTGCTGTGTCCGCTGAAAACATAAATCTGAAAGCAAGCGTTACGAATGGAGACATTTCTCTGTTTACATTGTGTAGCTGTAGCTTCAAATGGTTCAAATGGCTCTGAGCACTATGAGACTTAACTTCTAAGGTCATCAGTTCCCCAGAACTTAGAACTACTTAAACCTAACTAGCCTAAAGACGTCACACACATCCATGTCCGAGGCAGGATTCGAACCAGCGACCGTAGTGGTCGCGTAGCTCCAGACTTTAGCGCCTAGAACTGCTCGGCCACCCTGGCCGGCTGTAGCTTCAGTATCAAAGGATTTTGACAATTTGGCGAAGATTGCTAATGAAAGTGTCACTGGCACAGGGCACATGAACCTTTGATCGGAAAAGAACTTACTTACTGGTATGCAAAGGTTATAAAGCAGATTCGAAAAAGTTATCATTTGGCATTAATCGGTAGTTGGCAATCTGAACTGAACCCAGAAGTTTCGATCATACATAGTACTAAACTTCGCTGTTGACTACCTTTCTACCAACGGTTTTGCCCGTGTATGCATTTGACACATATACTGAACTATCCTACTCCCTCCCTGTGTCCTCCTCTTCTGCCCTCTGCCAGTCCACCTCATCCTCTCATCTCTTTCTATTTCCTCCCACTCACTCTCCCTGTTTCTTCGTCTCTTCCTCCACCTCTCTTTGTCCATTTCACCCACTCCTTCTCCTTGGCCATACCTTCTACCCTCCTCCACTATATCCTCCTCCCCTTCTCCATTCCCAGCACCCTCTCACCCTTTTCTATCTACCTGCTACAGCTTTACACCTTCCATCTGCTCCTGCATCTCCCCCTCCTCCCCTCTTTATATACATTTCCTCATCCCCTTCCCTCTATCAATTGCCTCCTCTCTCCTGTCCCCAGACCTTCTCGAGACCTTCTTGTTGGCACATGTAACACCAGCAATACCATTCAGTAGAGTAGGCCCATATGATCCCACAACATACCTGTCACACAGTGCAGGCTACACATCAGGCACCTGAAAATAATTTATTTGCCCCTCATGCACAGCCCACCATGCAAAACAGGTTATTAAGGCAGGCCACTGCTATTCCGGCACAACGTACCTCTCACAAAGAGTAGGCAACATGTTGGGGCCTGGAAACTTTCTTGCTCCCGACATGTAGGCTGCCCAGCAAAGGTTAACTTGGCAGGTTCATACTGTTCCCACACAACATAGTATCATGCAGGGCATCCTATACCAGGGACAGGAAAAAATGCGTTTTTGCCAGAATCTCCATTCCTATTGGAGCTAGGAGATTATAAAACTAACAGTGTTGATGGTCATGAGCATGGTGTTTCTACGCAAAATTTGGTTGAAATCTATCTTAGGGTTTGGGAGGAGATCCCACATACAAAACACATATACACTCTGCTTTATATTGACATAGTCCAGACACATTAATATGACCACCGCCTTTATTTGACATCAGTGTGCAACGACCAGTCACAGAAGGTAGGTTGCAGCACTAGCAGTGGAGAGTAGAAAAAGCACGGTTGGGGGATGTTGAAAGCCATATTGTGGAAATGGAATGATTTATCTGATGTACAAAACGGAATGAACATTGCCTATCAGGCTAAAGGTGGAAGCATGGCTATGTTTGTAAAATGTTCACCTGTTCCTTTGGTTAAAGTGTACAATGTATGTCAAAATGGAGGTATCCAAAAATGAAGCCAAGCCAACTATGGTTACCACAGGCCGTAGATGACAGGGATGAATGACAGCTGCTGAGATGCATATGGGCGAATAGACATGGAAGTCTTCAGCAGCTAGCTGTCCAGATGAACAAAGGGACTACCAACAGTGTCTTCACAATGACCATTCAGTGAACATTGCTGCATATGGGCTTCCACAGCAGGCACCTGGTTCATGTACCCATGCTGAGTGCTGTTCATTGTTGATAAAGAATGGAATTTGCACACCATCAGTACCACAACTGGACGTCCGCTGAGTGGCGACAAGTGGCCTTTCCTGATGGGTCATGCTTTATGTTCCAGTGGCCAGATGGTCTTTGGTGTGTATGGCGTAAAACATCTCAAAGCGAACAATCCTCAAGAATCGTCCGCCTGTGGAGTGTTTTTTGTGACGTGTTATGGAAGATCTCGTCATCTTGGAACGCACAATGGGTAAACGTAAGTGTGTATCCAACCTTGGGGCTCAAGTCCAACTTAACATGCAGTGTGATTTTCTTCAGATCAGTGCCATCTATCAACAGGATACTGCAACATGTCATGCCACTCACAGTGTACATGCATGGATTGAAAAGCAACAAGATGAGTTTACCGTACTCCCCTGGTCACAGAACGCTCCAGATTTAAACCCAACCGAAAATCTGTGGGACCACCTCGACTGGGCTGTTCACAACCTGGACCCTCAGCCGAGAAACATAACGCATCTGGCCAAGTCGACATGCCTCTACATATCTGTCGGTACTTTCCAGAACATGACTGACTCTCTTTCGGCATGTCTCGCAGTGTTAATTCCACGATAGGTGGTTATTCCTGCTTTCGACATATGGTCACATTAATATGACTGGACAGTGTATAACAGATAAGTGTTCCCAAGTTTACTAAGTGAAATTTTGCAAATGTATAGTGTGTGTTGCGCTGTCATGATTTTTTGTAATCTGGTCTTATTTATCTCTTTTCATTAATTTTATCGTAAGGGCAAAGTATCCCACCACCTGCAGTCACTAATGTGTGGCAAGACGCAGCAAAATACACATGTGGCCCACTCTTTACCTGCCAAAGAAGGTTCCACCTCAGGCACTAACTCTCTACTTTCCACAGCTCAGCATAGCAACAGTACTCCCAGTCTCTCCTCTTCTTCCCTTATGAAACACGAAAAATTCAGCATTAGCAGATCGAACACTTGGCTTACCAGTTAAACTAGCAGACGCAGTGACTGACATGTGTTCGAAATGGCTTTGTCATCAACAGTTTATATCAACTTTAAATTACGCCCAGCGCAGTGCACATCACTTCATAGATGACTGACGTCACATCCGCCTGCAGCAACTCAGCAGCACACTGCCATACCAGGTGGAGACACTGCAGCCAGAGCATCTGTGCAGCCACATGTCCGCTATCTTCTTTCTTCCTCCACCCCAGCAGCAAATGACAAAGCTGCAACTAGCCCACTCAGTACAGAGATTCCACCAGCCGTCCGTTCAGGGTTCTAAATCGCAACCACAGTTCCAGTGCTCTTAGGTTAGGCTGTACCGTTACTGAAATGTCACGCTATATGGTGAAGAATCCAACTAGCTCTGTCACTATCACAAATCTCCATCAACTGTTATTGGAAGTTATTAGTGTGGAAACCACTGTCCTCCCTGCTATTAAAGGTAAACGTAACAACGAGAATGTTCAAAACATCTCTGATGTGTATGTAGTGCATGGGTAGAGCATATCATCGTCGTCTCTGAAATGTATGTAGTGCGTTGATGTAGCCTATCATCATCATCGTCCAGTACACTGGCAAAGCAACTAAAATCAATCAGTTCAATAACTGAGTGACAATATAAAGTGAATAATTCAACAATACACCATTTATTTCTTGGTCATTACAGTAAATCACTTTACTTTGTATGTCATGATCAACAATCTGTCTTTTGTAGCTGAAAGTTGATGAACCGCCACGCAATCCTCTTAATAGTCTGTCTATTTTTCCCAGTCTTCTGCGTGACCTGGCCTACCCATTGTCTCAGAGGTCTTCTCAGCGACCTTTTCCCTTCGACTTTACCTTGGATGATCATCTTTTCCAAGCTATCCTCCCATCATCGAATTACGTGATACGCTGGAAAAAAATTTTCTCCGCACTGAGTTCCTGAAGGATTGATTTATTGGTCCATTTATTCATCCATGGTATTCCCAGCAATCTACCATGTGTCCAAATTTCAAAAGCATCCATTATTTTGCCGTCCCCTTCAGTTATTGTCCATGTTTGAGTGTCACAAAAGAAAACTGGAAACACCACAGAATTCAACACTCTCGATTCAGTATGTCTGTTTAGGGCTCATTCCTTCTACATCAATGTCGGTTTAGATTCAACAGCCCTACCCAGACCAATCCTAGGTCGTATTTCTAATGCAGAGCCACTCTCTTTCTGAACCACTGAGCCCAGATAGAAAAAGTGATGACCTTCTTCGTATTCTGACAGCACATTAGTAGCTGTCACTTATCATGATCTTGATCTTTTTTCTTATTGATTGACAATCTAAGTTCCTCACTTTCTTTCTTAACTCTATCCTACATAATAAACTAAAATATTTATGTTGTCAGTTAGCAAGATCGAGATTGACAATACTGATAGACAATTACAGGGCCGGTCTGCTAGCATCGTGCTACAGTATTGCCAACTGTCCTTTGATGGATTTTGTTTACAAACTGACAAGTGAATTACTAAATATATACAGGGTGGTCCATTGATTGTGACAGGGCCAAATATTTCACTAAATAAACATCAAACGAAAAAACTACAAAGAACGAAACTCGTCTAGCTTGAAGGGGTGAAACCAGATGGCGCTATGGTTGGCCCGCTAGATGGCGCTGCCATAGGTGAAACGGATATCAACTGCTTATTTTTAATTAGGAACCCCCATTTTTATTACATATTCTTGTAGTACGTAAAGAAATGTGAATGTTTTAGCTGGACCACTTCTTTCGCTTTGTGACAGATGGCTCTGTAGTAGTCACAAACGTATAAGTATGTGGTATCACGTAACATTCCGCCAGTGCAAACGGTATTTGCGTCGTGATACATAATCCGTGTTAAAATGTACCGTTTACCAATTGCGGAAAAGGTCGATATCGTGTTGATGTATGGCTATTGCGATCAAAATGACCAACGGGCGTGTGATATGTATGCTGCTCGGTATCCTGCACATCATCCAAGTGTCCGGACCGTTCGCCGGATGGTTACGTTATTTAAGGAAACGTGAAGTGTTCGCCCACATGTGAAACGTCAACCACGACCTGCAACAAATGATGATGCCCAAGTAGGTGTTTTAGCTGCTGTCGCGGCTAATCCGCACATCAGTAGCAGACAAATTAAGCGAAAATCGGGAATCTCAAAAACGTCGGTGTTGAGAATGCTACATCAACATCGGTTGCACCCGTACCATATTTCTATGCACCAGGAATTGCATGGCGACGACTTTGAACGTCGTGCACAGTTCTGCCACTGGGCACAAGAGAAATTACGGGACGATGACCAATTTTTAGCACGTGTTCTATTTAGCGACGACCCGTCGTTCACCAACAGGTTTCCCCCTTCAAGCTAGACAAGTTTCGTTCTTTGCAGTTTTTTCGTTTGACGCATATTTCGTGAGATATTTGGCCTGGTCACGATCAATGGACCACCCTGTGTATGTAAGTAACTCAAAATAATATTTTACTGTCATTTCTTGAAGTAGAATAATTTTTTGATATGAACGGAATTCAACACATTATTGTGGCAAGTCGCGTAACTTTTATAGAACCTTGCATTACACCTCAAAGTGACACTGGTACATGATAATACTTTTCAACGTAGCCACCGAGACACCGAAAACAACGATGGAAACATTCTAACAGTCATTCAATTCCTCGATGACAGAAATCCGCTCCTTGATGCTGGAGCCATCCGAGAGCCACCGTGTAAACTATTTCACGGTCCGAAAATCTGCGACTGCTGAGAATCAGTTACTCGATTCCCTGGGCATTGTTTCTGTGGTCCATTTGAATGTCGAGGGCCTCTCTCCCCGATCTGTTGTACAACTGTCTGTGGGACCTGGATCCAACTATTGGCACTACTCAATTACGGCGATTTTGCGCGCTTCCTCCACTTACCGCAAGAAATTCATTGTGAGGTTACTTCCAATTTAGGCGCTTTGCTCACAAGAAACGTACTGAACGTGAACTTCATCTTTCGAGTACGTTTCCAGTTTCCGAGCCATTTCACTGTCATAGTGTGATGCATCTGTTATCAGTACTGAAGCACAACTCTGTTATGCAGGTTGTCCAGAACATGGTTTTCCTTGTGATAGCGCGCCACTCTTCTTTGGTAATGATCTTAACGTGGGACGACACGGGTAACTTAGTTTTTGAGGTCCCTAGTATATGGACCGTCTGCTATTTCTTTATGGAACTGCAAAAAGCGGTTCCTTTTTTTCGGTGAAACCGAGCAAGGTGGCCCAGTGGTTAGCACACTGGACTCGCATCCCAAATGACGACGGTTCCGCCCCGCGTCTGCCCATCCTGATTTAGGTTTCCTGTGATTTCTCTAAATCGCTTCAGACAAATGCCGGGATGGTTCCTTTGGCAGGGCACAGCCGCCATCCTTCCCTAATCGGATGAGACCGATGACCTCCCCGTTGGTCCCTTCCCCCAAATAAACCTAACCGACTGAGTGACAGTTAAGTGAGTAGTATCTTTCATCAATAATCCAACAATTATTGAAACTTTGTGCCGGACCGAGACTCGAACTCGCGGCCTTGTCTCTCCTGGGTCGTGCTCTACAATCTGAGCTACCCAAGTACGATTCACGCCCCGTCCTCATAGCCTCATTTCTGCCAATACCTCGTCTTCTACCTTACAAACTTCACGTTAACTCTCCTGCGAACCTTGCAGACCTAGCACTCCTAGAAGAATCGATATTGTGGAGACATGGCTTAGCTACAGCCTGGGGGACGTTACCAGAATGAAATTTTCACTCTGCAGCGGAGTGTGCGCTGACATGGTAGATCACTTGCCCGCAATAGGCAAAGGTCCCGAGTTCGAGTCTCGTTCAGGAACAGTTTTAATCTTCCAGGAAGTTTCATATGAGCGCACACTCCGCTGCAGAGCGAAAATTTCATTCTGGAGTTACTGAAACATTTGTTACGTTGGGGTAAAATTTCTGAAATACTACATATAAAACGTATAGTATTGTCTCGTCTTGAGGATTAATCATATTGACGACAGCGTTATATGTTTGGCAAGATCGTTTGGAGACACCAATATCTTTCATCAGCTCATCTGCAATCTGATATCCAAGAAATCTACCACAGCCCGTGCCACGGAACTTCCGTGATGCAGAAGGTTATGACAGTCTTCCTAGTTGCTAACGTTAGCCTCACATTCTGCAAAGAATGGTGGCCTTATTCTCACAGATACCTGATATTCATCACGATGTAAAAGGAATTAGTGAGACAGTAAAATATATATAGAGTTACAGGAGACAAGGAAGACGCAGATAAAGCAGAAAACTGTGAGCATTGGATCACTATCATATAGGCCACAAAATGGCCCTGTATGTATTTTGACGAAACATTCTATATGGCTAAGTATTTGTTAACCTGAAACAGGTGCACAGTAATTCCTTCTTTTCTGTCGTTTAGTCAGCTAAATTCAGTTACTGTAAATTAAAAAGAAAGACCTTGTTAGCAGGTGCAATATTACTTATGATTATATGATTAACACATGTAATCATGTAACCTCAGAAAGTAGTAGTAACAGAAGAGAGGTTCGACTGGGTACCTATTAGGTAGTGAGCTTGATTTGTAGGTAAATTTAGTTACTAAGTAATTATATGCTAATAATTAGAAAATCATTTAATCTGAACAACGATATAACTTGAAAGAGTAAAAAGTTTTTAAAAACTCTTAGCCTGCGTTATTTTCAAGGTAAAACACTTACATATATATCAGCGGTACATGAAGAATTAAATTTCCTGCAGGAGACGTTGGGAATTCATGATAATTACTTATATGTAAGACACAATGATGCTAGGTAAATTGATTTTCTCATGCAGACATTCTGGTGAGAACGACGATTATCAGATCATCGACTACCTCGACCCAGTGCGCTACACAGACGGTGTGTGGTCTTAAAACAAACCACGCTAACAATTTCCACTAATTTGCTGGGCGTCACAGTTGATGTACAACGGAAAAGATAAAGGTGAATCAATAATGCCGAGGCCACAGTGCGGTCAATAGCACTCTTCCTTAATATGTAGTTCATCTTTTCTTATGGAGCCACAGATAATAGATAGATTTCCTATGTCAATACAGCAACATATATATTCTATTTCATGGAAGTGTAGAGAAATATATATAACTTGACTTATTATTAAATAATAAGAACAAAAGACGAGAACAGTATCTGGTTTGCAGCTCATTCAACACGTGGGTTATCTTTCTTTGAAGAAGAATGTTAATTCTTTTCTGCAAATATGTTATCGTAATTAGTTTTTTAGCAACATAGAAGCACAGATCGAGGCACAGGCAAGGTTACGTGCTGTTATTAAATGATTACAAAGTGTGTATTGATATGTCTTTCCTTTCATCTTCTTCCCAAGCTTTTTTTACCTAATCTGTGTCCTGGGTTCCTGATATTTGAGCTGCAGTATACGATTGTAATTTTCCTCCAATTTTGCGCAGATCACTTCCCATACACTATCTCATCAAAAATATTCGGACGCCTATCAGTGAACTTTAATGTGGGATGTGCCCACCATTCACCTTTACGATGGCTTGTACTGTGTTGCGGACAGTGTCTGTGGAGGAGTGGTAGCCCATTGTTCCTCAGAAGCTGAAACCAGAGCCGGTGATAATGCAAGACGCTGGAGTCTGGAGTGAAATCGATGATCTAACTTACCCCAAAAGTGTTGCATTGGGTTCAGATCGGGAATCGAGGCACGCCAATCCGTTTCAGAATCGTTATTGTCCGAAACCCATTGCTTCATAGATGCTGCTTAATGAGAAGTTGCACTGTCATTGTGATACAATCTATCATCGATCCTCTACTACACACAGTACTGAATGCTGTAAAATGTGTTCATATCATTCCACATTTAAAGGCTACTTAAGGGCAGTAAGGGGACCACATCCTAACCATGAAAAACTCCTCCATACCGTAACACCACTTCCTCTGTACTTCACTATTGGCGCTGCACGTGATGGTGTAACGCTCTCGTGACAATAAGCAAACCCAAACACTTCCATGGGATTCCCACAGGATACAGTGTGATTCATCACTGGGTTTCAGTCATCCACTGTCTAGTGGCGTCGCTCTTAACACCATCTCATAGCATCTGCTGCAGAAATTCTAGCCTTTTGAGGAACTGCCCGACCATTGTGCCAATATTTTCGACTCCCTGCGCACAGTAATTGTGTTAGCTGGAATGCTGGTGGCACTTTGGTACTAACTAGTCGTTCCCTCCGCTAATTTTATCCAATTTTTTACAAGCACTCGTCCCAGTGGTCGATGTTCACTGTAGGTACATCGCGTCAGCCCAGCCTTGATTTAGCTGTGATTGTTCCTTCACACTGCCTCCTCACCATCAGTCACCAACAGTCGATCTGCTCAGTTTTACAAGGGATGAAGTAGCCCTGTTGAATTTGTTGCCCATGTGGCTACCAATGACTAGTCAGCATTGGAAGTCACTGAACTCTCCTGGCCAATCCATTTTGCTGTAATTCTCTACTGGGAACATAATACTCCCCAGCTCCTTTTCTACTGACGAGTGTGCTTCTCGGGACATCTACTGTTCGGTTGTGCATTACATAGAAATGACTGGATGCATATGATTAGATAGTGTATGTGTTTGATCCCTCATGCCATAGGAGATCATAAAGTGAAGCATACCCCTAAGGCAGCCTTTGATAGTCCGACTGATGCATCAACCTGCTCTCTGACCTGCCCGACCGTGTGTGGAGACAGGGGAGTATTTGGTGGACGCTATCTCCTTCAAGCAACGGATTGTGTGCTGGTATGCAGCAGTTGGAGCTAGCAGGTAGAAATGTGCCAAACAAACCAAAGAACTCGGAGCATGCACCCAACTGCGAAACCTGTGACCACACACAGGCAAAGGGATTGGGCAGACACGCTGGTTGCTCGAGTCGCCCGACTAATCTGCCTGTGTATGGGAGCCTTAGACGATATCTCCTAAGGATTGTAAACATGAGGGTGCGACTGTGAAAGGTTGCATGAGGTGGGCAGATGGAAAGGAAAGACGGCCTGTAGGGGAGAGTTGACAGGCCAGAGACGGACGAGCAGTGAGTGAGGGACCAGCTGGATCAATGTGCTGAACAATGTCAGTATATGTAAGACCTGAGTTTTGCTGGGTGCGACACGAAACGAGTAGCGATCACTTTCGTCCACGTTCTGGGACATCTTAATGGTTAGTTGTGTTTATCTCCTTTGGCTGCATAATTCATTTTTATTATCAAGAAAACCCAACAGCCTCGTATTTACAACCAGAAAGTAAGTAGAGAATTCATTTATATTATCAGAAAAAACTCACAACCCTACTGTTACAATCCTAGGCCAGTATCGGCTAATACGTGGGCCTTTCTTTGTGAAGCCCTGAAGCAGGAACCCTTGTGACTCATTCTGTTTCAGGAAAGAACAATGGCTCTCCATCACACTCTTTATACTGAACTTGTACAGTGTGATCGGCTGCGCTACCTACGGGTTTTATGCAACTCATAACTCTCGCTCACTGTACTGGGGTACGTTTTGGCTGCAGGCTACAGTTTTTGAATTATTCGAGAAAAACATACGAAAGTTACCTTCAAATGTGATTTTCTTCAATAAATCGGTAACTGTGGCCTCCAGTGAAAACGTTTCCCAGTACAACATTTAACTACATTACATTTTCTAGAAAAATGCCCTGTCATTTTTTGTGTAGGACTCTTAGTTTCCACGTGGCGAGAAAGAGAGTGAAAATTTGCATTTGGTATTGGAAGATGTTGCCCATTACATAACACCCATAGATAGGGGCAGCTCAATCACCATGAATGTGATGACTGCTTCTGTTCTCTCTCGGTAAGTCAGTTTTATATAAAATGGATGGTATATTGATGGAAAGAAACACCGTGTGTGCATAAGGTTCTTGCATCTCATGTGCCTTATCTTTGGCTGAAAGTAGCTTCGAGCACTTCTCTTGATGCATGATACGCTTATTCAGTGACTTTGGAGTCTGATCTGTTCAACAAAATTAAGTATTTTACTTTTTTGTAAAGTAATGTTGTTTACTTTCAGATCAAAATCACCCACTAAATTATGTGTCCCATTGCTGTGTTCACAACGTTCCGTTTCAGTGTTTCAGCTGCGTCTAAGAGCTAGCGGCTGACTTTTCTCAATGTTCCGGTACATGTATTTCTCGTTGGCAGCGGTGCTTAGCGTTCTTGTATGATTCAGATATCCTTATTGCTCGTCTTCAAAGAATGTCTACCCAGAAAACACTTACTGTGAACTATATTCATTCCCGTACTGGTAATAACCTTTAGCTTGGACTTAACAACGAGATGGCTTTTATTTTGCCTGTCACAGTTGTCATTGAAGGTCCTAATACACTCAACACCAACAAGTAAATATTTTAGAAACTTCAATAAGTGTGAAACTGTTTCTTGGCAGCACCAAAAAACTTGCTCACCTTCCTAATCCCCATTCTTAACAGATGTTTTTTGTTCGTGATTTTTCTCACAACAGTGCCTGAAACTCGCATCTCCTAAAAAATTTGCAAGTTAAGTGTTCATATATCAGCAATATTTATCACTGTGCACTGTCATGGTCATAACGAAATTAGTACAAGAAGGAAATGCAGTTACCTCTGTTGGTCACCAAGTAATAAGTTTAAAATCAGATCTACCGCTACTTCTTTTTGGCGCTAGATCTCACCAACTGCTAGACTCACAACTTCTTTCTCTGAATGCAGGACGTTCATACCCATTCAGTGCTGCCCTCAATATCATAACCCAAAGAGTGTGCTTATCACCATTGGCTTCTAGGAATCACATCGATTTATCTGATGTGATCTGCTTCTCTCTTAAATTTCATTACGTTCAACGCACAATGTATTTAATTATTATTATTATTTATTATCTTCCATGAACATACAAAAGACCATGTACGTCTTATTCCTATGATTTAAATGAGTTTTCAGGAACTAAAATGTACATAGAAAGAACAAATCACAGGTTACCTAATACATCGGATTAAATCTGCACAAAAATTAACGTAATTGAATCAATATACCGAGAATAAACTGCACATTAAGCAGAAATATAGCATAGTCAATTTGACCTTGTCTTTCATTTGGTAGTGTCAGTGCTAAAGCCTGAATTTGCAAACTACATGTTAAATGGTGTATAAGTATTTCCTTATCCAGACACATCTTTGCTGTTCTTAAGAACAATAATGCTCAGATTAACGTTTCTTAAACTACAATGAATTTTCACATGACAAAGAGTGCTAGTGAAAATCGTCCTGTCACATGTGAGGCAATGAGTCGTCTTTGCTTGCCTCTATTACCACACGTATGCATACACAAACTAAAGCTATGAATACAGTAGTATACACTTGTTAGTGATAATTGTCATTCACTGTTAACATCGTATTGATACATGGACATCTATTACACGCATAGATGTTTCTGTTTTCTGATTCTCGTAGATGCAAATATTACCACCTCGTACTTTCACCAGAAAGGCAAATATCGATCTCATTTTACGTTAAATTTTCGATACTATACAATAAGCTCAATTACGTCTGCAGGTACATTCTAAGAGCGGAGCAAAAGACGCACGACGAAGGAATTAACGGAACGGGACAAAAATCGATGTAAGTGTTGTACATGTACAGATAAACTAATGATTACGAGTTTTGAAAAAGTGGATGATTTATTCAAGAGAAGAAGCTTCAAAAATTGAAAAACTGAGTAACTAGTTGGTTCTCTTCTGACCCCTATTCAAGGAGTTATTGGCTTTCCATTAACGGAGTTGTTGGATGTCCCCCTGAGGGATATCATGCTAAAATCTGTACAATTGGCTCGTTAGATAATGAAAGTTCCGAGCTGGCTGCAGAGCTCTGCCCATAACGCCCCAAACCTTCTCAGTTGCGACAGATCCAAAAATCTTGATGGTCGTGGCAGGGTTTGGCAAGCACGAAGACAAGCAGTAGGAACTCTCACCGATTGCAGGAAGGCATTCCTTGTCGAAATGTAAGTCTAGGATCTCTTGCAATGAAGGGCAAAAAAAATGGGGCCCAGAATATTGTCGACCTACGCTGTAAGGGTATTGCGAATAATAACCAGGGGGGTCCTGGTGTGAAATGATCCAGCACCCTATATCAACACTCCTGGTTGTCGGGCTGTCATTTTAGTACCCCACTGCTGTTCGGGACGTCTCCAGCGACCTCTTCAGCCTGGAATATTATCGACTGGAGTAGAATTGTCTTCAGTGATCAATCCTGGATCGAACTGAGTGCCGATGACGAGCGAAGATAAGCTTGGAGACGTTTCGGACAGGGATAGGTTAGCAACCTGATTGTCGTCCGCCATATGGCCCGACAGCTAGGAGCAATGGTCTGAGGTGCCATTTCTCGTTGTAGGAGGACCCCTCTGAATGTCATTCTTGGCACCCTTGCAGCACAGCGGTATGTCAATAATAATCTACGCCCTGTTTTGTTGCCCTTCATGGCAAGCCTTTCAGGGCTTACATTTCAGCAAGATGTTGTCTGCCAGCACCTGGCGAGGGTTTCTATTTCTTGTCATCGGGCTTTCCTAACCCTATTTCGACCAGCACGGTCGCTTGAACTCATCCCAGTTCAGAACGTAAAAACCATTATACATAGGCTCTCCAACCACATCAGAGTTTGGAACATCTAATGCACCAATTGGACAGAATTTGGCATGACATCCCTCAGGGCGACATCTAGCAACTCTCTCTGTCAATACCAAGCCACATATCTGCTCGCATAAGGGCGAGAGGCGGACCAGCACGTCGTCGACTTGCTACATATGTGGAGCACTTTCCACTAGGTAAGTCATCCATTTTTCCTGAAACTGTAATCATTTGTTTGTTTGTATGTGTAGATCACGTACTCCGATTTCCGCCCCTTTCGGATAATTCCTTTATGATTTGTCGTTCTTTTTTGTCTTAGAGTGTATTATACGTTAGTAGCAGTTTGGAAATGAGAACACACGAGCCTGGAAGGTAGGAAGTCATGAAACTGAGACCCTTGAGAAGAATCATTTTACGAAAATCAGAACTGTCATACAAGTAAGTAAATGAGAGAAAACAAGATGGTGTCACAGGCTTTCCAGTATCGTTACCACAATGAGGTCAAGCGATGTAAACTCTGCACTACTTGTATATCAGGGAATAGTGTCTACGTGTTATGTGGCCTCTTGATTGCTGTAGACATATTGACTTTGCAGTGGTTTTTGTTGTTGTGGTCCTCAGTCCTGAGACCGGTTTGATGCAGCTCTCCATGCTACTCTATCCTGTGCAAGCTTCTTCATCTCCCAGTACTTACTGCAACCCACATCCTTCTGAATCTGCTTAGTGTATTCATCTCTTGGTCTCCCTCTACGAGTTTTACGCTCCACGCTGCCCTGACACTTAAATCAATACTGGATGTTAACAAATTTCTCTTCTTCAGAAACGCTTTCCTTACCATTGCCAGCCTACATTTTATATCCTCTCTACTTCGACCATCGTCAGTTATTTTGCTCCCCAAATAGCAAAACTCCTTTACTACTTTAAGTGCCTCATTTCCTAATCTAATTCCCTCAGCATCACCCGACTTAATTAGACTACATTCCATTATCCTTGTTTTGCTTTTGTTGATGTTCATCTTATATCCTCCTTTCAAGACACTGTCCATTCCATTCAACTGCTCTTCCAAGTCCTTTGCTGTCTCTGACAGAATTACAATGTCATCGGCGAACCTCAAAGTTTTGATTTCTTCTCCATGAATTTTAATACCTACTCCGAATTTTTCTTTTGTTTCCTTTACTGCTTGCTCAATATACAGATTGAACAACCTCGGGGAGAGGCTACAACCCTGTCTTACTCCCTTCCCAACCACTGCTTCCCTTTCATGTCCCTCGACTCTTATAACTGCCATCTGGTTTCTGTACAAATTGTAGATAGCCTTTCGCTCCCTGTATTTTACCCGTGCCACCTTTAGAATTTGAAAGAGAGTATTCCAGTCAACATTGTCAAAAGCTTTCTCTAAGTCTACAAATGCTAGAAACGTAGGTTTGCCTTTCCTTAATCATTCTTCTAAGATAAGTCGTAAGGTCAGTATTGCCTCACGTGTTCCGGTGTTTCTACGGAATCCGAACTGACCTTCCCCGAGGTTGGCTTCTACTAGTTATTCCATTCGTCTGTAAAGAATTCGTGTTAGTATTTTGCAGCTGTGACTTATTAAACTGATAGTTCGGTAATTTTCACATCTGTCAACACCTGCTTTCCTTGGGATTGGAATTATTATATTCTTCTTGACGTCTGAGGGTATTTCGCCTGTTTCATACATCTTGCTCACCAGATGGTAGAGTTTTGTCAGGACTGGCTCTCCCAAGGCCATCAGTAGCTCCAATGGAATGTTGTCTACTCCGGGGGCCTTGTTTCGACTCAGGTCTTTCAGTGCTCTGTCAAACTCTTCACGCAGTATCATATCTCCCATTTCATCTTCCTCTACATCCTCTTCCATTTCCATAATATTGTCCTCAAGTACATCGCCCTTGTATAGACCCTCTATATATTCCTTCCACGTTTCTGCTTTCCCTTCTTTGCTTAGAACTGGGTTTCCATCTGAGCTCTTATTATTCATACAAGTCGTTCTCTTATCTCCAAAGGTCTCTTTAAGTTTCCTGTAGGCAGTATCTATCTTACCCCTAGTGAGATAGGCCTCTACATCCTTACATTTGTCCTCTAGCCATCCCTGCTTAGCCATTTTGCACTTCCTGTCGATCTCATTTTTGAGACGTTTGTATTCCTTTTTGCCTGCTTCATTTACTGCATTTTTATATTTCCTCCTTTCATCAATTAAATTCAATATTTCTTCTGTTACCCAAGGATTTCTTCTAGCCCTCGTCTTTTTACCTACTTGATCCTCTGCTGCCTGCCCTACTTCATCCCTCAAAGCTACCCATTCTTCTTCTACTGTATTTTTTCCCCCATGCCTGTCAATTGTTCCCTTATGCTCTCCCTGAAACTCTGTACAACCTCTGGTTCTTTCAGTTTATCCAGGTCCCATCTCCTTAAATTCCCACTTTTTTGCAGTTTGTTTAGTTTTAATCTACAGGTCATAACCAATAGATTGTGATCAGAGTCCACATCTGCCCCTGGAAATGTCTTACAATTTAAAACCTGGTTCCTAAATCTCTGATTTACCATTATATAATCTATCTGATACCTTTTAGTATCTCCAGGGTTCTTCCATGTATACAACCTTCTTTCATGATTCTTAAACCAAGTGTTAGTTATGATTATGTTGTGCTCTGTGCAAAATTCTACCAGGCGGCTTCCTCTTTCATTTCTTAGCCCCAATCCATATTCACCTACAATGTTTCCTTCTCTCCCTTTTCCTACACTCGAATTCCAGTCACCCATGACTATTAAATTTTCGTCTCCCTTCACAATCTGAATAATTTCTTTCATTTCATCATACATTTCATCTATTTCTTCATCATCTGCAGAGCTAGTTGGCATATAAACTTGTACTACTGTAGTAGGCATGGCCTTTGTGTCTATCTTGGCCACAATAAGGCGTTCACTAAGCTGTTTGTAGTAGCTAACCCGCACTCCTATTTTTTTATTCATTATTAAACCTACTCCTGCATTACCCCAATTTGATTTTGTGTTTATAACCCTGTAGTCACCTGACCAGAAGTCTTGTTCCTCCTGCCACCGAACTTCACTAATTCCCACTATATCTAACTTCAACCTATCCATTTCCCTTTTTAAATGTTCTAACCTACCTGCCCGATTAAGGGATCTGACATTCCACGCTCCGATCCGTAGAACGCCAGTTTTCTTTCTCCTGATAACGACATCCATGGTTCATGGGGGTACGAAACGTGAAATGTAACTAGCAGTGCATTCTCCCTCTCGGACTCCAACTACTAGTACCCGCATTTATTAGTGTCATAGCCTATAAATGAGCTCTGTACTGATGATCAATGATGTGTCTTCCATTTGGATGTTGAATGTCAAGCAGGAGATAAAAATTTCATATAACGAGAGTTGGCAGCACAAAAAGGAAATTCATTACTGTATGTTTGCAGCCATAGTAACTACTTGAATTTCTCAACATTTCAGTGTCACACTCAGTAAAGTGACTTACGTAGTTAGATGTACCTTAGGTCTTAGGGATAGCGACTGTCTGAATAATCTATTAACTTTCAGTTTTGACCTGCATGAAGAAGTAAAGCGTTTGCCCAATAACTGTCTCAATTCGTATCCGCTACATTAACTGGAGTTCCAATATGCGTGTGATCGATAATCATAAATTGCTTTAACTGATAACTTTTCTGAGTACAACAATCGATAAAGGTCTCAGACGTAATTACCTCCTCTGCGGAATCGAGTTATTTTATTAATCAATTGACAGTGCTTTCTGATGCTGTATAAGTGATAATATGAGCATCAGTCTCAAGATAATTAGTGAAGATGATGAGGGAGAAAACCGGAAAACTTGCACTCTACGTTATGAAGACTTTGCGAGCTCACACCGACGATATGATAATTTTGAGAACAGGTGGTGGCTTTTAGGCATTCCCCCCATTACCACCTTTCCGCTTTCTATAAAACAACACACAGACACACACACACACACACAGACACACACACAAACACACACACACACACACACACACACGTACATTATATGATCAAAAATGGTTCAAATGGCTCTGTTCACTACGGGACTTATCTTCTGAGGTCATTAGTCCCCTAGAACGTAGAACAACTTAAACCTAACTAACGTAAGGACATCACACACATCCATGCCCGAGGCAGGATTCGAACCTGCGACCGTAGCGGTCGCGCGGTTCCAGACTGTAGCGTCTAGAATCGCCGGCCACTCCAGGCAGCCATTATATGATCATTTCAGGTACTCATGCCGAATAAAATACACAACAAAGAATAGGAAGAAGAAGAATAAGAAGATAATTTAAAACTCATACGGAATTAAAAACAAACAGAGGTTTTAGGTATATCAGGGTTGCTGATCAGGGTGAAACAGAATGATCCAAGCACTAAAATACATTAAAGGTGCATGTCTCCCCATCTTTGTGGACGTTATCAACCGTCAGAGCTGATTTCAGAGAAACAGCCATAAACGATAACTGTTTCATGATACATTCCCATTTTGATACATAGGAGCTTCTTAGTGTAGTGTCGGGGTCCCTAATGAATTTTACGAGAAAAGGCTGCACTCTCTACATAAAGAGTAAATTAAAGACATGGCTATGAATAAGTGTACCAGTATGCCTCGTTCTCATTCTCATCGGCTTGATGTGCCGTCAGCGGTTTTGCTCCTGATGAAGAGGGTGAATGCTGTTACCAAAAAATTAAGTTCCAGACCTCTACTAAACACTTAGAATCTCTTGTGTCGTACAGTGTGATATGTGTCGAAACGGAAACGTGTGAGTAACAGCTGCTGCTGATGAGCAGCTGGTGCCAGTTTCCTCTGTCAGTTTTACTGGGCTCCTCTCTGAAGAAGCCATTAAAAATGATACTGAAAAGAACTAACCTAACAAGGATATTCTTGTTGTCCTCCGAGGTACTACATGTGTATATCAATACGACTGAATCAGAAGCTTAATGTACTCAGTAGTTTTTGTAGGTACGTCCCTAGTAAACACAAATTACGTTTCAGTCTTTTGGCGTGAATTGTGAAGTTTTTCCTAAGTATATTTCAGCGATTGGCGACTAGAGCAAACACTCGGAAGGCAGAGTTGGTTGAGCTGAAATCTAGTGGGCGGTTTTCTGGACATACATAGTCAAATATCTCGTAGCAAGTTCTTTACTGTTTTAGAAAAAATCCAAACAGGAGCATTTTCCCAACGACATAGCGGTTCTCACATTGTTTGTGGTCATTCAGCTTGC
Organism: Schistocerca piceifrons; assembly: GCF_021461385.2. Lineage (NCBI taxonomy): Eukaryota > Metazoa > Arthropoda > Insecta > Orthoptera > Acrididae > Schistocerca > Schistocerca piceifrons. The sequence continues at coordinate 570,423,882 of NC_060139.1, read as the reverse complement.
GATAAGAAGAGCTATATAGAGAATCTGCTAAATATTAGCCTACACACAAAGTTAATATGCTCTTCACCTATTCAAGAACGAACTTTTAGGCAAGGTTACAATCCGAGAAGATTAAGATTAGCTTAGGAATAGTGAATCGGCTAAATAATAGCCTACAGCCGAAGTTAATATGGTATTCATCTATTTAAGAACGAACTTTTAGGTAGGGATGCGATACGAGAGATTAAGAATAGCTTAGGAATATCATACAAGAGACGTACTCTCCACCTTGCCCATCTAAATGCAGATTTGTCCAGATAACGAAAATGTATTACTGACACACAAGAGAACACATAGATCCCCACCAATATCGCATAATATTAAAGCAACCATTTGTAATGCATCAGAAAGTTAAATTCTGTAACAAATTTCTTGATCAGTGCTAGAAAATGATCGTTGTACTCGTATGTGGCAGAAATTAGTAGCAATGTAATTACCTTTTTGACAGTATAACTACACAAATATGTCTTTGATGAATCAAGTGGCGGATGTGGAGCACCACTGGGTTCAAATAATTCGTTCTTTGAATGCACTAATCACCTAGTGGTAGTGTATGTACTTTCCTTATAACGTGCGAATGGGGGAGTGGTGTTTAATAAATTAAACTGTGCACTGGACAAAGACTTAGCACCCAGAAATAAGATAACGTTGTGTAGGGACGTAAATACAAACACAGCTGTCAAAAATGACAGCCATAGCAGGTATATAGCTATTGTGAAAGTACTAACCGAGTGCTACTATTAATTCAGCCCAAAGATCTATAATATCAGTAACTAATTCAGCATCTGTTTCAGAAGGCTGCACTGTAACAGAGATACAGAGATATAACGTCACAGTGAGAAATAGCGAGTAATACCTTGTGATAGTCTGCTACGAAGTGCTATTTTACAATGTGAGGCATTGCATTTGATATTCTATACCTATTGGAATGGTATCTAAAGACATTTTTTTTCTCTAGGTAGTCTATAATATCGTCAAAAAACTGACTGAAATTGTGCAGACCCATTGGTAATGGTCCTTATTCGCCATAAACAGCGACTGCGAAGTCGTAAGGTAGTCTTCACAGAGCTGGCTGTAGGCACTGAACTGAACTGAACTGTCTGACTGCTGGCGTGGAACTGTGTGAGTGTCCGCAGCATGTCCTGTTTTGGTGTCTGTTGGAGGATAAATTTCCATTTCTGCCTACCCTAGGATCAAATAACATAGTCCACAGTTGTCAGCTCTTCCTTTGTAACCTGTCCACACTATCGGCTGACCTATTCGACGTGCTGCAGGAAGTGGCGCGAATGCAGAAGAAGGTCAAGTTTGTGAGAGGATGCTGGATGGAACTGAGAGGCACCAGGCATGTTTTTGTGTATGTTTAGTATTGGCCTCTCGCAGAATTTGTTGCGTACCTCTTGCTTGGTACGTACTCAACAACTTTACCCAGGCCGGATAGGAGGTGTAAAGCTCATAGTATCCTCCTCTTTTGGTTGTCAGAATTCGTATTTGGTGGGTGCACGTATGTTACTTCCCCCTGGCATTCGCGTGAGCCACCATGGGAAACCAAGATGAGGGAGTCGCCGCTCAAGAGTTGACCACTTCGATGTCCCTAGGCTGGTCTCAGGCGGTAGCCACGATGCCCACTTCCATCGGTTCATCACAGACTGGATGCAGCTGGAGACTGCTGCTGGTGACGCTTGCGGGGAGGGGAGGGGGGCAACTGCATTGGAAAGTGCTTCAGACGCGGCTGGGAGCATATACATCTCTTGGTTCTGTAAGAGAAAACCTAGCAGTTCCGCAGCAGTGTGACCTGATTTGACTTTCATGGCGTATATTGTACGAACTATACCCCAATGGCATTGGCAATGGCAATGGCAATGGCATTGCAGTGTCTTAGACATAAGTGTTGCAGAAATAGCCGCACATGTCTTGCCTGATTCTGAATGCACCAGAATGCCACCTTGTTCACTGGAAGTGGACGCGTCATGCAGTGACGTCGCCACTAGCGAAAATTTTGTGCATTGTTTAAGTCTGACGTTATCTAAGTCTCCGAGCACACGTCACCGGCAAAAACATTTATAATTACCAAAGAAATTGATTTCCTACGCTGTTTAACTTTCAGAAACACTATTTATATAATATGTGAAAAGACAAATTTTTCTTGCCGTAACTGCGGAGTCTTATATTGATATGTCTGTTAGGTTCCGATCACACCACTCCTGGAACAATGGCGCGTCCTCCCATCTGCCGCCCTACCGGGTGAAACTGATGTCTCGCTACCACCTTTAATAATTGTGAACGTTTTCGCAATGTTAGAATACCTCTAAGTAAGACCCGCAAAAGAACGGTATCTGCCAGAATTTTACTTCTGTCCTTACTATCACAACCTTTAATATTATCAGGCACTACTGTGCCTTAGCCTTTTTTTGTTAGTATAGACTCGTCCAAGCCATCGAAAAGGAGGGGTGTCCAGTGCTGCAAACTACGGAGTACTTTTGATTTGTGACTCATTTCGTATCCGTCTGGCAGCCTTCGTACTATCCAGAAGTGGTGGCTGCGCCTTCATGCCACCGACTTGCGTTTCTCGATCAACACCAGCCCACTCCGTGTCACTCTCGGAGCAAGCTCGTTCCATCACTTGTGATTTAAGATCGGCCAGCTGAATTAAAAGGCGAGTACCTCCTGATCCGTTATTCTAATAAAATTATCTATAAAGCTAGATTTTCTCATGTTAGCTCAGTGCTTCTTTAATTAAGTTAACATATCCAATCATAGACGCGGAGTACCATGAACGTGGACAGTGGACAGCCGTACCAATGTGACGTCTCACATTCTCAGCAAAATACTCAGGGCAGCGTACAGACACATATAAAGTTATTGTAATACATACATAACATACCTGACTCTATCCTGAATGACCGACTAGAATTAAGAAACCAAATGTACCAACAACATTTCATTCAACTCCTATGATTTTGTATTGATAGACAAAATACGAATAGTACCATAGTCGGCTTAGATAGTTAATAAAAAAGGCAAATGAAATATTGTCCCAGAAATGCAAACCTATGTTTTTCTTTGTACACATTGCTATTATTTTTAAAAGCGAAAAAATATAAATAAATGTGTATCTTTTACCAGGATCTTTGTAATAATAGACAACACAAGTGTTAGAGGTATTCTATTACCGTGCTGTTTTGTTCTTTGACACAGACAATCAAATCACTACCTGATGTAATGTCAAATGTAAACTGGTGTATGCACCATCTAGTCTTTAACTATGCTCATGGTTCAACATGATACACAGTAATGAAGCATATACTTACACTGTAGATTAATAGCAAAACTTTTCTTCAAGTAAGTAGACTCTGCATGCAATGTAATAGCCCATTTTAACCATAAAATCACGAATATTTTGTTATGTTTCAGTGAAAAAAACGTAAAATTTGTGTGAGATATATTTGCTGCTATCTTGTGGGTGGTTACAGGTTTTCCTTCAGTAATATTTAAGAAAGAGCACTGGCAATTACAAATATACCTAGGGAAAGCTGTGGTAGGTATATCGGTAGATAGCCTCAGATAGTATGATCATTTCACACATTTAAGAAGAGTAAAACATGCTCTGGAAAAGTGCACCACACTGCATACCAACAAAAATCACTATTTCCAAAATATAAGGCGCAAGATTTCTCAATGGTACCACCAAACAATAATTGATAAGAAATGTGTGGAGAATGCAGTAAATGACTTTCTAAGCTCAGTGCACTGTTAAAAGCGAAATTTCAGTAGACATTACCAACAGTACCCATATCAGTAGCAATGTCCACTAACCATAGGTATTGCGAAGTCTTGACAGTTCGACAAAAGAAAAGAGGACCATAGTGAGATAGAGTTTCTAAATGTTTATCGCTTGCATCGAAGGATTTGTAGGTAGTAACATTTAATTTACATGATTCTTCATATTTTGTGTAACACATGCCAAATTTAGTGATGAATCAGTGAAATAGGTACATTAAGATACTGGCTAGAAGAATTTAATTTAAATTGTGTGTTAAAAACTGAGAGTACTATAATACAAGCATTGTCGAAAATGTCTGAGAGTTACACACTGCTCCTGTGTGCGTTCAGTTATTAGTTGTTGAATCATTTATTAGGCATCAAATAAACACAACAGGGAGACTGTTATGAAACTGGAGAAAACCGATGTAAGAATTAGAACCAAAACATTAAATGCTCCAGTTTTAAAAATGCATTTAAAGAGTTTTTTGTTCTATCTGTGCCATTTCTACAGCAGTAACCAATCAATTATTCACACTAAAATAGATGTTTGCAGTTATTACATTGACAGCACTGTCCATGAACATGTAACAATAACGAGGATTAACTTACATTTATCAATCAAAAATAGACCAGATGCCCAAATAATATTTTCTACCAGTGAACCAAAGCATAAAATAAATATATCAGGGAGAATAAAGAGATAAGGAAAAGCAAAATACTGAAAATTTCGGTTCAAAGACACCAGTTATATAATTTATCACAAACAGTTCAGGATTTTTTAGGTAATAGTAAATGATAAAATGAGTAAATAATGAAACATCTCAATCATTATACGAAATATTTTCGCTGAATGAGTCATGTCAAAAAAAAAAAGGTTCAAATGGCTCTAAGCACTATGGGACTTAACATCCGAGGTCTTGAGTCCCCTAGACTTAGAACTACTTAAACCTAACTAACCTAAGAACATCACACAAATCCATGCCTGAAGCAGTATTCGAACCTGTGACCGTAGCAGCAGCGCGGTTCCGGATGATGCTCCTAGAACCGCTCGGTCACAACGGCTGGCTGAATCATGTCGCTGGAAAATAATTTGTTCAATATCTCTGACGGTTAATGTGTATCTGCATGCATCTCCCTCTGCTCAACGTCTCCTTCATTATGGATTAAGACTGATTCAGTCTTTCAGTGCGACAGATGGGAGATAAATGTAAATGGAAGTCGGAGGTACTGCAGTCGTGATGTCAGCTAAATGCATGTGTTTGTGTTTTGTGTGTGTGTGTGTGTGTGTGTGCGTGTGTGTGTGTGTGTGTGTGTGTGTGTGTGTGTGTGTGTGTGTGTGTGTGTGTGTTGGTGTGCAATGCAGGAATTAGCTGATGAGATGTGATAGAATAGAGTAATATTAGTTTTGACATTAAAGTCTTGTTTGTTTAAGATAATGTATGTACTAAAGAGCACTACACACAATGTACAAATCCTTGCAAAAGTAGATATGTAAGTAATTACATGTCTGTAAGATTTTTATTGTCACTTATTACTTATACTTCATGCTTTCACCGAACTGAAGAGTATAGTGTAAATGACGACTTACCTCTAAATAGTTAACTAAACAAAGGTACTTCATATGCAACAGAATCTCGTGCTTTTGTCAGACACTGTTTTCATTCCCACTCGTCTTAAGGGTATCTCAACCCAAATAACATACTGTTGCTTAAATCAATACTTGTTTATTTGTAGTTCCTTGTTCAAAATATTCGTCAAAATTCTTGAATAATGTGAAAGGTTTACTTGTCATTGTATACATTAATTTTTTTACAACAACGAAAAATTTTATAGAAACAAGATGTTTTTCTACTCTAAAAGTCGCGATCGACAATGTGAGATAGATGTGAAAGCTATTATTCTATTAATTTGCGTGAAATGTAAAATGTGACATAGCATATCACATAATGCCTACTTTTACATACTACAATACTTACTATTATTTATTTACTACCCCTATATGAAGGTAACTAACTCGTATGTTATTTACTGAAAATTTTATCTTGATATATTGTCTTCTCCACACTGCGTTACAACCATTATAAACTCTTTTAATGATTAAATAAACACACTAGTGGATATTGGAAGAGACCGACTGCATTACTTGGCAGGTTACTCGAGGACTATAAGATGTCTACGAAAGACAAAGCTTCTAAGACCTGTACAGGAATACTGCTCCAGCATAGGGAGTCCATATAGACGTGGCATAACAGGTGACGTAAAGCATACACTAAGAAAGGTGTCGTGAGTACAACAGTGTGACAGAGAACCGATAAAATAAGTGACTTTGAAGATAATCAGAGAAAGATTTTCCAATATCTCGTAGAAATATGCTTATAAAAATTTTGAAACTGTTTTGAAACCAATATTGACCTATTACTCACATGCCTCTCCTGTAGCTGTAGTGAAGAGGCAATCGTATGGGTGTTTTCAAGATCCCTGAACTACGGAAATGGGGAATGAATACTTTTTGATAGAACACTTAGTTGACATTGTACTGTTTGCGTCTAGTGCGAATAAAGTTCAACAGAAAGTGGAAGTACCTAATACAGGCAGTTCGAAGGCAGATTTCCACATCAAATGAAATAACAAACGAGTCTGTGGTCTGGGTATCCGCAGCTGTGGTAGTACATTTTGTAGCCAGGACTCAGAAAACAGCTGCATTTTGAACCATATTTATTAAGGAACTACTGGTTTCATGGTCTATAGCCACATCACGAAATGCGTATCTGAACAACAAGAAATAAACAAACCATAGAGCGAAAGTAGGCACCAGACCGAAGCGAATGTATCATTGAGGAAAGAAGCAGAAGGCTTACCAGAAAGTCAGCGCAACACTGTGCCACAGTAGGGAGCAGCAGCAACCGTTCGCCACACGACACATGTGGTGCGAGCCAGTGAAGCCAAGTGCACATCGTGTATCGCACACACTTCGTTCCACCGCGTCGGCCCGAGTGTGCAGAGTGACTGATGGTTGCTATTATTCATCTTGGTTGCTCTGTGTTGTAGTGGTTTTTTGGTTAGCGTTCTGCTTGTTCCCTCGATGATGCATTATTTTCGGTCTGGTGTCTGACTTTCTCTTTTTCTTTATAGGCGCATCCTTGTTACATAACTTAGGATGTATTACGTAGCTCAACTTTTTATAAACTGAGTTTTCGCCCCACAGAGATTATGGTTTCAACTGTGAAGGTTGGGGCTTCTACATTGCGCATTACCTATTTTACCATCAATTAACGTTTGTAAGTACACTAGTGTTTTTTTTTTATCTGTTCTCTTTGTGAGGTTACTTAGATGTATAGGGGTTCAGTCACTGTCATTGGGTATCTCTTGTTGTTTAGATTTGTCGAAATTTTTGATTCATTGTCTATCTGACCTCACGTTTTTAAATTAATCAGGCTCCACCATGATTTAATATTTGCAGAAAAAGTTTACAGACAGTATATATTACTGTCTTTGGGTTGTGGTGGTGAGAGATTAAATTAGAATGTGACAAATATTTAAAAGTTAACGGTTAATCAGTGAGCAATGGAGAGATGTACGCAAAAAATTAATAAGTGAGATAGGATAACAAACAAGTGAACCAAAAAGGTTTTATAGATTTTATAAGGAGATGCAGTCATAACCACAATGAAAGTGTAGTAAATTTAAGTGAGATTTGTAGCCAGATAAACAGACTGAAGGAGAACCGAAGTTCTTTGCCAGAGCCCAAAAGATAAGACTGGGGATGACGAGTGAATGGGCTGGTATACGACATTTGAAAACATCTTGGAAACACGTTAATGAAGACCAATACGTTGAAAACATCTAGAATAGGCTTTTATTTAGCAGTGGACATCGAACTGTCGCGATGATAATGATGATGCTGATAGGAGCAGTTTCTACTGGGATAAGCCGTCTTCAGACACTGATTATGCGCTGCTTCTGCTTTGTGCCACAAGAGGTGTTGCGTCTGTGTTGACAGTGATATAGGCATAGTTAAGTCTACCATACCTGTGCTACACGATGTAAAACTGAGGATGTATTATTACTGTCAAAATCGATCGCTGTCAGTAAAAATAATCCTGATATGAGATTTACAGTAAGTGTAGAAAGCTTTCATTGTCTTTGCTATGATCACTTTGTGAATATTTACGTAGAAATCTTCTAGCTGTTAGATTCTCCTCCTATGAGGAACTGTGATAAAAATATAAAGGATGCAAGTGCTTCTTTTTGAGGATAAACCCAATTTTTTAGGATGAAGCCAACTAATACAGCAATAAATTAAATTTATAGTTAATATGTGTTATTCAGTGAAGACCGAGCTGACCCAATACAATTAGGTATGTGATGGCAGCAGAAACAGCAGAAACCAACAGCCTTCTGTCAATGGGCATCAGTCCAGATGCAGTGAAACATATTGGTGGTCCACGCTTTATCTGCCGTAAGAAAGCCTCCACCTGAGGAACCGTTTCTTCAATTCCCACAGCTCGGTGGAGCAGCACCGATGCCTGCACCTCTTCGTCTTCCAGTATGGAACACGACACCGTCAGTGCAACCAGGTCGAACAAATGGTGAACCAGCCAACACAAAGAGTAGCTCGTGGATGAATAGATTATCATTCGTTCTGCTTGGTTTTGCGCCTCCGACACTACGAGCAGCTCGTAGCCGCTATAAATGGTGCCGACAACACTGTACATCACGTGGAAGGTGACCGCCGGTGTCACGTGTGCCTGCAGCAGCTCTGCTGCACGCTGCAACACCAGGTGGACGTGCTGCAGCCGCTGCAGCCGCGCAGCCAGGGCTCCGCCATTTTCTATCTTCCGCCAGCCCAGTAGCAGCTGAGACAACCTTGGCCGTCCAACACATGACAACGACTCCAACAGCTGACCGTTCAGAGTTCTTAAGCGTGACCACAGCTCCAGCACTGAACAGACGAATTGAGAAGTCAACATGACGTCGCAGAACATATTGTATGACAATATTAACTGGGTTATAGTGAATCTCCTGTATATATTGGCGAGTGTTATTTGTGATGCGACTACAGTGGTTCCTGCAATTATCGTAAGAATGGTCACGATAAGAGCTCCAAATTTCTTTGAAGTGTAACCACTATTTGGACATAGCATATCGTCAACACAGTGCAGTGCATCCATGAAACTGTTGAAATATTTCAGTTTGTTCAGTGAACACATGAAAAAAGCGCTGCAGAAACGGAGATTGAAAACAGTTTTCATCAGGAAGTCAGTGAATAATATTTCTTTCGAAATACTACTGTAATGGTTTTCAAATGCAATTGTGAAATCTATAATAAATGTACTCGCACTTAGCAAGAACCAGAGTGATGATGTTGTCAGGTATTTTCTTAATTTCTCTGGCAGTATTTTGCTGTTGTTTATCTCTATACAACAACTTGGAGCAATTCCCATAAACTGCCAAAGTCTATAAATCACTGCTCTGCTCATGCAGAATTTTACATGTATCATCTTAGAACTAAATGCTATTTTTTCAACCACAGCTCATAAAAGGTTCGCTCATACACTTTGAGAAAGCGTTAAATTTCCCACTGTTTTCTTCTATAGTGCCCCAGTTGGTGGCATTGTGTACATGGCAACTGTCTGTTGCACTGGGTACGGAAACTGAAGACATGCAAAAGTTGATAACGAACTGCTGCTTTAGCATGGAAAGCCTTTATGAAATGGAATTTTCATCATACCTCAACTTGTTACGCTAATCACTTTTCTGTCATAACAATAGCCCACTTACATTAATTACTAAATTCTCATTCCAGTGGGTTAAGTGCCAGTGTGTGGCAATTAAGAAAAAACAACTGTCGCAGTTATTAGTGAGATGTAGAGATTACCAAATAACATTCTCATATACAGAGCTTCTAACTTAATTGTCTTCACTTCAATAAAACCGGTGTTAAAACTGGGTTGTAAGAAAAAGAGCAAAAGATCAATAGCTGCATCGTTAATCATAGTAATGGAAACAGTAAATTGAACACCATTAATGAGTTGTGAGACTATCTACACTCAATTTTACAGTTCCTGTTTGTAATGCAATGGATGCATCAATGTTGTTAATAGCCTTTGTGGTAATTTTGTACCATCCCTAGTTCAGCATATTACTGCATCAGATATGGAAGAGGAGAAAATATGAGTACCACTGTCAAATTTTATATTAGTTATTGTTGTACATGGAAAAGTAACGTATCAGTTAGAAATAATAACTTTAGATACAGAAGTATTCACAACACACTTCTCCACATTTATTAAGTGTTTCAACCAGCACTAATCAATTTCCATGGAGCCTATGTCGAAGGAAAGTGTTCCCACAGGAAGTGAAATGTCATAATTTCGCTGTCAGTCAAAAATGGTATGGTCTGCATAAGCTTGTGGTGTGTGTAGGGTAGTGAAAGCTTTTCATTCTACAATAAAATCAAGAGTATCAGTGAATACAGGTGCATGACAACGTGTTTCTGAGGAAACAGTGCAAAGTGATTTGCCTGCTATGAACATTTCAAGACGGACAACTCATACAATGGCGTTACTCACAATGAAAGCTAAAACTGCAAGCCTGCAGTGATCTACACAACACAGAAACTTTAGAGTGGCTGACTGAAGAAATGTAGTGTGGCTGAAGCGCCGCCACTTTTCCCTTTTCTAAAGGACGTTTTGGAGATGTTTAGAGTTCCGCAATGCGGGTCCACTTATTTAGATTACCATTAACATGAACTCTGATGTTTATTTTAACATTCTTGGAGCCCAAGCGATGATATTTTTCCTAAATCTTCGTGATGAGTGTGCAGTGGACACTTGCATTTTCCAAGATGATAACAGCCATGTTAACTTGACTGCAAGTATGCTGTGAGTGTAACATGGCAGTCATCCATCCCCGCCATTTTGTAGCTGTGTGGGATCCGATCTTCAAGAAATGGTCTCAAATGGATGTTGCATAGCTGCAAATCATTTTTGAACTTACTGTCTGTCACATAAGTGATGCCATTATAATGGTTGGAGACGATGTTACATGGTGTTAGAGCGATGTCTGCTGAATCATAGATCGGTGCTCCTCCCAACGGCATCTTAGAGTTGACAATGGAAACGCACGTTTCCGATATATCTAATAGCAGTGGGGCAGTATCCAATGATACGTGATTGTTCAGTCATGCCTTCAACAACTCCGACAACAAGCGCCCTCTGCCGCCGCGATATACTATGGAGGATGGTTGGCGTCACTTGCACGGCCCAGTTAGATTAAATTAGACTAGATTAGATTAATACTTGTTCCATAGATCATGAATACGACACTTCGTAATGATGTGAAACGTGTCAGGTTAATAAAAGATGTCTGTACAAGATATTACATTACACAAAATATTGCATGACACTAATGTTTAAGTTTTTTTCCCCCCTTAATTTATATCTAAAAATTCAGCCAATGAGTAGGAGTTGTCATCTAGAAATTCTTTTAATTTATTTTTAAGTGTTAGTTGGCTATCTGTCAGGCTTTTGATGCTGTTTGGTAGGTGACCAAAGACTTTTGTGACAGCATAATTTATCCCTTTCTGTGCCAAAGTCAGATTTAACCCTTCATAGTGAAGATCATCCTTTCTCCTGGTGTTATAGCTATGCACACTGCTATTGCTTTTGAACTGGGTTGGATTATTAACAACAAATTTCATAAGTGAATATATATATATATATATATATATATATATATATACGAGGGTCAGTCAAAAAGTAATGCCTCCTATTTTTTTTTCTATGTTTAATTGTCAGGAAATTTAAATGCAATTACATAGGTTGAAAACCACAACATTGAGGATCATTTTGTCATTTTTCAATGTAATCTCCGCCCATCTCTACAGTTTTGGTCCATCTTTGAACAAGGGCATGTATCCCAGCACGGTAAAAATCACAGCTCTGCTTCCTAAGCCATTGACGCACGGATGTTTTGACGGCCTCCTCATCTTCAAAATGAATCCCACGATGAGCTTCTTTTAGTGGCCCGAACAGATGGAAGTCTGATGGTGCCAGGTCAGGGCTGTGTGGGGGATGAGGCAAAACTTCCCATCCAATTTTGACAATCTCGTCAGAGGTGTGACGACTGGTGTGTGGTCTTGCATTGTCATGCAAAAGAAGAACATCTGCCATTGATTTTGTTGGGCGAACTCGCTGAAGACGTGCTTTAAGTTTGTTGAGGGTTGTGACGTATTGAACAGAATTTATTGTGCATCCCTGCTCCAAAAAATCAACCAGAATCACACCCTCTGTATCCCAGAAAACTGTTGCCATAACTTTCCCTGCCGATCGCACAGTTTTGAATTTTTTCTTCCTCGGCGAGCTTGTGTGACGCCACTCCATTGACTGCCTCTTTGATTCGGGTTCAAAAAAATGCACCCATGTTTCGTCCCCGGTCACAATTTTTTTCAGAAACTCATCTCCCTCCAAACGGAAGCGCTGCAAGTGTTGGGAGGCTATTGTTTTCCTTGCCTCTTTATTCTGATCGGTTAACATTCTTGGAACCCACGGTGCACAAACTTTTGAGTACCCCAATTGTTTAATAATCGTGATCACACTGCCTTTACTAAGAGAAATAATGCGACACACTTCATCTGCAGTCACCTGACGGTCACCACGAATGATGTCATCAACTTGCTGAATGTTGTGTGGAGGCACTGCACTCACCGGCCTGCCGCTCCGCTTTTCGTCAGTCAACGGTGTTTGCCCTTCAGCTTCCTTACAACGACGAACCCATCGTCTAACAGTGCTGACATCCACTGCCACAACACCATACACCTTCTTCAGTCTTTCATGAATGCGTATGGGCGTTTCACCTTCTGCATTCAAGAATTCAATCACACAACGCTGTCTCAAACGAACATCGATGTCGGCCATCTTACAAACTTCTGCTGTGCTGCCACCTGTTGACACAGAAAGTTACTACTGCAGTGGATTGCAGAAGAAGGTTTGAGGAATGGCGCCAAATTCAAATTTTTCACTTAACTTAATTTCTTTAAGTAGAAAAAAAATGGGAGGCATTACTTTTTGACCGACCCTCGTATATATATATATATATATATATATATATATATATATATATATATATATATATATATATATACTGTGAGGTTACTGTGAGGATCCCTACATCCTTAAATAGATGTCTGGAGGATGACCAAGAGTGGGCTCCAGCAATTATTCTGATTACATGTTTCTGAGCAGTGAATACTTTTCTGCTCAACGATGAATTACCCCAGAATATGATGCCATACGAAAGCAGTGAATGAAAGTAGGCATAGTAGGCTAATTTACTGAGATTCTTATCACCAAAGTTATACAGCTGATGGTTGTCCATATTCGCAAATGCGAATACTTTGGATGTATTTCTGGAACGTTTCCTTTCTGTGAAGTTCTTCAACGTCTTGTAATTTCTGTGGTAATAATATCCATACAAGAATGAGATTTATATTTGACTTTAATTTTGCTATGATCATTATTGCTCTAGAAATGCCTTGTCGAACCCCAGATAGCTATTTAATTTGACGCACATATACAAGCTCTAACTTACTGTGCCGACGTCCAGATACTGATGCAAGAAAAGTTTTTTTTTCTTTCGTACTCACTTACGTGGTAGGTAGCACAGGATCGAAGTTCTTCCTGTTTAGCAGCCTGTAAAGAACTTGAAAATCATTATGCGATAGTCAGAGTTGTGAATGAGAGTATAAAAAAATATTTCCAGAATCCTCTGCAGATGAAAATTTGTGTCGATTCCAGATGCTGCTCCCTACATGATCCAAGCAGGAAAAGCCGTCCGAGTATCTTATCCAATTTTATTCATGTGACGTGCTTCGCTCATAGAGTACACAGCCTTGCTCAAGAAGTATGTTCCACGTTTGTGAATGTGAATAAACTGACTTCATCCACAAGGAAAGTGTTTCTAAAAACTCGTGCTCGCATCAGGACGTACAAAGAGAAACTACTAAATGTGCCTTTACCTCCCGAAACAACGGTAACTCGTTAGGGTACGTGGTTCGAAGCCGTGTTGCTTTACAGGGAACATTTGGAGGACATTAGAGGGATAGTAAACGACTTCGATAGTGCAGAGGCTTTGGCAGCTTCAAGTGCAAGGAAGTTTTTAATGACTCTGGTATTAAAAAAGATATTTCTGTGATTAGAACTCACTTTTCCCATATGACTGCAAGTATTAAAAAGCTTGAAACTCAAGATTTGGCGTTGAATGAATCTGTTCAGTTAACGAATAATGTTATTCATTGCCAGAAGTATTCCCAAGAGAACCTAAAGAAAAGTTTGAAAAGAGTTTAAACAATAACCCAGGCTTTGAACACTTGTGCCAAATTGACAGTTTTATTAATGGGATGGGTGAACGTTTACTAGAAACAATAAATGCCAACGTAGTACTCAAATTAAAATACTGCCCAGTTACCTTGGTTGATGCAGAACGGTCCTTTTCGGCTCACAAAGGGTTTTTGAGTGACTAAAGACACAATCTTACTACCGAACATTTGGAACAGTACTTGGTCGTTTATGTTTACAATAGTAGAATATGTAAAAGAAATTGTAATTTTGATCCAATAGTATTAATTAAAAGTTAATGCTGTTCAAAATATTCATGACTGTAAGTTGTTTTTTAAATAAAATATTAAGGAGTTTTCGAGTGTGCCCCTCTGCATGCGATGTATCTGGAAGTTGGTCCCGCACATATCGTTCGTTTTGCCGCAACTCCCCTCCCTACCAAAAAGTATTCAGAAAATGATATCAATGTTCTAAATGTACCGATTTTTCGCCTGGCCAACGCTCTTCCTCGTAATTGATGTTCACAGGTTCGACTACCAGATATAATGCGCAGAGTAACTTCTATGTTTTTTTATTATTCGATCTTACATATTTCAACACTTTTCAAGCATTTTTAAGCATTTTTCATCCATATTTGCAAGCATATTTTAAATTTTTTATGGTGCATACAATACGGTCTCTATAGTGATGAGTACTGTTCAAGCATTGGTCTAATAAAGGTTTGGTAAACTAACTGTATCATCGATTGACTAAGCTTCTTGACGACTCCCCTAATTAACCTTTCGGGCACCAGCCTGATCTGCGATTAGTTTTACGTGACAAATCATAGCATAGTAGGCAATAGAGTAATCATGCAATAGGGTATATTTCGCCTGCTTATACTAAATATGCTACATTTGTTTATCTTTTCGGACAAGTCGCAACTGCTGCATATATCGTCGATTCTATGCAGGTCTTCATGCATCTCATCACAATTTATACACTGGAACAGTATCATCTGTGATTAGCCACATGGAGCTACCGGCGTTTTGCACAGGTCGTATACAGGATGTCTCTCCAAAGAGTCATCAGATGCATTTTCTCTGGTGTTTCGACAGATACTTACAATTTTAATTTTGCAACATGTAGCTGCAGTCATCCCAAACACATGCTGCTGATCACATCTTTCATGCGAGGCCCACCGTCGACGAAATGTGTCGGTTTGTTTCCTGTTACAAAAAACATCATTTTTAAAATAGTATTTTACGAGCGTATTCTACTCGCCGGTCCCAAATTAGTTTTACCGACATGTATTAACAAGACAGTAGAACACGACCAATAAGCAGTTCTCCACTAGTGATGGCACTGTACTGACCTTCACTGATTGCTACCTGCTTGCAGAAGCGTGTTGCTTAGTCGTTGCTGGAATACCTGTTATTCCTGGTCCTGCTAATATATCGGAAAAAACATGTTACACTAGCCTCCTAGGACTGTATAGAATAGTCATGTAAATCTCCAGTTTAAAAATCATTTTGTTTGAGACTGGAAACAAATAACCACATTCCTTCGACGCTGGGCGTTGCATGAAACATATGATTAGCGGTATTTGTTGGGTCTGAAACCACCTACATGATCCAAAAAGGGAACTGCAAAAATCTGCCGAAACACCAGGGAACACGCACCTGGTGACTCTCAGGAGTGACATTTGATACATACAAATACACTCCTGGAAATTGAAATAAGAACACCGTGAATTCATTGTCCCAGGAAGGGGAAACTTTATTGACACATTCCTGGGGTCAGATTCATCACATGATCACACTGACAGAACCACAGGCACATAGACACAGGCAACAATGTCGGCACTAGTACAGTGTATATCCACCTTTCGCAGCAATGCAGGCTGCTATTCTCCCATGGAGACGATCGTAGAGATGCTGGATATAGTCCTGTGGAACGGCTTGCCATGCCATTTCCACCTGGCGCCTCAGTTGGACCAGCGTTCGTGCTGGACGTGCAGACCGCGTGAGACGACGCTTCATCCAGTCCCAGACATGCTCAATAGAGGACAGATCCGGAGATCTTGCTGGCCAGGGTAGTTGACTTACACCTTCTAGAGCACGTTGGGTGGCACGGGATACATGCGGACGTGCATTGTCCTGTTGGAACAGCAAGTTCCCTTGCCGGTCTAGGAATGGTAGAACGATGGGTTCGATGACGGTTTGGATGTACCGTGCACTATTCAGTGTCCCCTCGACGATCACCAGTGGTGTACGGCCAGTGTAGGAGATCGCTCCCCACGCCATGATGCCGGGTGTTGGCCCTGTGTGCCTCGGTCGTGTGCAGTCCTGATTGTTGCGCTCACCTGCACGGCACCAAACACGCATACGATCATCACTGGCACCAAGGCAGAAGCGACTCTCATCGCTGAAGACGACACGTCTCCATTCGTCCCTCCATTCACGCCTGTCGCGACACCACTGGAGGCGGGCTGCACGATGTTGGGGCGTGAGCGGAAGACGGCCTAACAGTGTGCGGGACCGTAGCCCAGCTTCACGGAGACGGTTGCGAATGGTCCTCGCCGATACCCCAGGAGCAACAGTGTCCCTAATTTGCTGGGAAGTGGCGGTGCGGTCCCCTACAGCACTGGGTAGGATCCTACGGTCTTGGCGTGCATCCGTGCGTCGCTGCGGTCCGGTCCCAGGTCGACGGGCACGTGCACCTTCCGCCGACCACTGGCGACAACATTGATGTACTGTGGAGACCTCCCGCCCCACGTGTTGAGCAATTCGGCGGTACGTCCACCCGGCCTCCCGCATGCCCGCTATACGCCCTCGCTCAAAGTCCGTCAACTGCACATACGGTTCACGTCCACGCTGTCGCGGCATGCTACCAGTGTTAAAGACTGCGATGGAGCTCCGTATGCCACGGCAAACTGGCTGACACTGACGGCGGCGGTGCACAAATGCTGCGCAGCTAGCGCCATTCGACGGCCAACACCGCGGTTTCTGGTGTGTCCGCTGTGCCGTGCGTGTGATCATTGCTTGTACAGCCCTCTCGCAGTGTCCGGAGCAAGTATGGTAGGTCTGACACACCGGTGTCAATGTGTTCTTTTTTCCATTTCCAGGAGTGTAGTAGTGGTCCTATAACACCTACTTGGAAGTATAACAATAATAATAATTATAATAATAATAACAGGAATAATAATAACTCCCTACGACTCACCAGCATGGTGCAAGTCTTATAACTTTTTTTAATTCAAAGGGCGACCACTTTTATCTCCTTAAAGCCTGTCCTTTACAGCCCCAATAAATGATTTCTTTGATTTGGTTTTAGCTGCTACTTTTGCATTCTGTGTCTTCAGAATAAAACAAAGAAACCTCGAAGAAATAATAACAATTCCTTCACTGTGAGTACTGTCCAAAGGGAACTAAAATTCCATACAACATCTCAGTGACAAGAGAACTGTGGTGGAAAGGCACTGCACATTTGCATTTTAAACTAATGCGTTGCAGATTCCGACACAATTGTAAACAATGAACTGAAAGATTTTTAAGGAAAAGTTAATAGTCTTAATATTATCGGAATAAAGATATGTGCCTTTTCATTCATAGCCATAACATCAAGACTTAGTCAGTAACCTAAATACACCAAAGAATGAATCTTCTTGTTCATGAGTAGGAAACAGAGATATTATTTTTGCAAACAGTAATAAATATTTTCCTGAAAGTTGTGTAGCAAATGTAAACATACAAAGGCGTTCTCACTCGAATCAAACACAATGTCCTTCTAAAAGTAACTCCTATATACAAATGAATACCTCAGTGGATTCGTTGTTGTTTTTTTATCATTATTTTTAAAAGGTTCATTTAATGCAGTAATTCCTTTGTCACCTCCCGCTAATCTTTCTCCGAATTTTGTTCCAGGGTCACAATAATTATAATCAGGAATATATCATTCAACTGGCAATTTAATAATCAATGTATTAACTAATGCTTTTCTATATTTTGCATTTTTCAAAATGTGTTTGATAAGTTACTCAAAAATATAATTAAATAAGGAATTTCCTTTGGGTAACTAATAATAAAATCAGTAAATTTATTTTTTATGTTTGAGTCATTCTAACTTTTTCCATTTTGACAATTTTTATTTCCAGCTAATTCTTTACCATGAATTACTGCTTATCTATCTATTAAATTACGAAGATCATTCATCCAAATATATTCGATTGCTTTTTCTCAAAATTTTTTGTTAGACCATTACGAACGTTTTGAAGCGAATCATTAAGATTTCTTTCTGAAAAACCAGTAAAATAATTCTCAGCAATTGTTTTTATCAAGCTATTAGACTTATTTCATTAACTTGATTTAATTTTATATGGATTATTATCAAAATATACAGCATTTCAGTTGAATAAAATTCTAGCATAATTTCGTAAATCAGTAGAATTAAATTTGTCACCTAAATCCTCCATTGTGATTTGTTTTTTAGTTAACAGATACATTAATCCATCCATAGCTTCAGATTCTTTATTACCAATGCTCATTTTGTCACAACTGAATTACAGTGGTAAGTTACCAACATATTTATATTGGTCAACAGGTCTCAATCCTAAAGATGTATCTTCGCTATGATTAACATATTTGAACATCAATCATGCAATGTAGGCTTTCACAGACAATGTTGTCTTCAGTTGAAATTTCTGGGCTGAGAGAAATTTTATACATTTACCACGGCTTCTCAGCCCGGAAGTTTCAACTGAAGATATTTTAACACTCTTTCACTTGTATTTAGTTTTGTAACATTCGATGATTGTTCTTTGTCTTTTAATTTTTCCTTCCGTTTTCATAATTCTCTAATTAATAATTTCTTTCTGACTCACTTAATGTATAATCTCTTTCATCATTATCATATTGTTTAATTGTTGGTGTATCATTAAATTCTTCTAAACCATGTTCATTAGATGGAAACATTTGCATTTCAGCTTGTATATTTTCTTCAATTGTTTTTTACCCATTTTCAACCTAATGCTTCAGTTCCTTGTTTAACTTTTTCGATTCCTGTTTCACCTTCTTATTTTATATTTTTCATGTTCTGTTCTATGTTGTTTTCTCCATTTTTAAACCCTTCATTTAATATTTTTTTTTTACTTTTCCATTTCGTTTACCATTTTTAACGAAGTGTGGGTCATATTAGGAAAACATTATTATTGATAAAAAAGGATAATCATTTTTATTTTACATTCAAAATTTATGTTCAACATTTTTATACCCAACATTTATATTCAACATTTGTATGGTTATGTTCTATGTTCATTGTTTATGTAAAATACTAAAATATTCTTAAACTTTTCTCTATATTCATCATTAATTTTTCTTATCATATCTACTGTAATAAAACAAAATTCATCATTATTCCAACATTTACTATAGATCTCTAAAAAAGTAATTAAATTGTAAATGACCACCAACAAATTCATGATAAATACCATTTACACTTGTATCATTGTGTATAAAATTGCCAAAAATTTAAATTATCTCTCATTAATTGTTTTTGAATATGTTTGATTTAAATGAAAATTATTTATTTCTTTGTGTCAAGTAAATAACCTCTAAGCATATATTAATTTTTAGGAAAAAATCACCAACTACAACTGAAGTAATTTTACATTCATTTAACAGAATAATTCCATCTGGATTTTCAAAAAAGTATTTGTTTTCATTAATTTTAATTTTCATTTTTTTCACACCTTCTTATAAATTCTAGGTATTTTGGTTGAACTCTGCTTTTCAAATTAACATGTAAATGATAAATTTTAGTCACTTAAATAGTTTTTATATACTTGCTTGGTCCTATTATTGAACACTGAAAAGAATTTGCGAGAAGTTTACCATGTTTATTTTTTAATTCCTTTTTGGTAATTATTATTTTTGGTTTCAAACTGTCATTTACTTACATAAATTTCATTAATATAAATCAGTAGATTATTTGAATTGATCGATAATTTACCTTTTCTGAAACAGAGATTAACTGTTCCACCAAGGGAAACACAAAAATACATCTCACAATTTGGTTTTTATTCAATGTTTCTGAACTCCAAAGAAACAATAGAAACTCCTGTTGTTCAAGTAGTTTGAAAAATTAGAAAAAAGATGTTCAATTTAAGAAAACGCAATATACACATTAAAGAGATAAAATTTTAAACAAAATTACTAGTGAAAGTAGTGATAAATTATATATAAATAAAGAGGATTAAATTGGAGAAATTTTAGGAATTGATGATCAAATAATTGAAGCTAACGAAAAAAAACAGATGCTAACAATGTTCC
Organism: Schistocerca piceifrons; assembly: GCF_021461385.2. Lineage (NCBI taxonomy): Eukaryota > Metazoa > Arthropoda > Insecta > Orthoptera > Acrididae > Schistocerca > Schistocerca piceifrons. The sequence continues at coordinate 570,403,436 of NC_060139.1, read as the reverse complement.
TACTATTATTCCTTTCTCAGTTAGTAAATACAAATTTTAATGAAACTAATGGGATGTTGTTAAACTTAATGATTATTTTCATAGAGAAACTAATATTATTCCTTCCCTTAAATCAAATGCTGATTCAAATGATCCTGTAAGTTTTCCAAATCATGACACTGTTCAGAATTTATACATAACTATATCTGATGAAAATGGTAGTTTAATTGAGTGGTCCTTGTGTAACAGTAATATGAGAAATGTATGAAAATTTTTTTCTTAATAAATCATGAACAAAATCGAGTGTTATCAATTATACTGATTTCCTATTAATGAGAAAACAAAAATTAATTAAATACTCCAAAAATGGAAACAAATTAATGTCAAAATTGGTGATAGTTGGGGTTTTTCTCATTATGCACAACTGTATATTGCATATGATTTTATTCCCACAGATGGAACAGGTTTTTCAGCATATGATGGTAAATCAAATATTAAATTAATTGATAATTAAGTTTGTTAAAATTATTCAATGTTATTACAATTAGAATAGGAAAACAGTATTTTGTCTAGAATAGAACATACAAGGACTTCATGAACTCTTGTTCAATTAACTTTGTCTCTATTAAAGGAACTAACTAACAAACGACATATTCTTAAGAATCATAAAACTGAAAACAAATAAAATGAAGTATTTTATCCATTAGAATTATGTGTTTGAATTTGTGGAGATTATAAGAAAATTGCGTGGGAAAGAGATTTCAGACTAATTTTCGCTTGAAGTGAAAAAATGATGAAGAATATTCTACTCTTCGATAGGTTAGTTATAATGACAAATGTAAAAAAATATTGCTTGACCTACAAACTATAGAGATTGAAGAATTAAATGGGAAATTTTGAGCAAGGTATTACTAATTATTATAATTCTGTTGAATCTGAGATGCCCCACACTATTTTCATTGTTTTCCAACTAGTCAAAAAGGTAATCAGTTAAATAATTTTTCTTTATTTGATCAAGTTAAATTTCAAAATATCTACTTAAAAAATGGAAGCAATCAAATTTTTTCTCAAGAATTATGGAATCTTGATGCACCAAATAATATTCTAAAAGCTTATGACTCTTTTAAAAGTTTTTAAAGGATAGCACAATGAAACCGCCATATTAATGTAAGTCCCTTCAATTTTATTCAAAATTACCTGCCCTGTGTAATAAGTATGTCTAAAAATCCGAATATTGTAATTACTCAAAAAACAACAATGAAGTTATGTGTATTTGTGATTGAAAATACGTCAAATGATACAACTGAATACATAATTTTGTGTGGTTAAAAGCACTGAACTTATGATTCGCTTGCTGATAATTAACATGATTAATAGCTTGAAAAGTCAGTATTTTCAATTCCAAAAATTTGAATACTTTTAAGCTTGATAATGAAGTATTTTCAAGTTTTAGAAATTGAATTTTAAAATCTACATTTATTTCTATAGATATTAAAGCAAAACAAAAGGAATAAAATGACAGCATTGGTAATCTAGTAAGTGAATTTAACAGTTATAGTAACTGTTATGCAGAAGTGTTCATTAAATTAACAGATATGAAGAAAACACTACTTAAAAGGTTGAAATTTTGGTAACCAAATATGGTAGAATATTTTATTACTTTAAATGATACGTATACAGTTATCCTTCCAGATCGTAACAGTAAAATCATTTCATAAGACGATGATAAATTAGAGAAAGTTGTAGGGTTGAATTTTATGTACTGAGACGAAAATCAAAATAAAGCTCTTTCGATTCATTTCACTGAATTTGAGTAACTTTCATAAGGTTCATTTACCTTTAATTTTTCTCACCTTTTTCTCAACTTTTTCTCTCTATGACTGTAGACCCTGAAATTTTAACCTAATAAATTTAGTATGTTTCATATAGAATTTTAATTAAGTAAATGTATTTCTTTAATTAAATGAAGATTTCGTTTGTTGGTATAGATAAATTTTTGATTGCAGGGTGCAGCAAAACCAAAAATCTGTTTTATAACAGGGAATTCTTAAAAAATATGCTCTCTGGTCCAGAACTCTCATATATGTGCTAGCCATGTTCCTATCAGAGGAGAATATACCTTAAAATTCTTACATGAGTTTGGTCACATTTCATTCATCGAATTTCAAGAAAGTCAACAAAAACTCACAAATGCAGTTGTTTGTAGTAAAGTCAGCTTCACAAAGCCATGGCACAGAAGGCACATGGTGCAAACCCCTCTGAGGGCTGCTGCTCAATGCATGATGTGTTGACAGGTGGGCAGCCACCCAAGTACTAACTGTTTACTGCTGAATTGTTGAGAGCCAGTGTTTCCAATGCGACAAGGGTATGTCCATAATTGCTTTCACATCTACAATTACTCTCAGTTAAGTATTACATGCTGTCCTACACTTTCTAGGAACTCCTGTGCCAAACTGGACTGGTAGTCCATAAACATGTATTTTCTTCACAATGTGGCAATAAAGAACTGTAATACACACATGCCAGAATTCGGGGAAAAAGGAGTCAGTGTAGGTGCAGGTTTCTACTGCCTTCTGTGTCTCATTCGAAAACAGAATGAACTGGTTTTCACACAGCCTTTATTTGTAGAATCTACGTTCACCACTGTGATGGTCGTTTTCTGTCTCCAGAAACATCATAATACTGCATTGTTTCGAATATGGATAAATCAAAGTCATTGAATTATGAACTTTTCATATATTACTTATGTAAAAGATCAATTATAAACATGCTTCATCCTTACGCTTTATCATGAGCGGCAGATGATGTAGTACCATTGTGAGCTTGTTATATGATTTATCGATGGTCCCATTACGAAATTACACTGCCTCATATTTCCCTGTGTTTCATTTTCCCTTACAGGTTTTAGTTAAACAAGAAGATAGAAGCAGGAAACCGCTCTGCGTTGTCTACTATGAAACACGTCTCCTCTATTGAACAACTGCCTATACTCCAAGTTTACTAGACACTGTTTTCTTGATTTAGTCCATACTATCGCCTCTGAAAGTTGTCTAACCAACAATCTTAGCAACCACTATACCACGACATGTATTCCACTACTGGAGGCATCAGAATGGTTTTCTCTTATAGCTTTCCACTCATTTCTTTCCTGTACATTGAACCTTAACTCAAACTGATACGTTTATCCTTCTCCATCATCCTAGAAAGTCTGTAACATCATCATGTATACACCCTAACGATGCATACATTTACAGGTGCAGACGCCCATAACTTTGATGCTCTGTAGCGTTGTTGGATTACGTTTCTGGGCATGGGTTCCTATATATCGCTTGATCTACTAAGACCTCTCTACGACCTCTAGAAGTGCGTAACATGAACTGTGAAACACCCTGTATATTTTACTAGGTACCATGCTGTGATAGCTACCAATGTTTGAAAGTAATGTGCAGTGTATGTTCTCACGCTGTGACTGAATGGCACAAAGGGTCACAATGTCACAGTTCTTTGTCTTAAGCATTTATTGATTTTCCTCAGCCTTCACACTATTTCCAAAGAGCTCTTTATATATATATATATATATATATATATATATATATATATATATATATATGTATGTATGTATGTATGTATGTGTGTGTGTGTGTGTGTGTGTGTGTGTGTGTGTGTTTTCCTCTATACACTTCGTTGGAACTGATGCTACTCACTTGTTGTAGACTTCTTATTGCAGGAGACTTCTTATTGCAGCCAAATTGGTAGCAAAGTTTCAACTTGGATATTAATATAAACCAATATATTTTATTCTCCCATGTGTTTCTGTTAAATACCCTTCACCTACCGCTCTCAGTTGTTATGTGACAGCTACACTTTCTCTGACTTTCCTTATGCATGTAGACTTTGTTGTGCTTAAGACCTTGTATGCCTCTCTAAAAAATTTGGTGTTAAAGGGTCCATATATAATAAATTATGGTTTTGTATTATTTGTTTCATTCTGCAATTTTAAGATACAGCAGCAATTTAGTTTACTGTATTAGTTTAGTAGCTACAAATCTTTACTTTTCTAGATGTGTTAAAACCAGAATAGCTGATAACCAGTACTCAGTGGTCATGTGAGCATCACTTTCAATTGTGAATATCTAACTGTTATTTGATATGTTGGTAATATTAGTTTCATATGCCCAATACAAGATAACACCTTTTGGGTGTAAACACAAGAAAAACACTGCAGTAAGAATTACCAATTACAAATAATTTTAATCTATTGTATGTATCTTGTTTGCAAAAAATGTTTCTTTGAGCAGATTTATCAATTTACACTTCGTTTGGTGTTGTATGCTACAGGATGTATGAAGAAGAATCATCCAATTTGGCATATCCATGTTTCTGGAACTAATAAACTTATATACTGAATTTTGCTTTTTGAATAAAGTGAAAATCAATTTTTTTCATTGATGTTCAATATACCCCCTGGAGATGCATGGCATATGTCAGTATGGTATTCAAATTTTTCCAACGGCCAACGGCTTACTGTCTTACATTACAGCCAACAGCCTTACCGCAGTGGTAACACCGGTTCTCTTCAGATCACTGAAATTAAGCGCTGTCGGGCTTGGCTAGCCCTCAGATGGATCACCGTCCAGGTCTGCCGAGTGCTGTCACCAAGATGGGTGCACTCAGCCCTTATGAGGTTAGTCGAGGAGTTACTTGACTGACAAGTAGCAGCACTGGTCAAAAGAACTATCAACAGCCAGGAGAGTGGTGTGTTGACAACATGACCCTCTGTATCCGTAACCGGTGGCGCCTAAGGGCTGAAGATGACATGGCGGCTGGTCATTACCACTGGGCCTTCGAGGCCTGCTCGGACAGTCTCTGTTTGTTGGATATTATAGCTGGAAAAAAATCTACTATGTTGTTCGTATTATCCGTTTCTACAATTATCGTGAAGCTAATATTTGCATACCTCTGCATACTATCCACTAAATTTCTGAATGTGATCAGACGGTACTGTGTGGAATCGAATTCTGAGCAGGGTATGCCAATTGCGAGATTCTGTCCTTTCCAGGCTTGTTAATTGGTTGATGTGAACGATGTAATAAAGGCAGCAGATCACTTTTCAGGAGCCAGTGCAAGGAGAAGAGACTATTCTCGTTGTGCTAGTAGTTATTATTTACTGAAGAGACGGCTAGACCAATTACTATATGGTATTGCTGTGTCCACTGTAAACACAAATCTGAAAGCAAGCTTTACTAATGGAGACATTTCTGTGCTTAAGTTGTGTAGCTGTAGCTTCAGTATATATGGATATTGTCAATTTGTCGAAGACTGCTCATGAAAGTGTCACTAGCACAGGGCACATGGACCTAAGATCGGAATAGTGTTCACTCACTAGTATGCAAAGGTTATAAAGAAGATTAGGAAATGTTATCATTTGGCATTCATCAGTAGATGGCAATCTGAACTAAAGCCAGAATTTTTGATTAAATGTAGGAACTAACTTTGCTGTTGATTATCTTGCTCCCAATGTCCTTGCCCATGTATGCATTTGACACATTTACCGAAAGCTTTTCCTCCCCCCTGTGTCCTCTTCTTCTGCCCTCTGTCAGTCCACCTCATTCTCCCATATCTTTGTCATTCTCCCCTCTCATTGTCCATTTTCTCCGCTCCTTCCCCTCTCCTTTTCCATTTCCAGCACCCCCTCATCCTTCTTCACCTATGTGCTACAGCCTTACACCTTCCATCTGTCTCCTGCATCTCCCCCTCTTCCCCTCTTTCTATCCATTTCCTCACCCCCTCCCTGTCCATCGCCTCCTCTATCCATCTCAACCTGTTCCCAGTCTTGCTCGTTGGCAACTGTAACCCCAGCAACACCATTCAGTAATGTAGGCCCATATGATCTACCAACATACCTGTCACAGTGCAGGCTACACATCAGGCACCTGAAAATAATTTATTTGCCCTTGAAGTATAGGTCGCCATGTGAAGCAGTATAATAAAACAGGCCAGGCTACTATTCAAACACAGCATGTCTCTCATGAAGGGTAGGCTATATGTTTGAGCCTGGAAACTGTTTCTTGCTCCTAACACGTAGGCTGCCCAGCAAAGGTTAACTTGGCAGGTTGATACTGTTCCAGCACCATATCATGAAGGGAGCCTATACACCAGGGGCAGGAAAAATAATTTTTTTGCCAGTATTCTGTTCCTATTGGAGCTAGGAGATTATAAAACTTAGTTTTGAACAAGCCATTTCTATGCAAAATTTGGTAGAAATCGATCCAAGGGTTTGGGATGAGATCTCTGACATACACACACGCACACACACGCACACACACACACACACACACACACACACACACACACACACACACACACACAGTTTTACATGGTTCAGACACATTAATGTTACCATTGGATGTATTTGACATCAATGTGCAATAACCACTCGCTGAAGGTAGGTGGTAGTTATAGTAGTGGAAAGTATATAAAACATTTTTGGGAGATGTTAACAACAGTTCAGTCCTTGTCATAGCGTGGAAATTGAGTGATTTGCTTGATATCCAAAAAGGAATGAACACCGCCTTTCAGGCCAAAGGAGGAATCATTTCCAAAATGGCTATGTTTGGAAAATGTTCACATGCTGCTTTGGTTGAAGTATAGAGCGCATGGCAAAATGGTAGTATCCAAAAATGAGGCCAAGCCAATTATGGTTCACCACAGGCCATAGATGATGGAGCTGAATGACAGCTGCTGGAATGCATATGGGTAAACAGATGTGGAACTCTTGAGCAACTGACTGACCAGATGAACTAAGGGGCTGTCAACAGCGTCTCCTCAATGACCACTCAGTGAACATTACTGCCTATGGGCTTCCACAACAGGCACCTGGTTCATGGATCCATGCTGCTATTCATTGTTAATGAAGAGTGGAATTTATAAGCCATCAGTACCACAACTGGACATTGCTGAGTGGCGACAGGTGGCCTTTTCAGATGCGTCATGCTTTATGATCAATGGGGCAGATAGTTATTAGTATGTATGGTGTAAAGCATTGAAAAACGAACATCCTTCAGGAATCGTCGGCCTGTGGAGTGTTTTTGTGATGTGCCCTGGACGATCTTGTCATCTTTTAATGCACAATGGGTCAACACAAGTGTGCAACTCTCCTTGGTGCCCATGTCCAACTTTACATGCAATTTGATTTTCCTAAGAACCATGCCATCTAACAACAGGACACTGGAACATGTCACACCGCTTACACAGTACATGAATGGCATGAAGAGCAACGGGATGAGTTTACCATATCCCTTGGACACAAACGCTCCGAATGGAGAATATTTGGGACCACCTCGATTGGGCTGTTCACTCCATGCATCCTCAGCCGAAAGACATAACGCATATGGCCAAACCATTGGAGTCGACATGCGTCCACATCCCTGTCCGTACTTTCCAGAATCTCACTGACTCTATTTCTGCGTGGCTTGCACTGTTCTGTTCTGCAAAAGGTGGTTATTCATGCTTTTGAGACGCTGTCACATTAATTGACTGTACAGTGTGTAACAGATATGTGTCCCCATGGCTACTAAGTGAAATTTTGTAAATGTATGGTGACTTTTGTGCTGTCATGCTTTTTTGCAATCCGGTCTTATTTTTCTCGTTTGGTTAATTTTAATTTAATTTTAATGTAAGGGTGATGCATCCCTGCAGCTGCAGTCACTAATGTGTCACAAAATGCAGCAAGATATATGCGTCGCCCACTCGCTACCTGTCAATGAAGGGGTTCCACCTCAGGCACTAACTCTCTATTTTCCACAGCCCAGCATAGCAACAGTACTTCCAGTCTCTCCTCTTCTTCCCTACATCTACATCTACATCTATACTCCGCAATCCACCATACGGTGCGTGGCGGAGGGTACCTCGTACCACAACTACAATCTTCTCTCCCTGTTCCACTCCCAAACAGAACGAGGGAAAAATGACTGCCTATATGCTCTGTACGAGCCCTAATCTCTCTTATCTTATCTTTGTGGTCTTTCCGCGATATATAAGTTGGCGGAAGTACAATTGTACTGCAGTCAGTCTCAAATGCTGGTTCTCTAAATTTCCTCAGTAGCGATTCACGAAAAGAACGCCTCCTTCCCTCCAGAGACTTCCACCTGGGTTCCTGAAGTATTTCTTTAACACTCGCATGATGATCAAACCTAACAGTAACAAATCTATCAGCCTGCCTCTGAATTGCTTCTATGTCCTCCCTCAATCAGACCTGATAGGGATCCCAAACGCTCGAGCAATACTCGAGAATAGGTCGTATTAGTGTTTTATAAGCGGTCTCCTTTACAGATGAACCACATCTTCCCAGAATAAACCGAAGACGACTATCCGCCTTCCCCACGACTGCCATTATATGCTTGTCCCACTTCATATCGCTCTGCAGTGTTACACCCAAATATTTAATCGACGTGACTGTGTCAAACGCTACACTACTAATGGAGTATTCAAAAATTACGGGATTCTTTTTCCTATTCATCTGCATTAATTAACATTTATCTATATTTAGAGTTAGTTACCATTCTATACACCAATCACAAATCCTGTCCAAGTCATCTTGTATCCTCCTACAGTCACTCAACGACGACACCTTCCCGTACACCACAGCATCATCAGCAAACAGCCGCACATCGCTATCCACCCTATCCAAAAGATCATTTATGTAGATAGAAAACAACAGCGGACCTACCACACTTCCCTGGGGCACTCCAGATGATACCCTCACCTCCGATGAACAGTCACCATCGAGGACAACGTAATGGGTTCTATTACTTAAGATGTCTTCGAGTCTCTCACATATTTGGGAACCAATCCCATATGCTCGTACCTTAGTTAGGAGTCTGCAGTGGGGCACCGAGTCAAACGCTTTCTGGAAGTCAAGGAATATGGCATCCGTCTGATACCCTTCATCCATGGTTCGCAAGATATCATGTGAAAAAAGAGCGAGTTGCATTTCGCAGGAGCGATGTTTTCTAAAGCCGTGCTGATGCATGGACAGCAACTTCTCTGTCTCAAGGACAGAGAGATTCCCTTATGGAATACGAAAAATTCAGCATTAGCAGATCGAACACTTGGCTTACCAGTTAAACTAGCTGACGCAGTGACTGATATGTATTCGAAATGGCTATGTCATTAACTGATTATATCAACTTTAAATGACCCCCAAGACAGTGCACATCACACGACAGGTGACTGACGTCACGTCCGCCTGCAGCAACTCAGCAGCTCACCGCCACACCAGATGGACGCACTGCAGCCAGAGCATCCTGGCAGCCAGATGTCCGTCATCTTCTTTCTTCTCCCAGCCCAGCAGCAGATGACAAAGCTGTAACTGTCCCACTTAGTACAGGGTCTCCACTAGCTGTCCGTTCAGGATTCTAAATCGCAACCACAGTTCCAGCGCTCTTACGTTAGGCTGTGGCGTTAATAGGATATCACATTATATGGTGAAGAACACACTAACGCTGTCACTATTATAAATCTCCATCAACTGTTACCGGGAGTTATTATTGTTGAAACCACTGTGCTCCCCGCTAATAAAGGTAAACGTGACAACGAGAATGTTCAAAACATCTCTGAAGTGTATGTAGTGCATGGGTCGAGCATATCGTCATCATCACCCAGTACATGGACAAACCAACTAAAATCTATCAACTCAGTAACTGAGTAGCTGGAAAATGACCAGCACAACATAATATGTAATGACTAAAAAATAAATGCTGCATTCAACAGTACAAAATTTATTTTTTAGTCATTACAGTAAGTCGCTTTACTTTGTATGTCATGATCAACAATCTGTCTTTCTTAGCAGAAAGTTGATGACCTATCACACAATCCTCTTAACACTCCGTCTATTTTTCCCAGTCTTCTGCGTTACTTGGCCTATCCATTGTCTCAGTGGTCTTCTTTGTAACCTTTTCCTTCGACTTTGCCTTGGATGATCACCTTTTCTAAGTTATCGTACCGTCGTCGAATTATGTGATTCACTGGCAAAAAATACTGGAAAACCTCTTCTCCACAGTGAGTTCCTGAAGGATTGACTTATTGGTCCATGTGTTCGTCCATGATATTTCCAGAAACCTCCCATATGCCCACGTTTCAAAAGCATCAATTATTTTGCGGTCTCCTTCAGTTATTGTCCACGTTTCAGCGTCATAAAGGAAAACTGAGTACACCAGAGAAATCAGCACTCTCGATTCAGTATATCTGTTTAGGGCCCTTTAATTCCAAATCTGAGTCAGTTTCGATGCAGCAACCTTACCCGGAACAATCCAAGAGCGTATTTCTAGTGCAGAGCCACCCTCTTTCTGAAACACCCGGCCCAGGCATAGAAAGTGATGAGATTCTTCATATTCTGGCAGTGCATTACGAGCTGTTAATGACTCATCTCTGTCAATTATCATGACTTTGATCTTCTTTCGTGTTAACTGACAATCCAAGTCCTTCAGTTTCTTTCTTCACTCTGTTCTACATAGTAAGCCAAAATATCTATGTTAACATTTAGCAAGGTGACAATACTGACAGATAACTACAGAGCCTGTTTTGTATCATCGTGCTACAATATTGAAAACTGTCCAGATTTGAACATTTACGTGGAAGTTCCATCAACTGTTAAAGTTTTAATCCTATTTCTGAGTGGTGACATACAATACAGTACATTCTTCTTAGTCGTGAGTACAGATTTACCGACTGAGAAGAGTATATTGGTGGTAATTGAGATGTTCTGTTACAAAATATGACTAATATACTAAATTTAAAAAAAAAAAGTGTTGTGAGTCACCGGAATATTAGGGTATGTAGATACGTTACATCAGTACTGAAATGACATGTTGTCAGCGATTCCCTTGATGGATTTTATTTATAAACTGACAACAAAATAACATAAATGTATTTATGTAAGTAACACAAAATCATATTTTATTATCGCTTCTTGAAGCACGATATTTTTTTTCATATGTACGTAATTCACATTAGTGTGGCAAGTCATGTAACTTTCATAGAACCTCGCACTACACCTCGAAGTGACAGCAGTACATGATAATACTTTTCATCGTAGTCACCGAGACAGCGAAAACAGTGATAGAAATATTCTAACGGTCGGAAAATCTGCGATTGCTTAGAATCAGTTAGTAGATTCCTGGGCATTGTTTTCTGTGATCCATTTGAATGTCGATGGCCTCTCTCCCCGATCTGTATTACAAATGTCTGTGAGGCCTGGATCCAATTGTTGGCGCTATTGAATTAAGGCGACTTTGTGCGTTTCCTCCACTTACCATAAGAATTTCACTGTGAGGTTACGTCCAGTTTAGACGTTTTCCCCACAAGAAACGTACTGAACGTGAACTTCAACGTTTCCAGTTTCCGAGCGATTCCACTATCACAGTGTGACGCAAATGTTATCAGTACTGAAGCACAACTCTGTTACGCAGGATGCCCAGAACATGCTCTTCCTTCTGACAGCGCGCCTCACTTCTTCGGAAATGATGTTACTGTGGAACGACACGGGTAACTTACTTTCTGAGATCCCTAGTATATGGTCCATCAGCTATTTCCTTATGGAACTGCAAAAAGCTATTCCTTTTTTCCTGTGGAAATATATACATCTTCCGTTTAGCGTAAAAAGTGACAGAGAGAAATGTTTGGTGATCAGCTTCTTTTATCAATAATCCAACAATTATTGAAACATTTGGAATGTTCATGCAAAATTTCTGAAATACTACACGTAAAACTAAGGGCATTGTCTCGTCTTGAGGGTTAATCATATTGACGACAGCCTTACATGTTTGGCAAGATCGTTCACAATTCATCTGGAATCTGACATCCAAGAAATGTACCACAGCCATTGCCAAGGAACTTCCATGATGCAGAAGGTTATGTCGATCCTCCTAGCTGGTTACATTAATCTCACATTGTGCAAGGAATGGTGCTCTTACTCTTATAGATATCTGGCATTCATAAAGACACAAAAGGAATCAGTGAGATCGTTAAATACGTATAGAGTTACAGGAGAGAAGAAAGGTACAGAAAACGCAGAAAACTGCGAGTATTGGATCATTATAATATAGGCCACAAAATGGCCTCATATGAATTTTGATTAAACATTCGATAAGGCTAAGTATTTGTTAAACGGAAACAGTTGCACAGAAATTCCTTCCTTTCTCACCTTCAATCGGTTAAATTCAGTTATTGTAAATTAAAAAGGAATACCTTCTTAGCAGTTGCAATAACACTTACGATTACATGGTTAACACGTGTAACCATGTAACCTCTGAAAGTAGTAGTAACTGAAAAAAAGTTCGAGTGGGTTCCTATTAGGTAGTGAACTGGATATGTAGGTAAATTTAGTTAGTAAGTAATAATATGTAAAAAAATAAAAAATCATTTCTCTGAACATTGACACAACTTTAAAGAGTAACAGTTATTTAAAAACTCTTAAGCTGCCTTATTTTCAAAGTAACAGACATACATATATATCCGCAGTGTATAAAGAAATAAATTTTCTGCAGAATAATTTGGGAATTCATAATAATTACTTGTAAGTAAGACGGAATTATGCTAGATCAATTACTTTTTTCATGCAGACGTTCTGGCGAGAACGACGATTATCAGATCATCGACTACCTCGACCTCGTGCGCAACGCAGACGGTGTTTGGCCTTAAAACAAACCACGCAAACAAATTTCACTAATTTGATGGGCGTCACAGTTGATGTAGAGCGAAAAAATAAAGGTGAATCAATAATGTCAAGGCCTAACTTCAGTCAAAACACTCTTCCTTGTTAACGTAATACAGCTTGCCTTATGGAGCCACAGACAATAAGAAAATTTCCTAGGTCAATTCAGCAACATGTATATTGTCTTTCATGAATGTGTAGAGAAATACGTATATTTTCAATTATTACTAAAATAATAAGAACAAAACACAAGGACACTAACGGGTTTGCTGCTCATGTAACAGATGGGTTATCTTCCTTTGAAGTAAGATGTTAATTCTTTTCTGCAAACTTTTTTCATAATTAGTTTTTTAGTAACTCAGACATACAGATCGAGGCACAGACAAGGTCACGTGCGGTAATTAAACGATAACACAACTGTGTATTGATACGTCTTTCCTTACATCTTCTTCCCAAGCTTTCTTTATCTAACCTATGTCCCAGGTTCCTGGTATTTGAATTGCAGTATACGAGTGTAATTTTCCTCCAATTTTGCACAGATCATCTCCTATACACTATCTGATCAAAAGTATTCGGTCACCTATTAGTAGACTTGTATATGGGATATGCCCACCATTCCCCTTACGACGGATTGTACTCTTCTGCGGGCACTTTCAGTGAGGTAGCGCGAATGTCTGTGGAGGAATGGTAGCCCAATCTTCCTCAGAGGCTGAAACCGGAGAAGGTAATAATGTAAGACGCTGGAGTCTGGAGTGAAAATTATGTTCTAATCTAACCCAAAAGTGTTGCATTGAGTTCAGATCGCGAATCAGGGCACGCCAATCCGTTTCAGAAGCGTTATTGCCCGAAACCCATTGCTTCATAGCTGCTGCTTAATGACTGGTTGCACTGTCATTGTGATACAATCGATCATCGGTCCTCTACTGCATACAGTACTGAATGCTGTAAAATGTGTTCATATCCTTCCACATTCTAAGTTTACTTAAGGGCACTAAGGGGACCACATCCTAACCATGAAAAACTCCTCCACACTCAGAACATCACTTCCTCTGTACTTCACTGTTGACACTGCACATGACGGGGTAACGCCCTCGTGGCAATAAGTAAACCCAAACACTTCCATGGGACTTCTACAGAATACGGTGCGATTCATCACTGGTTTTCAGTCATCCACTGTCCACTGGCGTCGCTCTTTATCCTCTCTGAAATGCCTCTTAGCATTTGCTACAGAAAGTCCTGCCTTTTAAGAAGCTGCCCGACCACTGCGCCTAACTTATCAACTCCCAGCGTGCAGTAATTGTGCTAGCTGGAATGCTGGTGACACTCTGGGACCAACTAGTGGTTCCCTCCGCTAATATCATCCTATTTTTTACAATCACCCTTCCTAGTCCTCGACGTTCACTGTCGGTACATGACGTCTACCCAGCCTTGATTTACCTATGGTTGTTCCTTCGCATTTCCACCTCACAATCATTTACCAAGCGTCCACCTGCTCCATTTCACAAGGGATGCAACAGCCCTGTTGAATGTGTTGCCCATGTCATTTACAATGAATAGTCACTGAACTCTCCTGACCAACCCATTTTGCTGTCGCTACTTCCCTACTGGCTACATAATACTCCTCATTTCCTTTCATAGTGATGAGTCTGCTTCTCATGACATCTAATGTTCGGTTCGGCATTACACAGCTGTGCCTGTGATATTGGTTGAATAGTATATGTGTTTGATCACTCATATCACAGGAGATGAGAAGGTAAAGCATACCCCTAAGGCGCCCATTCACAGGCCGACTGACGCATCAACCTGCTTATTGACCTCTCCAACTGTGTGTGGAGACAGGCGAGAGCTTGGTGAAGCTGTCTCGCAGAATTAACAGATGTGTGCAGGTAGGCAGCGGTTGGGGCTTGCAGGTATATATGCGCCGAACAAACCAATGAACCCAGGGCATGGACCCAACTGCAAAACCTACACCCACACACAGGCGAAAGGATTGGGCAGACCCACAGGGTAATCGAGTCGCCTAACTGGTCTGGCTGTGTATGGAGGCTGTAGAAGATATCGCCCAAGTATTGTAGAATTGATTGTGTGACTGTGGAAGTCTGCATTAGGTGGAGAGATGGAAAGCAAAGGTGGCCTGGAGAGGAGAGTTGACAGGCCAGAGACGGACGCGCAGTGGGTGAGGGACCAGCTGGATCAATGTGTTGAACAATGTCAGCGTATGTACGACCTGAGTTTTGCTGGCTGCGACACGATACGAGTAGCGATCACTTTCGTCCACGTTCTGGGACATCTTAATGGGAAGTTGTGTTTATCTCCTTTGGCTACATAATCCATTTTTATTATCACGAAAACCCAACAGCGTCGTATTTATAACCAGAAAGTAAGTAGAGAATTTATTCATATTATCGGAAGACACTCACAACCCCACTTTCACAATCCTAGGCCGGTGTCGGCTATTAAGTGGGTCTTTCTTTGTAAAGCCATGAAGCAGGAACCCTTCTGACTCAGTCAGTTTCAGAAAAGAACAATTGTTCTCCATCGCATCCTTTATACTGAACTTATACGGTGTGATTGAGCTGCGTCTACCTATGGGTTTCATGTATCCCGTAATCCTCGCTCCCTGTACTGGGATACGTTTTGGCTCCAGGCTACAGTGTTCGAACTATTTGAGAAAAACGGACAAACGTTACCTTCAAATGTGATTTTCTCGAATAAACCGATAACTGTGGCCTCCACTGAAAAAGTTTCCCAGTACAAAATTTAAATTCATTAAATTTTGTGGTATTTGAAGATGTTGCCGGTTACATAAAACCCATTGATAGGGGCAGCTGAATCACCCTGAATGGCACTGATGGCTGCTTCTGTTCTCTCTTTGTAAGTCAGTTTTATATAAAATGGGTGGTATATTGGTGGAAAGAAACACAGTGTGTCCATAAGGTTCTTACACCTCATGTGCTTTATCTTTGGCACAAAGTAGTTTCGAACAGCTCTCTGGATGCATGGTTTGCCTATGCTAATTCAGTGACGGTCGACTCAAATGTGCTCAGCAAAATCAAGTGTTATGTTGATTACCTCTCCATAAGAGAATGTTGTTTCCTTTCTGATCTAAATCATCCACTAAATGCTGTTTATTCCTTTCGCTGTGTTCATGATGTTCCGTTTCAGTGTTTCAGCTGCGTTGACGTGTTAGCGACTGACTTTTCTCAATGTTCTGATAGATGTATTTCTCGTTGGCAGTGATGCTTTGCTTTCTTGTTATAACTCAGAAAACCTTTTTACTCTTGTTTAAAGAATGTCCACTCAAAAATACTTACCGTTAAATGCATTAATTCCCGTACTGTTCATGGCCTTTAGCCTGAACATAGCAACAAGTTGGCTTTCGTTTTCCCAGTCACAATTGTCTCTAAGGGTCTTAATACGCTCAACACCCACAAGTGAATATTTCAGGAACTTTAGTAAGTGTTAAACTGATTCTTGGCAGCTCCAAAATAACTTATTCACCTATTCAATCTCCATATTTAACAGATATATTTTGTTTTTTGATTTTACTCACAACAGTGCCTGAAACACTGATCTTCAAAAAAATTTTCAAGTAAAGAGTCCACATACCACCGATATTTATCACTGTGCACTGTCATTGCCATAACGAAATGAGTACAAGAAGGAAATGCACTTACCTCTGTTGGTCACCAAGTAATATGTTTAAAATCAGATCTACTGCTCCTTCTTTTTGGCACTAGAACTCGCCAACTGGTGAATTCACAACTTACCTTCAGCTTTCTCTGAACACAAGACGTCCAGTGCGCTTATCACCAGTGGCTGCTGGGAATCTCATCCAATGTATCTGATGTGATTTGCTCCTCTTAAATTCCATTACCTTCATCGAATAATTTATTTAATTATTATTATTTATTATCTTCTCTGAACATACAAAAGACAATATACTTCATATTCCTATGATGTAAACGAAGCTTACAGAAAGTAAATGAACAGGGAGAGCGCATATCACAAGTCAGTGCATGTTACAGGTTTCCTAGTACATCGGATTAAATCTGCATAAAAATTTACTTGATTGAATCAGTATACTGAGAATAATCTGCACATTAAGCAGAAATATAGCAATAACAGTAAATTTCACCTTGTCTTTCATTTGGTAATGTCAGCGCTATAATCTGAATTTCTAAACTACATAACGTTTAATGGTGTATAAATATCTCCTTATTCAGAGATACCTTTGCTGTTTACAAGTGCAGCAGTGCTCAGATTATCGTTTCTTTAAACTGATTGAATTGTCACATGACAAAGACTGATAGTGAAAATCGTCCTGTTATATGTGAGGCAGTGAGTCGTATTTGTTTGTCCCTAATGCCGCCGAATGCATACACAAACTAAGGCTGTGAATACAGTAGTATGCACTTCTTAGTGATAATTGTCATTCACCGTTAAAATTGTATTGATATATGGACATCTATTACATGCATAGATATTTTTGTTTTCCTATTCTGGTAGTTGCTAATATTACCTCTTACTTTCAGCAGGAAGGCAAATCTCGATCGTTTAATCGATCTGATTATGCGTGAGATTTTCGATAATATACGATAATCTCAATTACGTCTACAGGTACAGGCTATGAGCAGAATAAAAGACGCACGACGAAGAAATGAACGGAATGGGACAAAAATCGATATATGTGTAGTAAGTGTACAGACAATCTAATGATTATGATTTTTTAAAAACTGGATGATTTATTCAAGAGAAAGAGCTTAAAAAATTGAGCAAGTCAATAACCAGTTGGTTTTCCTCTGTCCTGTATGCAAGCAGTTATCGGCTTTGCATTGGAGGTCCCCCTGAGAGATATGCCAAATTATGTACAATTGGCTCATTAGATCATGAGAGATCCGAACTGGTTGCAGACCTCTGCCCATAATGCCCCAAAACTTCTCAGCTGACGAAAGATCCGGTAATATTGATGGCCGTGGCAGGGTTTGGCAAGCACGGTGACAAGCATTAGGGACTCTCGCCGATTGCAGTTGGGCATTCCTTGCCAAAATGTAAGTCTACGATCGCTTGCAATGAAGGGCAACAAAATGAGGCGCAGAATATCGTCGACCTACGTTGTTAGGGTGCAGCGAATGACAACCAGGGGTCCCGCTATGAAATAACCGAGCACCCTGTATCATGACTCCAGGTTGTCGGGCTGTATAGCAAGTGGCAGTCACGTTGGTATCACACTGCTGTTCGAGACGACTCCGGAGATGTCTTCAGCCCGGAATCTCATCGACTGGTGTAGAATTGTCTTCAGTGCTCAGTCCTGCATCTAAATGAGCGCCGATTACCAGCGAAGAAGTGTCTGGAGCGGTTTTTGACATCGGTTGGTTAGCAACCAGACTGCCGCCCGCCATATGGTCCGACAGCTAGGAGCAACGGTCTGTAGTGCCATTTCTCGTCATAGGAGGACCCCTTTGACTGTCATATTCGGCACCCTTGCAGCACAGCAGTATGTCAACAATAATCTACGCCCTGTTTCGTTGCCCATCATGGAAAGCCTTTCTGGGCTTACATTTCAGCAAGACTTCGCCCACCTGCACATGGCGAGTGTTTCTGTTACTTGTCATCGGGCCTTCCAAACCCTACTTTGGCCAGCACGGTCTTTGGATCTCACCCCAACTGAGAACGTTTTGACCATTATGCACAGGCCCTTCATCCATCTCAGGGTTTGGAAGATTTAATGCACCAGTTGGCACGACATTCCTCAGGAAGACATCCAGAAACTCAATCAATGTCAAGCCGCATATCTGCTTGCGTAAGGGCAAGAGGCGGACCAACGAGTTATTGATTGCCACATTTGTGGTGCAATTTCTCCTAGGTAAAACATCTAATTTTTCTAAAATTGTAATCATTTGTTTGTTTGTACGGTTATATCACATCTACCGATTTGCATCATTTTCCAATAATTCCTTCGCTATTCCTCGTTCTTTCTTTTTTGTCTTAGAATGGATTACACGTCAGCAGTTTGGAAAAGATCATACAAGCTTGGACGCTAATGGGTAATGAAACTGACGCCATCAGGGAGAATCATTTTACGTGAATCGGAACTGTTAAAAGAGTAAGTAAATGATTGAAGACAAGATTGTGCTACAGGATTTTCAGTGTTACCAAAATACGGTCAAATGATGTCAAGTCTGCATGACTTGTAGGTCAGGGAATTGTGTTTACATCTCATGTGGCCTCTGAGTGCTGTAGACGTATTATTATTGCAGTAGTACGAAATGTAAAATGTAAGTAGGAATGCCTTTCCCCTCTCGCACTTCAGCTACTAATAACCGCATTTATTATTGTCTAATAATTGCAATTTGTTCAAAAAATGGCTGTAAGCACTATGGGATTTAACATCTGATGTCATCAGTCACGTAGACTTAGGACTACTTAAACCTGACTAACCTAAGGATATCACACGCATCCATGTCCAAGGCAGGATTCGAATCTCTGATCGTAGCAGCAGCGCGGTTCCGGACTGAAGCGCCTAGAACCGCTCGGCCACAGCGACCGGCTTGCAATTTGTGTTACAGTGAGGCAGCACACATTACACCACCAGTTATGAACTGAATATTTCGGTCACTAAAATAAATTGTTTGTCTCAGGCTTTCAGAAACAATCTTCTGCCTTGTCAACATTCTCTGCCTCGAGCAATACCACTGCTATTCAGTTTTAGGGTACTTGCTTTGGTGAAGCGAATGGCCTCCCACACTTTGTGCAAAATCACTAACCTGTCATACTCTAATTTGTGTCAGAATGATGATCCAGGTCAAATACCCACTAACTATTTATATAGTAGCAAACATCAGAGGTAATTTTTGCCCAGACCACTAAATGACACAAAGCTGGCATGTCTCACATTATATTAGGAGCATACAGATTTGTGATTGAACTACAAGACACCGTGAATGCTCACATGTAAGCTCACCGGAGACTGAGCTGCCCAGCTATGATGAGGTACGTGGCGGTGGCCGAGAGGGCAGACGCCAGCAGCCTCTTGTGGATGGGGAACAGATCGGAGGCCGTGAAGCGCGGGGGCGGCGCCCGCTCCACGTGCCTCAGCACGGCCTCCACCTCCGGCGCCGCCCCCGCCATGCCCGCTGCCCTCCGTAGCAGAACCGCCGCAGCTGCCGCCTCGTCCCCCAGCGCCGAACACGACGGCGTCATGGCCGACAGTTCAAGTACGTGTCGTATGAGCCAACACAGAACATAACTTACTGATCCGAACATTAGCATTTTATCCACTTTCCGTGATGACGTCAGAATTATCAGAAGCTCGTAGCCACTGTAAATGTTGCCCTTGACACAGGTCATAACGTGGAAGGTGACTGTAGGCGACACGTGGGCCTGCAGCGCCTCTGCAGCGCGTTGCAGCACCAGGTGGACGTCCTGCAGGCGGTGCAGCCAGCCGGCTAGCTCTCCTCCTGGAGCCATCTCAGTCCAGCCGAGCACGAACCTGGACGGACTGGGCTCCCCCACACAGCTTAGCGACGACACGAGCAAGGCGTTCACGGTCCTGTGTCGCGACCACAGCTCCAGTACTAACACGACGAACTGCAGCGTCAGTGCAAAATTACAAATTGCTTCGATTGTAACTATTACAGTTTCTGCTAGTAAAAAACTTCCAAATCTCTCGTCTAAACCCACCAAAGTAGACACAGCAGTAGCCAGTATTAGACACGAACCAGACATCAGTAGAAGTGTCCCGAATGTTCTGCAATCGACAGTGCTGCTTGGCAACAGTATACTATCAGCCCGATCCAGTGCATCCAGGAAAGTGTTGAAATGTTTTAGTCTGTTGTAGGAGCAACACAAAAAGCCACTACTCAAACGTTGTGTGAAAATGAGTTTAAATGTAACATCAATTACCGTGATCATTATCGGAAAAATTGAGTACAACAATCGTGAAGGTATGTAAACATTCAAAATACTCAAATTAACTGTGACCCAAAAATGATGACATGCACATGTACTTCGTAAACTTTTCCAAAACGTTCTGGTTGCTGCAAGCACAATCCCTGCATTGTTTCCTTTGCCACGTTGCAATTCCCATAAGCTGCCATAGCCTATAAATGAGCTCTGTACTGATGCTGAATGATATGTCTTCCATCTAGATGATGAATGTCTAGCAGAACATAAAACTTTCATACGACGAGAGTTGGCAACAGAAAAACGAAAGTCGTTGCTATATTTTTGCAGCTATAGTAACTACTGGAAATTCCCCACATTTCAGTGTCACACTCTGTAAAGTGGCTTACCGAGTTAGATGTACATTAGGTCTTTGGCGTAGCGACTGTCTAAAGAATCCATTAATTTTCAGTTTTGACTTTCATCAAGGGGAAAAGCGTTTGCCCCACAACTGTCTCAATTAGTATCCGCTACAATAACTGGAGTTGTATTATGCATGTAATCGATAGTTGTCAATTCCATTAGCTGATAACTTTCCTGAGTGCATAAACGTCTCAGACGTCATCACCTCCTCTGCGGAAACGAGTTATTTTATTAATCAACTGACAGCATTTCTCGATGCTGAATAAGCGATAATATGAGGGTCAAGTTTATCTGTATGCTTTGTCTTCACCGCATTCAAACATTCTGAAGATAATTAGTAAAGATGATGAGGGATGATAACTCAAAACTTTTACTGAACGTGATGAAGACATTGTGAGCTCACACAGGCGATATGATAATACTGAGAACAGATGGTGGCACGTAAGTATTCCACCCATTACCACATTTCCGCTTTCTTTAAAACAGCGCACACACACACTCATTAAATGATCATGTCAATTGCTCATGCTGAATAAAATACAAGACAAAGAACAGGAAGAAGAAGAAGAAACTCATACAAAACTAAAAACAGATGTTTTAGGTATATCCACGTTGCTGATCAGCGTGAAACAGAATGATCCAAGCACAAAAACACATTAAAGGTCCATCTTTGTGGACTTTATCAGCTTTCAGAGCTAATTTCAGAGAAACTGCCATCAACGACGACTTCTTCATTATACAGAACCCTTTTTGTCACATACTATATTGTAACGATGTGTTGGTGTCTGTAATGAATTTTACGAGAACAGCCTTCATTCTCTACATAAGGAGTAAATTAAGAACATGGCTGTGAATAAGTGTACCAGTTCGCCTTGTTGTCATGCTCAACGGCTTGCTGCGCCGACAATGGTTTTGCTCTTGACGAAGAGGGTGAAGGTTCTTCTAAAAAGAATAAGTTAAAGACCTTTAATGAACACTGAGAATCTCTTGTGTTGCTCAGTATGATATGTGTCGAAACGGAAACGTGGTATAACAAATGTCGCTGATGATGAGCTGGTTCTAGTTTCCTCATCTCTGAAGAAGCCATGAAAAAATCATATTGAAAAGAACTAACCTAGTAACGATGTTATTGTTGCCCTCTGTGGCACTACATGTGTATATCAGTAAGTCTGTGTCAAAAGCTTCATGTAGTCGGTGGTCTCTATAGGTACCTTCCTGGTAAATAAAAGTCACATTTAAACCTTTTAGCGTAAATTGTGTAGTTCTTTCTCAAGTGCATTTCAATGACTAACGACGAGAGCAAACACTTGGAAGGGAGATTTGGTTGAGCTGATTAGTGAAAACCTAGTGTGTGGTTTTCTAAACAGACATAGACAAATACTTCGGTGCAAGACTTTTTTCTGTTTTAGAAAAAATCAAAACAGGAATATTAGACGAACGACACAGCGGTTCTCAAATTGTTTGTGGCCATTCAGTTCGCTATAAGAAGAGCTATATAGTGAATCTACTAAATAATATCCTACACTCAAAGTTAGTATGGTATTCATCTATTCACGAACGACCTTTTAGTCAGGGTTGCGATATGGGCAAATTACGAATAACTTAGGAGTGTCATACAAGAGACGTATTTTCCAACTTGCCCATCTAACATGCAGATGTGTCCAGATAGCGAAAGTGTATTATTGACACATAGTGACAATACATAATGCCTGCGAGTTTTACCTAACATTAAAGTAACAATTTGCAATGCATCCGAAAGTGAAATTCTGTAACAAATTTTTTGACCGGTGGCAGAAGGTGATCCATGTACTCGTAAGTTTCAGAAACTAGTAGCGACGTAATCAACGTTTTGGCAGTATAACAACACAAATTTGTCTTTCATGAACCATGTGGCGGACATGGAGCATCACTGTGTTCAAATAATTCGTTCTTTGAATGCCCTAATCACCTAGTGGTAGTGTGTCTACACTCCATATAACTTGCGAGTAGGTGAATGGTGTTTAATAAACTAAATTGCGTACTGGACAAAGACTCAGCTCCCAAAAATAAGATATTGTTGTGTAGGGACATAAATATAATAACAGCTGTCATAAGTGACATCTCTAGCAGCTATATAACTATTGTGAACGTAGTAACCAAATGCTACTATTAGTTCAGCCCAAACATACATGGTATTAGTATCTAATTCAACACTTGTCTGACAGGGCTATTCTGTAACAGAGATGTAGCATCACAGTGAGAAATAACAAATAATATTTTTAATAGCATGCTACAAAGTGGTATTCCGTTTTGTTTCAATTTGAGACATTGCACCTTATGTTCTATACCTATTACAATGTTGTCTAAAGACTTTGCTTTCTCTTGGCAGTCTATAATATCGTGACCATAACTGACTGAAACTGTGCAGACGCTCTGCTAATGGTCCTCGTTCTCCATAAGTAGCGACTGCATAGTCGGAAGGTAGTTGAAGTTGTTATACCCTAGCCAGTAATGCCACCCGAGCCCGCTGCCAAAAGGTTGGCAGCATCAAAGTCCGGACGCCGTCCGCATAAGGAGCGCCGGCGAGACAGCAAATCGCCGCAAGTCTGCGCGCGCCACCGCTGGCTTCTGGCTTCTTAAGCGCTGGAGTCGCGAGCGCTAGGACAGTTCTGTATTCGCCGCTCAGTTGTATACTCGCCACCGAATTGTGTACTTGCTAGTCAGTTGTGTGTTCATCGCAGCAGAGTTGTTGATTGTCGTCAGCCGACGCTGACCTAGCCGCTCCGACTCGAACTAGACAGATCTCTGTAGACACGGAGTTCACTATTGTGTTGCTGTATCTTCGTTAATAAAGATAAGTACCGACTTTTATTTAATCAGAGTGTTTGGGTTTTCATCTTTCTGTTCACTGTTCCAGCGGACCGGTCGGCCCGCTATTAAAAGTGTGGCGGTGACTTGGTAAGCCGTTTCTACCGCGAATTGTTTGTCGCTACGAACACCGCCACAAAACTGGCGACGAGGTCTTCCGAACTCGTGTGCAGGGCTGGTTCAACTTGTTTCTGGTTATACTAATTATAGCGATAAAATTTTGGGGGCTGGTTTAATTTGTGTTCACTATGTCTGCCGACTTACAACAGTTGATCTTGTTACAGAGTCAGCAAATACAAAGTCTGGTGGAAGCAATCGCCAAACAAGCGGCTAATCCTCCACCACAAAAGGAACAAGCACAGGCAGCACCACCTTTCCGTGCTTTTGATGCATCAAGAGAAGAATGGCGAGAATATTTCGCGCAGTTGCAGGCGCACATGACAGTCTACAAAATCACAGGTACTGAGCGGCAGCTTTCTTTAATTTCCACTGCAGGCGTGGAAGTCTATCGACTACTTTGTAAGTTGTTCCCGGAATCCCAGCCAGAAGCTTTAGACTATGACGTTGTTGATAACAAGCTTGCTGAGTATTTCGAGTCGCGAGTTCATGTGGCAGCAGCCAGATTCAAGTTCTTCAGATTAAAGAAACTGCCACATCAATCTAATAAACAGTGGTTAACAGATTTACGGGGCCTCACCCGTCAGTGCCGATTTAATTGTGTGTGTGGAGCTTCCTACAGTGATGTCATGTTACGAGACGCTATTACTCAAAACATTGCAGATTCTCGTATTCGTGCTGCTATCTTAAAGTTGCCTGACCCGTCATTAGAGACTGTGATGAACATCATTGAAGCCCAAGATACTTTTGACTATGCTGAGTGTGAGTTAGATCAGCCATGTATTTCTCAAATTGCCTGTGCTAAGCAAGTTCTGTCACGCCCGCGGCCCCACCGGCAGAGTCCGACTATAAACACTAGCCGGCCGCGTCATGTTAAACACATTCGTCAGCCGCGTGTGCAAAATGATAGAGTTAAGTCTTGCCCTAAGTGTGTTCTTGCTCATCCTCGTGAACGTTGCCCGTTAAGAAACGCGGTTTGTCACTTTTGTCAAAGGAAAGGACACATCCAGACTGTTTGCGTAAACGCAAGAACAATTCTAGTGCTGCCCAGCCCATGGATATTCATGTTCTTCAAAGCCAGCCCGCCCAGAAGGTCGCGTTTAAAGACTCTTCCACGGTTCGTGTGGGTAATGAACTTGTTCGCAATAAGCCACCCACCCAGCCCTCTGCTATGCGACCCAAGCGTAATTCAAACGCTGTAAAAAGTAATGTACAGACTGCAAGTGAAGCGGGAGTTGTTGTTCCACCCGCCCAACCCATGAGTTGTCGTAAGCAGCGAACACGCGCTAAACGCGCTGATTTTGTGTCTTCCGCCTCCACTGCACCGATCCAGAGACAGTGTAATAAACTATTTATGAAGCTACGCATCCAGGATAAGACCTTCAATTTTCAATTAGACACTGGTGCGTCTGTGACTCTCATAAATAGTGCTACGTATGCGGCTATCGGCCGCCCTAAACTTTCAGCGGCAAAACATTCTTTGGCTACTTATAGTGGAGAACAAATTCCTGTGTTAGGTGTATGTAGCGTGCCAGCCACATTCCGTGGCAATACAAAAACAGTTTCATTCACAGTGCTCCGCGCTACAGACAGTGTAAACATTTTCGGATTGGACTGTTTTGACTTGTTTGGCCTGTCTATCCAAGACAATGTGTTGCAACTTAATTCTGTTGTTGTTCCTCAAGACAGCATAACCGATTTGTGTAAACGATACAGTGACGTATTTAAAGACGAACTAGGTTGTGCTGCGAACTTTGCCGCTCATATTACGTTAAAAGATAATGCTCAGCCTCGATTTTGTCGTGCTCGTCCAGTGCCTCACGCTCTCCGGGCACCTGTAGAAGATGAACTTCGTCGTTGGCAAAACAACGGTGTTATTCAACCTGTTTCAGCGAGCCAGTGGGCTTCTCCCTTAGTTATTATAAAGAAACCGTCTGGCAAGTTACGTTTGTGTGCTGATTTTAAGTCGACAGTTAATCCTCAGACTGTCATTGATTCTTTTCCTTTGCCTAGACCGGACGAGC
The DNA here is from genome assembly GCF_021461385.2 of Schistocerca piceifrons. NCBI lineage: Eukaryota > Metazoa > Arthropoda > Insecta > Orthoptera > Acrididae > Schistocerca > Schistocerca piceifrons. The sequence goes on along the minus strand of NC_060139.1, from coordinate 570,377,450 downwards.
TGATGGATAAGTTAGGGGAAGCTCGTTTCTTTTCCAAAATTGATCTCCGTGAAGCATATTTGCAATTGCCCCTCGACGAGCAATCACAACAGTATTTTGTCATAAACACGTCGTTGGGGTTGTTCCGTTTTCTGCGTTTGCCTTTTGGTTGTGCGTCAGCTCCAGCTGTTTTTCAGCGTTTTTTGTCACAACTTCTGGCTAATGTGCCATCGTGTTGCAACTATTTAGACGATATTGTTGTGTCCGATCGGACGCCTGCTGAACATTTCCGTAATTTGGAGTGTTTGTTTAAAGTGTTGTCTCAGGCAGGCCTACGTTGCAACATCGATAAATGTTCATTTTTCCTTACGGAGATGGAGTAACTGGGACATGTTATTAATGCTCAAGGCATTCATCCCTCCCAGTCACATTTAGCAGCTATTCGTGATTTGCCTGCCCCTCGCAATCTGAATGAATTGCAAGCAGTTCTTGGCAAATTGACATATTATATTAGGTTCATACCTAATGCATCACAGATTGCTGCACCGTTGCATCGTCACCGCCGTAAGAATGTTCCGTTTGTGTGGTCAGCTGATTGCCAATCAGCCTTTCAGCAGCTTAAAGAGGCTTTATTGAATGATCGTCGTCTGGTCCATTACGACCCTAACAAGCCTCTGGTGTTAGCTTGTGATGCCTCTTCTTTCGGCCTCGGTGCTGTGTTGTCTCACCGAGTCGGTAACACCGAACGTCCTATTGCGTTCGCATCTAAATTGCTAAACGAAGCTCCGTGTAATTATAGCCAATTGGACAAGGAAGCGTTGGCTATTGTGTTCGGTGTCACAAAATTCCATCACTACCTCTATGGTAGACCATTCTATTTAGTGACAGATCACAAGCCCCTGACGTCACTGTTTCATCCGTCTAAACCAGTTCCTTAGCGGACAGCTCAGAGACTTCAACGTTGGGCTCTTTTGTTATCACAATACCAGTATGAGATACTGTATCGCCCTACAGCTCAGCATGCAAACGCTGACGCGCTTTCTCGATTGCCGATTGCTGCGGATGATGTCTTCGATTCCTCTGAAGACTCTTGCCATCAGATTGACGCCGATGAGCATCAATACCTCCGGGATTTTCCGATTGATTATGGTCAGGTGGCACGTGAGACAGCTACGGATCCTCATCTGAGTTTACTATTACGTTTTGTTCAACGTGGTTGGCCGTCCAAGGCAAAGGACATATCGGATCCTATGGTTCGTCGCTATTATCCGCAATGTCATCTGTTGTCTGTGTCGCACGGAGTTTTGCTGTTACGCACCGAGAATGACCAGCTTCGTGTAGTGGTTCCCCAAGTGCTCCAATCCAAGGTCCTCGACTTGTTGCATCAAGGTCATTGGGGAGTGGTCCGCACCAAGCAGCTTGCCCGCCGTCATTGTACATGGATCGGCATTGATAAGCAGATTACCCAGAAGTCTACAGATTGTTCGACGTGTGCCGAACACCAAGCTGCTCCGCCTCAACGCTATTTTGAGTGGGCACGCCCTGCCGGTCCCTGGCAGCGAGTACATATTGATTTCGCTGGTCCATATTGGAATTCTCGTTGGCTCATCGTGATAGATGCATTTAGTAATTTTCCGTTTGTTGTGCCCATGCAGTCTACAACGTCTGCACAAACTATACAGGCGTTGACTTCAATTTTTTGTATTGAGGGTCTTCCAGAAGTTTTAGTGTCTGACAATGGTCCACAATTTACCTCTGCTGAATTTGAAAGTTTTTGTTCTGCCAATGGCATTCGCCATGTTCTTACTCCGCCGTTCCACCCTCAATCGAATGGTGCAGCGGAACGTTTTGTACGCACATTCAAGGATCATATGGACCGCCTTCGTGCTACGCACTCTCGTCAGCAGGCCCTCATCACGTTCCTGTCGTCGTACCGGACCACGACACGCGACGGCCCTTCGCCTGCGGAGCTTCTCCACGGCCGTCGTCATCGCACCCTACTACGGTTGTTGCACCCCCCGGATCGACCCGCCGCTTCTGAGCATCGCACGCGTTTTCAGCGCAACGACGCCGTTTTTTTCAGAGTTTATCACGGTCGCCGTCGTTGGGAACGAGGCACCGTGATAAGTGTCCAGGGTCGCGGTTTTTATACTGTTCAAGGTGCTACTGGGGTGCACAGGAGGCATCAGAACCAGTTGCGCAGCGCTGGCCGCCCGGATTCTGCCGCTCGTTCTTTGTCCACAGATTTGGTCCGCGGCGGGTTCCAGCCGCACCTTCCGACTTTTCTGCCGCCTCCAGGGCAGCAGCAGCAGCCGTCGCCGCTACCACGCCGACAGCCCGTCCCGTTGATGCCTCCCGCGCAGCTTCATCCGGGAGCGCCCCAGGTGGTCGCTCCGGCGCCTGCGGTCCCTCTTCTGTCGCCACCGCCTTCGGAGCTGATGGACGCCGACCCCTCAGCCGGGCCGCCTTCCCAAGCGGTGGCTGTGCAGCCTGTCCTGCAGCCGCTTTCCTTGGGCACCCCCAAGGAGTCTGACACCGCAGCGCCTTGTCCGGCGCCAACTCAGCAGCCGTCGACGCAGCGTCAGGAGACGCTGCCTCTCTTCGTGGGTCCCGACGCCCCGTCGCGTCCAGTACCAGAAGCTGCGCCCGTGGTCACAGGCGTGCACCCTGACCTCGGTTTTCAGTCGGTGTTTCCCGAGGCCCCGCGCAGCCAATGCTGGGGTGCGGACCGGGGACTGCCACCGACAACAGTCTCCGCCCCGGTCTCTTCTGCTACGCCTGCGGCCAGACCCCTCCCCCACCGTCGACGCTCGCCACGTCATTATTCAACGACGGTGCGGCGATTTGGGGAGGAGGAGTGTTATATCCTAGCCAGTAATGCCACCCGAGCCCGCTGCCAAAAGGTTGGCAGCATCAAAGTCCGGACGCCGTCCGCATAAGCAGCGCCAGCGAGACAGCAAATCGCCGCAAGTCTGCGCGCGCCACCGCTGGCTTCTGGCTTCTTAAGCGCTGGAGTCGCGAGCGCTAGGACAGTTCTGTATTCGCCGCTCAGTTGTATACTCGCCACCGAATTGTGTACTTGCTAGTCAGTTGTGTGTTCATCGCAGCAGAGTTGTTGTTTGTCGTCAGCCGACGCTGACCTAGCCGCTCCGACTCGAACTAGACAGATCTCTGTAGACACGGAGTTCACTATTGTGTTTCTGTATCTTCGTCAATAAAGATAAGTACCGACTTTTATTTAATCAGAGTGTTGGGTTTTCATCTTTCTGTTCACTGTTCCAGCGGACCAGTCGGCCCGCTATTAAAAGTGTGGCGGTGACTTGGTAAGCCGTTTCTACCGCGAATTGTTTGTCGCTACGAACACCGCCACAAAAGAAGTATCTGCGCTAGCAGAATGGAAATGCGGAATACAGAACTCCGAAAACAATTTATTGGACTCACCAAAACGAAACAGTAATACAATCCCCAAAAGAACAACAGACCCGACCCCAACTGCAGATCGTCACAAATATAAAATAACAAATGCGAATGGAAAAGACCTGTCTCTGCACGGGGAGAGCTCACAATAAAACAATTCTACAGTTTCAAGATGTTTGTCGACCACACCCATTCCATCTGCAAGAGATCGGCCAGCTAGATGGTGCGTCTGGCCGTGGCTGCCTGCGTGGCAGCGCTGTATACTTCCAAGTGGTGCGTCGAACTGCCCTTTGCCGGCAGTGCGCCGCCCTATAAAGCCCGTTTGGCGGATGTATCTTCCGGAACTATTTGCGATCATGTGCCTGGCGTATCAAAGTCGTCCCTGGGCTAGTGGCGACCTCTGGTGAAGCTGTTCTGATGGCTCCACGAACGGGTAGCGGTCCCTGGCAGCCGTTGGTAGAGACATGGTGTGGTGTTGTGTTGTGGCTGCCAGTAAATATTTGTGTTGACAACACAGGCGACGTAGGTTTTCCTGGTGAATATACACCCGGTGATGCTGGAATTCCGTGTTGGTTGGACGTGAAGTGGGATGCCAATGCAGTAGGCGCTACGATATATGAAGTGAGCGGCCACAACAGTAGTCTTCAGAGTATGTAGTACTTCACATAGCTGGCTGTAGGCACTGAACTGAACCGAACTGTCTGACTGCTGGCATGAAACTGCGTGAGTGTCCGCAGCGTGTTCTGTTTTGGTGTCTATTGGAGGAAGAATTTCCGTGTCTGCCAGCACGACGATGAAACAATTTAGTCCACAGTTGGCAGCGCTTCCTTAGCAAATTGTCCACACTATCGGCTGACGTATACAATGAGTTGCAGGAAGTGGCGCGTAATCAGGATTTGGTCAAGTTTGTGAGAGGATGCTGGATGGAACTGAGAGGCACCAGGGATGTTTCTGTGTAAGTTTAGTGTTGGCCTCTCGCAGTACTGTTGTGTATCTCTTGTTTGGTAAGTACTCAACATCTTTACCCTGGAGGGATAAGGGATGGGAAGCTGATGAAGTATCTTCCTCTCTTGCTTGTCAGAATTCGTGTTTGGTGGGTGTTCGTATGTTACTTCCCCTGACATTCGCGTGACCCACCATGGGAGACCACGGTGAGAGTGTGGCTGGTCAAGTGTTCACCATTTCGATGTCCCCAGGCTGGTCTCAGGCGGGAGGTAAGATGTCCAGTTCCAAGGTTCATCACAGGCTGGACGTAGCTGGCGACGCCTGGGTTGGGGGGGGGGGGGGGAGATTTGGATCTGTCTTGGAAAGTCTTCCAGATGCGGTTATCAGCATGCAGATCTCTTGGTTCTGTAAGAGAAAACCTGGCAGTTCCGGAGCAGTGTGACCTGATTTGACTTTCATGGCATATCGTGTACGAACTATGCCCCTATGGCATTGATGTAGCACTTGTAGTGTCTTAGACATAAATGTTGCAGAAATAGCCGCTCATGTCTTGCCTGATTCTGAATTCACCAGAATGACACCTTGTACACTGGAAGGGGATGCGTCATGCAGTGACGTCGCGACAAGCGAAAATTTTGTGCATTGTCTAAGTGTGACGTCATCTAGGTCTCTGAACACACGTCACCAGCAAAAACACTTATAAACACTAAACAAATTGACTTCCCACGCTTTTAAACTTTCGGTAACATTGTTTGTATAATATGCGAAAAGACAAAGTTTTTCTTGCCGTAACTACTGAATCGCCTATTGATACATCTGCTAGGTTCAGACCACAGCCGTGTTCTCCTGGAACTATAGCACATCCTCCCATTTGCTGCTCCACCAGGCGAAACTGATATGACGCTACCACCATTAAACATTGTGAACGTTTTTGATGTTAGAATACCTTCAAGTAAGTCCGTCACAGAATGGTATCTGCCAGAATTTTACTTGTGTCTTTACTCTCACAACCTGTAATATTATCAGGCGCGACTTGGTCTCAGCCTTTTTTTATTAGTATGGACTCGTCCAAGCCATCGAAAAGAAGGGGTACCCACTGCTGCAAACTACGCAGTAGTTTTGATTTGTGACACATCTCGTATCCGTCTGGGAGCCTTTGTACTATCCAGAAGTGGTGGCTTCACATGCAGCCCATTACACTTGAGTTTCTCGATCAACACCACCACACTCCATGTCACTGGCGGAGACAACTTGCTTCTATCACTTATGAATTGAGATAGACGAGTTGATTTAAACGGCGAGTATCTTGTGCTACATTTATCTAATATAATTATATATAAAACTAAATATTCTCGTATATTCTCAGTGCTTCTTCTGTTAAGTTAACATATTCAATCATGGACTTGGATTACAATGAATGTGGACAGTGGACAACCATACCACTGCCACATCTCACATTCTCAGAAAAACATTTAGGACAGCTATAGACACATACATAATTGTTGGAAGGCGAAGAAATTAACAACATCCATAACAAACCGGACTCTATCTTGATTGACCAACAAGATTTAAGAAATCAATCTACCAACAATATTTTATCCAACCCCTACGATTCTGCATTGATAGAGAGAATATGTGTAGTAGCACAGTTGGCTTCGATCGTTAATCAAAAAGGCAAATGAAATATTGTCCCCAAAATGCAAAAAGTATGAAACAATGTACACATTGCTATTATTTTTAAAAGTGAAAAAAAAGCAGTATATCTTTTAAAAAGGAACTTTGTTATAATAGACATCATAGGTGTAGAGGTATTCTATTACTATAACGTGTTGTTCTATGACACAGACAATCAAATCACAAGCTGACGTAATGTCAAATGTAAAATTATGTATGCACCAGCTAGTCATTCAACCTGATAACAGTAATGAAGCAGATACTTACGCTGTACAATAACAGAAAAATTTCTTCACGTATGTAGACATTGGATGTAATGTAATAGCTCACCTAAACCATAAAGTCAAAAATATTCTGTCATATTACAGTAAAAAAATCTTAAAATTTGTGCGAGATCTTTTTTGTTATCATGTAGCTGGTTACAGATTTTCCTTCTGTAATATTTAAGAAAATAGCGCTGACATTTGCATATATACGCAGGGAAAGCTGTTGTAGCTATATCTGTAGAGGGCCTGAGCCAGTATCAACATTTCACACATGTTAAAAGTGTAAAACATGCTCTGGAAAAGTGTGCAAAACTGCATATCAACAAAAATCACTGTTTCAAAAATATAAAGCATAAGATTTATCAAGAGTACTATCAAACTAGAACAGGGAAGAATTATGTGGAGAATGCAGGAAATGACTTTCTAAGCTCAGTGTACTGTTAAAAGCGAATTTTCTGTAGACATTACCAACAGCACCCATATCAGTACCAATGTCCACTAACCATAGGTATTACAAAGTCTTGACATAGTGAGATAGAATTTCTAATTGTTTATCACTTACAACGAAAGATTTGTAGGTAGTAAAATGTAATTTACATTAGTGATGAATCAGTGATATAGGTACATTAAGGTACTAGAAGAAAGAGTTTAATTTGTATACTACTGACTGAGAGTACTTTAATATATGCATTATCGAAAATGTCTGGGGGTTACACACTGTTCATGTGTATGCTCAATTATTAGTTGTTGAGTCGGTTATTATGCATCAAATATACAAAACAGGGACACAGTTATCAAACTGGTGAAATCGGGTATAAGAAATAGAACCAAACCAGTAATTGCTCCAGTTTTAAAAATGCATTTAAAAAGTTTCTGGTTCTATCAGGGCCATCTATAGGACAGTAACCAATGAATTATTCACATTAAAATACATTTCTGTAATGATTACATTGACGGCACTGTCCATGACCATGGAACATTAGCGAGGATTAACTTACATTTATCAAGAATAAATAGACCAGAAGCTTAAACAATATTTTCTACCGGTGAAACAAAGTACAAAATAAATATAGCAGGGAGAATAAAGAGATAAAGAAAAGCAAAATACTGAAAATTGCAGGTCAAAGACACCTATTAAATAATTCATGACATACAGTTGAGGAATATTTAGGTAATACTAAATGATAAAATGAGTGAATAGTAAAACACCTGCTTCATTCTACAAAATTCGTTCAATGAACGAATGATATCACTGGAAAATAATTCCTTCAAGATCAGTGATGGTCAATATGTATCTCCATACATCTACCTGTGCTCAACGTCTCCTTCATTATGGATTGAAGCTGACTCAGTCTTTCACTACCACAGATGGGAGAGAAATATAACTGAAAGCCAGAGATAATGCAGCCTTGATTTCAGCTAAATGCATGTGCTTGAGTGTGTGTGTGTGTGTGTGTGTGTGTGTGTGTGTGTGTGTGTGTGTGTGTGTGTGTGTGTGTATGTGTATGTGTGTGTGTGTGTATGTGTGGTTGGGTGGGTGTGCAATGTGGGAATTAGCTGATGAGATATGAAAGAACAGGGTAATATTAGTTTTCACATTAGAGGTAGGCGTATTTACAATGATGTATGTACTAAAGAGCACTACACACAATGTACAAATCATTGCAAAACTAGATATGTAAGTAATTACATGTTTTTTATCGTCACTTATTACTTATCTTTTATGCTTGCACAGAACTGACTGTATAGTGTAAATGACAACTGACCTCTAGCTAGTTAACTAAACATTACTGCACTTTATATGCAACAGAATCTCGTGCTTTTGTGGAACATTGTTTTCATTTGCTCTCGTCTTAATAGTCTCTTAACACAAATAACATACAATTGCTTAAATCAATACTTGTTCAATTGTAGTTCCTTGTTCAAAATATTCTACAGAATTTCTGAATAATTTGAAAGGTTTATTTGTAAATTTTTTCATTAATCTTGTTACAAGAACGAAAAATTTTATAGAAACAAAATTTTTTCTACTCTAAAAGTCACGATTGACAATGTGAAAGAGATGTGGAAACAATTACTCTATTCATTTGAATGTAATGTAAAATGTAACATAGCATACTACATAATGCCTACTTTTATGTACTACAATAGTTACTATAATTTATTTATTACCCCTATATAAAAGTAACTAACTGGTGCATTATTAAATGAAAAATCTTATATTGATATATTGTGTGCTCCACAACATGGCCAACACATTCCATCAGGGATATGCCACAATGATATGTTCATAAATTCTATGATCATCTTGTGAGACAATGTCAAGCCGTTACCATCCATCATAAATACTTTTAATGGTTAAAGAAATTGGCTAATGGATATTGGAAGAACCGACTTCGTTACTTGGCAAGGTACTGGATGACTATAAGATTTCTATGAAAGACAAAGGTTCTACAACCTGTACAGGAACACTGCTCCAGCATAGTCGTTCCACATTGGCCTGGATCATGTGTACACTAAGTATAGTATTGTGAGTGGAACAGTGTGACAGAGAACTGATGAAATAAGTGACTTTGAAGATAATCGGAGAAAGACGTCAAATATCTCGTAGAAATACGGTTATAAAAGTTTTGAATCTGTTTTTAAAACCAATAGTGACATATTACTCACATACCTCACCTGTAGCTATGGTAAAGAGGCAGTCATATGGGGGTTTTCCAAGGTCCTTGAACTGCAAAAATGGGGAATGAACACTTTTTGATAGAAGAAGTAGCTGACATAGTACTGTTTGCCTCTAGTGTGAATAAACTTCAACGGAAAGTGGACATACATAATACAGCCAATTCGAAGATAGATTTCCAAATAAAATGAAATAACAAACAAGTCTGTGATCGGGGCACCTGAAGATGATGTAGTACAGTTTATAGCAAGAACTCAGCAAACAGCTGCATTTTGAACCAGATCTATTAAGGAACTGCTGGTTTCATGGCCTATAGCCCCATGAAGAGATGCATATCTGAACAACAAGAAATAAATAAACCACAGAGTGAAAGTGAGGCACCAGACCAAAACGAATGTATCATTGAGGAAAGAAACAAAAGGCTTACCAGAAAGTCAGTGCAACAGAGTGCCATCGTGGGGAGCCGCAGCAACCGTTCGCCACACGACACATGTGGAGCGAGGCAGTGAAGCAGAGTGTACATAGTGCACACACACGCTTCGTTGCACCGCCTTGGCCTGAGTGTGCAGAGTGACTGATGGTTGCTATTATTCATCTTGGTTGCTCTGTGTTGTAGTGGTTTTTGGTTAGCATTCTGCTTGTTCCCTCGATGATACATTTATTTCGTTCTGGTGTCTCACATTCGCTTTTTCTTTATAGGCGCGCTCTTGTTACGTGGCAATGGATGTACGATGTCACTCAATTTTTTATATACTTACTCTTCGCCTTAACGAGATTATGGTTTCAACTATGAAGGCTGGGTTTTCTACAATTCCCGTGATGTTCTTTACCATTAACTAATGTTTGTAAGTACACTTGTGTTTTTTATCTATTCACTTAGTGAGGTGCTTATGGCCCTGGAATTATTTACATGTATAGGGGATCAGTCACTCTCATTGGTTATGTTTTGTTGTTTAGATTTGTCCAACTTTTTATTCATTGACTATGTGCCCTATGAACTTCATGTTTTTAATGACCCAGGGTTCACCATAATTTAATATTTATAGAGAAAATTTACAATCAGTATATTTTATAGATTTTTTGTGGTGGTAAGGGATTAATTTATAATGTGAAAAATATTTAAAAATTAATGGTTGGTAAGTGATCAATGGAGTGACGTATGTTGAAAATTAGGAAGTGAGATAGAATAACAAATAAATGAAACATAAATGTTTTATATGCAGATGCAGTAATAATCACAATGAAAATGTAATAATGTTATGTGGGATTTGTAGCCAGGTAAGCAGACTGATGGAGAACTGAAGTTCTTTGCCAGAGCCCAAGAGATAAGACTGTGGATGGTGAGTGAATTGCTTGGTATACGACATTTTAAGACATGTTGGAAAAACGTGTACACTGTAAATGAAGACGAGTATGTTGGAAACATCTAGAAGAGACTTCTATTTAGGAGTGGTCATCGAATAATCACGATGATAATGATGATGCTGACAGGCACAGTTACGGCTACAATACCAGTGGTACACGATGTATAACTGAGGAGGTATGATTACTGTCAAAATCGACTGTTGCCAGTAAAAACAATCCTGATATGAGGTTTACTGTAAGTGTAAAAAGCTTTCATTGTCCTCTAATGACCACTTTGTGAATACTTACTTAGAAATCTTCTAGCTGTTAGATTCTTCTCCTATGACGAATTATGATAAAAATATAAAGTGGGCAGTTGCTTATTTTTTAGGGTTAGGCCAACTAATACAGCCATAAATTAAATTTATAGTTAATATGTGTTATTCACTGAAGACTGAGCTGACCCAGTACAAATAGGTATGTGGTGGCAGCAGAAATAGCAGAAACGAACAGCCTTTTGCCAATGGGCTGCAGTCCAGATGCAGCGAAACATATTGATGGTCCATGCTTTATCTGCTGTAAGAAAGCCTCCACCTCAGGAACTGTTTCTTCAATTTCCGCAGGTCGGCGGAGCAGCAGCGATACCTGTATGTCTTCGCCTTCCAGTATGGAACACGACATTGTCAGTGCAACCAGGTCGAGCAAATGGTGAATGAGCCAACACAAAGAGTAACTCGTGGAGCGAGAGATTTTCATACGTTCTGCCTGATTTTGTGCCTCCGACACTACGAGCAGCTCGTAACCGCTATAAATGATGCCGACAACACTGTACATTACGTGGAAGGTGACCGCCAGTGTCACGTGCTCCTGCAGCAGCTCTGCTGCACGCTGCAACACCAGGTGGACGTGCTGCAGCCGCGCAGACAGATCTCCACCATTTTTTTTCTTCTGCCAGCGCAGTATCAGCTGAGAAAACCTGGGCTGTCCCACACATGACAAATACTCTAGCAACTGCCTGTTAAAAAGTTCTGAAGCGTGACCACAGCTCCAGCAGACGAATTGAGAAGTCAGCATGATGGCACAGAACATATTGTATGACCATATTAACTGGGTTATAGTGAACCTCCTGTACCTCTGGCCAAGAGATATTTGTGTTGCGACTACAGTGCTTCCTGCAGTTATCGTAAGAATGGTCGCGATATAAGCTCCAAATTTCTTTGAAGTGTAAACGCTTTTCACACATAGCGTACCGTCAACACAGTGCAGTGAATCCAGGAAACTACTGAAATATTTCAGTTTATTTAGTGAGCACATGAAAAAGGCGCTGCAGAATAGGAAATGGAAAACAGTTTTCATCAAGAAGTCAGTGAATACCAATTCTTTCGAAATACTACTATAATGGTTCTCAAACGCCATGTACAAATCTGTAATAAATGTACTGCCAATTAGCAAGAACAAGAGTCACGATGCTGTCAGGAATTTTCATAATCTCTCTGCAGTATTTTGCTGCAGTTCATCTCCTTACAGCACCTTGGAACAATTCCCATGAACTGCCAAACACTATAAATCACCGCTATGCCCATGCAGAATTTTACATGTATCATCTTAGAATTAAATGTTATTTCTTCAACCACAGATCATTGAAGGTTCGCTCATACAACTCTGAAAAAGTGTTTAATTTCACATTATTTACTTGCATAGCGCAACAGTTGGTGGCATTGTGTACATGGCAACTGTCTGTTCCATTGGATATGAACATTGAAGACATGCAGATCTAGCTGATAGGGAACTGCTACTTCAGCTTGTAAGGCCTTGATGAAGTGGAATTTTCGTCATAACTCAACTTTATAAGCTGATCTTGCTGATGTCATAACAATAGCCCACTTACATTAATTACCAAATTCTCATTCCATTGAGTTAGGTGCCAGTGTGTTGCAGTTAAGAAAAAACAGCATTTCAAAAGCAGTCCCAGTTATGAGTGAGATGTAGAGGTTACCAAAAATTATTCTCTAATTCAGAGCTTCTAACGTAATTGTTTTTCACTTCAATAAAATTGGTGTTAACACTGGGGTGTAAGAAAAAGAGTGAAACATCGATAGCTGCATGGTTAATCAAAGTAACGGAAACTCTAAGTCACACGCCATTAACAAGTTGTGAGACTATTTACAATCAATTTTACAACTGCTTCTTGTAAGGCAATTGATACATATATGTTGTGAATAGTCTTTGCTGTAATTTTGTAATATCCCTAGTCCACAGAAGTACAGCACTTTACTCCATCAGATATGGAAGACGAGAAAATATGAATACCATTGTCAAATTTTTATATTAGTTATTATTGGTACATGGAACAGTAATGTATCAGTTAGAAATAATAACTTTCAATACAGACGTATTCACAAGGCACCTATCCATAGTTATTACATGCTTCAACCAACACTAGTAAGTTTCCATGGAGCCTACGACGAAGGAAAGTGTTCCCATTGGAAGTGAAATGTGATAATCTGGCTGTTTGAAAACTACTACTGTCAGTCAAATATGGTATGGTCTGCATAAGTGTATGGTGTGTGAAGTGTCGTAAAAACGTTTTATTCTGTAATAGAATCCACACTATGTGAATACAAGTCCATCCCAACGAGTTTCTGAGCAAACACTGTAAAATGTTTTGCCTGAAATGGACATCTGGTGTCGGGAACCACACAAAATGGCGTTACTCACAATGAAAGATAGGACTGAAAAACCTCAAGGATCTAGACAACACAGAAACTGGAGAGTGGCTGACGGAAGTAATATAGTGGGGCTGAAGTGTCGCCATTTTTCCCGTTTCTCAAGCGACGGTTTGGAGATTGGTTCAAACAGCTCTAAGCACTATGTTACTCAACATCGGAGGTCATCAGTCCCATAGACTTAGAACTACTTAAACCTAACTAAGCTAAGGACATCACACACATCCATGCAAGAGGCAGGATTCGAACCTACGACCGCAGCAGCAGCTTGGTTCCGGACTGAAGCGCCTAGAACCACTGGGCCACAGCGTCCAGCGGTTTTAGATATTTTTGAGTAACACTTATTCAGAATCCCGTGACCATGAACCCAGATGTTTATTTCAACATTCTTGGTGCCCAAGCGATATTTTTCCTATATCTTCGTGATGAGTGTCCAGTGGACACTGCCATTTTCCAAGATGATAACATCCATGTTAACGTGACTACATGTATCCGTTCCTGATCTGGTGAAAAACCTGAGGTACACTATCGCACCTCGGCCAGCCTTCCAAGTCACACTAAAGTAATTGAATTGGTAATATCGGGGCACATTGGAACAGCGAGTGAAACATGGCAGTCATCCATCCCTGCTGTTTGGTAGCTGTGTGGGATGTGATATTCAAGGAATTGTCCTAGCTGGATGTTGCATAGCTGCAAACGAATTTTGGACTCACTGTCTCCCGAAGAATTGATTACATTAAGGGTGGAGACGATGTTACACGATCTGTGGAATCAGAGATCGATACCCCTCTCAAAGTTGGCAATGGAAACGCACGTTTCGGACAGATCTAATAGCATTCGTGCAGGGAACCGTTGGATCCAATGATGCGCAACTGCTGAGCCATGCCTTCAGCAGGTCCGACTACCAGCGCCCTCTGCCACCGCGATATAGGATGGAGGATGGTTGACGCGACTTACTTGTCCCAGTCTCAGTTGCAGTCTTCAACAGTCTTCAGTCTTACATTAAATGTATTCGCAGTTGTGAACATGGATAATTATCAGCTCTATAATGGAATGATGACAATGAAAATTTGTGCTGGACTGTGACTCGTATATCGCAAACGCAAGCCTACAATTTAAGTATCCGAGCGCAACTCATGGGCAAACCCCAAGCTCCATACATTGTGAACCATGTGTCTACAACCTGCCCTCGCACATGGATTCTTGTTCGAAGGAAGTTTGCGTTATACGTCTGAAGCACACAAGCACAGCAATGTCGTACTTATCCGCTGATAATGGGCAATCGACTTTAAGTTAAGATGTCTTTCTTGTATGGGAGTATACATAATGAATTTACAAGGGCTGGTTATAAACAGATAGTTGACGACATACAGAACTTTGGGTCTGGCCCTGAGCGGTGCTCGCACAAGACAACCACTCACGACAAACGGGATATTTGGGTTCGAGTCCCAGACTGGCACAAATTTTCAATCGTTATTCCATTATACATCTGATGACTGTCCATATTTCATGTATTTCATAACGGCTGTAGCGGCCACCATGCCTATTTCTTCAGTCATGCTTGTATGTCCAAGGAAACTTTGCAAAGTACTTCTGAAGAACACAGGCTCTGCTGCATCGTATTTATCAGCCGACTTTCATTTAAAATGTCTGCACTGTACTGAACGTACACAATGAATGTACGAGTGCAGGTTGCAGACACATGGTTGACGACGTATGGAAGTTTGGGTCTGGCCATGATTCGTGCTTAGATAGACTAATGGCAAGGCAACCACTCGTGAAATCCGGGTCCGAGTCCTGGTCTGGTACAAATTTTCGTTGTTGTCACTCCAATATACAGCTGCTTCTTGTCCGTATTCGCACATACGATTACTTCTGATGTATTTCTGGAACATTTCCTTTCTGCGAAGTTTTTTGCGGTTTATAGTTTCTGTGGTAATAATACCCATACGAGAATGAGATTTTTATTTCGCTTTAATTTTGCTCTAGAAGTGCCTCGTCGAACTGCAGATAGCTTTTACATTTGATGCACATATAAACTCCGTCCAAATAGTTATACAACAAAAGATCTTTTCTTCGTGATCAATTAAGTGGTCGGTAACACACGATCGAAGTTCTCCATGAACGTAAGTGGATAGTGAATTGCATTTTTTAATCAAAAGTCATATGACTTTGTGTTAGGCAATGAACTGTTCTACAAATCAATCGCCTTTATTTTAGTTTAACTATCTTTTCTTTTAATTTATCCATAACGGCAGCAACAGGTTTTTCCGAATTTGGATGTCATTCCTTACGTGTTGCATACATCACCTAGACTTCCTACCCCTATTACTTTTTGTTCCAGTATTTATCCATGCATCTTCTTGTAGTGTAATTTATGTTCAGCTACCCGTTACTTGCATTATCCTAATGAGTCAACACAAATTTTCATATGTTTCTCTACATTCTCCCGTAGTTCTAGCTAGCTGTTTCTTCAAAAATTCTCTTTCTTTGACTCCCGGTTCCCTTCTTCTACACTTCTTGCATTTTCTAAACTATATGACGGCATAAGTCCCACGAACAGTCTCAAACATTTCAATAATCATATAAGCTGATTCTGTCGAAACTCCCGGTATGTGATGCAGTTTACTATTGATGTCAAATTTATAGGCTGCTACGTCCTTTGTGAGTCCTAATTCCGAGATTCGTGACAAGTTAGGTTGCAGTGTGTGGTGGAGGGTCTTTGAGTACCACTTTCTCTCCCTCTCCCCTCCCACCATCCCCCGTAATCCCTCTCTTTCTTAACATAGTTTCCAATCACGCGTAGGAAAAATAACTAACATTAAGCCTCCGAGTCAGTTCTAATTTTACTTTTATGTTATGAAGCAATATACTTACTGACTCCTGTAGGAAACCATGCCCACGACATTTTAACAGTAAATCACATAGTGGTTCATTACGCCTCTCTTATAACAGCTGTTAGTCTAGTTGAATGAGTACTTCATGGACGCTTCTGCCCTTAATAAACGAACCTCTTTCGAGACATGTTGCTCCTCTCTGGATCTTCTCTGCTTGTGCTGTCAGTTATTCCTCGTACTACTCCCATACTAATGAGTAATATTCAAGCATTGGTCGAATGACGGTTTGGTAAACTAACTGTGTCATCGATTGATTGCGTTTCTTAACGATTCTTCTATTAAATCTGTCTGGCACCTATCATACTTGCTATTAGTTTTATGTGATCTTTCCAGTGCATCGTACACAATAGAGTGAACATACAATGACGCGTATTTTGCCTATTTATACCCAACATGCTACATTTGTAAATCTTGAGAGTCAACTGCCAACCGCTGCACATGTCTCTGATCCTTTACATGTCTTTGTGCATCTTGTAACAATTTATACACTGCAACAGATTAGCCAAATGTAGCTTCTCGCGTTACACACTAGGTCGTATACATGATGTCTCCCCAAAGAATCATCAGGCGCATTTTCTCTAGTGTTTCGACAGATATTTGCCATTTTAGTTTTGCAACATGTAGCTGCAATCAGCCCAAACACATGCTGTTCATTACATCTTCCATGCGAGGACCACCGTTGATGGAATGCTTCGGTTCGTTCCATGTTAGAAAAAATGCGATTTTTGAAGTGGGCTTTTACGATCGCGTTCTGTTGGGCTGCCGCAAATTCGTTTTACCGACATGCATTTACAACAACAGTGAAACACGACCAATAACCAGTTCTACACTAGCGACAGCACCTTCCTGACACGTAGTGATTCCTATCTGCATGAGGAAGCGTGTTGCTTAGTCGCTCCTTTTGTGCTTTCCTGTTCCTGTCAAAATATATCGGAAAATGGATGTCACTCTAGTCTGCTAGGGCTATATAGAACAGGGACGTAAACTTCCGATTTGAATACCATATTGTTTGAAACTGGAAACAAATAGCCGAATTCCTTCGACGCTGGGCGTCGCATGAAACGAATGCAGTATTTGATAGGACTACAACGACCTACATGTTCCAAAAAGAAAATGGCAAAACTTTGCAGAAACATAAGAGAAAATGCGCCTGGCAACTCTTACAAGGGACATCCAGCATATACAAATAGTAAAGATCCTGTAACACTTACTTGGAACAATAATAATAATAATAATAATGCATGTCGATATTGTGTGGTATGACTCCTGTAGTTGTTAGTATACCAATTATACTATCAACTACAGGAGTCATACCACACAATATCCACCAGTACATCAATGCAATACAGCAACATGCAAACTTATATATACAACTACAGAAATCCGTCATTATTGATACATGTTCAATTACCCGAAAGTTCCTAAATGCAATATAACATATACCGTACAGTTAAAAGGAAGCCACACTTGATCAAGGTCCGCATCACTTTCCATTTTTGAACAGACATAACGTCTGAGAAAAATTTTAAACAATAATAATAATAATAATAATAAAGCCCTACAACCCACCGGCCTGGTGCCAGTCTTTAAAATTTTTTTATTCAAAGTGCGACCTGTTTTCTTGCCTTACAACCTTTCCATTCCTGTCGCCATAGATGACTTGTTTGATCTGGGTTTTATCGACTACTTTTGCACTCTGTGTTTCCTAAAAGGGTGCTTTGTTCTTCAATTAAAAGAAAGAAACCTTGCAGAAAAAAAAATCGTTCATTGTGGTTTCTGTTCAGAGTAAACTAAATGTTTATATTACATCTCAGTGACAAGAGAGCTGTGTTGGAAAGGATACTGCACATTAATATTTTAAACTGTTGTGATGCAAATATCGTCACATTTGGAAACGATGAACTGAAAGATTTCTAAGGAAAAGCTAAGAGTCTTAATATAATAAAAATTAAGTGCCTCTTCATTTGTAGCCATAAAATCAAAGCTCAGTCAGTAACGTAAATTCACCAAAGAATAGATCTTCTTCTTCTAGAAAAGAGAGATCTTTCTCAATTTTCCAAATGGAAATAAATTCCTTCCTGAATGTTCTGGAGATTCTCTCTCGAATCAGCAGAATCAGTGTTGTTCATTTATTACGTTTTTTACAGTTTCCATCTAATGGATTAATTCCCTTATCACCTCTAGCTAACCTTTCTTCTAACTCTGTTCCAAGGTCACAATAATTATAGCCTGGAATTTATAATTGAAGTGGCTGTTTATTAATTAATATATTAACTAATTCTTTTCCAAAT
Source organism: Schistocerca piceifrons (assembly GCF_021461385.2). NCBI lineage: Eukaryota > Metazoa > Arthropoda > Insecta > Orthoptera > Acrididae > Schistocerca > Schistocerca piceifrons. Next base: position 570,359,231 of record NC_060139.1, on the reverse strand, counting down.
TTTTCACTTTTCCAAAATGGGTGTGGGAAATTATTCAAAAACCTAATTAAATAAGGAATAACAATATCACTAAATTTATTTGGTAACAATTGAGTTATTCCAACTTTTTCATTATGATAAATTTAATTTACACCTAATTCTTCACCATCAATTATTGTTATTCTATTGGTTAAATTGCAAACGTCATTCATCCAAATATATTAGATAGTTCTTCTGAATATTTTCTAATGAAACCTTCACCAACGTTTTGAAACGATTCTTTAAGATTTCTTTCTGAAAAACTAGGAAAATAATTTTCTGCAATTGTTTTTATCAAATTATTAGACTTATCTCCTGTACTTGCTTTAATTTTATTTGAATTATTACCAAAACATACAGCATTTCAGTTGAATAAGGTTCTTGCATAATTAAATCAACAGAATTAAATTCCTCACCTAAATCCTTCTTAGTAATTTAATTTTTAATTAAAAGATACTTTAATCCAAATGTAGCTTCATTTTCTTTACTACCAATAGTTACTTTATCACAACTGAACTGAACTGGTAAATTACCAACATATTTATATTGATCAATAGGTCTCAGTCCCAAAGTTGTATCTAACAAATTATTTATTTCTGAATCACTTAATGTATAACATCTTTTATCACTATCATTTTATCTAATTTTTGGCATGTCATTTAATTCTCCTAAGTAATGTTGATTATAGGGAACTACTTGTTTTCAACTTCTATATTGTCTACAGTTGTTTTTTTAATACATTATCACCTAATCCTTCAATTCCTTGTTTTACTTGTTCAGTCACATATTACTGGTTGATCTCCTTTATATATTTCTGTTTTATGTTCTTGGTTGTTTTCTCCATTTCTTAAACTCTTCTTTTAATTTTTTTCACTTTTCTATTTCATTTAACTTTTTTAACAACCTATGAGTCATATTTTGAAAACATTTATTAAGAATAAAAAATAATAATATTTTCATTTTCTATCAACATTTATGTTCTATTCTTTTATGTATAACGTTTTTACGTCCAACATTTGTGTTCAATGTTTAAGAAATTCTTAATCTTTTCTCTATATTGTTCATCACAATTTTGTTCTCTTATCTGCAATAATGAAACCAAATTCACCATTAATCAAACATTCACTATACATTTCATTAAAATCGTAGAATCTCAAATCACCACCAACAAGTTCATGTTAAATATAATTTAAATTTGTATCATTCTGTCTAAAAATGCCTAAATCATTTAAATTATGTGTAACTAACTACTTTTGAATGTGTTTGCCTCAAATAAAAACAATCTATTCCTTTGTGTCTTGCTCTAGTAAAATAGTCTCTAACTACATCTGTGTTTCCAAGAATGAAATCATCAAACACTACAAACGAATTGTTTTCACATTAATTCAACAGAAGAACTGCATTCTTATTTTCATTAAAAGTAGCGATTGTTCATTAAATTTATTTTCATTTTTTCACAATTTTTTATAAATTCTTGATATTTTGGTTTACCTAAACCTTTTGAATAAACTTTTAAATAATTAATTTACTCCATTACACATAATTTCTGATCACTGGTGTAGTTTTTTACACCCACTTGTTTTTATTATTGGGCATTGAAAGGAATTTGGTAAAAGTTATCATGTTTTTCTTTTTAATTTCTTTTCTGGAATTCTTATTTCTGCTCATTTATTTACATAAATTTTATTAATATATATACGTAGATGATTTCAACTGATAAATAATTTATCTATTCTGAAATAAAGGTTAATTATTCCCGTAAGAGAAACATACAAATAACTTTGAAAAATCTGTTTTAACAACTTTTTTACCTCTAACGATGCAACAGAAATTCCTGTTGTTCAATATAATTTGAAAAATTTGGAAAAATTTATTCAATGAAAAAACGTAATATACAGATAAAGGAAGATAAAATTCTAAACAAAGTTATGACTGAAAATATTGTTAAATCATATACAGATAAAGAAGACTGAACTGAACAAATTTTAAGTTTTTATGATCAAATTATTGAATCTAATAAAAACAATTGCTTACAATATTCCTAAAATTATCCCCTGTTAATTAATATATACAAATCTTGGTCAATCTGGTGGGAAGTTAGTCAAATGCAATGATAATTCTCATAGAAAACCTATATTATTGCTTCACATGAAACTAATACTGAATTAGGAGTCCCAATAAATTATAATTCAAATTATCCTGTAAATTTAACCAATTACTGATACTATACAGAGTTTTAAAATAACTATGTCTGATGAAAATCATAATTTGGTCGACACGAGAGGTGCTTGGATAACTGTAATTTTGAAAATGTATGAGTAATTTTTTCCCTAATAAATTATGAAGAAAATCAAGAGTTAGCAATATGACTCATTTCCTGTTAGTGAGAAAAGGAAAAAGTATTGAATACTCCAAAGAAGGAAACAGAAATTAATAACAGTATTGGTGAGTTCATCCTGACTATTCACGACTACATGTGGCATTTGATTTTATTCACACAGATAGAACATATTTTGCAGCATTTTATGGTAAATCAAATATTACACTAATTGGTAAGTATGTGTGTTAAAGTTGTTCAATGCTATTACATTAAAAAAAAATATATTTTGTCTACAATAGAACATCCATTTATTTCCTCATCAACTCTTGTTCAATTTACTTTGTCTCTATTAATTGAATTAACTACAGAAGGGCAAATTCTTAACAACCTCAAAACTGGAAACAAACAAAATGAGATATTTTATCCACTAGATTTATTTGGTGGCTTTATTTGTAGATTATAATGAAATTACTTGGAAAGGAAATTTAAGAGTAATTTTCACTTGGACTTCAAAAAAAGACTAAAAAGATTCTATTCTTAGGTGAGTTAGTTGTCATGATAATAGTACACTTCCAAAAGAAGGTACAATTGTTGCTGAACATTTGAAAACTTGTGTTCCTGTTGTTAAATGTGAACCAGAATATTCACTGGACCTAGAACAAGAAGGATTGAAATATTCAAAAATTCAAAAATCTTACTTGAACTTCAAACAATTTATATTGGTGGATTAAATAGAAACAGAAATTTTAAAGTAGATATTATTAATTATTATAATTCTGTTGAATGTGATATGCTTCAATTTATTTTTGTTGTTTTCCAAACTTATCGAGAAAATTAGTTAAGTCTTTCTTTTTTATTCAATCATGTTAAATTACAAAATATGTATCTAAAAAAGGAAGAAACGAAATTTGTTCTCAAAAATTATGGACCCTTGTTCCACCAAAAAACATTTTAAAAGCTTATGACTCTGTTAAAGGTTTTGAAAGAATAGCACAATTAAATAGTAATGTTAATTTCAAGATTTTAAACATGGCTGAAACAGCAACTGTTGAAATTTTTCATGGTAAAGGATGACAACCAAAGCAGTTGCAGGATAAAGATTTAATAAAATTCATGACCAAGGCTCCGGCATATTTAAATACACCTTCATCAGAAGTATAAAGTCATGCATTGGAGATTAATAAAACAATTACTGACGATCCCTTTGGCACAACTGTTTTATTTATGTCCATTGCATAATGTAATTTTAGATTTTTTATTTCTGATGAAGGTATATTTATATATACCGAAATCTTGGTCAAGAATTGTAATAAATATTTACCCTGCAACTGTTTTGGCTGTCATCCTTTATTGTGAAGTAATGATAATGTAAGTCCCTTCAATTTTATTTAAAATTATCCTACCTGTGTCATAATTATGCCTAGAAGAATAAATGTTTTAAGTACTCAAAATGGCAATGACATTATATGTATATTTTGATGAAAATGTACCAAATGATACAATTCCATATATAATTATATATGGTAAAAAGCATTTAACTTATTATTCACCCACCGAAAATTAACTTAATTACTAGCTTGAAAGTTTTGTGTTTTCAATAACAAAAATTTGAATCTTTTTAAGTTTGAAAATTTAGTGTTGTGAACGTATTACAAAACATTATGATGTCTGCAAAAGATGTTTGGACAAGCAGACTTATCAATTTAAAATTTTCTTGGTACTGTACAATACAAGGTGTATCAAAAAGAAACATCCAATTTAGCATGTCCATATTTCTGAAACTAATAAACGTGTACACTGATTTTTGATGAAAGGGAAACTCAAAAAGTCTTTTTCATACCTCTCTGCAGGTGTTCAAAATGCTCCCCTTGAGATGCGCAGCATATGTCAAAGTGGTATTTGAATTGTTCCCACACTGCAGCATGCATCTACTGAGTTACAGTTTTCTCAACTGCTGTTAAACAACATCTCAGTTCATCCATTGTTGTTGGTAATGGAGGCACATAAACAGAGTTTTTATAAACCTGGACAAAAAATAATGACACACAGTGAGGTATGGTGCCCTTGGAGGCCAGTAATGTAAGGGTGAATCATTTGCTCCAGTGTGACTGATCCATTGTTCAGCAGTCCTCTGATTTAAAAATTTCCACACTTTGAGATGATAAATTAAGTCATTCGAATCAGTTCAAAAATGGTTCAAATGGCTCTGACCACTATGGGACTTAGCTTCTTAGTTCATCAGTCCCCTAGAACTTAGAACTACTTAAACCTAACTAACTTAAGGACATCACACACATCCATGCCCGAGGCAGGATTCGAATCTGCGACTGTAGTGGTCGCCCGGCTCCAGACTGTAGCGCCTAGAACCGCTCGGCCACATTCGAATCAGTCTCCAACTGTGGGAAAAGGAAGATCTCAAGCATCTCGAGATATCGAGATATGTGCTTCCTGTAGCAATGTTCTTGGCAAAAGAAAATGGACCATACACCTTTTCGTATGAAACTGCACAAAACGCATTAAATTATGGATAGTCCGCCTCATGTTGTACAACTTCATGTTGTTTTCCTGTATCCCATATTCTCACATTATGACGGTTTCCCTTCCCATTTAAATGGAATGTTGTCTCGTCACGAAACACTAAGCGTGGAAGAAAACCTTCACGAAGAGCTTGCAGGAGCTGAATTTTGTATGGTATCACGCGGAAATGGCGACACAACACACGCCAGAGGGACACAGGGGCATGTTGAGCCGTCGATCTGCACAGCGAGCGGATTTCTGCCGACCCCTTATGAAACTATGGCGGATGTACTCGACGTCTCTTTCATACACTCGGGGGCAGTTCAGAGATTTGCCTTTACACAAACAACCTGCTTGTCGGAGTTATTCGTACCATCATCTAGTGCTGAATGCTGTAGGAGGATCCACACCATACCTATTATGAAAATCATGCTGAACAGTTATTATTGACCCACATGACGCAAATCGTAGAACACTAAACGCTTTCTGTTATCCCGATACATTTTTTACTAAAACTGAAATGGGCGCATACTGATGCTTCCTAGTGGGAACCATGTAAAACTCGAGAGTTTGCTCTTTCCAACAATATGTTGTTCATGTGCATATCTCAAATAACATAATAATTATGATTTTTTATGTCTGATGATACTTGTTTTTACACCCTGTATTTCATTTTTTTGAATATATGTTCTATTTACTTTTCTCTGTGGATCACATAATGCTGCAGTGACAGTTGGAGAGGGCGAAGAAGAGGGCTCCAGATGGAACTACATAGTTATCTGATATATGCTGTATGTGGATGAAACTGGGAAATCTTCACAACAATGGTTAAGACTTTGTTAGAAAGATGCCTAACTAAGAATCTACAAAGAGAATCTTTGTCTTCAGCACAGTCAATTATGAAGAAACCAACAAAAGCCAAAGAACTCTTGTGAAATTGATCTTCATGAAGATATCTCAAAAATGGGAGCTTGCAGTAGTTTTCTTCTAAAAGACGATAGATTATAGGGGAGAATAACAAATTTTACTAAAAAGAAAAGATAGCTTTAAAACATCTTCTTATTTTTAAGAGTAGAGCATCTAAGAGCTGCAGCAAGCAGCATACCATACATGCAGACTTAGTAGGCCAGAGTGTTAAAACGAATATTCATTCTGCTGTATTTGCATGCCTCCCTAATAAGAAGAAAGACATATATGTTCGCCTGTTTCTTCTGATTAAACAATTACTCAGCGCTCTGTCAAATTTTACCCTCAAATGAAATAAATGGATGTTATTTAAATATGAAGAAGAGCTTGTGGAAGAGACTTCAAGATGTCAGTCTAAGGAGGATTACCGCCATAACGAAGATTTAAGACTTCTTATCATCAAGTGTGCAGCACTGGCAATTGTAAAACAGGAGGACGAAAGTAGCAGATGGGTTGAGATCTATGCACAAGCTCCTGGTATCAGTAGGCTCTCCGACTCTTTTGACTACTTTGTGGACAACTGGGTACGCTAGTATCGAACTGCTATGAAAAGAGGCACCGAAAAATAAATTCTGTTGAAGGGTTGCCAAACAAATTAAATAATAGTATTGGAAACCCTCACCCTAGAATCTCCTGTTTGGGAAGTACTTGAAGAAAGAAGCAGAGCTCACAAACTGCATGTATGTGAAGTACGATTTGAATCTTGAAGAGAAGAAGAAGTAGATGAAGTACTTGAATTTGGATGACAGAGCTGCAAAAAAGTTATGAAGAGACTGGCAGCATTAGGTCCTGGTTGAAAGTCGTTGCCCATACTCAGAAACTGTGCAAAACTGTGCTAAGAAGTAATGCATTAGAAAAGCTGTGAAGACCACTCAGTCATCACAGATTATTTAGTTAAAGTTATTAAGTACAATGAATTATAGGCGCTGATATTATGTTATAGTTACATGTACAGCGTACTGAAATTCTTGCAGAAAAATGATGAAGCCTATTTCAGCTGATTTTAAACACGGCAAAATGATAAATGATACTTCATCACTTTGACAGTTCAAAGCCTGTACAGAGGATGCTGAGAATCAGCCTTCATTAGCTGTAAAAGTTAACGAGCATTTCAGGCTTCACAACAATGTGCCTAAATAGCTTAATGACGGAAGTGGCTGGCTACAGCTCAGATCACCAACGTCAAATCAACACGGAGTACGGTGTTACTTAACACAGCCAACATTAAACAACACTCAAATGACTCTTCTGTCATCAGAAACTACATTTACATTTAACTTTTTTTCAGCTCTATTTTCCTATTTAGTAACCATATTTTCTTTCTCTGTGTTATACATTGCTCTGCAACACATTGATGATGCATTTTTGGCCACAAGGGATATCTAATTTTAGTGAGTAAATGAACATGAAAGATGTCGTTCACTTTTCAACAATTTTTATACCCATTTATTCCTTCCTAATTGTTTTTTGGACGAGGTAATTAAAACAGCCAAAACGCAGCGTCCAAAACGTTTAATAAACTACCCCAAAATTTTTACATAGGACCTTTCCTGTTCCTCCCATGGTGATCAATTGTTTCTATTGCAGTCAATAAGTGCAAAACAGAGTTAAAATACAGAGGGAGGGAAGATGGGTCTATATATATGCTTGGAAGAACTAATTAACTATTGACAGTCGATGTATTGCTTTTGTTTCCCAAAAGTTTTAAATATTTAGATTCCAGCTACTGAAAGATGTTTTATATTTTGATACAATTGAACAGAAGTTATAAACATGTTGACATAAATACAACTACTATATCTAAAATACAGGGTGTTTCTAAATTGACCGGTATATTTGAAACGGCAATATAAACTAAACGAGCAGCGATAGAAATACACCGTTTGTTGCAATATGCTTGGGACAACAGTACATTTTCAGGCAGACAAACTTTCGAAATTACAGTAGTTACTATTTTCAACAACAGATGGCGCTGCGGTCTGGGAAACTCTATAGTACGATATTCTCCACATATCCACCATGCGTAGCAATAATATGGCGTAGTCTCTGAATGAAATTACCCGAAACCTTTGACAACGTGTCTGGCGGAATGGCTTCACATGCAGATGAGATATACTGCTTCAGCTGTTCAATTGTTTCTGGATTCTGGCGGTACACGTGGTCTTTCACGTGTCCCCACAGAAAGAAGTCACAGGGGTTCATGTCTGCCGAATAGGGAGGCCAATCCACGCTGCCTCCTGTATGTTGCGGATAGCCCAAAGCAATCACATGATCATCGAAATATTCATTCAGGAAGTTAACGACGTCGGCCGTGCGATGTGGCCGGGCACCATCTTGCATAAACCACGAGGTGTTCGCAGTGTCGTCTAAGGCAGTTTGTACCGCCACAAATTCACGAAGAATGTCCAGATAGCGTGATGCAGTAATCGTTTTGGTTCTGAAAAATGGGCCAATGATTCCTTTGGAAGAAATGGCGGCCCAGACCAGTACTTTTTGAGGATGCAGGGACGATGGGACTGCAACATGGGGCTTTTCGGTTCCCCATATGCGCCAGTTCTGTTTATTGACGAAGCCGTCCAGGTAAAAATAAGCTTCGTCAGTAAACCAAATGCTGCCCACATGCATATCGCCATCATCAATCCTGTGCACTATATCGTTAGCGAATGTCTCTCGTGCAGCAATGGTAGTGGCGCTGAGCGGTTGCCGCGCTTGAATTTTGTATGGATAGAGGTGTAAACTCTGGCGCATGAGACGATATGTGGACGTTGGCGTCATTTGGACCGCAGCTGCAACACGACGAATGGAAACCCGAGGCTGCTGTTGGATCACCTGCTGCACTAGCTGCGCGTCGCCCTCTGTGGTTGCCGTACGCGGTCGCCCTACCTTTCCAGCACGTTCATCCGTCACGTTCCCAGTCCATTGAAATTTTTCAAACAGATCCTTTATTGTATCGCTTTTCGGTCCTTTGGTTACATTAAACCTCCGTTGAAAACTTCGTCTTGTTGCAACAACACTGTGTTGTAGGCGGTGGAATTCCAACACCAGAAAAATCCTCTGTTCTAAGGAATAAACCATGTTGTCTACAGCACACTTGCACGTTGTGAATAGCACACGCTTACAGCAGAAAGACGACGTACAGAATGGCGCACCCACAGACTGCGTTGTCTTCTATATCTTTCACATCACTTGTAGCGCCATCTATTGTTGAAAATTGTAACTACTGTAATTTCGAAAGTTTGTCTGCCTGAAAATGTACTGGTGTCCCAAGCATATTGCAACAAACGGTGTATTTCTATCGCTGCTCGTTTAGTTTTTATTGCCGTTTCAAATATACCGGTCATTTTTGAAACACCCTGTACATCTACATAGGGAGGAACAATAAGTCATTATATCAGTATTTTCATTTGGTAACTTGATTTCAAGAAGACAAAATGTTGAAGAAAGAGGCTGCTTACATCGTGGCTGTGTCAGGTAAGATGCAGAGAGGGTGGCTTGAAAGCGGACATGATGACTATGGGGAAGTAATAGCCCATACCTGAGGGATCGCTACTCGAAATATCTGTGAAGGGAGGTGATGGCAAATATTGGGCAATGGCAATGCCTGGCATAAATGACAACGATCGCAACAGTCCAGCATTGGCCACAGCATGGACAAAGCGACCCAAGGCCAGCAGATGTGCAGGCAGAGTGCAGCACTGGGAAAATTCCAAGGCCAGTGTGCCTCGTGGGGAAGGTCTCATGCAAGAGGGAATGACGCCAAGATGTTCTGGACACTCAAAGTGCTGTATTGAAATCATCGAAGATTCACTGAAATACTCAAAAACGCCTACAACAGGTCTACCAAGAATATACATACGTAACTGAAATCGTTAGTGCCTCAGAACTCAATCCAGTTGTCACCGTATTTGTACAACCTTGTGTTTAGAAGTTATTATAGATTAAAAGTTTATTTATCTGTAAGCAAGTAGCAACAATTTGTGGAATTATTGATTCATATGACTCACCAATGCATGGAACTAAATTGTTAAATATGTTATCTGCAGAATTTACTTCAGTGGTGCACAAAAAATGTCCTTGCATGCACACTACCAATTAGTTTTGGCATGTTGACCTTTCAGTAGGGACAACGATGTAACAATTTATATAAATAGGAGCTCTTTAGTTTTACAATAATTAAGAAATGTGATTTAGGTCAAACAGTGTTGCAAAGGCGAGTAGAATACTGATATATACTCCAATAGGATATGTGACTTTATCTCAGAATGAATGCAGAATAATAAATTAAAAGGATAAATGTAGATATTGACATAAATAGTTCAATGTATAAGTTTTTAAATATGTGTAATGTACACCCCATCATTATATATGTATATCACTTTGCTAAGTTGGCCCTGGGAAAGTAGCAACATCAACTGCAGTGGCTGAACATGTGCACGTGTTCTGGAACTAGCGAGCAGAGTGTACCCCACTGCCTCGGGTCTGGTGGTCATGGTCTATAAGCTACATAAGATTGGGCGATTGTTGAGTTCCATGTGTTAAGGTGCTCGATATAACTGTATTATGTGGACTTTACATGATTTTCATATGACGACATGAAGTGAGGAGTACAGCTGATGGCAATGAATGAAATGCCTTGATCCTTTAGATAATTTTTATCGTCCTTTGTGGACATTGAAAATGATTAGATCTATTGTTTCTGCCCTACGAACTGTGAAACTAGTTAGTGTCGGGAACTTTTATATGTCGCTCTGCTTCCTTTGTTCCGCTCTGTCGACCGATTAATATCAGTAATTATGGTAATTCTATTTAGCATTGAATGGCAAACTTTTGTGGATGTATTACTCGCAATAAATTTATAAGTTGAATTGAAACCTGTGTATTAATCATCATGATTGTCCTTTGGTATCCAATAACTCACATAATTTTCAATCCCTCTATCTGAATTTAAATGTATTTTGGTAAACCTGTCGTAAATCATATTAACTTTTTACTAACTATTGTGCTAAGTCACATCATTGTTTAAATGTTATTTGGGACAGAAAGCAGCAGTCCACAACCGACCCTTACATATAGTCAAGGCTGATCTATTGTAGGTGGTGTGCTTGCCCAATTATTGCATATTGCTTTTGATAGGGCCACATTGAGCACACCGTTTTCTTGTATCAAATAGTATCCAAATGTGTTCACAATGTGAGTGCTAAGGTTTCATAACTGAGATATAACAGTAATGGGACTTTATGTCATTTGCTTGATTGGTTGCTTTCTGTTTACTGTGAAACTGAAGTACATGTTCACACTTAAGTCAGCTACAATAATTTAAATCTGCACCGGTGCTCCTATTTATTATTCAGACATGATCTTATTCTCTATTTGAACATAATTGCTAACATTAAAATTTGGCTGGTTTTGAGTGCTCAAATTTATCTATATGACTTTGTGAATGCAGTCTAACTATATTTGGGTTTCATAATTAACACACAGAGTCAGTAATCACTGACTAGGAATGGAATATACCACTGATTGTTAAGGGCGACTTTGTCCTGTAATGCAATGGGAGCAGTTCTGGCCCCGCAAAATTTCGGCTGAGCGTTGACTTTGAGCGTAATATGCGCAACAAAGTTGTTAGCTTTCCCTAAACCTTCTGAAAAGAGTTCTCAGAAGCCTTTTAGCAACCTAGCTACACTATGTCTTGCACTGAATGCAGACATTGACAACACATTGTCCTGAATGTTAAAGCCAAACAAATGAGACGAATCAAGACCAAATATGTTCTCACAATGGCGTAATTGTAGCACCATAACAGTCACTGTTCATGTATGCGAGCAACACATGGCATCTGACGTCCATTTTCCAAGACCTGGGATGTCTTGTCCGTTATAAGCCGTCAGGTGTGTGCTAGTTTTAGACAGGCATGGGGAGCCTAACAGTTCACATGTGTCATGATTCAGCAATGTAACAGATTCACCATGTCCAACTGAAATTTCACACGTTTACCACAAACCAGCAAATGAACAAAAAGTTTGTTGGACTGGCATAGCACTGAAGAGACTGCTCGCTTGCTAGTTATACTAATGCCTGTTGCAGGCTTTCAGTACACTGCATTACTCACATGGGCCCCATGACCAGAATTTTGTTAAGTGGGCCGAATTATTATGTTTGTTCTGCTTCAAACATACAGATTGTACGTGTCCTTTCTTGCCACAAGCGTAACACTGTGATTGTTGGGACGCGCAGTCTTGGCGTTTGTGCCGCGAATAGCACTGCAGGCATGACTTACTTGTGTTCGCCTATGAAGCCGCCTGTTTAGATAGCTGTTGACACGGCTTGGAGAAGTGTTTACATGGCGCGGTGTGCACAAGCTGTTGCTACCAAATGGGCCAGTTGCAAGTAGGATACGACCCAACTCGACAAACTGCTGGATGCTCAAACTTATCAGCTGACAGGGCACCTGAATCGTACTGATCTAGTATTTTCTCTACTTTCTCTACTTGCTGGAATAGCGGATTTGACTGTTTCAGAATCTGATCTCTGAGTTTGAAATCCATTATATTGTACACGATTGCATTACGCAACATAACATCTGAATATAAAGCACCAAAATCACATCTGAATTTGCACTCACTCATCACACAATGCAAATCTGTTACCCACTTGTGGTACATTTGTTCGTCGGTCAGTCCGCGGCTGGCGCGCTGCCAAGGTTGCGTAGCACCGCCTTATCGGCGGGGTCAAAGGTCATGCGCTCAGAGAGCTGACGTAACATGCTGTTGCATACTCTATGTCGACAGATTGTAGATGTACCCTTGTCCGGTTTTAAGCTACGCTACAGATCACTTTATTTGTGAAAATACAATGTACAATCTCCAACAAATTTAACATATTCACAGGTACCTTTACCTTTAATCCATATAAAAATAGTTTCATTAACTGATATCTTACGTCTACTACGTGTACACAAGGAAAAGGGTGAGGGTCGCCGTGCAAGACAGACTATATATAAAACAATTGAAGACGTGGAAATGACCACATCTGCCGCCGACAAGAAAAAGAATACCATCAAATCTGTCGCTGCACACTCTCTACTGGACGGACCTGCAGTGTTTTGTGGTTGCAGACTGAACTTCAGCATCGACATCAATGATTCGTTTACCCACGGTAACGGATGGTTAACAGTCGCAGTTGTACGTGGTGGTACAGGCGTACCCAATGTATCCGGACTGGAAAGTTTCGTTGATCGTGACATCATAGCCTATCGAACATATCATGTCACCGAAAATGCAAATAAAGACTTTGGGAAATCAACATATATGTCACCCTCACCCTTTTCCTTGTATACACGTAGTAGACGTAAGATATCAGTTAATGAAACTGTTTTTATATGGATTAAAGGTAAAGGTACCTGTGAATATGTTAAATTTGTTGGAGATTGTACATTGTATTTTCACAAATAAAGTGATCTGTAGCGTAGCTTAAAACCGGACAAGGGTACATCTAGAATCTGTCGACATAGAGTATGCAACAGCATGTTACGTCAGCTCTCTGAGCGCATGACCTTTGACCCCGCCGATAAGGCGGTGCTACGCAACCTTGGCAGCCCGCCAGCCGCGGACTGACCGACGAACAGCGGACGCAATTAAAGAACTGGTTAGGCACTACCACATTCATTTGATGGTCATAATAGTTTGTTAGCTAATGCACAACCTGACATATGAAAGTTCACTCAGAGTGGCGTTAGGAAAGAGTTTTTGATTGAGGCATAGCACTGCATTTCCTACTGTGGACAATAAATAAGGCAGTTTCACAGTACCCAGTACATTGTGAGCAAGCATGTGGGCTTCAAACTGTTGCAATCACTCCAGCCATTCCTCTTCTTGTTCATGAAACTAACTAAAAGGCAGTACAGCACTTGGAGCTGCTGTGCGTGTTGCATGTGCTGCAGTAGTAGTTTGGTTCGCCAGGAGCTGCTGTATCATGTACAGCAGACAGGATATTTGCTTGATTTGAATATGAAACATCTGCATTTGCTGCATTGTAATGCTTGCAGCTGTAGTGCCTGAACAGGGGATGGGATGGGTGCAGTGGGCATGTTGGAAGAGACAACTGCAACAAACAGGAAAGGCAAGCAAGAAAAATAAGTACAAAAGCAAAGAAAATTTCTGTAACGTCCACCTGACAACAATAATTAGCAAAAACACGAAAAGAAACTGTTAAAGCAAGTAAACACGCTGTAAAGAAAAGACAAGAGAGAACTAAGGCGCCAGCAAATCAACAGCCCACGTAAAGTCAAAACAGAGAAGCAGGGGTGGCTGTCATCTGATGGTACACCTCGTCATCAGTGCTATGTTCTGCTCCACTAGTCTTATATAGAGTGCCTGATAAAGATGCTTTCTCAGAACGCTAGATAACAATTCCAGCAAATCGTATTAATGGAGATCATTACAAAAGAAAATGATTACAGTACTTAACTCTGTGAGATATAGCCCAGTCGCAAGCAGTGGGCGACAGACAAACATAAGCAAGCTCTTCAGTATATACAATTCGTAATACAAGTGAACCAATTCAGTTTGTAAGTCACTGCTGTAGCATTCGTTGGTCGGCTGGACCTCAACTCTGGCCGAGGCTAGGCTCCGCGGCGCTTACTTTCTCTTCGTGTAGAGACCGCTTCTGTCTCGGTGTCACCCTACAGAGGGGTCCGTCAGTGTACTGTTGGCTGACGTCGTCTCACAGCCCTGTCTGCTCATCCATTCTTGATTGTCATGCCAGCGGTTGACCTTACGCTGGAACAGGAAGTGCCACCAGTCATCCAGCTAGCACAACTGCTGTGATTACGGAGTTAAAGAGAATGAGTTAAAATAATCGTACAGCTCTTCATAAACCATAAATTTCCCTTTTCAGTGCTAAGCGACACTTGGGATACTATAAAAAGAGAGCGAAATGGGCGGTTAATGAGTGGAATCGATTGATTTGAATGTTGCTCTACCGTGTGGTAATCCGAAGGGCTAGGCGCTCAGTCCGGAGCCGCGCGACTGCTACGGTCGCAGGTTCGAATCCTGCCTCGGGCATGGATGTGTGTGATGTCCTTAGGTTAGTTAGGTTTAAGTAGTTCTAAGTTCTAGGGGACTGATGACCATAGATGTTAAGTCCCATAGTGCTCAGAGCCATTTTTGAATCCGAGGGGAGGATTTAGGGAACACCTGGAGAACATTGGCTGCCGTCGTGTATAGCGCCAACAGCGAAGTATGGAGGAATGTTTACTCTTTCCAGTAGGCTGTGGTTGTAAAATGTGTTTGATGTCGGAATTCGCCTTTTGTTAAGCTTATGTGATTTCGTTCCAGGATAGGACTTAAACTCATGTGTAATATGAATTGTCAAAAGCAACTGTTCTGGACCATTTCTTGTGTTCAGGAGGTTGTATGGGACGTTTCGGAAGCCAATAAATTAAAAATAATTATGTTGGAGTTGGCATGACGGTATGGGGACTTTTCGCGTGGTTTGTTTCATTTAACATGAAAGGATATGATCTCATTTTAAACACTGTGTACTGCGCTCAACGGAAAAATAGGAAAACAATTGGGAGACGATGATTGTTTATGTCAGCATGACAATGCACCCTGTCATGAAGCAGCATCTGTGAGCCAATGGTTTGTAATTTCTGAAATAGATTGGCATGCCCAAAGCGCTGGCCTGAACCCAATGGAATACCTCTAGATGAGTTATAATCTTGACTTCACTCCAAAGTCCAGTGTACAACATCACTGCCTTCTCTGGTTGCGACTCTTGAGGAATAGAGGACTACCCCTCCTTCACTCAGTTTCATACAACGCAGTGAAAGAGTTCCCAACCAATTCAGTACATCATAAAGGCGAAGTGTGGTGTCAACCCCTGTATTAATGACCACTAATAAGTGTTCAGAAACTTTTGATCCGGTAGTCTATCCTTGTGCCTTCTGCTCAGGCTCGTCAGCTTAAGGATGGCTACAGTTCCATTTAGAATAGACAACACAAATGGAGTTATCCACATTCACATACACTTAGGTGACAAAAAGTGTCACTGGCACAGGGCACATGAACCTTAGATCGGAAGAGAGCTCACTCACTGGTAGTCAAAGGTTGTATAACAGGTTCAGAAATGTTATCATTTGGCATTCATCAGTAGTTGGCAATCTGAACTGAAACCAGAATTTTCGATCACACATCGGACTTAACTTCGCTGCTGGCTAGCTTGCTCCCAATGGCCTTGCCCATGTATGCAGTTGCACAAATACCAAACGCTCCTCCTCCCTCCATGTGTCCTCCTCTTCTGCCCTCTGTCAGTCCACCTCATTCTCCTCTCTTTCTATCTCCTCCCACTCACTTTTCCTGTTTGTTCATCTCTTCCTCTAACTATCTTTGTCCATTTGATCTTCTTCTTCTTGTAATCTCCCCACGGAAAATTACCCTCTACCACGCAATAATTAATAATGGTCAACCAAATCATCCACATGTATTTACGTTTGAAAAGTATCTGATCAGATTTTCTAGTAATATATTCGCCGACAGCTCGTCGACGCCAAAGTATTTTTCTAGTACGTTTATTCTTTGGAACAACAGAGGTACAGAAATGTATGCTCCATGGTTATTATAGAGAGAGAGAGGAACAGCTTCGGAAGTATCGGTTGGAAGATTGTCGGATTGCTAAAGGAGATTTATTTACTCTTCTTCGCGCTAAAGCGAGCTAGGAAAGTTTGTGCCGCTAGCGTGATAGATAAACAGAAAACGAAACATGTACGGAAATGGATTCAATATACAATTTTCCTCAGAAATAAGGTTTGTGAACATTTTATTCTAGAGTGAATGATGAATGAGTTCTCTGTCTGAATCACTGATGATTGTCTGGGCCCTGTAATTAATTGGGAAGTTTCAGCTGTGACGAAGAGAGCCTGCAATCTCTGAGTTTTTATAAATCGTCCAAAAAGGCTTCGTCCACATCTGAAATTTTAGATCTGTCGTAAACTGAACGAATTTTTCAGACGATCGATTTTCCCAACTGAATGCAGCGCTTAATAATAATAACAAATGTAAAGATCTTTTCCAGCAAGCCAGCCGCTGAACATTAAGACGAAGGGCTCCACCCGAGATTCTACTAGGCTGATTTCACGTAATTAATATATTTAAACTGTACACAGATAAAGGACAGAGAGAGAGAGAGCGAATGAAATTCGAGAAATTACTCAGAATCCTCCATTAGCATAATTGTTTGTCTGTCTTTTCACGGATCAGCCTAATAAGAAAATACGAAGCCCTGACTTTATTGTACCGATTTATGTGTGAGGGTGAAAGAGCGATAAAGGCGACAGATACACTTCTGTACAGACAAAACATTACACCAAGTTAGCGGCA
Source organism: Schistocerca piceifrons (assembly GCF_021461385.2). Lineage (NCBI taxonomy): Eukaryota > Metazoa > Arthropoda > Insecta > Orthoptera > Acrididae > Schistocerca > Schistocerca piceifrons. The sequence goes on along the minus strand of NC_060139.1, from coordinate 570,342,032 downwards.
AACTGCATTCATATAGACTTTCATCATTTACAGAGTAGAATTCATTATAATGGCCAATCCGTGACAGGACACGTTTTTGTACGTTGTTAAAATAATTTTGTTCTCTGTTTCATGTGAACGACGACGAGACAACTTAACTTGGAAAAGAGAAGAAATACTCGCAGGCAAATTAAGTCCATCTACAAATAAAAGCAGCACGCTGGGCGCAGAAAAAGGGTCTGATATATAATTTTTTATTAAAGCTTGCTAGTTTTGAGGAAGTAGACGTAGATTTGAACATTTAGCAATTGTGTTCATGCCGGATGTAGATTGATTGATCTGCCCTAGTTGCATTTACCTGTATAAGTACTATAAGAAAGTAGCCGCAGAAGTATTCTTGTGTGAGAGGAGATATATACATATTGACTGTAGAACATTTATATGGTTTTAACTAGGGCAATGTTTAAGATGAGTCAAGCAGAGCAGAGCAACACGCAACAGCCTTCAGCTGTTAGCACTGATGATAATGAGGAAAGTAAGAAGTGTTGTAGAACCGATCGCGACAGATAGCGAAATAGAACGCCCGGTAGACACGGCTGGAGATGTAACAGCAAGTACGCAACATGGATTAGATCCATTGGTCATTATCATGAGGCAGATGCAGATGTTAACTGAGACCATGAATAATATGAATACGAAATTAGCCTCAGTTACTGAAGGGCAAAATCATTTGAATACGAAATTAGCCTCAGTTACTGAAGGGCAAAATCATTTGCATACGAAATTAGCCTCAGTTACTGAAGGACAGGAAAATTTGAAAACCGACATTAACGCGAAGTTCGCTTCAGTTAATGAGGGGCAGGAAAATCTGAAAGCTGAGATTAAGCAGCAGTTACACGACAGTTTTTCCGAATTAGAGCAGCGGATAGAGGCGAAGACAAAGGAACTTAAAGATCAGGCCGAAGAGACGGAACGAAAATTAACTGCACAAATAGAATTGGTGAAAGCTCAATGTGAGGAATCTACTCACCGCGTACGTGTAGAAATGAAGGAGTATGTGGCTATTAAGATAGACACCGTACGGGAACAGGTGGAAATGGTTCCGCAATTAGTACAAAAGCAAGATGCCATGTCATGTGCAATTGCGCAACTTCCTGAATTGGCACGTACGCAGACGAACCTAAAGGAAAGTGTTGAACATCTGACCGAACGTCAAGACGTTATAGACCACCAAATTAATGTATTAACGGGTAAATTATCCGAAATCACATTAGAAAACAAAAGGCTAATGTGTGAAAACGTTGAGCAAAATGTTAAAGCAGCATTCCAGAGTCTATGCGGCAAACAGGAAGAGAATTTGTTTGCGAAAGGACTTGAGGAAGTGCGACAGCAGTTAGGTGCTGATTTCGATCATTGGAAACAAACGATAGAAGAGTCGATACGCGTTTCACAACAACGCTCAGAACAAATGAATACCGGCCAGCAGCAGAAGTTGGCAGCGTCTGTAGAGCCAGTTACTGCACATTCGCACACGATACCGACTTGTGTGAGTAACTCGAATATTAAATTGCCACGAGCTAGTTGTTCGCGTGAAGTTTTATCTGACGGAGATTACGAAAGCCTTTGCCATGCCGAAGAAAAAATGATAAAGCATCGGCAATTCCAGATTTTTAACACTGACAAAAGGGGGGTCAATCCGATTGTTTTTATCCGAAGTTTTAGAGGAGTTCTACCCAGAAATTGGTCGGAGTGGCAGAAAATCAGTTTCGTGACTGGGTATATACAAGGTTCGGGGGCGATCTGGGCCTCGGACATGACTGCTGTATGCTCGACGTATGACGATTTTGAGAAAGCGTTTTTAGCAAAATTCTGGTCAGAAGGGGTACAGGAAATTAGGCAGAAGTATTCTTGTGTGAAAGGAGATATATACATATTGACTGTAGAACATTTATATGGTTTTAACTAGGGCAATGTTTAAGATGAGTCAAGCAGAGCAGAGCAACACGCAACAGCAAGTATTTTGAAAAATATATAAACAAAACTAGATATTGGGACAGAGCTATGCCGTTGCCAGACATAATAAACATACTTAAGGCAAGATTACCAACTAACATCCGGAATCAATTAATTTACGGGAACGATAAAGACTTGGAGTCGTTCCTCACGACGTTAGATCATATAGACATTATAGAAGAGAGCAACCAGAAATCCCGTAACAACAGATTCCAATATAGGGAGATAGAACCTCCGCCAAATGGTAGGCAAGGGAACGCACAGAGATCGATAAATAGTGGAGAAACCCCTCAAAATCTCAATAATAATACCGGCAATAGTCTTGCGAGGGGCTATCCAAGGAACAACAGGAATGGGAAACGATACAATCCCGTATGGGGGAACGAAAGGAATTTCAGACCGCAAGCCTGGAACAATAACAGTAATAGAAAGTGGAATCAACCGGGGGGAATAGATTCAAATAACCAACATCAGTGGGGACGGACATCTACGAATCAACCGGTAATTACCGAAGTGACGGACGATGTCAACCACCAGGCGAATCAAAATCCAACAAACTTGTAAGGACCCACTCGTGCCCCGGAGGAGCGGTCAACAATTGGTTGAGGGGCAACAGGATATGTGTACCCATGCTAACGTATAATGATGGACGATTACTGGCAGATGAATTGACCGAGGACTTAGAACTACAAGATGAGGATAAGGAACAGGTGGCAGTAGCCGAAGTGCAAGTCACTTTGGAGACTGTACCTATAGTGGCGGTTTTGGACACAGCTGCAACCACGAATGTTATTTCGGAGGCTCTATTCAACAAGATCAGAAATATAAACGAGTACCAATTTTTCCAGTTCAAAATTGCAGAATAATAGGCGCCGTTGGGGCTAGATCGGCTAATGTAAAAGTGCAGTCACTACTTAGTGTAGAAGTCGGAAATGTAGCAATATTAAGCACATTCCTTGTTGTAAAAAATTTGGTGGTAGACTGCATTATAGGAGTCGACAGCCTACGTCAATACGGATGCAGAATAGATTTTAAAACAGGAAAAATTTTGTTAAATGTAAATAAACAAGAAATTGAGTTGGACTTGTTGAAAAAGGAAAGCCTTACCAGAAAATATAATAGTGGGATCAGTGTGCAAGTATCAGCACTGCACAAAATTCTAAACAGCACGTAAATAATGAGTTCCAAGTCAAAGGAGACTTCGGTCAATTAGTGTATGAGAAGTTAAATGAATCCGACTGCATTATTGAAGAGCAGAAGAAGCAGCTCAAAGAATTATTATTAGTGTATGAAAACGTGTTTGACGAAAGGCCAGGAGTTATTAAGGGATACATATGCCATCTCTACGTTAAGCCACACGAAACGTATTGTAGAACTTTCTATCCGGTTCCCTGGAGGTTAAAGGCTCAAGTTCAAAAAGAAATAGATCGCATGTTGAAATGGGGTTTGATCGAACCCTCTACAAGCCCATACTGCTCCCCATTGTTGGTCGTGCCAAAAGCAAAATGAACGCTCGTAAAAAACATAATAATAAACTGTGTGTGTGTAGTGATAGAAACCTTTAAATTGAAATAGTTAATCAGTGACATAGAGTATAGAAATAGTGACTAACTATTATTATCGAGTGTTGTAAAGAAGATAGCGAAGATAGGCTTCACCTGTGGTTTGGGTGAACATAGAACTTTAGCATAGCTAATGTCATCAAGAATGATTAAGGATCTAACTGACCGTCAAGAAGAATGAAATGTTTCCCGTAAATGACGCTGAATAAACAAAACAGGTTCCGAGTGAATATTCATATGTAATCTCATGTGAACGCTTAGATGTGTAAACGTGTGAAGGGATGTGTTGTGGCAGTGAATTGTGAGTGACGGTTAACGCCGCAAAGATTATTTCCCGCGCAAAACAGTTGACGTCGGCGCGAGAGTAAATCGATATAGACGATACAGATATGCTTTGTAAGAGACTCGCACCAAACGCGAAGATAAACTGATTCATGTTGAACTCTAAAAGGAATAGGTGTTATAATTAGAAGTTAAGAGTTTTTAATTTATTAATGAATGATTAAAGAAAGTAATATTCATAGATTCAGTAGTAATTTAATGGTTCGTGTTCGTTTGGGAATTTTGTGTGAAAAATCCATTTCCATGTATGAGCATGGATGAACACCGTATGAATCAGAGAGTAATTGAAAGAAGCGAATCCGCATTCCTCAATGCTAATAACTTTTACATTTCAGCACTCACGCGAAGAAATATATGTATTTAGAATAAAAAGTTTTGAGTATAGCTAAATTATATGACTTATCAAAGAAATATGGATGATGTCTTGGTATAAAATGAACTACACTTTCCATTATTCGATGATTTGTATCCAAAATCTATAGTAAGTTACATGAATCCTTTAAATTACGAAGAACAAATCAGTGATAGAAAATGTGTTAGAACTTTTGGACTTATAAGCACAAGTGGGGAGGCAAAGTCAAAAAGAGTATTCAAAAGGGAGTAAATCGGATGATGCTTTTGGCAACATCATTAGTTAATGGTTGACTTCCTTGAAGTACGTCGTAACAAAAAGGATCCATGAAGCCATAAGGATTTTGCTTTCAAAAAGGAGAATCTTGGACGGTGCAACCTAATCAGTTCTCTTACAGGAAGAGTTTCCCTTTTGGTCATTGCTAATTCTTTTGGAATGAATGTTGCATGTGAATTCGAGTATCCCTGTTCCTTCTACTCTTCCCATTGTGGGCCGCGTAGAAGATCAACTACAGAGGGGGCCGCGTAGAAGACCGACTACAAATGTGGACGTCGGGGACATGCAAGACCCGGGGGAGTTTAGCACCGCAAGATATTGTACCAGGAGCAAGATTGTAAAACGAGAATTCACGTTATTTATTGTAAAACTTTTTTTTTTTTTGCTAGAGGCACAAACCACTCTTCTCCAAATCGTGATACAAATTGATCCCTGTCTTTCCTTCAGAGATCTATTTCAAAATTATTTTTTTTTTCTTCTATAGGCTTTCCTATCTTCTATGTACCGTAGGCTGGGGGTCTACGCTTAAGAGGTTTTCCAAGGTTTCCCTGCTTAAGAAAGTTCCCGAATGGGTAGACCCTGACATCAGTTCATGAAAGATCATCTTCCTTGGTTGTGAACAGCAAATATAACACCTAGATGCACGTAAAAGCAATACAGCCGCGGTACCGGTCTCTTCATTTCTTCTGTCTTCAGCATTTCTTTTCTTCGTCTGTCTGAAATATAATATTCTTTTTCAGTCGGAGGACTGACAATCATCACTTCCGGGTTATCCACGCTAATAGATAGCTCGCGAAGTGTGTTCGGTGAATCAAAATTGAGCTCATAAACTTCGCTCGCTGCGAGGGGCATTGTAATCTCCCCACGGAAAATTACCCTCTACCACGCAATAATTAATAATGGTCAACCAAATCATCCACATGTATTTACGTTTGAAAAGTATCTGACAGATTTTCTAGTAATATATGCGCCGACAGCTCGTCGACGCCAAAGTATTTTTCTAGTACGTTTATTCTTTGGAACAACAGAGGTACAGAAATGTATGCTCCATGGTTATTATAGAGAGAGAGAGAGAGGAACAGCTTCGGAAGTATCGGTTGGAAGATTGTCGGATTGCTAAAGGAGATTTATTTACTCTTCTTCGCACTAAAGCGAGCTGGGAAAGTTTGTGCCGCTAGCGTGATAGATAAACAGAAAACGAAACATGTACGGAAATGGATTCAATATACAATTTTCCTCAGAAATAAGGTTTGTGAACATTTTATTCTAGAGTGAATGATGAATGAGTTCTCTGTCTGAATTACTGATGATTGTCTGGGCCCTGTAATTAATTGGGTTGTTTCAGCTGTGACGAAGAGAGCCTGCAATCTCTGAGTTTTTATAAATCGTCCAAAAAGGCTTCGTCCACATCTGAAATTTTAGATCTGTCGTAAACTGAACGAATTTTTCAAACGATCGATTTTCCCAACTGAATGCAGCGCTTAATAATAATAACAAATGTAAAGATCTTTTCCAGCAAGCCAGCCGCTGAACATTAAGACGAAGGGCTCCACCCGAGATTCTACTAGGCTGATTTCACGTAATTAATATATTTAAACTGTACACAGATAAAGGATAGAGAGAGAGAGAGCGAATGAAATTCGAGAAATTACTCAGAATCCTCCATTAGCATAATTGTTTGTCTGTCTTTTCACGGATCAGCCTAATAAGAAAATACGAAGCCCTGACTTTATTGTACCGATTTATGTGTGAGGGTGAAAGAGCGATAAAGGCGACAGATACACTTCTGTACAGACAAAACATTACACCAAGTTAGCGGCAAACTGCATTCACATAGACTTTCATCATTTACAGAGTAGAATTCATTATATTCTCTCAGACCACACCTCCTACCCTCCTCCAAATGTAACCTCCTCCCCCTATTGCCTTTCCATTTCCAGCACCCCTCATCATTTTCTGTCTCTCTGCTACAGCTTTACACCTTCCATCTGCCTCCTGCATCGCCCCCTGTTCCCCTATATCTATCCACTTCCTCAACCCCTCCCTTTATCCACCGCCTCCTCTATCCATCTCAGTCTGTCCCCAGTCTTGCTCTTTGACACATGTAAGCATAGCAATTCCATTCACTAAAGTAGGCCCATATGACCCCACAACATACCTGCCACAATACTGGCTACATATCAGCCACCTGAAAATAATGTATTTGCCCTTGAAGTTCAGGTCGCCGCATAAAGCAGGATAATAAAACAGGCCAGGCTATTGTGTCAACGTATCTCTCACGAAGAGTAGGCTACATGCTGAAGCTTGGAAACTGTTTCTTGTTCCTGACTTGTAGGCTGCCCAACATGGGTTAACTTGGCAGGTTGATAATCTCCCACACAACATGAATGTCGTGCAGGGAAATCTATACAGCAGGGGCTGGAAAAAGTACATTTTGCCGGACCATACTGTGACCACTGCTTGTATTTGACATCAATGTGCAGTAACCACTCACAGAAGGTAGATTGGAGTTATAGCAGTGGAGAGTATATAAAGTGTGTTTGGGGGATGTTATAAACAGTTCAGTCGCTGTTATAGTGTGGAAATGGAGTGATTTATCTGATGTCCCAAAAGGAATTAACATTGCCTTTCAGGCCAAAGGTGGAAGCTTTCACGTTTTTTATTATCGCATATACGAAAAGAGTTACGTGAAATACTTTTAGCAATGCTGTGCTTTGCTTTTCTTTATCATCATTACCCTTCAGCGGAATAAAGTGTATATATGGAAGTCTTATTGTTCTGTATCTGGCCTACAATTTAAGGAACGATTTTTCGTAACTGCAACTCATGCTAAGAATCAATATATCTTCCCTACTTCATAGTGATTAGAAGTTGAAATTACTTTGTTATGAGCACTGATGTTACAGTCCATGTGATCGTTCAAAAACACAAGTTCGCAGTGGATTTTATTTCTCGTTAAAATGCTATTTCATACCACGATTAGCCCAAGAACATGAGACTCTCATTAAAAAATACGTTGTCACTATAAAGTTTGCCAGATCAGAACGGAGCACAGCAAGATTCCTATCAGATTCTGAAGGTACATTAAATTATTTGCACTGTAAATTATATCCTATCAGCAGCCCGCGTCAATCTGCAACACATCATAAAATCTGCTGATCTTCACTGCCAGTCTGGGAGCTAAAAGAAATAATATTATTTTACTATTATTTTACCGCTTCCTTGCGGTATGCTCGACTATATTGTAAGTCGTTTAAATACGCCGCGGCAGCGGCTCTTCGTTCTCCACGCAGCTCAGCACCACAGATAATATTTATATAACTGAAAAATGTCTCAACAGGATGGGATAATATGCAAGCAAGCTTAACAATAAATAATACAAGTTTTCATTTAAACAACTCTATTAAAACCTTTAAATATCTCAGTGATTACAGACCTTTGTGAATTCACACGTAATGGCGTACATTGCTTAGTCTCGACAAAAGAATGCTACACTAGCGTTCGCTACTACGACACAGGATATCTTACTCGTTCGACTCCCAGATGAAGAAGACAAAGAAATTGCTATTCGTCACGTATTATATACTAGTTACTTATTTTAATCTTTGTTCGACATTTATCGTCTGTGGCGGTTTCATTACTCGCCGATGCAGATATTCTCAAAAATAAATAATAAAAAAAAATACATAATTTTATACAATAACACAATATGATACATATAATTTTCTCGTTACTACATAATATGTTGTTTTTGTTTCTTACTAGACGTTACAATGCCCCCTGGCAGCAATTGACTAACGTTAAGAATGTTCGGCAATATGCTGCCACTAACGTCTGTTTGGTTATTGTCTGTTACCTTGGTTAGAACATTCACTTTAAACTTCTTAGTTCTTTTACACTGTAGGTTTAATTACACTTTTTATACTGTTCTTACACTTTGCGAGGTGACCATAAACCTAGTCCCAGGGTCATTACATTTATTTGGCTCCCCCATTCGGGCTACGTGCGATCAGAAAACCTGGGAAAACTGCGCCGGAGCCATGGTCATCTCGTCTGGTTCGTTTTAATACCCAGTTTGATCACAAAAAGTTCAGATTCTATCCAATGTTCACATATAACAAAGGCTATTTGTGAGAGCATGTTAAACCTTTAGTCTCTTTGTTACCCATATATTATTTGTGTTTTGGATTGTAATGAAAGTCACTTATTACACATTTTTACAGTAGTATCATGAATCGTCCTTGCATTTACTCGCGACAATTGGTTTGAAATGTCCAGCATTCATGCGTGTATACTTCATTAACATGACGAAAACATATTATATCTATATATCACTGAACCAACGAATACTTTGAGTCCGTATTGAATAACTCAAGAAAAAACAAATGTTTGTCACGTCATTTCGTGTCCACTAAACCCTATTCATGTTAGTGCATTAAACACATATTTGATAGTTCATTTGAATGACAACAATGTTGTACGGAGCTGGCAGCGCGAAGCAATTGTTGAGTAGCGTCGTCTGGAACGCCGCGTGCCGACGGCCGCTGGGTTCGACAACCGGCTCTCAGTAACAGCGACGTCGTGCTAACGTGGCGCCCAAGCAGTCGCGAACCGCGGCGAACCATTCACCGATGTCGGCGAGTGGCAGTGGTTTACCGCGACCGGCTGGCTGGCGGCACGGTACTCGTCTCGGCTTCTCCGCATGGCTCCCCGTTGTAGCGCATGAAACAAACATTCCACAACGGTGTACTGTCTTTAAGGACACAGATTACTAGCTGTGGAAGAAGATGCAACTTGTTAAACGCGTTTATTGTTCAGTAAGCCGTCGCTTCACTGGTATGCACAGGATGGTTTGGCGTGATAACAGGTTTCTTGTGGCATTGTGACACTGTTATTCAAGGTTCGTCACACGCACATTGTACTACACATTTTCACTCACTCCACGGTTGGTACACTGCCAGAGCGTCTTTCAACACGTGAAAATGTTTCGTAACACACATACTACATGTCCCCATCGAGCTAGGTTCGTTTAACTCGACTCCGAACGGATCAATAACTACTGTTTTTATACACTGTCTATTGTTCGTTGAGCACTGCACTAGGACAGTCTGTCACTCAACACTAGACTTATCGACGTATATATTGGTGCAGATACAACAGTCATTTTCTGTCCCTGCTACACACAATATTCCGTCCTTTCCTCCATTGTTTATGCACACAGTTTATTTTTTAATACCTTTTAACTGTTCTTCGCATACTCACTCTCATCTACATGGCGTCTATTTGTTTTTACCTTATCACAACACACTTTTCATATTGTTACTAGGCGTATATAGCCCTTTTGTGAAATCTTTTAATTTTCTTATCAGTGTAGCTTGCCTGGTTATCACCCATCTATCAAACAGATTTTACCATGTGCATGACAGCTTGACTTGGGCATATTGATCAATAAATACTTCATTTAGCACTAGCATTATTTTTAATGATTTTTCCTATATGACTACAGTGTAGGTTCCACATTGGTTGACTTAATTCGCGTATCGCGTAATGAATATTCAAGGGCGTGTACCAAGTACACAGGCTTCAATTGAAGCATTGTTATATACAAAGCGGATTTTCCACGGAACGGGCTTGTTTTTTGATTAGCTTATGCTCCAGTGTCGTTCTCATATCACTACTGGCAGCAAACATCACATAATTGTTGCATATTACAGAGTCCATGTTTGGCTAGTCAAGACTCTCTCTCTCAGGGTTCCTTATCCTAATACAATTACAACAGTTACCTTACTATATTAGATTGCATCATTAATTGCACTTACATACTACACATAGAAAATGGTTCAAGAAATTAATCCTTTGTATAATGATTCAAGAAATTAATCCTCACTTTATCAACAAGAAGATTGTTCGTTGCTTAATGAGCCTATAATTTTAAATGGCTCTAATTGTCTGTAAACAAAATCTTTCCTGTGTAAGCTATTGCCTACTTTCTGAATCCACTTCCTCCAAGTTTCATTACACACAAATTTCTTTCTTAATACTAACATACTTATATTCTAAAACACAATTAAAATCTTCTTACAACTATTACTCTTTATATGTGATATGTCACTGAATAAATAACTTCACATCTTTACGTGGATACAATCCTTTGATCTTCCCCGTATGGGGATGTGCTAACAAATAGCTACATTCGTGTGGCACGCTTATTACTTCAAAAGGCCCTGAATATAGCAATTGCCACTTACTATTCTGTTTTAAGGTGGCTGAGGATTTAGCGTGGTTACGAATAAGTACTAGATCTCCTACATTATATTTCTGTTCGTTAGTTACACCTCGGTCGTACTTCCTTTTCCTCTTTGCCGCACAGCTGGTTAGTCTGTTCAATATCTTTTTCATCTTTTCCTCCCTTGTTTCTGCCTTGACTGGTAGTCTCGGCAAAGGCGTGAGCCATTCATTCGGTGTCTCATTAAATCCCTTCAATATCTCTACCGATGGATAGCCTGTACTTGAATGGGGTGTTAAATTGTGTATTTCTACAAATTTCGGTACTAGCCCTGGCCATTTTGTATGTCGGTTCCCTATGTAGATTCTAAGGAACTTATTCAATTCTCTGAATATTCTTTCAACTAGACTGGCTTCGGGATGGAACCGGGATACCAGAATATGCTGTATATTTTGTTCCCGTAAGTAATTTTTCCAAGTTCGACCCGTGAAATAAGAAGCATTATCAGTCGTTATGGCTTAGGGTTTTCCCACTTGGGGCAAGTATTCTTGACTGATCCGCCTGACCATGGTTTTGGCAGTAGCCGATTTTATGCAATAAATTGCCAAGTATTTGGAAAAAATATCGTACATGGCCAGTATATATTTCATACCTCCTCTGGCCATGGGATAAGGACCGGCTACATCCACAGATACTATTTGAAGCGGCCTGAGTGGAACTATGGGATGTAATTCAAACTTAGTGGATCTATTCTAATGTTTTGCCTTTTGACATATCACGCAAGTTCTAACTGTTGCCTGAATCTGGTGTTTCATACGAGGAAAGTAGCAGTATCTCGCCATGATCTCTGCACACTTTCCAATCCCTGCATGGCCCCATGCCAAGTGCGTGTGCCATGTCATAACTTTTACCGACTGGTTAGGTATACATACCGCCCAGCAGTCTTCTTTCGTATTAAGTTTATGATACAAAATATGGTTCACTATTTTAAAACCTTGCTCATCTCTATTGTTAACACCCTCTTCAATATTATTAATGATTTTTTTCCACATCGGATCTGCCCTTTGTAATTCGCACAGGTTTTTACATATATATAAAAAATCCTTCATGTAAGTATTGTCACGCACTAACAGCACTTTATACTCCGCGGATTGCTCTAACATTTCTGCTAAATCCGGTAATCCTACCGGCAGTCGCGACAGAGCATCCGCTATTACGTTATCTTGGCCTTTTATGTACATAATCTTTATCCGGTATTCTTGCAAGACAAGCATCCATCTCCTCAGTCTAGTATGGAATAGTTTGCATGACATCAAAAAACTTAACGCCTGGTGGTCACTATACACTTTAATCTCCTTCCCTTGTAAATAATAATTAAACTTTTTCACAGCCCAGACTACTGCAAGTGCTTCCAGTTCGGTTGCCGAGTAGGCTCTCTCGCAGCTAGTTAAAGTCCTACTGGCGAAGCCGATAATCTTTATTGTTGTCGGGTCGTTTCCTTCCTCCCACTGAAATAAGCACGCTCCCAGGCCATAGGAACATGAATCCGTCGCAAGACAAAAATCTTTTGACAGATCTGGGTGCTGCAAAATATTTGCATTCAGTAGGGCGGTTTTAATCGCTTCAAAAGCTTGTTGACATTTGTCAGTCCAAACCCACTGCACACTTTTTCGTAGCAAATTTAGTAGCGACGCGTCATTTAACAACCGATTGGGCACGAACCTTCTGAAAAAAGACGTGAGCCCAAGGAATGCTTTCAATTGCCTCTTAGTGCGGGGGCTTGGAAATTCTCGGATCGCCTCTAGTTTTTTGTTGTCTGGGCGTATACCAAGTGGTGTAATAAGATGGCCTAAAAATTTAATTTTATTTCGTCCAAATTTTGACTTTTCTAGGTTTGCTGTCACACCTGCTTGCTTAAATCTCTCTAGTACTCTACGCAACAATTCCATATGTTCGTCCCAAGTAGCAGTAGCGATTACCAGATCATCAACATATACAGTGATTTTTTCTAATAAGTCTGGACCCAGTACCGTGTCTAGTGCAGTAATAAACACTCCAGCACTCACATTCAATCCGAAGGGAAGTACCTTGAATTGGTAACTCCGCCCTCCGAATATGAAAGCTGTGTACTTCCTGGATTCCGGTGTAAGGGGAATTTGCCAATATGAACTTTTCAGATCGACCGAGGTCAAGTACTGTGCTCCATGAAATTTTTGTATCTGCTCATCTAAATTCTCAGGGCGAGTCCGGACAGGTATGATAATTTTGTTAATGTCCCTCGCATCTAACACTAGCCTGATTTTTCCATTGGCTTTCGCCACTGCTACAAGAGGACTACTGTATGGAGAGAAGGAGGGCTCAATGATATCCCACTCTAACATCTTCCGAATCTCTTTAGCTACTAATTCCCTCCTCGACCAAGGGATGGAGTAAGTTGCGCGACAGTATGTTTTGTGGGGCATCACCTCTATGTGATAGTGGTACCCTTTGACTATTCCTGGTCGGTCGGTAAATACCATAGTGTATTCCGATAGCAGCTGCGTCAACTGTTGCTTTTGTTTACCGCTTAAACCTTCAGATTCCTGCACTTTGGTTTGAAATGCCTCAACATTTGTTTCAAAATTTCGATCCTCTAAATTCGGGTAATAGAGGTCTGCTGCATGTGACAAATCATCAAGGTGTAGTACCCAAGGGTTCCTACCCTTGATATTGATTCGATTACAACACGGCACAAGTACCTCCTTCGATTTCATCATAGATAACTCAATCCTCCTACCCCTATTAACTATGCTTAATTTCCCCAAGGAGAGGTCGATCAATGCGTCCCTCTCACGGAGAAAATCTACTCCCAGAATGCAGGCCACCTTCAATCCTTTAACAACGAGGAACGAGCTCACTATGGCTTCGCCCTCCTTACAAATCTCCACCTGCACCTGGTACTTAACTGATTGGCTCTGTGCACCAATGGCTCCAGACACCTTACAATTATTAACCGGGAAAGTCGGAATGCTATGTCCTTTTCCCAGTGCCTTAAATAACTCCATACTCATTACACTTACTGAGGCACCTGTGTCGATGATTATATTCACTGCAACATCATTGATTTTCGCTTCGATAATAGCTTGCACATTTTCGTTATTATCTTTCTTACATTCGTGTGGTTCGTTCAGTAGATCTTTATCCATACTGACACCATCGTTGTATCGCAGCATACGTATCCCAGGTATATTATTATCACTCGTGTTGCTCTCACTCCATCCCTCGGCCATCGATGGAGAGCATATCGAGGCCGATTCTAGTTTGTTGAATTAGTTACTTGTGAAGTACTTGGAAGGCTATTGTCCGCGACCTCCACTATATGTACACTCTGATTTGTTGGCCGCCACGGCTGCGCAATAGGCGCGTTTTGCGGCGGTGGTCTATTGTTGTCATACCGCTCATTACCCTGTCGCTCTGGGCTTCTTCGCTGATTTTGCTGCCAATTTCGATTACTATCACTATAATTGCTCTGCCACTGACCTCGCGCATTTTTCCAGCGGTTGGTCCCTGACATTCCAGATTCGTACCGGTCGTCAAATCGACGCCTTTTGTTATAAGTTGTTTGTCCATACCCGTTCTGGCCTCTACCATTACTACCATTTTGCGAATGTTCTTGCCGCTTGTTACCACCCCCTCCATTTCCATGGTTGTGGTTTTGTGCACTACTATTTCTGTCATGTTTACATCCTGACCCATTATTCCGCGAGTGATCACACGCTGATTTTGCGTCTTCCTGTATCAAGTCTATAGAATCTAGAACAGACAGGAAGTTTTCCATATCGCTTTCTGGTACGTGTATTAATTTCTCTTTGATATGAATGGGTAAATGTGCTTTTAGTAGTCTTATTATGTCTCTTGGTGATATAGGCTCGTCCCAGTAGCGTGTTTTGTTTATATATTTTTCAAAATACCGTCTCAAATTCCCCAGACGAGGTGAGTACGGTTCGGGATTATATACTTCTTTTCTTAGCCGCTCTTGTATACAAGGCGACCAATATTTCGATAGAAATGCCCTTTCGAACTGTTCATATGTCATGCAGCTGTCTGCTACTTCTGTAGCCCACAACGCTGCATCACCTTGAATGTACGACATTACGTATTGAATTTTCTGTGTTTCGTTCCACACACTGGGCAAGATATTTTTAAAGCTTTTTATGAATACTACTGGGTGTACTGATTTCCGTTCAGTAGTAAACGTTTGAAATTGTCTATTTTTGATTAAACTTTCTTCCACTAATATTTTTGAACTACATGGTTTTGCTCCTTGGACATATGCTGTGTGCTCCGAACCGAAGCTACAGCTCTTCGCATTATCGACTACAGATTCCCCATTGTTGTATCGCGTATAAGTTTGTGCGTTGCCAAAACCATGGGCTGTTGGCGACAGAGGTTCCTGTTCCAAATGTTTTCTGCTTTGTGCTAAACCCTTCTCCAGGTCGGATATCCGTTTGTTCATATTCACTTGCCACTGCGGAATATCCTCACTGAGTATTTGTTTGATGGTTTGCACGTCGTTCTGTACCTGACTATTCACTGCGGTACTGAACGATTCGGAGCCTCTATTTGCTATGGCCTCCCCCCATGAACCATGGACCTTGCCGTTGGCGGGGAGGCTTGCGTGCCTCAGCGATACAGATAGCCGTACCGTAGGTGCAACCACAACGGAGGGGTATCTGTTGAGAGGCCAGACAAACGTGTGGTTCCTGAAGAGGGGCAGCAGCCTTTTCAGTAGTTGCAAGGGCAACAGTCTGGATGATTGACTGATCTGGCCTTGTAACAATAACCAAAACGGCCTTGCTGTGCTGGTACTGCGAACGGCTGAAAGCAAGGGGAAACTACAGCCGTAATTTTTCCCGAGGGCATGCAGCTTTACTGTATGATTACATGATGATGGCGTCCTCTTGGGTAAAATATTCCGGAGGTAAAATAGTCCCCCATTCGGATCTCCGGGCGGGGACTACTCAAGAGGATGTCGTTATCAGGAGAAAGAAAACCGGCGTTCTACGGATCGGAGCGTGGAATGTCAGATCCCTTAATCGGGCAGGTAGGTTAGAAAATTTAAAAAGGGAAATGGATAGGTTGAAGTTAGATATAGTGGGAATTAGTGAAGTTCGGTGGCAGGAGGAACAAGACTTCTGGTCAGGTGACTACAGGGTTATAAACACAAAATCAAATAGGGGTAATGCAGGAGTAGGTTTAATAATGAATAGGAAAATAGGAATGCGGGTAAGCTACTACAAACAGCATAGTGAACGCATTATTGTGGCCAAGATAGATACGAAGCCCACACCTACTACAGTAGTACAAGTTTATATGCCAACTAGCGCTGCAGATGACGAAGAAATTGAAGAAATGTATGATGAAATAAAAGAAATTATTCAGATTGTGAAGGGAGACGAAAATTTAATAGTCATGGGTGACTGGAATTCGAGTGTAGGAAAAGGGAGAGAAGGAAACATAGTAGGTGAATATGGATTGGGGGACAGAAATGAAAGAGGAAGCCGCCTGGTAGAATTTTGCACAGAGCACAACATAATCATAACTAACACTTGGTTTAAGAATCATGAAAGAAGGTTGTATACATGGAAGAACCCTGGAGATACTAAAAGGTATCAGATAGATTATATAATGGTAAGACAGAGATTTAGGAACCAGGTTTTAAATTGTAAGACATTTCCAGGGGCAGATGTGGACTCTGACCACAATCTATTGGTTATGACCTGTAGATTAAAACTGAAGAAGCTGCAAAAAGGTGGGAATTTAAGGAGATGGGACCTGGATAAACTAAAAGAACCGGAGGTTGTACAGAGATTCAGGGAGAGCATAAGGGAGCAATTGACAGGAATGGGGGAAATAAATACAGTAGAAGAAGAATGGGTAGCTTTGAGGGATGAAGTAGTGAAGGCAGCAGAGGATCAAGTAGGTAAAAAGACGAGGGCTAGTAGAAATCCTTGGGTAACAGAAGAAATATTGAATTTAATTGATGAAAGGAGGAAATATAAAAATGCAGTAAGTGAAACAGGCAAAAAGGAATACAAACGTCTCAAAAATGAGATCGACAGGAAGTGCAAAATGGCTAAGCAGGGATGGCTAGAGGACAAATGTAAGGATGTAGAGGCCTATCTCACTAGGGGTAAGATAGATACCGCCTACAGGAAAATTAAAGAGACCTTTGGAGATAAGAGAACGACTTGTATGAATATCAAGAGCTCAGATGGAAACCCAGTTCTAAGCAAAGAAGGGAAAGCAGAAAGGTGGAAGGAGTATATAGAGGGCCTATACAAGGGCAATGTACTTGAGGACAATATTATGGAAATGGAAGAGGATGTAGATGAAGATGAAATGGGAGATATGATACTGCGTGAAGAGTTTGACAGAGCACTGAAAGACCTGAGTCGAAACAAGGCCCCCGGAGTAGACAATATTCCATTGGAACTACTGACGGCCGTGGGAGAGCCAGTCCTGACAAAACTCTACCATCTGGTGAGCAAGATGTATGAAACAGGCGAAATACCCTCAGACTTCAAGAAGAATATAATAATTCCAATCCCAAAGAAAGCAGGTGTTGACAGATGTGAAAATTACCGAACTATCAGCTTAATAAGTCACAGCTGCAAAATACTAACACGAATTCTTTACAGACGAATGGAAAAACTGGTAGAGGCCAACCTCGGGGAAGATCAGTTTGGATTCCGTAGAAACATGGGAACACGTGAGGCAATACTGACCTCACGACTTATCTTAGAAGAAAGATTAAGGAAAGGCAAACCTACGTTTCTAGCATTTGTAGACTTAGAGAAAGCTTTTGACAACGTTGACTGGAATACTCTCTTTCAAATTCTAAAGGTGGCAGGGGTAAAATACAGGGAGCGAAAGGCTATTTACAATTTGCACAGAAACCAGATGGCAGTTATAAGAGTCGAGGGACATGAAAGGGAAGCAGTGGTTGGGAAGGGAGTAAGACAGGGTTGTAGCCTCTCCCCGATGTTGTTCAATCTGTATACTGAGCAAGCAGTAAAGGAAACAAAAGAAAAATTCGGAGTAGGTATTAAAATTCATGGAGAAGAAATAAAAACTTTGAGGTTCGCCGATGACATTGTAATTCTGTCAGAGACAGCAAAGGACTTGGAAGAGCAGTTGAATGGAATGGACAGTGTCTTGAAAGGAGGATATAAGATGAACATTAACAAAAGCAAAACAAGGATAATGGAATGTAGTCTAATTAAGTCGGGTGATGCTGAGGGAATTAGATTAGGAAATGAGGCACTTAAAGTAGTAAAGGAGTTTTGCTATTTGGGGAGCAAAATAACTGATGATGGTCGAAGTAGAGAGGATATAAAATGTAGGCTGGCAATGGCAAGGAAAGCGTTTCTGAAGAAGAGAAATTTGTTAACATCCAGTATTGATTTAAGTGTCAGAAAGTCATTTCTGAAAGTATTCGTATGGAGTGTAGCCATGTATGGAAGTGAAACATGGACGATAACCAGTTTGGACAAGAAGAGAATAGAAGCTTTCGAAATGTGGTGCTACAGAAGAATGCTGAAGATTAGATGGGTAGATCACGTAACTAATGAGGAAGTATTGAATAGGATTGGGGAGAAGAGAAGTTTGTGGCACAACTTGACCAGAAGAAGGGATCGGTTGGTAGGACATGTTCTGAGGCATCAAGGGATCACCAATTTAGTATTGGAGGGCAGCGTGGAGGGTAAAAATCGTAGAGGGAGACCAAGAGATGAATACACTAAGCAGATTCAGAAGGATGTAGGTTGCAGTAGGTACTGGGAGATGAAAAAGCTTGCACAGGATAGAGTAGCATGGAGAGCTGCATCAAACCAGTCTCAGGACTGAAGACCACAACAACAACAACATTTGCTATGGCTGCTTGTACTTTGGAATTAATGTTCTTGTCAATCTCACACTCCTTCACTTCTAGCCATGAGTTGAATTCTGTTTCAATTTTAGTTGCTTGTTCGTTCCACTTCTGCTCTACAAGCTGCGTGGAATCTATTTCTAGCTTTTCTACTCGATTGGCTAATACACCTATTTCGTCTACCCTGTTAGTGTTTGCTACTTGCAGGTTGTTGACCTGTTCAGTCAGCTCCTGCACGGCCTTAGGTATCGACTCATAATTCTGTTTCATATCTGCAATCTCTTTTTTCATGTTTTCTAACGATTGCACAAGTTGCTGGTCCCGCTCAGCTTGCCGGCGATCTCGCTCCGCTTGCTGGAGATCTCGCTCAGCTTGCTGTTGGGCAAATTCTGCCTGGTAATTTATCACACGCTCTAATATAGCCTGAAGCGAATACCCACCAGGCAGATTACCACTCTCTGGTTCCTGCTTTTCTGGTGGTGGTACAACTTCTTTCTCTACATCCCCTTGAGGACTAGTGGGCGGTGGCACCACTTCCTGTGCCCCTGCCCCCACATTCTCACATGTTATATCCTCAAAGAGAGTACTAGTACTACTTGAGGTACCCGGTTCCACATTTCCTGCACTAACTAATTGTTGTTCCTCAGTATCCATATTGCTCGGACGTTGACTACGCAACTTAACCATATTCATAAATTGCTTACTAAACCACAAAGTCTGACAGTTTTGCCCCTTGCACACAAAATACGTTAATTTATCTACACTGACTGCACACTAAAAATTACTATCTACCATCAACTTTGTCCTGTCACAAACACTAACATCAAACTACGCACAATATGCACACCACTAGCGAAATGAGATCACTTCACTGGAGCTCGACTTCTACAAACAGGACAACTACACTGTAATCTTACCTTTAGTTTATCTTATCTCGGGGTTCGGCTGCCCCCGGATTACGTAGTCTTTACAGCTTCTCAGTACTATCAGGATCGTCTTCTCAGACTCGTTTGCAGTAGTACGTTTTGTCATGAAAGAGTGTTTACACATTCATTAATACATAGCATTGATCATGATATACATACATACATTTATCACTAAATACATATATATCTACACATACATAACAATCAACACTGAAAGAAAAATACATAAAATTTTATATTTGTGGCAAATTCGGGCCCCGCGTTTTTGGGCGACAGTTTCACGTTTTTTATTATCGCATATACGAAAAGAGTTACGTGAAATACTTTTAGCAATGCTGTGCTTTGCTTTTCTTTATCATCATTACCCTTTAGCGGAATAAAGTGTATATATGGAAGTCTTATTGTTCTGTATCTGGCCTACAATTTAAGGAACGATTTTTCGTAACTGCAACTCATGCTAAGAATCAATATATCTTCCCTACTTCATGGTGATTAAAAGTTGAAATTACTTTGTTATGAGCACTGATGTTACAGTCCATGTGATCGTTCAAAAACACAAGTTCGCAGTGGATTTTATTTCTCGTTAAAATGCTATTTCATACCACGATTAGCCCAAGAACATGAGACTCTCATTAAAAAATACGTTGTCACTATAAAGTTTGCCAGATCAGAACGGAGCACAGCAAGATTCCTATCAGATTCTGAAGGTACATTAAATTATTTGCACTGTAAATTATATCCTATCAGCAGCCCGCGTCAATCTGCAACACATCATAAAATCTGCTGATCTTCACTGCCAGTCTGGGAGCTAAAAGAAATAATATTATTTTACTATTATTTTACCGCTTCCTTGCGGTATGCTCGACTATATTGTAAGTCGTTTAAATACGCCGCGGCAGCGGCTCTTCGTTCTCCACGCAGCTCAGCACCACAGATAATATTTATATAACTGAAAAATGTCTCAACAGGATGGGATAATATGCAAGCAAGCTTAACAATAAATAATACAAGTTTTCATTTAAACAACTCTATTAAAACCTTTAAATATCTCAGTGATTACAGACCTTTGTGAATTCACACGTAATGGCGTACATTGCTTAGTCTCGACAAAAGAATGCTACACTAGCGTTCGCTACTACGACACAGGATATCTTACTCGTTCGACTCCCAGATGAAGAAGACAAAGAAATTGCTATTCGTCACGTATTATATACTAGTTACTTATTTTAATCTTTGTTCGACATTTATCGTCTGTGGCGGTTTCATTACTCGCCGACGCAGATATTCTCAAAAATAAATAATAAAAAAAAAAACATAATTTTATACAATAACACAATATGATACATATAATTTTCTCGTTACTACATAATATGTTGTTTTTGTTTCTTACTAGACGTTTTAAAGCATATCCAAAATGGCTATGTTTGGAAAATGTTCACATGCTGCTTTGGTTAAAGTATAGAGCGCATGGCGAAATGGTAGTATCCAAAAATGAAGCCAAGCCAACTATGGTTCACCACAGGCCATAGATGATGGGGCTGAATGACAGCTGTTGGGATACATATGGGCAAACAGACGTGGAACTTTGAGCAACTGACTGACCACATGAACAAAGGGGCTACCAACAGCATCTCTTCAATGACCACTCATTGAACCTTGCTGCATATGGGTCTCCACAGCAGGCACCTGGTTCATGAATCCATGCTGCTGACTGCTATTCATTGTTGATGATGACTGGAATTTATAAACCATCAGTACCACACATGGACATCTGCCGAGTGGCGACAGGTGGCCTTTTCAGATGAGTCATGCTTTATGATCCATCAGACAGATAGTCATTGGTGTGTATGGTGTTAAACATTGGAAATCGAACACCCTGCAAGAATTGTTGGCCTTGTTGTGTTTTGTGATGTACCCTGGAGGATTTCGTCATTTTGGAACGTACAATGGGTCGACATAGGTGTGCATCTGTTTTTGGGGCGCAAGTCCAACTTTACATGCAGTTTAATTTTCCTCAGAAGAATGCCATCTACGAACAGGACACTGCAACTTGTCACACCGCTCACAGTGTTCATGCATCGTTTGAAGAGGAACAGAATGAGTTTACCGTACTTCCTTGCTCACAAATGCTCCCAGTGGAGAATCGCTGGGCCCACCTCGATTGGGCTGTTCACACCATGGATCCTCAGCCAAAAAACATAACGCATCTGGCCAAGCCATTGACGTCGACATTACTCCACATCCCTGCAGTACCTTCCAGAAACTTATTGTCTCCTTTTCTGCGTGTCTCACAGTGTTCCATTCTGCAAAATGTGGTTATTCATGCTTTTGAGACAGTACAGTGTATTACAGATAAGTGTACCCATGATTAATCACTAAGTGAAATTTTGCAAATGTATAGTGTGTTTTGCTCTGTCATGCTTTTTTGTTATCCTGTCTTATCTGTCTCGTTTGGTTAATTTTAATGTAAGGGTAATGTATCCCGCCTACTGCAGTCACTAATCTGCAACAAAGCGCAGCAAAATATATGTGTGGACTACTGTTTACCTGCCATAAAAAGGGTTCCACCTCAGGAACTAACTCTCTACTTTCCACAGCTCAGCATAGCAGCAGTACCGCCAGTCTCTTTTTCCCTTACAGAATACGAAAAATTCAGCATTAGCAGATCGGACATTTGGCTTACCACTTAAACTCATGCAGTGATTGACATGTGTTCCAAATGTCTTTGTCATCAACAGATTATATTAACTTTAAATAACGCCCAAGACAGTGCACATCACATGATAGGGGACTGACGTCACGTCCGCCTGCAGCAGCTTAGCAGCACACCGCCACGCCAGATGGACGCACGGTAGCCGGCGCATCCCGGCAGCCATCTGTCCGCCATCTTCTTTCTTCCCACAGCGCAGCAGCAGATGACAAAGCTGCAACTGTCCCGCTCAGTAAAGAGACTTCACTAGCTTCAGGATTATAAATCGCAATCACAGTTCCAGCACTCTTACGTTAGGCTATAGCGGTAATGGGACATCACATTTTACGGTGAAGAACACAGCTAGCTCTGCCACGATCACAAAACTACGTCAGCTGTTGCAGGGTGTTATTATTGTTGAAACCACTGTGCCTCCTGCTATTAAAGGTAAACGTGACAATGAGAATGTTCAAAACATCTCTGAAGTGTATGTAGTGCATGGATCGAGCTATCATCATCGTCGTCTCTGAAATGCATGTAGTGCATATATCTAGCATATCATCATCACCCAGTACATGAACAATACAACTAAAATCCAACATCTCAGTAACTGAGTAGCTGGAAAATGAACAGCACATCCCAAAAGTGTAGCGACCAAAAAATGTATCCTATATTCAACAATATAACATTTATTTTTTAGTCAGTATAGTAAGTCGTTTTACTTTGTATGAAATGATCAACAGTCAGTCATTCATAGCTGAAAGTTGATGATCCGTCACACAATCCCCTTAAAAGTCTTCTGCGTTACCTGGCCTATCCACTGTCTCAGTGGTCTTCTTTGCAACCTTTTACCTTCGACTTTGCCTTGGATGATCATCTTTTGCAAGTTATTCTCGCGTCGTCGATTTATGCGATGCGCTGTAAATAAATACTGAGAGACCTCCGAGTTCCTGACGGATTTATTTATTGGCCTGTCTGTTCATTCATGATATTCCCAGCACCCATATGTCCATGATTCAAAAGCATCAATTATTTTGCGGTCCTTTTCAGTTATTGTCCATGTTTCAGCGTCATAAAAGGAAACTGAAAACACAAGAGAATTCACCACTCTCGATTCAGTATGTCTGTTCCGACTCATTCCTTCCAAATCAGCGTCAGTTTAGATGCAGCAGTCCTACCCAGAATAATACTAGGTCGTATTTCTAGTGCAGAGCCACCCCCTTTCTGAACCACTGGGCCCAGGTAGAGAGAGTGATGAACTTCTTCTTAGTGTGACAGCACATTAGTAGCTATTCAAATGGTTCAAATGGCTCTGAGAACTATGGGACTCAACTTCTGAGGTCCCCTAGAACTTAGAGCTGGTTAAACCTAACTAACCTAAGGACATCACACACATCCACGCCCGAGGCAGGATTCGAACCTGCGACCGTAGCGGTCTCGCGGTTCCAGACAGCAGCGCCTAGAACCGCACGGCCACTTCGGCCGGCGATTAGTAGCTGTTAATGAATCATCTCTGTCAATTATCATGATGTTGGTCTTTTTCCTTGTTAACTGACAATCCAAGTCTCTCACTTTCTTCCCTAACTCAATCCTACATGGTAAACTAAAATATTTACGTAGACAGTTAGCAAGATAGAGGTGGACAATACTGATAGATAACTACAAAGCCTGTATGGTAGCATCGTGCTACAATATTGCCAACTGTCCAGATTTGAACATTCAGGTTAAATGGCCATCACCTGACAAAAACTGTATGCCAGGGCTAGATCAATGCAGTATGTTGAAGTTGTCATACTATTTCTGAGTAGTGACTTATAATACAGTATATTCTTCTCTGTCCTGAGTACAGATTTAGTGAAAGAAAAGAGTATATTGGTGGTCAATGAGATTTTTTGGTAAAAAATATAACGAAAATACTAAATTAAAGAAATACTGTGAGTCACCGGAATATTAGGTCATGTAGATACGCTATTCGAATGACGGTTGCCAGAGATTCCTTTGAGGGATTTTATTTATAAACTGACAACTGAGTTACAGAAATGTATTTGTGTAAGAAACACAAAGTGATATTTTGTTATCATTCCTTGAAGAACAATAATTTTCTTCGTGTGAACGGAATTGAAACACATTATTGTGTTGTAACTTTTACAGAATGTTGTACTACATCTCAATGTGCCACCGGTACGTGATACTACCTTTCCACGTAGTCACCAAGTCTCTGAAATCAGCGATCGGAACATTCTAACAATCGTTCAATTCCTCGACGCCAGAAATCCGCTCCTTAAACATTGCAGCCATTCGAAAGCCACGGTTGGAAGTTTTTCACGGTCTGAAAATCTGCTGTTGCTTAGAATCAGTTAGTAGATTCCCTGGGCATTGTTTTCTGTGGGCCATTTGACTGTCGATGGCCTCCATCCCCTACCTGTATTATAAATGTCTGTGGGGCCTGGATCCAACTGTTGGCACTATTCAATTACGGCGATTTTGCGTGCTTCCTCCGCTTACCGCAAGAATTTCACTGTGAGGTTACGTGCAATTTAGACGTTTTCTCCGCAAGAAGCGTACTGAACGTGAACTTCAGCTGTCGAGCACGTTTCCAGTTTCCCAGCAATTTCACTATCACAGTGTAATGCAAATGTTATCAGTACTGAAGCACAACTCTGTTACGCAGGATGCCCAGAACATGCTCTTCCTTCTGACATGATGTTAATGTGGAACGAAACGGGTAGCTTACTTTCTGAGGTCCCTAGGATATGGTCTGGCAGCTATTTCTTTATGGAACTGCAAAAAGCGGTTCCTTTTTTGTGAAAAAAATGTATATCTTCCTTTTAGTGTAAAAAGTGACAATGTGAAGTGTTTGGTGGTCAGATTCTTTTATCAGTAATCCAACAATTATTGAAACATTTGGAATGTTCATGTAAAATACTACACATAAAACTTTGGATATTATCTCGTATTGAGGATTAATCATATTGACGACAGCGTTACATGTTTGGCAAGATCGTTCATCAGTTCATCTGGAATCTGACATCCAAGAAATGTACCACAGCCATTGCCAAGGAACTTTCGTGATACAGAAGGTTATGTCGATCCTCCTAGCTGGTTACATTAATCTCACATTGCGCAAGGAATGGTGGTCTTACTCTTATAGACATCAGACATTCACCAAGACACAAAAGGAATTAGTGGGACTGTAAAATATGTATAGAGTTACAGGAGAGAAGAACGGTACAAATAACGCAGAAAACTGTGAGCATTGGAACACTATCATAGTATAGGCCAAGAAATGGGCTCATATGTATTTTGATTAAACATTCGGTAATACTAAGTATTTGTTAATTTGAAACACTTGCACAGTAATTTCTTCTTTTCTCACTTTTAATCAGTTAAATTCAGTTATTGTAAATTAAAAAGAAATACCTTGTTAAAAAAGTTGCAATAACACGGTTATGTGGTTAACACATGTAATCATGTAACCTCAGATAGTAGTAGAAACTGAAGAAAAGTTCGAGTGGGTACCTATTAGGTAGTGAACTTCATATGTAGGTAAATTCAATAAGTAAGTAATAATATGTTAAAAATCAGAAAATCATTTCTCTGAACATCGACACAACTTTAAAGAGTAACAATTATTTAAAAACTCTTAACCTGCTTTATTTTCAAGGTAACAGAGTTACTTATATATCTGCAGTGTATAAAGAAATAAATTTTCTGTAGGAGATGCTGGGAATTCGTAGTAATTACTTGTAAGTAAGACGCAATGATGCTAGATGAATTACTTTTCTCATGCAGACATTCTGGCGAGAACGACGATTATCAGATCATCGATTACCTCGACCCAGTGCTCTACACAGACTGTGTTTGGTCTTGAAACAAACAACGCTAACAGTTTTCACTAATTTGATGGGCGTCACAGTTGATGCACAGCGAGAAAGATAAGGGTTAATCAATATTGCCAGAGCCATACTGCAGTCAATAGCACTCTCCTCATTATGTAATGCAGCTTGCTTATGGAGCCACAGATAATAAATAGATTTCCTGCATCAACACCGCAACATATATATTCTCTTTCATGAAAGTGAAGAGGAATATGTATAACTTCGCTTATTAATAAAATAATAAGAACAAAGCACTAGGACACTATCGGGTTCGCAGCTCATGTGATACATGGGTTATGTTTCTTTGTAGCAGAATGTTAATAAAATAATAAGAGCAAAGCACTAGGACACTATCGGGTTCGCAGCTCATGTAGCACATGGGTTATGTTTCTTTGAAGCAGAATGTTAATTCTTCTCTGCAAACTTTTTTTAGCATAATTAGTTTCTAGTAACAGAGAAAAATCAGATCGAGACACAGGCAAGGTCACGCGCGGTAATTAAATGATTACATAACTGACCGGCTACTGTGACCGAGCGGTTCTAGGCGCTTCAGTCCGGAACCGTTCTGCTGCTACGGTCGCAGGTCGAATCCTGCCTCGGGCATGGATGTATGTGACGTCTTTAGGTTAGTTACGTTTAAGTAGTTCTAAGTCTAGGGGACTGACGACCTCAGATGTTAAGTTCCATAGTGCTTGGAGCCATTTGAACCATTTGATTACATAACTGTGTAATGATACGTCTTTCCTTTGATGTTCTTCCCAAGAATTACCTGCTTTATGTCCCAGGTTTCTGGCATTTGAATTGCAGTATACGAGTATAATTTTCCTCCAATTCTGCGCCGTTTTCGTCCCATACAATACCTGATCAAAAGTATCCGGACGCCTATTAGTAGACTTGTATATGCTTTGTGCCCTCCTTTCGCCTTTACGGCTTGTACTCTGTTGCGGACGCTTTCAATGAGGTATCACGAATGTCTGTGGCGGAGTTATAGCCCATACTTCCTCAGGTGCTGAAACCAGAGAAGGTAATAATGTAAGACGCTGGAGTCTGAAGTGAAATCGGCGTTTTAACTTACCCAGAAAGCGTTCCATAGGGTTCAGATCAGGAATCTGGTTACGCCAATCCGTTTCAGAATCGTAATTGTCCAAAAACCATTGCATCACAGATGATCCTTAGTGAGAGGGAGCACTGTCGTTGTGATCATCGGCCCTCTACTGCATACAGTACTGAATGTTATAAAATGTGTCCATATCGTTCCACATTTAAAGGCTACTGAAGGACAATAAGGGGACCACATTCTAACCATGAAGAACTCCTCCATACTGTAACACCACTTCTTCTGTACTTCGCTGTTGGCACTGCCCATAACGGTGTAACGCTCTCGTGGCAATGAGCAAACCCAAACACTTCCATGGGATTTCCCCAGGGTACAGTGTGACTCATCACTGGTTTTCAGTCATCCACTGACCAGTGGCATCGCTCGTAACACCATCTCATACCATTTGCTACAGAAATTTTTTACTTTTGAAGAGCAGCCCGACCATTATGCCAATATTTTCGGATCGCTATGCACGGTAATTGTGCTAGCTGGAATGCTGGTGGAACTTTGGTACTAACTGGAGGTTCCCTCCACTAATTTTATCCAATTTTTACTACCACCCTCCCCAGTGCTCGACGTTCACTGTCGGTACATGACCTCTGCCCAGCCTTGATTTAGCTGTGGTTGTTCCTTCACACTGCCTCCTCACCATCTGTCACCAACAGTCGACCTGCTCAGTTTTACAAGGGATGAAGTAGACCTGTGGAATTTGTTGCCCATGACTAGTCAACATTCGAAGTCACTGAACTCTACTGACAAATCCCTTTTGATGTCAGAGCTTCTCTACTAGGAACGTAATACTGTCCAGCTCCTTTTCTACTGATGAGTATGCTTCTCGGGACATCTAGTGTTCGGTTGCGCATTACATAGAAATGTCTGGATACTTTTGATTAGATAGTGTATATGTTTGATCCCTCATGGCACAGGAGATCTTAAGGTGAAGCATACCACTAAGGCACACATTAATAGTCCGACTGATGCATCAACCTGCTCTCTGACACGTCTGACTGTCTGTGGAGACAGGGGAGTGCTTGGTGGACATTATCTCACTGAACTAATGGATTGTATGCTGGTAGGAAGTGGTTGGGGCCTGCAAGTAGAAGTCTACCGAACGAGCCAATGGACCCGGAGAACGGACTCGATTGCGAAACCTACGCTCACACACAGGTGAAAGGAATGGCGAGACCCAGTGAATGGTTTAGACTGGTCTCCCTTTCTATAAGGGCCTTAGATATGAGGGCCTTAGACGATGTCGCCCAAGGATTGTAAACATGAGTGTGTGACTGTGGAAGGCTGCATGAGGTGGGCAGATAGAAAGCAAAGGTGGCCTGGAGGGGAGATTTAACAGGCCAATAACGGGCGAGCAGTCAGCGAGTAGCCAGCTGGATCAAGGTGCTGAACAATGGCAGCATACGTAAGGCGTGAGGTCTGCTGGCTGCGACGTGAAACGAGTAGCGATCACTTTCGTCCACGTTCTGGGACGTCTTAATTGAAAGCTGTATTTATCTCCTTTGGCCAAATAATTCATTTGTATTATCACGAAAACCCAACAGCCTCGTATTTGCAACCAGTAAGTAAGTACAGAATTTATTTATATTATCAGAAAAAAACTCACTGCCCCATGTTTACAATCGTACGCTGGCATCAGCTAAGATGTGGGCCTTTCTTTATGAACCCATGGAGCATCAATCTTTCTGACTCAGTCTGTCTCAGAAAAGCACAATGGCTTTCCATCACATCCTGTGTACTGAAACATACAGTATGATTAAGTTGCGTCTAACTATGGGTTTTATGCAAGTCGTAACCCTCGGTCCTTTTACAGGTATACGTCTTGGCTGCAGGCTTCAGTTTTCGACTTATTCGAGGAAAAGGTACGAAAGTTACCTTCAACTCTGATTTTCTTTAGTAAATCAATAACTGTGGCACCCAGTAAAAGCGTTTCTCTGTAAGTGACCCGTGGTCTAGGGAGCAGGCACGATAACTCAGCGTATTCAGTCAGAGGGTTAGCTACCTTTTGTAATAAAAAAGTTGAGTTAATCTACCAACCATGAACTTCAACAAATATCGTAGTACGTCCGCCCCGAGCAAATACAACGATCACTTACGAACAAAATCAGATTTGTTAAATTAAAAATGGGGCTTAGCGACTTTGCTTCATGATCAAGACGTCTTTGGTCCCTGGTTCGAATCCCGCCGCTGCTTAAATTTTGATAAATAGTCAGCACTGGCGGACGAAGGCTTCTGGCATAAGAAGTCACCCTCATTCTGATAGTGGCCTCGTTAAAGAGGACGGAGATGCGGACAGAGTTTCAGGGCACTCTCTTGTCCTAGGAGTGGGAAACTGCCCTTAAAGGCGGAAGAATCAGCAATGATCAACGGCATAAGACTGCAGAAGGCAATAGAAACCACTGCTTTAAAGACACGTAACGTGTATCCACAGGACATGTGTCCTGTAATTGAAGAAGTGTCATGATGATCAAGATTCCGGAATAGTCTCCCATTCGTATCTCTGGAGGGGATTGTCAAGTGGGAGGTTACCATGAGAAAAAGATTGAATAATCTACGGTAGGATAACGTTCTACGAGTCGGGGCGTTGAATGTCAGAAGCTTGAACGTGGTAGGTACACTAGAAAATCTGGAAAGGGAACTGCAAAGGCTCAATCTAGATATACTAGGGGTCAGTGAAATGAAATGGAAAGAAGACAAGGCTTAAGGATAATATGAGTATAGGGTAATATCAACTGCACCAGAAAATGGTATGACAGGAGTAGGATTCGTTATGAGTAGGAAGGTAGGGCAGAGAGTATGCTATTGTGAGCAGTCCAGTGACAGGGTTTTACTTTTCAGAATCGACAGCAACCCAACACCGACAACGATGGTTGAATTATACATGCCAACGTCGGAAGATGAGGATGAAGCGATAGAGAAAGTGTATCAGAACATTGAAAGGATAACAGTATGTAAAGAGGGATGAAAATCTAATAGTAATGGAGGACTGGAATGCAGTTGTAGGGGAAGGAGTAGAAGAAAAGGTTACAGGAGAGTATGGGCTTGGGACAAGGAATGAGAGAGAAGAAAGACTAATTGACATCTGTAATAAGTTTCAGCGAGAGGTAGGGAATACCCTGATCAATAATTGCAAGAGGAGGAGGTGTACTTGGAAAACGCCTGGTGATACGGGAAGATTTTAGTTAGATTACGTAATGGTCAGACAGAGATACCGAAATCAGATACTGGATTGTAAGGCGTACCCAGGAGCAGATTTAGACTGAGATCACAATATGGTAGTGACGAAGAGTACGCTGAAGTTTAAGACATTAGTTAGGAAGAATCAATACACGATGAAGTGGGATACGGGAGTACTAAGGAATGACGAGGTGCGCTTGAAGTTCTCTAAGGCTATAGATACAGCAATAAGGAGTACAGTACAGTTGAAGAGGAATGGCTAAAAAGGGCCATCACAGAAGTTAGGAAGGAAAACATAGATAGAAAGATGGTAACTACGAAGAAACCATGGGTAACAGAAGAAATACTACAGTTGACCGATGAAAGGAGGAAGTTCAAAAATGTTCCAGGAAACTCAGGCATACAGAAATACAGGTGTCTGAGGAATGAAATAAATAGGAAATCCAGGGAAGCTAAGACGAAACGACTGCAGGAAAAAAGTGAAGAAATCGAAAAAGATATGATTGTCGGAAGGACAGACTCAGCATACAGGAAAGTCAAAAGAACCTTCGGTGACATTAAAAGCAACGGTAATAACATTAAAAGTGCAACGGGAATTCCACTGTTAAATGCAGAAGAGAGAGCGGTTAGTAATGGAAGCAAAATTAAAGAAAAATGAAGACACGTTAGTAGGAATTGTCGACCAGGAAAAAGTGTTCGACAAAGAAAAATGCTGCAAGATGTTCGAAATTCTGGAGACTTATACAATATATGAGTGGTCGACTAAGAACGAAGTGCTCGTATTAAGAAGGGTGTAAGACAAGGCTGTAGTCTTCCACCGCTACTGTTCAATGTGTGCATCGAGGAAGCAATGGTGGAAATAAAAGAAAGGCTCAGAAGTGGAATTAAAATTCAAGGTGAAAAGATAACAATGATGTGATTCGCTGATGACACTGCTATCTTGAGTGAAAGCGAAGAAGAATTACATGATCTGCTGAGCGGAATAAACAGTCTAATGAGTATACAGTATGGATTGAGAGTAAATCGAAATAAGACGAAGGTAATGAGAAGTAGGAGAAATGAGAGCAGCGAGAAAACATCAGGACTGATTTCACCAAGTAGATGAAGTTAAGGAATTATGCTTCCTAGGTAGTAAAATAACCAATGACGGACGGAGCAAGGAGGACATCAAAAGCAGACTAGCTATGGCAAGAAAGGCATTCCTGGCCAAGAGAAGTCTACTAATATGGAATATCGGCCTTAATATGAGGAAGAAGTTTCTGATAATGTACGCCTGGAGTACAGCATTGTATGGTAGTGAAACATGGACTCTGGGAAAACCGGAGCAGAAGAGAAGCAAAGCATTGAGATGTGGTGCTGCAGACGAATGTTGAAAATTAGGTGGACTGATAAGGTAAGGAATGAGGAGGTTCTACGCAGAATCGGAGAGGAAAGGAATATGTGGAAAACACTGATAAGGAGAAGGGGCAGGATGATAGGACATCTGTTAAGACATGAGGGAGTGACTTCCATAGTAATAGAGGACTGATACTAGTACTAGAGGACTAAAACTGTAGAGGAAGACAGCAAATAACTGAGGACGTAGGTTGCAAGTGGTGCTCTGAGATAAAGAGGTTAGCACAGGAGAGGAAGCAGTGGCGGGCTGCATCAAACCAGTAAAAAAAAGAAATTAACTACACTAAATTTCCTACAAAAATATCCTATCATTTTTGTCTGTACTTCTCTTAGTTTGCACATAGCGCGCAAGAGAATTAAAACCCATAGATAGGGGCAGCTGAATCACCCTGAATTTGAAGGCTGCTTCTGTTCTGTCTTCGCAAGTCATTATTATTTAAAATGGATTGTATATTGGTGAAAAGAAACACAGTATGTCCATAAGATTTTTGCATCTCATATGGTTTATCTTTGGCTGAAAGTAGCTTCGAGCAGTTCTCTGGATGCATGATTTGCCTACGCTTATTCAGTGACAGTGGACTCAGATCTGTTCAGCAAAATGAAGTACTGTGTTAATTACCTCTTTCTAAAGAAATCTTGTTTCCTTTCTAATCAGAATCATCCACTGAGTGCTGTGCATTCTTTTGCTGTATTCATAACGTTCCGTTTCAGTGTTTCGCCACTCAGAAAATATTTACCGCGAACTATATTAGTTCCCGTACAGTTCATGACCTTTAGCCTACACTTAACAACGAGGTGGCCTTGATTTTGTCCGTCACATTTGTCACTAAAGGTCTTAATACGCACAACAGCGCAAGTAAATATTTCAGGAACTTTTGAGAGAAACTATTTCTTGGCAGCACCAAAATAACTTATTCACCTACTCAATCCCCATTCTCAAGAGATGTTTTTTGTTTCTTGATTTTACTGACGATGGTGCCTGAAACTGTGATCTTCTAAAAAAATTTCAAGTAAAGAGTTCATGTACCGTCGATATTTATCACTGTGCACTTCATTGTTGCAATGAAATGATTACAAGAAGGAAATTCAGTTACCTCTGTTTCTCACCAAATAATACGTTTAAAATCAGATCTACTGCTACTTCTTTTTGGCGTTAGATCTCACCAACTGCTGAACTCACAATTTACCTTTCTCTTTCTCAGAAGACAAGACGTCCATACCCATTCAGTGCTGCACTCAACATCATTCACCCAAACACTACGCATATCAAAATTGGCTTCTAGGAATCTCATGTGACCTGCTCCCTCTCAAATTCCATTACGTTCATCGCACAATTTATTTAATTATTATTATTTATTACCTCCCCTGAACATACAAAAGACAATGTACATAATATTCCTACGACGTAAACAAAGCTTTGAGAAATTAAAATGTACAGGTCAATGTATGTAGCTGATTACCTTATACATCAGATTAAATCTGCATAAAAATTAACTTAATTGAGTCAATATACTGAGAATAAACTGTACATTAAGCAGAAATATAGCAATCACAGTAAATTTCACCTTGCTTTCATTTGGTAATGTCAGTGCTGAAGTCTGAATTTGTAGACTACGTAACGTTAAATGGCTTATAAGTATCTACTTATCCAGATATATCTTTGCTGTTTTGGAGAACAGCAATGCTCAGATTATCATTTCTTTATTCTGCATTAAATTTTCACATTAAAAAGAGTGCTACTGAAAATTGACCTGTCACATGTGAGGCAATGAGTCGTCTTTGCTTGCCTCTATTGCCACACGAATGCATATACAATTCAAGGCTGTGAATACAGTAGTATGCACTTGTTAGTGATAACTGTCATTTACTGTTACCATCGTTTTGATACATGGATGTCAATTACATACATAGATGTCTTCCTTTCCTGGTAGTTGCTAGTATTACCTCTTACGTTCACCCAGAAAGACCAATGTCGATCATACAATCGATCTGATATTACGTTTAATTTTCAATGATATACGATAAGCTCAATTACGTCTACAAGTACACTCTAAGAGCGGAACAAAAGACGCATGACGAAGGAATTAACGGAATGAAACGAAAATCGATATATGTGTACTACGTGTACAGACAAACTAATGATTACGACTTTCGAAAAATAAAACTGGATGATTTATTCAAGCGAAAGAGCTTCAAGAATTGAGCTAGTCAATAGCGAATTGGTTCTCCTCTGATCGCTATGCAAGCAGTTATTCGGCTTTGCACTAACAGAGTTGTTGCATGTCCCCTTGAGGGACATCGTGCCAAATTCTGTACAACTGGCTCGTTATACCATAACAGGCCCGAGCTGGTTGCAGAACTCTGCCCACAATGCTCGAAACTTCTCAGCTGGCGACGGGTACGGAAATCTTGATGGCCGTGGCAGGGTTTGGCAAGCAGGAAGACAAGCAGTAGGGACTCTCGCCGGTTGCAGGCGGGCATTTCTTGCCGAGATGTAAGTCCCTAACGATCTTGCATAATATTAAGGCAACCATTTGTAATGCATCACAAAGTTATATTCTGTAACAAAAATTTTGACCAGTGGCAGAAAATGATCGATGTACTCGTATGTGGCTGAAACAAGTAGCGACGTTTAAATTTTTGACAGCATAACTACACAAATACGTCTTTTCTGAACAATTTGGCGGATGTGGAGCATCACTGTGTTCAAATAATTCATTCTTTGATTGTCCTAATCACCTAGTGGTAGTGCGTCTACATTCCTTGTAACTTGCGAATGGGGGAATGGTGTTTAATAAATTAAATTGGGTGCTGGTCAAAGAGTCAGCTCCCAAAAATAAGATAATATTGTGTATGAACATAAATATAAACACAGCTGTCATAAATGACATGGTGTCAGCTATATAGCTATTGTGAACGTAGTAACAGAATGGAAATATTAATTCAGCTCAAAGATCCGTGATATCAGTAACTAATTCAGCACCTATTTGACAGGGCTGCACTATAACAGAGATGTAGTATCACAGTGAGAAACAACAAATAATATGATTCTTAAGTTTCTTCCGGCGTATTTGATAATCAAAATAGCCACGGGTATGCTGCCGGTGCCCGCATCTCGTGGTCGTGCGGTAGCGTTCTCGCTTCCCACGCCCGGGTTCACGGGTTCGATTCCCGGCGGGGTCAGGGATTTTCTCTGCCTCGTGATGGCTGGGTGTTGTGTGCTGTCCTTAGGTTAGTTAGGTTTAAGTAGTTCTAAGTTCTAGGGGACTTATGACCACAGCAGTTGAGTCCCATAGTGCTCAGAGCCATTTGAACCATTTTATGCTGCCGGTCTATAGTGTCCAACGGGCACAATATTTCGGCGATCATACAAGTCGCCATCATCAGGTGAACTGACGGACTGAGCTCCTGTGAACGTGCCGGCACGGAGATCCGTACGCTATGGCTGCTCAGAGGGAACTGGGTTCGGTCGCGACGGCGGCCGATTTAAATACCCTCCGCCCGCGGCGCGCTCCCTCCGCCGTCCGCGCCCCGCGCCACGGTCGCGCGGTCGAACAGATTGCGACGGCGTCTGAGATGACGTCGGTGTGATGGCTCTGTCCGCCGTGGTCGTCACAACTATACGTTTGCTCGATTTACTCTTGATTAACCCGATCGCTGGTTCCCAAGCCTTGCTAAGATTATAGCCACAGTCACGGTTTATGAGGTCGTCATTGGTGCGAATTTCGATGGCCTCTCTAACAACGCTGTCCCAGTATCTCGACGTCTGTACCAGAATCCTCGTGCGGTCATACTCCATGGCGTGATTTTCCCACAAACAATGTTCAGCGACCGCCGACTTGCTCGGATACATCAGTCGAGTGTGCCTCTGGTGTTCACGGCATCGATCCTCGACGGTACGCATCGTCTGACCAATGTACGACTTGCCACATTGACACGAAATCTGGTACACGCCGGCCTTCCTCAAACCGAGGTCATCTTTGGCGCTCCCCACCAGTGCACGAGTTTTATTTGGAGGACAAACACAGTTCCGACCCGGTGTTTCTTCAGAATGCGGGCGATTTTCCCCGAGAGTACGCCTGTGTATGGGATAAATGCAGTGCCTACCACCTCCCTCGTGACTTCATCCATTTCAACAGGTTGTACTGCAGTGGTTGGGCGGAGAGCACGTTGAATCTGCCACTCTGAGTAACCATTTTTTCGAAAAACAGTTCTCAGATGTTCCAATTCCTGGGGTAGACTCTCTGCGTCAGAGATAGTGCGCGCCATATGTACTAGAGTTTTAAGTACCCCATTCCTCTGTGAAGGGTGGTGGCAGCTGTCTGCGTGCAAATACAGATCAGTGTGCGTAGTCTTCCGATACACCCCATGACCTAGGGTGCCGTCAGCCCTTCTCTTGACCAAGACGTCAAGGAAAGGTAATTTACCCTCCGTTTCAGTCTCCATAGTGAATTTGATGTTGGGGTGTATGGAGTTTAGATGTGTAAGGAAGTCAAGGAGTTTATCCATAACATGTGGCCAGATGACGAACGTGTCGTCCACGTAACGGAAAAAGCAAGTAGGTTTCCATACGGATGACGACAGGGCTTCCTCCTCGAAGTTCTCCATGTACAAATTCGCTACCACCGGTGAGAGTGGGCTACCCATGGCGACTCCCTCCGTTTGTTCGTAGTATTCTCCATTAAAAAGAAAATACGTGGAAGTCAAGACGACTATTCCTCCGTTGGAAGCCCCGGCTGGACTCGTCTACACCCCTGAGGACAAGGCCAACGCCATCGCCGATGTATTCGAAGCTAATTTCGTCCCTGTGAACGACCCGATTGACGTCAATCACGTTCAGCGCGTGGAAGCGGAAGTCCAACAATACCTGGACCAACCTGCTGCTGCAGATGAGGACCAAATTCCGCCCGTCACGATGGAAGAAGTTCGGACATGCATCGCTGGTCTGAACACCACCAAGGCACCGGGGGCAGATGACATACCCAACAGAGCCCTGAAGGAACTTCCTCCGGCAGCCTATATCTGGCTGGCTGCAGTTTTTAACAACATCTTCCGGACGCTGACATATCCAGAGGCATGGAAACGGGCTACAGTTATCCCCATTCCAAAACCGGGGAAGGACAGGAAGGAACCGGCCAACTATCGACCTATCAGCCTCCTCCCTCATATCAGTAAGGTGTTCGAACGGCTGCTGCTACGAATAATCCGCACCATAATGGACCGACGGAGGATACTCCCACCGGAGCAATTTGGGTTCAGAAGAGGCCACTCCACTGAACAACAGGTGATCCGCGTTGTCGAAGACATCACCCTCGCCTTCAACAACCGGGAATACTGTGGGGCGGTATTCCTCGACATTTCCAAGGCGTTCGACAGCGTCTGGCATCAGGGGCTCCTGTGGAAATTGAAGCAGCACGGATTTCCTCGCTCCATGGTACAGCTGCTCGCATCATACCTCCGAGGGCGAACCTTCTCTGTTCGCGTTGCCAACTCCGCTGGCGTACATCAGGGCTCCGTCCTTGGGCCGATCCTTTACTGCATCTTTACATCGGACATCCCCACCTCCCCCAGGGTGGAAAAAGCTATGTATGCTGACGACACCGCCATCTACACGCGCAGCCGTTGGCCTCAGGCCATGCACCGCCGACTTCAGGACGCCTGTTCCGACCTTGAAGGATGGTCCCACAAATGGAGGATTCGCTTCAACGCTCAGAAGAGCCAAGCAGTCATCTTTACCAGAAGACGACCGCCGCCAGTGCCGGAAATTCGGTTATTCGGCGAAGACATCGCGTGGCTGCCCTCAGCAACCTATCTCGGAGTTGTGCTGGATCGTCAGCTCATTTGGCAACAGCACGTCACGGCCACCCGCAGGAAAGTGGACCAGCGCCTGGGAGCACTATACCCGCTGCTTAATGAAGGCTCCTCACTGTCAGTTGCAAATGGCCTCCTCATCTACAGGCTATTCGTCCGGCCGATCATGGACTACGCCTCCATCGCCTGGGGCAATGCTGGCACCCGCCACATTCAACGTCTTCAAGCGCTGGAGAATAAGGCCTTACGAAGAGTCCTACACGTGCACCCGCAGTTCCCGTCTCGTTACGTACATGAAGCTCTGCAAGAACCTGAGGTCCTTCGCAGATTTCAACAAAAAGCCAGACGCCTGTATCAAAAAGCCGTGGTCTCGGAAAACCCACTCATAAGGAACATCGGAGTCCCGTCAGATGTCCGGGACACATACCAAAGACCAGTCGCACTGCTCAACAGGTAATGCACCTGGCAGTGTCCAACCCACTGAAGTCCAAATGAATTTGATTCTATAATCCGCAAATAAAGATGACAATTTCCTACACCTGAAGTTCCATATCTCCTACCCAGAATTAGTAGTCAATGCCTTCGGGTAAATACTACCTTCCCTCAACCCCTGCCGGTAGTTTAGACGATGCGTACCGGTGCGACCAAACCAGGTTCCCTCTGAGCAGCCATAGCGTACGGATCTCCGTGCCGGCACGTTCACAGGAGCTCAGTCCGTCAGTTCACCTGATGATGGCGACATGTATGATCGCCGAAATATTGTGCCCGTTGGACACTATAGACCGGCAGCATACCCGTGGATATTTTGATTAACAAATAATAATTTTTCATAGTATGCTACAAAGTCTTACTTTGTTTTGTTACTGTCCAACTGCAGGCGTAGAACTCTGTCAGTGTCTGAAGCATGTCATGTTTTGGTTTCTGTTGGAGGAAGAGTTTCCCTGTCTGCCTGCACGACCATGAAACAATATAGTCCACATTTGGCAGCACTTGCTTTGCAACCTGTCCACACCATCGGCTGAGGTATACGATGTTCTGCAGGAAGTGGCGCGAAATCAGGAAGTGGTCAAGTTTGTGAGAGGATGCTGAATGGAACTGAGAGGCACCTGACCTGGTTTAATTTATGTTTGGTGGTGGTCTCTTGGAGTATTTGTTGTGTATCTCTTGCTTGGTATGTACTCATGTGCTCGGAGGGATAGGCGGTGGAAAGCTCATAGAATCCTCCTCTCTTGCTTGTCGGAATTCATATTTGGTCGGTGCACGTATATTGCGTTCCCTGGCATTCGTGTGAGCCACAATGAGAAACCACGGTGAGGGAATGGCCGGTCAAGCGTTCACCACTTCGATGTCCTTAGGCTGGTCTCAGGTGGGAGACACGATGTCCACTTCCATCGGTTCATCACAGGCTGGATGCAGCTGGAGACTGCTGCTGGAGACGCTTTTGAGGGGGGCAACTGCGTTGGAAAATCCTTCAGACACGGCTCTCAGCATGCAGATCTCTTTGTTCTCCAAGAGAAAACCTAGCAGTACCGCTTTCATGATTGTGAGAGCAGTGTGACCTGATTGGGCTTTCATGGCATATCTTGTAAGAACTATGTCCTGATGTAGTACTGGTAGTACCTTAGATGTAAGTTCTGCAGCAATAGCCGCTCATGTCTTGCCTGATTCTGAATGCACAAGAATGGCACCGTTGTATACTGGAAGTGCATGCGCCATGCAGTGAAAATTTTGCGCATTGTCTAAGGCTGAAGTTGTCTAAGTCTCCGAGCACATGTCACCAGCAAAAACATTTATAATCACTGAAGAAATTGACAGCCTACGCTGTTTAACTTCCAGCAACACCATTTATATTATATTTAAAATGACAAAGTTTTTCTTGCCATAATTGCAGAGTCATCTATTGATACGTCTGCTAGGTGCAGACCACAGCCGCGTTCTCTAGTAACAATTGTGCGTCCTTCCACCGGCAGCCCCACCGGGCGAAACTTACGTCACGCTGTCACCTTTAATAACTGTGAACTTTTTCGTTGGTAGAATACCTCCAAGTAAGACCCTCACGGAACGGTATCTGCCAGAATTTTACTTGTGTCCTTAGTGTCACAATCTGTAATATTATCAGGCGCTACTTGGCCTCTGCCTTTTTATGTTAGTATGGACTCGTCCAGTCATTCTAAAAGAAGGGGTTCCACTGCTGCCAACTACAAAGTATTTTTGGTTTGTTACACATTTCGTATCCGTCTGCCACGCTTCGTACTTTCCAGAAGTGGTAGCTTCGCATGCACCCCATTAACATGCATTTCTCGATCACTACCACCCCACTCCGGTCACTGACGGAGCTACCTCGCTTCCATCACTATTGAATTAAGATAGATAGTATGAATATTCCTGATAAAATTATATATAAAACTAAATAATCTTATATTTTCTCAGTGCTCTTTAATTAAGTTAACATATCCAATCAAGGACGTGGAGTACAATGAAAGTGGGCAGTGGACAGCCATACCACTGCCACTTCTCACATTCTCAGCAAAATACTCAGGGCAGCGTACAGACACATATAAAATTGTTGGAAGACGAAGAAAATACAACCACATTCATAACGAACCAGACTCGGTCTTGAATGACAGACTAGATTTAAGAAACCAAGTGTACCAACAGAATTTCATCCAACTCCTATGATTTTGTATTGATGGAGAGAATATCTATAGTACCATATTTGGTGAAGGTCGTCAATAAAAAAGGCCAATGAAATACTGTCCCAAAAATTCAAAAAATTTGTTTCAATATACCCACTGCTATGATTTTTAAAAGCGAAAAATATAAATAAATGTATATCTTTTACCATGATATTTTTGTAATAATAGACGTTTAAGGCGTAGAGGTAATCTATTACTGTACTGTTTTGTTCTTTGTCACAGACAATCAAATCACTACCTGATATAATGTCAAATGTAAACTTATGTATGCATCATCTAGTCTTTAGCTATGCTCATGGTTCAATCTGATACACAGTAATGAGGCAGATACCTGCGCTGTAGAGTAATTACAAAACTTTTCATCAAGTATGTAGACTCTGGATGCAATGTAACAGCTCATGTAAACCATAAAATCACGATTATCCTGTTATATTACAGTAAAAAAAATGCGAGTGATCATTGCTACCGGCTTGTGGCTAGTTACAGATTTTTCTTCAGTACTATTTAAGAAAACAGCACTGGAATTTACAAATATATATAGGGAAAGCTGTGGTATACCTGTAGAGGGCCTCAGACAGTATGATCATTTCAACCATATAACCAGAGTAAAGCATGATCTGGAAGAGTGCACCAAACTGCATACAAACGAAAATCACTGTTTCCAATATATAAAGCGCCCAATTTCTCAAGAGCACTATCAAACTAGAATTGGGAAGAAGTATGTGGAGAATGCAGGAATTGACTTTCTAAGCTTAGTGCACTGTTAAAAGCGAATTTTCAGTAGACATTAACAACAGTACAAATATCAGTAGCTAAGTCGAAGTACCAATATCAGTAGCAAAGTCGACTAAACATAAGTATTACGAAGTCTCGACATATATTTAAGTATCTCAGTTCCACAAAAGAAAAGAAGAATACAGTGAGACAGAATTTTTAAATGTTTATCACTTATAACAAAAGATCTGTAGATGGTAAAATTTAATTTACATGATACTTCCATATTCTGTGTGACACATGCAAAATC
This sequence comes from Schistocerca piceifrons, assembly GCF_021461385.2. Taxonomy (NCBI): domain Eukaryota; kingdom Metazoa; phylum Arthropoda; class Insecta; order Orthoptera; family Acrididae; genus Schistocerca; species Schistocerca piceifrons. Next base: position 570,300,669 of record NC_060139.1, on the reverse strand, counting down.
TAGTGCTGAATCATTGAAATAGGCACATGAAGACACTAGCTAAAAGAATTTAATTTAATTTGTATATTAAAAACTGAGAGTACTATAATATAAGGATTGTCGAAAATGTCTGAGAGTTACACACTGTTCCTGTGTACGTTCAGTTATTAGTTATTGAGTCAGTTACTAGTCATAAAATACACAAAACAGGCACACAGTTATCAAACTGGAGATAACTTGTGTAAGAATTAGTACCAAACCAGTAATTGCTCCTGTCTAAAAAACCAATTTAAAAAGTTTCTCGTTCTATCTGGACCATCTCTAGGACAGTAACCAATGAATTATTCATACTAAAATACATGTTTGTAATTATTACATTGACAACACTGTCGATGAACATGGAACATTAGCGAGGATTAACTTACATTTATCAAGAAAAAATAGAACAGAAGCTGAAATAATTTTTTCTACCAGTGAACCAAAGTATAAAATAAATTTATCAGGGAGAACAAAGAGATAAGATAAAGCAAAATACTGAAAATTGTCGTTCGTAGACACCTCTTAAATAATTCATAACACGCTGTTGAGAATTATTTAGGTAATACTAAATGATAAAATGAGTGCGTAATAAAACATGTGTATCGTTATACAAAATACGTTCATTGAACAAATCATTTCACTGATAAATAGTTGGTTCAAGATCTGGAACAGTCAATATTTATCTCTATATATCTCCCTGTGGTCTACGTTTCCTTTATTATGGATTGAAGCTGTCTCCGTTTACCAGTGCGACAGACGGAAGCTAAATGTAACTGAAAGTCGGAAGTACCGCAGTCTCTCTCTCACTCTCTCTCTCTCACTCACTCTCTCTCTCTCTCTCTCTCTCTGTGTGTGTGTGTGTGTGTGTGTGTGTGTTTGCATGCGTGCGTACGTGTGCCTGTGTGTGTGTGTGAGTGTGTGTTTGTGCAATGTGGGTATCAGCTGATGAGATGTGCAAGAATAGAGTAATATTAGCTTTGGCATTAGAGGTTCAGTTGTTTGCAATGATATATGTTCAATGATGTATGTTCTAAAGAGCACTACACACAACGTAAAAATGCTCGCAAAACTAGACATGTACGTAATTACATGTCTACATGTTTTTTTTGTCACTTATTATTCATGTTTACACTGAGCTGATGTGTATAGTTAAATGACAACTGACCTCTAAATAGTTAACTAAAGTATTATGTACTTCATATGCAACAAAATCTCGTGCTTTTGTCAGGCTTTGTTTTCATTTGGTCTCGTCTTAAGAGTCTCTCAACGCAAATAACATACTGCTTCTTAAATCATTACTTGTTCAATTGTAGTACCTTGCTCAATATATTCTGCAAAATTCCAGAGTAATTTGAATGGTTTATTTGTCATTTTGTACATTAATCTTTTCACAACAACGAAAACTTGCATACAAACAAGATGCTTTTCTTCTCTAAAAGTCGCGATCTACGAAGTGAAAACTATTATTCCTTTAATTTGCATGAAATATAAAATGTAACATAGAACATTCCATCATGTCTAGTTTTACATGCTATAATAGTTACTGTAATTTATTTACTACCCCTCTATGAAAGGAACTAACTTATACATTATTCACTGAAAACTTTATCTTAATATATTGTGTGCTCCACAATATAGCCAACATCTTCCATCAGGTACGTGTCACAATGATGCGTTCATAACATCTGTGATCATCTTTTAGGACAATGTGAAGCCGTTACCATCCAACATAAATACTTTTAATGTTGAAATAAATTGGCTGATGGATATTGTGAGAAACCGACTACGTTACTTGGCAGGATACTCGATGACTATAAAATGTCTACGAAAGGCAAAGCTTCTACGACCTTTACAGGATAATTGCTCCTGCTGAGGGATTCCAAATTATCATGTCATAACAGGTGACGTCAAGTCTACGCCAAGAAAGGTGTCTCTAGTGGAACAACGTAGCAGAGAACTGATTAAATAAGTGATTTTGAAGATAATCGGAGAAATACTTCTAATATCTCGGAGAAATATGCTTATAAAAGTTTTGAAACTCTTTTCAAAACCAATATTGACCTATTACCCACATACCTCTCCTGTAGCTGTAGTGAAGAGATAGTCGTACGGGTTCTTTTCAAGATCCTTGAACTGCGGTAACGAGGAATGAATACGTTTTGATAGACCACGTGGCTGACACTGTACTGTTTGCCTCTAGTGCGAATAAACTTCAACAGAAAGTGGACGTATTTAATAAAGCCCTTTCGAAGATAGACTTCCAATACAACTGAAATAAGTCTGTGGTCTGGGCATCCGCAGCCATGGTAGTACATTTTGTAGCAAGAACTGCATTTTGAATTAGATTTATTAAGGGACTACTGGTTTCCTGGTGTATACGAACATCAAGAGATGCATATCTGAACAACAAGAAATAAACAGACCAAATATTGAAAAAGAGGCACCAGACCAAAGCGAATGTATCACTGAGGAAAGAAGGAGAAAGCTTACCAGAAAATCAACACAACACTGTGGCACAGCAGGGAGTTCCAGCAACCGTGTGTGCAGAGAGTGCAGAGTGTGCAGAGAGTGTGCAGAGTGACTGATGATTGCTATTATTCAACTTGGTAACTCTGTGTTGTGCTGGTTTTTTGTTTAGCGTTCTGCTTGTGCCCTCGATGAAACATTACTTTCGCTCTGGTGTCTCACTTTAGCATAGGCGCGTCCTTGTTACACAGCATTGGACGTATTATGTCATCCAACTTTTTATGCGCTGACTTTTCGGCCTACAGAGATTATGGTTTTAACTATGAAGGTTGGGCCTTCTACATCGTCCATTATGTTTTTACCATTAATTAATGTTTGTAAGTACACCAGTGTTTTTTATCTTTTCTCTTAGTGAGGTGTTTGTGGCCCTGGAATTACGTAGATGTATAGGGGTTCAGTCACTATCATTGGATATATCTTGTCGTTTAGATTTGTCCAGTTTTTTATTCATTAACCATCTTCCCTATGAACTTCACGTTTTTAACCAAGCAGGGTTCATCATGTTTGAACATTTGCAGAGGAAGTTTGCAATCAGTGTATATTACAGATTTTTGGTTGTGGTGGTGAGAGATTAATTTGGAAAGTGAAAAATATTTAAAAATTAAGCGTTATTCAGTTAGAAATGGAAAGCCGTATGTTGAAAATAAGTGAGTGAGAGAGGATAACAAACAAGTGAACCAGAAAAAAGTGTTTTAAAATTTTATACGTAGATGCAGTCATGACCACAATGAGAATGTAGTAAAGTTAAGTGGGATTTGTAGCGAAGTGAACAGTCTGGAGGAGAGCCGAAGTTCTTTGCCAGATCCTAAGAGATGAGACTGTGGATGATGAGTGAATGGGCTGGTATACGACATCTGAAAACATGCTGGAAACACATGTACGCTATAACTTAAGACGAATACGCTGAACACATGTGAGAGAGGCTTTTATTTAGCAGAGGACATTGTCACGATGATAATGATGATGGTGATATAACCATTTTCTACAGTGATAAGCGCAAATTGGTTATGTGCTGTTACTGTTTTGTGCCACAAGAGGCGTTCACTCTGTGTTGACAGTTGTATAGGCACAGTTATACCTACCGTACCAGTGGTACACAATGTGTAACTGAGGAGGTATGATTACTGTCAAGATCGTTTGCTGTCAGTAAAAACAATCCTGATATGAAGTTTTCTCTAAGCGTAGAAAACTTTCATTGTCTCTACGATTTTCACTTTGTGAATATTTACTTAGAAATCTCCTAGCACTTAGATTCATCTGCTATGACGAACTGTGACAAAAATATAAAGTAGGATATTGCTTCTTTTCATCGGTCAGGCCAACTAATACAGCAATAAATTAAATTTACAGATAATACTTGTTATTCAGCGAAGACCGAACTGACCCAGTACAATTAGGTATGTGGTGGCAGCAGAAACAGCAGACACCAACACTCTTCTGTCAATGGGCAGCAGTCCAGATGCAGTGAAACATATTGCCGGTCCACGTTTTATCTGCCGTAAGAAGGCCTCCACCTCCGGAACCGTTTCTTCAATTCCCACAGCTCGGCGGAGCAGCACTGATGCCTGCACCTCTTCGTCTTCCAGTATGGAACAAGACATCGTCAGTGCAACCAGGTCGAACAAATGGTGAACCAGCCAACACAAAGAGTAACTCGTGGATGGAGAGATTATCATACTTTCTGCCCGATTTTGTGCCTGCGACACTACGAGCAGCTCGTAACTACCATAAATGATGCCGACAACACTGTACATCAGATGGAAAGTGACTGCTGGTGACACGTGCGCCTGCAGCAGCTCTGCAGCGCGCTGCAGCACCAGATGGACGTGCTGCAACCGCCGCAGCCGCGCAGCCAGATCTTCGCCATTTCCTCTCTTCCGCCAGCCCAGTAGCAGCTGAGGCAACCCTGGCCGTCCCACACATGACAACGACTCCAGCAGCTGACCGTTCAGTGTTCTGAAGCGTGACCACAGCGCCAGCACTGAACAGACAAACTGAGAAGTCAGCATGATGGAGCAGAACATATTGTATGACGATATTAACTGGGTTATAGTGAACCCCCTGTATCTGTTGCCGACAGTTATTTGTGTTGCGACTACAGTGCTTCCTGCAATTATCGTAAGAATGGTCACAATATAATGTCCTAATTTCTTTGAAGTGTAAACACTAATTGGAGATAGCATACCGTCAACACCGTGCAGTGCTTCTAGGAAACTACTGAAATATTTCAATTTGTTCAGTGAACACATAAAAAAAGCGCTGCAGAAACGGAGATAATAAACAGTTTTCATCAGGAAGTCAGTGAATATTATTTCCTTCGAAATACTACTGTAATGGTTTTCAAACGCAATGTAGAAATCTATAATAAATATACTGCAACTCAGCAAGAACCAAAGTGATGATGTTGTCAGGAATCTTCGTAACCACTCTGACAGTATTTTTCTGCAGTTCATCTGTATACAACAACTTGGAGCTATTCCCATAAACTGCCAAAGCCTGTAAATCACTGCTCTGCACAAGCAGAATTTTACATGTATCATCTTAGAATTAAATGTTATTTTTTTCATCCACAGATCATAAAAAGTTCGCTCATACAACTCTGAAAAAGTATTTAATTTCCCACTATTCTCTTGTAGAGCTTCCCAGTTGGAGGCATTGTGTACATGGCAACTGTCTCTTCCATTGGATACGAACACTGAAGACATGCAAATCTAGCTGATGAGGAACTGCTTCATCAGCATGTAAGGCCTTGATGAAATGGAATTTTCGTCATACCTCAACTTTTTAAGCTGATCACTTTTGTGTCATAACAATAGCCCACTTACTTTAATTACTAAATTCTGATTCCATTGAGTTATGTGCCAGTGTGTGGCAGTTATGGAAAAACAATCGTTCAAAAGCAGTCACAGTTATTACTGAGATGGAGAGATTACCAGATAACATTTTCTAATACAGAGCTTCTAACTTAATTGTCTTCCACTTCAATAAAGTCGGTGTTAACATTAGGTTGTAAGAAAAAAAAGCAGAAGACCAATATCTGCATTGTTAAGCGAAGCCGGCCGGTGTGGCCGTGCGGTTCTAGGCGCTTCAGTCTGGAGCCGCGTGACCGCTACGGTCACAGATTCGAATTCTGCCTCGGGCATGGATGTGTGTGATGTCCTTAGGTTAGTTAGGTTTAAGTAGTTCTAAGTTCTAGGGGACTGATGCCCACAGATGTTAAGTCCCATAGTGCTCAGAGCCATTTGAACCATTTTTTGTTAAGCAAAGCAATGAAAACACGAAGTCAAACGCCATTAACAAGTTGTGAGACTGCATACAATCAATTTTACAGCTGCTTTTTGTAATCCAACGGATGCAAATACGAGGGCTATCCACAAAGTACATTACGTTTTGGAATTAAAAATAAATAAAGTATTGGAATTTTTTTTTATTATATACAGATGAAAGCCACACTTAAATACTACTTTTCTACATAGTTGCTATTTAAATTAGGGCACTTATCGTAGCGATGGACGAGCTTGGAAATTCCTTCGTCGTAAAATTCGGCCGCCTGCGCCGTCAACCACGTGGCGACTGTCTTTTGGGACAGAAAAGGTGTGATTTTTGTGGATTTCCTGGAAAGAGGCACTACAACAAACTCTCAAAGGCGTTGCCAAACTCTGCACAACCTCAGAAGAGCAATACAAAACAAGCGCAGGGGAAAGGTGGGCTCAAAGATCTTGCTGATTCACGACAACGCCCGGGACCACACGGCAAATGCCACTCGTGAAGTTCTCGAATCTTTTAAGTAGGAGTGGTTTCCACACCGGCCGTACAGTCCCGACCTGGCACCGAGCGACTTCCACTTATTCCCGACAGTGAAGAAGTGGTTGGCTATGCAGCGTTTTGATGACGACGCACAGCTTCAAGAAGAGGTAACCACGTGGTTGAAGGCGCAGACGGCCGAATTTTACGGCGAAGGAATTTGCAAGCTCGTCCATCGCTACGATAAGTGCCTTAATTAAAATGGCAACTATGTAGAAAAGTAGTATTTAAGTGTGGCTTTCATCTGTATATAATAAAAAAATTTCCAATATTTTATTTATTTTTATTTCCAAAACGTAATGTACTTTGTGGATAGCCGTCGTATGTTGTGAATAGCCTTTGTAGTAATTTTGTAATACACCTAGTCTATTGAAGTACATCACTTTACTCTATCAGATATGTTGAAACCTTCCCGTCTCCACTATATCTCTTTTGTTACCAACCTTCCCTTCTACAATAACCTATGAAACCTTCCCTTAGGATTTCTATCTCTTCCTTAATATGACAAGCGAAATCTTCCCTTTGAAATTAATTCTTTTTCTCAATAATAATAAGTTCAATCTTCGCATACAAATTTAAATGCTGCATACTAAAAGTGATTTGCAGATTATTCCGACAAAACATAGAATGTGTCGTCGTCGTCGTGGCCCTCAGTCGTTACCTGCAATAACCCAGAACTGTTCCTTACCTTCTTTACTGTTACTGAATCGCTATCTGACTGCTACATCGAACTGTGACATGAATATACTTCTTCAGTTTTACTATACTCTATTAGCTGCTGGTGGGCTGTCATAATAAGTAGCTGTATTTATTACCAAAGCTGACTTATTCTTTAATAGCAAAGCTGACGTTTTTCTTTAATTAATTTGACTGAAGTAATTCATAGTTAAACTTTTTCTTGACAAGAAGAAAATTTTGCAAAGTTGTACGTTGATGGTTTTTGGGGTGGATTATAATCAGTAATGTAATATTGCTGACAAAAATTAATTATATTCTGTAAACGATTCTTCAAATATTTACTGTTGGTAGTGAAATGATTTTAGAAACGTTCAAATGGGACTTACTTTTCACAATAATCTTACAACTAGCATTGCGCAAGCATACCTTCAGTAGTCTTGAGTTTCTCAACAAAAAAAAAAATCAATAATATTAGTTCCTCTTATGATAATAGTTAGCTGATATCTCTGTACAACCGTTTACAATCTCTTGTAAATCATAGATGGTGGCTGACAGGCACACCGCTCCTCTCAACCTCTCGCTTCATACCTGCTAACGACTCGATTCACATCTCGCTTACTACTGACTTCCTACGAACGCTAAGGTGCAGTCCCTCCCGCCAACAATGCTGTCTGGTGCAGACAATCCCTGCTACCATTACAAAATCTATCAATGCGTGGTCTTTCCCGCTCTTTTCTTAAAATATATACTTTGGTGCAGACATTCCCTTCTACCACAATTATTTCCAAAATGATAAATATTAATTATTCCTACATAATCCTATTAATAAAATATAAACATCTTTCATAAATTGTGGTTTGACAATAGACAATAGAAATATATACGTCTTACAATGTGATACGCCCGGTAAACCCGCTGGGCAGAACAGGTAATAGGATTGAGGAAAGGGTCAAGGGTGAGGTCAGTTTCTCCTAATTGTTATTTATCGTAACTTAATAACCGTTACAAACAAAGCGGCACATAGTCGGACCTTCACCAAATGCAACTCTTTCACGGCTAAAGGCCTCCTAACAAGAAATCTTAACACATCAACAAGATAGCGATAAAATACTTTAAAAAAAAACCAGCAAACATATGCAAAGTGCAATACAAAAGGCTGAGGGCCACAATTACATTTCAAAATTTTAGAATTTATTACCATAGACTTTTAAAGGCAGAAAGCTAGAATGTGTAACGACAAGAAATCTTAAAAATCAACAAGATTAAAAAGCAATTTAAGAGGCAAATCAAATAAAAAAAAGTATCACGGCTACGAGGAAAGCCTAAAGGCTAAGCAGATGTAACAACATATGCAAGGTGCTATACCAATGGCTGAAGGTCCATTGCACCATTGCACCGTATGACGTGGTTTGGGTAGTGGAAACCATCACTCAACTTTGACGATCTGGGTCTGTGAACTACGAAGCTCGTAGCGAACGGACAGCTCCACACATGCCCCGACACTGAGCAGGGGCTGCCAGTGGACCCAGTCGACTGCACCGCGCGGAAATAACTTCCCTGGTGCGCAACAACCGACCGACTGCCTCAGAAAGCCGACAACATTTAAAATAGCCGTCAGTGGAACTAGCACCAACTACACACACCTCTTGACAAACACTTGCACGAAAACCTGAGTGATACCAAACAGTAACTCAGTACGCACAAACATACATCGGGATCGATACACGCACACACAGCCGACTCATGAACGATCGGCGACCCAAAACGCTTCGTCCCGTTGGACAACCGAACGACGATCCACCAAGACCGTTGTCCGGCTCAAGTGATGTGTGGCGGCAATAGTCGGGCAAGCCATGTCGACTCAGACCTCGCTGCTGTTCCAACCCGACTGCCCTAGTGCCGCATTGCAACTTCCCATCTGGCGGGTCCAGACTGCTCTCCAGACGCGTTCCAACCGACTGGTGGACCCGAACTCGCAGTCCGAACTGCCCTGCTGGCACCTACCTACTGACTGCACGACAGACGACAACCAGAAAGTAATAGCAGTCCAATAAAGATACTACCAGAGGGGATATATTGATACGCGCTGCTAGCGCCAATTACGGCGAGGCAAGGCAGCAACTCAGCGACAATAGTAATTTAAATTAACGTAGTGAGGTGGAAATGCGTTAAAAACAGGGTGTAAAATACATTATGGAGGGAACACGAGCCACGCACGAAATATGGAAGAGGAGAAAATGTGAGTACCATTGTCAAGTTTTATTTTAGTTATAGTTTGTACATGGAACAGCAACGTATCAGTTAGAAATAATAACTTTCGATACTTACGTATTCACAAGACACCTCTCCATAGTCATTACATGTTTCAACCAACACTAGTCATAGAGCCTACGACGAAGGAAAGTGTCCCCATAGGAAGTGAAATGTCATAATTTGGCTGTTGGAAGACTGCTACTGTCAGTGAAGAATGGTTTGGTCTGCGTAAGTGTATGGTGTGTATGTAGTGTAACAAAGCTGTTTATCCAACAATAGAATCAAGACTATCAGTGAATACAGGTCCATCACAACGTGTTTCTGAGCAAACACTGGGATATGATTTGCCTGCAATAGACATTTGGGGCAGGACAACTCATAAAATTGCGTTACTGGCAATGAAAGATAAAACTGCAAACCTTCAGTTATCTAGACAACACACAAACTGAAGAGTGGCTGACTAAAGGGATGCAGTGGAGTTGAAGTGCCGACATTTTTGCGTTTTCTAAAGTGACGTTTTGGAGATGTTTAGAATTCCATGATGTGGGTCACTTATTCTGATTACCGTGAACATGAACCCGAATGTTTATTTCAACATTCTTGGTGCCCAAGCGATATTTTTCCTATATCTTCGTGATGAGTGTGCAGTGGACACTGCAGTTTTCCATGATGATAACAGCCATGTTAACGTGACTGCATGTAAGCGTTCCTGGTCTGGCGAGAAAACTTAGGCACACTATCGCACCTCGATCAGCCTTCTAAGTCACCCTAACGTAATTCAGTAGGAATAGTCTAGAGCTCGTTGGAACAATGAGTGAAACATGGCAGTCATCCATCCCCGCAGTTTGGTAGCTGTGTGGGGTCTGATCTTCAAGGAATGGTCACAGCTGGATGTTCCTCAGCTACAAATAACTTGGACTCACTGTCTCTCGCAGAAGTGATGCCGTTATAATGGTGTTAGAGTGATGTCTGTGGAATCATAGAACGACACCCCTCCCAGCGGCATCACTGAGTGGGTAATGGAAAAGCATGTTTCCGAGAAATCCAATAGCATTCGTGCAGGAGCCAGTTGGATCCAATGACGCACAACTGCTGAGCCATGCCTTCAGCAGCTCCGACTACAATCGCCTTCTGCCGCCACGATATAGGATGAAGGATGGCTGGCGTCACTTACGTGGCTCAGTCTCAGACGCAGTCTTCAACAGTCTTCAGTCTTACATTAAATGGATTCGCAGTTGCGAATATGGATAACCATCAGCTCTATAATGCAATGATGACCATCTGAGCAGTTCTCTTCGGTTGTTCGCAGATGATGCTGTAATTTACCGCGTAGTAAGGTCATCCGAAGACCAGTATCAGTTGCAAAGCGATTTAGAAAAGATTGCTGTATGCTGTGGCAGGTGGCAGTTGACGCTAAATAACGAAAAGTGTGAGGTGATCCACATGAGTTCCAAAAGAAATCCGTTGGAATTCGATTGCTCGATAAATAGTACATTTCTCAAGACTGACAATTCAACTAAGTACCTGGGTGTTAAAATTACGAACAACTTCAATTGGAAAGACCGCATAGATAATATTGTGGGGAAGGCGGGCCAAAGGTTGCGTTTCATTGGAAGGACACTTAGAAGATGCAACAAGTCTACTAAAGAGACAGCTTACACTACACTCGTTCGTCCTCTGTTAGAATATTGCTGCGCTGTGTGGGATCCTTACCAGGTGGAATTGACGGAGGACATCGAAAGGGTGCAAAAAAGGGCAGCTCGTTTTGTATTATCACGTAATAGGGGAGAGAGTGTGGCAGATATGATACGCGAGTTGGGATGGAAGTCATTATAGTAAAGACGTTTTTCGTCACGGCGAAATCTATTTACGAAATTTCAGTCAGCAACTTTCTCCTCCGAATGCGAAAATATTTTGTTGAGCCCAACCTACATAGGTAGGAATGATCATCAAAATAAAATAAGAGAAATCAGAGCTCGAACAGAAAGGTTTAGGTGTTCGTTTTTCCCGCGCGCTGTTCGGGAGTGGAATGGTAGAGAGATAGTATGATTGTGGGTCGATGAACCCTCTGCCAAGCACTTAAATGTGAATTGCAGAGTAATCATGTAGATGTAGGTGAAAATTTGTGCTGGGCTGGGACTCGAACCCGGATTTCCCGTAACCGCGAGCGGTCGTCTTACCATTTGCCTATCCGAGTGCGACCAGTGGGCAAACCCCAACCTCCATACATCGTCAAGCATGTGTCTACAACCAGCACTAGCACATGCATGCGTGTTCGAAGAAACGTTGCATAACACTTCTGAAAAACACAAGCACTGCAATGTCATATTTATCCGCTGGTAATGAGCAAGTGATTTTCAATTTAAATGTCTCTCATGTAAGGGAGGGTACACAAAGAATATACGAGTGCAGGTTGCAGACACATGGTTGACGACATATGGGTCTGGCCGTGAGTCGTGCTTAGGCTAATGGCAAGGCAACCGCTCGCGAAAAGTGATAAGTCCGGGTCCGAGTCTTGGTCTGGCACAAATTTTCACTGTCGTCACTCCATAATACAGCAGACGGTTGTACATATTCGCAAATGCGAATACTTCTGATGTATTTCTGGAACATATCCTTTCTGCGAAGTTCTTCAACGTCTCGTAATTTCTGTGGTAATAATACCCATACAAGAATGAAATTTATATTTGGCTTTAATTTTGCTGTGATGAGTATTGCTCGAAAAATGCCTTGTCGAACTGCAGATAGTTATTTAATTTGACGCACATGTAAACTCTAACAGTTATACAACAAAAGATATTTTTTTCGTGGTCAATTAAGTGGTCGGTAGCACACCATCGAAGTTCTTAATGAACATAAATTGATGGTGAATCTCACTTTTTAATCAAAAAACACTTAACTTTGTGTCAGGCACCGAACTGGTCTTTAAATCCACCATCTTTATTTCGTTTCAACTATCGTTTCCTTTAATTTATCCGTAAATGCAGCAACAGTTATTTCCAAATCCTGATGTCTTTCCCTACGCTTTGCATACAGCACCTGGACTTCCCAACCCATTTCACTTTCATGCGCCGCTCGTTGTCTCGCGGTAGCGTTCTCGCTTCCTGAGTTCGGGGTCCCGGGTTCGATTCCCGGCGGGATCAGACATTCTCACCTGCCACGAGATGACTCGGTGTTGTTGTGTCTTCATCATCATCATTCATCCCCATTACGGTCGGAACAAGGCAACGGCAAACCACCTCCATTATTAATTTGCCTAATACGGCGATGGGTGTCTCCCGCATCGTTCCTCTACGCTCTGTCAAGTAGCATGGGACTTTTTTTCAGTATTTAACCATGTATCTTCTTGCAGTGTAATTTATGTTCAGTTACCCTTTAATTGCAATATCGTAAAGATTCAAGACAAATTTTCGATTGTTTCTCTACATTCTTCCATAATTCTGGAATATTTCTCTCCAGTACAGCTAGTTGTTTCTTTAACAATTCTCTTTCTTTAACTCTCGGTTCCCTTCATCTTACTTTTTGCTTTTTCTAAATTGTATGCCGGCATAAAGTCCCTTTAACAGTCTCAAACATTTCGTTAAGCACATAAGCATATTCTGTCGAATCGTATCTTGTATATATGAAGATTACAACTGGTCTCGATAGAACAGATACCACTGATGACCGTGCAGCTTCTCTGTAATAAATGATAACTAATAGAAACACTCAGCTGCTGACAGGTGTTGTTGATATACCTCGATGGGGACTGCTGAAAATATGTGCCCGACCGGGACTCGAACTAGGGATCTCCTGCTTACATGGCAGACGCTGCACAGCCATCAATGGTATCTGTTCTTTAGAGAACAGTTACTACCTTCATATATAGTTCAATGGTTACCTGGCCATTGACCTTCGTCTGTGCGAATGAGCACAGGTTGCCCGAACTCTTAGTGGAAACGTCACCTTAGTGTGCTTGAATAATGAGTGGATGGGCAAATATCTATTAGAACATTGCGTATGTAGATTGTAGACAGTTGGGAATGAGGGTCTCACAGGAAGCGTGCAAGGGATAAGTCCCTGCAGTCACGCTATTCATCTGGGTCCTCAGTGGCTCAGATGGACAGAGTTGGGTTGGGTTGTTTTGGGGAAGGAGACCAGACAGCAACGTCATCGGTCTCATCGGATTAGGGAAGGACGGGGAACGAAGTCGGCCGTGCACTTTCAAAGGAACCATCCCGGCATTTGCCTGGAGTGATTTAGGGAAATCACGGAAAACCTAAATCAGGATGGCCGGACGCGGGATTGAACCGTCGCCCTCCCGAATGCGATGCGAGTCCAGTGTCCAACCACTGCGCCACCTCGCTCGGTAGATGGACAGTGTGTCTGCCATGTAAGCATGTTGAGTAAGCACAATAAGTGCCATCATCATAGCACCCAAATTGAAATACTGCCAAGTTACCTTAGTCGACGAAGAAACGATCTTTTTCTGCTTACATAAATGGTTTGAGTGATCGAAGACACAATCTTACTACCGAACATTTGTAACAGAACTTAGTCGTTTATGTTGACAATAGTAGAAAAATGTAAAAACAATTAATTTTGGTACAATGCTATTAATCAAAGGTAAATGCCGTTCAAAAATTTCGTGATTGTGTGTTGTTTTTTAAATAAAGTATTACGAAGTTTTTGAGCGTGCCCATCTGCGTGCAATATATCTGGAAGTGGGTCCTGTACAAATCCTTTGTTCTGCTGCGACTCACAAGCATCGCATCCGCTTGTGCTAGGCAATAATAACAAAGAAGGAACAATTGTTCAAACAAGGTATGTGTTCCCCTTTTGCAAATTTTTAGAAAATAGTCCTAGAAAGGCCCTCTTGCTAGCCTCTAACTGAAGTATTCAGAAAATGATATCAGCTTTCTAAATGTAACGATTTTTCGCGTGGCCGGTGCTCTTCCTCGTAACTGATATTCGCAGGTTAGACTTTCAGATATAATGCACACAGTAACTACCATGTTTTTTTTATTATTTGATCTTGCATATTTCAACACTTCTCATGCATTTTTAAGCATTTTTATGCGTATTTGCATGCATATTTTAAAGTTTTTATGATGCATATAATACGGTCTGTACAGTGAGTAATGTTCAAGCATTGGTCGAATGAAGGTTTGGTAAACTACCTGTGTCATCGATTGACTACGCGTCTTGACAATTCTTCTGATAAATCTGTCTGGAATCAGCCTGATCTGCGATTAGTTTTGTATGACCGTTCCAGTGCATAGTAGGCGATAGAGTAATCACGCAATAACGCATATTTCGCATGCTTTTACTCAATATGCTACATTTGTTTATCTTGTCGGTCAACTCCCAACCGCTGCATGTATCTTTGATCCTTATCGGGTCTTCGTGCATCTCATAACAATTTATACACTGGAACAGTATCAATTCTGATTAGCCACATGGAGCTTCCAGCGTTGCACACTAAGTCGTATAAGGATGTCCCTCCAAAGATTCATTAGGCGCATTTTCTCTGGTGTTTCGACAGATATTTGCAGTTTTGGATTTGCAACATGTAGCTGCAGTAATCCCAAACACATGCTACTCATCGCATCTTTCATGCGAGGCCCAACGTCGATGTAATGCGTCGGCTTGTTTCATCTTACAGAAAACATGATTTTTAAAATAGTATGTCACGGGCGCGTTCTTCTGGGCGGCCGCTAATTAGTTTTATTGACATATGTTAACAAGACAGTAAAACACGACCAATAACCAGCTCTCCGCTAGCGACGGCACCGTATTGACCCGCACAGATTGCTACCTACATGCAGAAGCGTGTTGCTTAGTCGCTGCTGGGGTACCTGTTATTGCTTGTGCTTTCCTGGACCTGCTAATATATATGGAAAAACGCATATCATACTAATCTGCTAGGGCTGTAAAGAATAGGCACGTAAATATCCGATTTAAAAACCATGTTGTTTGAAACTGGAAACAAATTGCCGCATTCCTTCGACCCTGGGCGTTGCATGAAACATGTGATGAGCAGTATTTATTGGGTCTGAAACCACCTACACGTTCCAAAAAGGAAATTGCTAAAACCTGCCAAAACACCAGAGAAAATGCGCCTGGCGACTCTTAGGAGAGACATTCAGAATATTCAAATAGTAATGGTCCTATAACACCTACTTTGAAGAATAATAATAATAAGAAGGAGAAGAATGTCTCAGAAGGATGTCGAGGTGTAGTGGTTATGATACTAGAGTGTTGCATGGAGTGTCGTGAGTTCAAAACTCACCTGAACTGTAAAATCTTAATTTATATATTCGTTTCGAGTACTTTCTAGAAGTATCCAAAAATGTCAAGAATCATTGTACTGGAATGTTCTGTGACTGTATATATACCATATGTGTTCTGGCCGGAGGCAGTTAGCTCCGCGCTCTCGTATGTGCAAGTGCTGAATAAACCTTCGTTAAGTGAAGTTAGTGTTCGTCATTTATCTACTTGCACCTTCTTCTACGTGACATTATTCTGGTAGAGGCGCTGGGTATTGGAACTTGTGATACCGCACATTATCGACGACACAGTGGCTCCCATCAGGCTATGACAGAGCCACCTTTTGCATGGCGAGAAACCCGAGTTCGAGCCCTATTCAACAGATCGCAATCTATCGGTGAGAGAAGAAGAAGAGGACGTTACGATGACAGGAACTGTGTGCCACCACACGAGACATCCTTCCGGGCTCTCTGGTGACGATGGACAAGATCCAAACAAGTGGCTGAAGGTATACGAGCGTATAGCCAAATTTAACAAATGGGATGAGACCGTGCGTTTGGCTAACGTATTTTTCTACTTGGTTCATGGTGTGGGTTCCTGTAGTCATGTCCTAGTTCATGAACCACGGGCAACGTATGAGTGGCCAAGTAAGTGGTCCCGACAGTCGGGATACCAGTTACTTTGGAATAAGGCTGGGCATCTCGGACATATTCTGAGTCGTGGTCACCTTTGTGCTCATACGGCAAAGACTACCAAATCCACCGGTTAGTCCCTCGGCCGTTAGGGGTAAAACCCAATGGGACTCGGGGCAAGTAAGCCTAGCAACCTGCTTCCCTGGTACTTTAAATATGATGCTGGCAACAATTTGAGCAAAATGCCTCGGACCTTTGGAGGTGACGGAGTCCCACCTCTAAGTGACAAACCAGGGACTCCTGAGATACGACTTGGCAAACAAATGGTAATGAGATGGGGAACTATTAATATCAATGGGGGCTACTCTGGGAAGAAGGTAGAGCTGGCAGAGGCTGCAAGTAAGATGGGGCTGGACGTTTTAGCTGTTAGTGACATTCGGGTAAGGGGTTAGAAAGAAGAAGAAGTGGGAGAATACAAGGTCTACTTGTCAGGAGTCAAAGCAGGAATAGCACAGTGGGGTGTAGGGCTTTACATCAGGAAAGAAATGGAACCCAGCGTATTTGCAATAAGGTATGTAAACGAACGACTGATGTGGATAGATTTGACAGTGTCTAGCAAGAAAATTAGGATTGTGTCAGTATATTCGCATTGTGAAGGGACAGATCAAGATAAGATGGATAGTTTTTATGAGGCACTCAGTGATGTAGTTGTTGGAGTAAAGGACAAGGAAAGTGTTCTGCTCATGGTTGATTTTAACGCCAGGATTGGAAATCGAACACAAGGGTATGAAAAGGTTATGGGTAAATTTGGAGAGGATATGGAGGCCAACAGGAACAGGAAACAACTCTTGGATTTCTGTGCCAGTATGGGATTAGTAATCACAAACTCCTTTTTTAAACATAAGAACATTCACCGGTATACTTGGGAAGGCAGGGGAACCAGATCTGTCATTGACTATATAATAACAGATCAGAAATTCAGAAAGGCTGTGAGGGACACACGTGTATTCAGGGGATTCTTTGATGACACTGATCATTATTTAATCTGCAATGAAATTGGGATTGTGAGGCCGAAAGTGCAGGAGGTCAGGTCCATATGTAGGAGGATAAGAGTGGAGAAACTTCAGGATAAGGAAATCAGGCACAAGTACATAACAACGATCTCAGAAAGGTACCAGTTAGTTGAATGTAGTCAATTACAGTCATTGGAAAAGGAATGGACAAGGTACAGGGACACAGTACTAGAAGTGGCTAAAGAATGTCTTGGAACAGTAGTGTGTAAAAGTAGGATGAAGCAAACAGCTTGGTGGAATGATACAGTCAAGGCAGCCTGTTAAAGGAAAAAGAAGGCGTATCAAAAATGGCTACATACCAGAACCCAGGTAGACAGAGAAAGTTATGTTGAAGAAAGAAACAAAGCCAAACAGATAATTGCAGCATCCAAGAAGAAATTGTGGGAAGACTTTGAAAACAGGTTGGAGACTATGGGTCAAGCTGCTGGAAAACCATTCTGGAGTGTAATTAGCAGTCTTCGAAAGGGAGGTAAGAAGGAAATGACAAGTATTTTGGACAGGTCAGGAAAACTGCTGGTGAATCCTGGGGATGCCTTGGGCAGACGGAAGGAATATTTTGAAGAGTTGCTCAATGTAGGTGAAAATGCGATCAGTAATGTTTCAGATTTCGAGGTAGAATGGGATAGGAATGGTGATGGAAATAGGATCACATTTGAGGAAGTGGAAAAAATGGTCAATAGATTGCAGTGCAATAAAGGGGCTGGGGTGGATGAAATTAAGTCGGAACTCATCAAATACAGTGGAATGTCAGGTCCTAAATGGCTACACAGGATAATTGAAATGGCGTGGGGGTCGGGACAGGTTCCATCAGACTGGACGAAAGCAGGAATCACACCAATCTTTAAACATGGAAACAGAAAAGGTTGTAACAACTACAGAGGTATCTCTTTAATCAGCGTTGTGGGTAAAATCTTCTCAGGTATTGTTGAAAGGAAAGTGCGAGTATTAGTTGAGGACCAATTGGATGAAAATCAGTGTGGGTTTAGGCCTCTTAGAGGTTGTCAGGACCAGATCTTTAGCTTACGGCAAATAATGGAGAAGTGTTATGAGTGGAACAGGGAATTGTATCTATGCTTTATAGATCTAGAAAAAGCATATGACCGGGTTCCTAGGAGGAAGTTATTGTCTGTTCTACAAGATTATGGAATAGGAGGCAAACTTTGGCAAGCAGTTAAAGGTCTTTACATGGATAGTCAGGCAGTAGTTAGAGTTGACGGTAAATTGAGTTCATGGTTCAGAGTAGTTTCAGGGGTAAGACAAGGCTGCAACCTGCCTCCACTGTTGTTCATATTATTTATGGATCATATGTTGAAAACAATAGACTGGCTGGGTGCGATTAAGATATGTGAACACAAAATCAGCAGTCTTGCATATGCGGATGACTTAGTTGTGATGGCAGATTCGATTGAAAGTTTGCAAAGTAATATTTCAGAGCTAGATCAGAAATGTAAGGACTATGGTATGGAGATTAGGATCTCCAAAACGAAAGTAATGTCAGTGGGAAAGAAATATAAACGGATTGAGTGCCAAATAGGAGGAACAAAGTTCGAACAGGTGGACGGTTTCAAGTACTTAGGATGCATATTCTCACAGGATGGCAACATAGTGAAAGAACTGGAAGCGAGGTGTAGCAAAACTAATGCAGTGAGCGCTCAGCTACGATCTACTCTCTTCAGCAAGAAGGAAGTCAGTACCAAGACTAAGTTATCTGTGCACCGTTCAATCTTTCGACCAACTTTGTTGTATGGGAAAGCTGGGTGTATTCAGGTTACCTTATCAACAAGGTTGAGGTTACGGATATGAAAGTAGCTAGGATGATTGCAGGTACTAGTAGATGGGAACAATGGCAGAAGGGTGTCCACAATGAGGAAATCAAAGAAAAACTGGGAATGAACTCTATAGATGTAGCAGTCAGGGCGAACAGGCTTAGATGGTGGGGTTATGTTACACGCATGGGAGAAGCAAGGTTACCCAAGAGACTCATGGATTCAGCAGTAGAGGGTAGGAGGAGTCGGGGCAGACCGAGGAGAAGGTACCTGGATTCGGTTAAGAATGATTTTGAAGTAATAGGTTTAACATCAGAAGAGGCACCAATGTTAGCACTGAATAGGGGATAATGGAGGAACTGTATAAGGGGGGCTATGCTCCAGACTGAACGCTGAAAGGCATAATCAGTCTTAAATGATGATGATGAGGAGGAGGAGGGCACTGCCAAGCAATGGTAAGACAACAACGTCGAGAAGTTCACAAGCTGGGAATTATTCCAGGCGGAACTGCGCAAGTATTTCGGGGACACACAAAGACAGAAGTGCAAGGCTGAAGATAAATTAAAGAGCAGGGCAAAGCGTCGAGGAGAAACTACAGCATCCTACATTCAAGACATCTTGGAGCTGTGTAAAATAGTGGATCCTAGAATGATGGAGGAAGATAAGGTTGCACATCTCATGAAGGGTGTTGCTGAGGACATGTATCAAGCCCTACTCCTGAAGGAGATTTGGACAGCAGACGACTTCATAAAATGGTGCCAGTATATCGAGACAATGCATCTAAAAAGAATTACACGCAAGAAGTTTGAACTGCTCCCAAACGTCGTATCGATGTCTGTGATTTAGGAAGATACTTGACTTCACAAGTGTTCTTCGTCAAATAGTGAGAGAGGAAGTTCAGAAGGCACTTGGATTGCACGGCGAGCAAAAAACCGAGACGCTTCAAGAGAACATAGGGGAGGAAGTTGAAGAGACATTGAACCCAATGTCTCGTCCTTCATTTCCCTTTAAAACGGAGAAAAAGTCAAGAGCTAGGCGAAGGTCCGTTCCTACAATGCCGCATGAGGAACCTGTTTGGGCACCAAGGGAGACTGATGTCTGGAGGACCCAGGATAATCAACCAGTACGTTTCCACAGCGCACGTCCGGGACATGTGGTGCGCTATTGTCGAGAAAGGCGGTGGATATTTGATAATGCCTGCGTCAGAAATCAGGACGACATAGGTCACCATCGCCGCAAGCTGGTCGCTGGAGAAGACGCTCCCCAACACGCCGATCAAGTTCTCCATTGTCGTTTAGAAGTTCCAGCCGATCACCCAGCCGCTGCAACCTGGAAAACTAAAGGGTGCGACCTTCCTTGGAGGTGAGGCCGCCGAAGAGAAAAATTCTCCGTCGTCGTTCACTACAAAAATGATAGTAAACTACGTCCGTATCCTTATGGATGGCCGACCAGCCCAAGCTCTTGTGGACTCTGGAGCATCATATTCACTCATTTCGAAGAAGTACTGTCGCCAGTTGCAGAAAACCGTATTCGTCGACAACAATACATTTCTGCTGGAGGTGGATAATGGGAAATATGTAAAACCTACAGGAAGGGTATAAGTGGCCATAAACAGCCATTAGAATTCATCTCTTTACAAGAGTGTAGTCATGACGTCATTCTCGGATGGGACTTTTTAAAAGCTTCTCAGGGAAGTATAGAGTGTGGTCGCTCGAAGATTATGCTAGACGAGACGAGATACTGTGGACAGGCAGATGCGCATCCGAGTGTGTGGAGACTATGTGTGCTGGATGAAGTGATCATTCTTGCAGTCATCGCTATAAAGTTAACTTTCATGTGTCATGCCATGCATCAACCCATGGACCTTGTAGTAGAAAGTAACAGAAGCATACCACTGAAGAATAACTTGGTCATGCCATCCTCTGTCATCTCGTTTAAGAACGGATTCGGTGAATTGTGGATGGTTAACTGTCGCCGAGAACCACATATCCTTCCAAGACGCATGAGTGTAGCAAACGCTGAACCGTTAATTGCAGAAGAGCTGTGTGTCATAGGAACCTCCTATGCCGAGTCTGTGGGCGAATTTAGCACTACCTCAACGAGACAAGATCTTTTAGCTAGACTATCACCAGAACTCACTAAGGAACAATGGAAGAAGCTACTTGCCATTCTTCAAGTGTTCTCTGAATGCTTCAATCCACAGGCGAAGTGCAAATTAGACAAATCGACGGTGAAGCACCGGATTAGCACTGGTGACCATCATCCAATAAGCCAGGGAGCATATTGTGTATCAGCAAAGGAACGCCGAATAATTCGCGACGACATACAGAAAATGATGAGGAATGACATCATTCAGCCTTCGCAAAGCCTATGATCGTCACCAGTGGTTCTTGTCAGGAAGACAGATGGCATTTGGTGCTTTTGTATTGATTATAAGAAGCTTAATAAGATACCTATAAAGGACGTTTACCCTCTTGCACGAATCGACGATACCCTAGATTGTCTGAAGGGGGCGAAGTTTTCTCAGCCATGGTCATGTAGTTGGGACACTGGCACGTCGAAGTAGATGAGGCGATCATGAGAAAACTGCATTCATCACCCCTGATGGCCTGTATGACTCGGGCAATGGCGTTTGGTTTGTGTAATGCACCAGCAACTTTTGAATGGATGATGGGTAATCTTCTAAGTCACCTGAAGTGGACGATGTGTCTTTGTTATTTAGATGACATTATAATGTTCTCAGAGACATTTGATGAACACATAAAAAGACTGAGGGCCATTCTTAAGTGTCTCCAAAAAGGCGGACTGAAACTTAATACGAGAAAGTATCTTTTTGGAGCAAAAGAAATCAAAATACTTGGACACCTTGTGTCAAACGAAGGTGTGCGGCCAGACCCAGAAAAGGTGAGATACATAACAGAATTTCCTATTCCTAAAAGTATTAGAGATGTGAGAAGCTTCCTCGGATTATATTCTTATTGCCGTCGTTTTATCAGAGACTTTTACATCAAAGCCAGGCTACTCCAAGAGTTGTTAAAAGCCAATGTTAAATTTATCTGGGGTGGTTCTCAACAAGATTCTCTCCAAGTGCTGCGAAAAGCTCTGACGACTGACACTGTACTTGGTCTGTGTGATGAGAGAGTACCAACAGAACTACACACAGATGCCAGTTGGTATGGGATATGTGCTGTTATGGTGCAGATTTCAGATGGAAAAGAGAAGGGTGTAGCCTACGCTTCTAGGACACTTACAAAATCCGAGAGAAACTACTCAACTACAGAAAGTGAATGTCTTGCTGTGATCTGGGCCCAGTGCAAATTTCGACAGTATCCCAATGGAGGGCCATTCACAGTTGTTACAGACCATCATTCACTTTGTTGGTTGACAGGTTTTAAGGATCCAACAGGACGACTCGCCACGTGGGCACTACGTCTTCAAGAGTATGACATTACCATAGTGTACAAAAGTGGAAGAAAACAACAAGATGCCGACTGTCTCTCAAGAAACCCTGTACAACACCATCAAGACTTTGATGAAGATAGTGACTGTTTCGCTACACTCCAAGACCTCTCTGCTGAGCAGAAGTAGGACACCAAGATATCTCAAATTATGCTTGCCTTAAATCGGTCAGAGGATGTGAAAGGACAATTTAAAGTAGTTAATGGATTACTTTGCAACAAAAACTCTGATCCGTTTGGAAAGAGGTGGCTACCAGTGACTCCTAAACACATGCGCTTAGATGTTCTACGGAAATTCCATGACACACCTGAGGCCGGATATTTAGGATTTATTAAGATATACGATACGATCCGCAGGAGATTTTTCTGGCCAATGTTGAGCAGGACAACTGGGATGAGGTGCTACCTTTTGTGATGTTTGCCTACAACACCGCCAAACAAGACATAACAGGATTTACGCCATTTTTCCTGGTGCATGAGCCTTAGGCGATGACGACTATGGACACTGTGTTTCCGTTACATTCTGATAACGTGGATGACGACTACAGAGGCCAGGTGTTAACCAGAGCTGAGGAAGCCCCGTGTGCATACCGGGGGGAGTCATTCCAGATGTGGAATGGGTCCTTCCGGATGCCATGAAGGGTACAGGGTGCACCCATCTGCAGGTGGTCGCTCATGTCGGCACCAATGATGTGTGTCGCTATGGAGCGGAGGAAATCCTCTCTGGCTTCCGGCGGCTATCTGATTTGGTGAAGACTGCCAGTCTCGCTAGCGGGATGAAAGCAGAGCTCACCATCTGCAGCATCGTCGACAGGACTGACTGCGGACCTCTGGTACAGAGCCGAGTGGAGGGTCTGAATCAGAGGCTGAGGCGGTTCTGCGACCGTGTGGGCTGCAGATTCCTCGACTTGCGCCATAGGGTTGTGGGGTTTCGGGTTCCGCTGGATAGGTCAGGAGTCCACTACACGCAACAAGCGGCTACACGGGTAGCAGGGGTTGTGTGGCGTGGGCTGGGCGGTTTTTTAGGTTAGATGGCCTTGGGCAAGTACAGAAAGGGCAACAGCCTCAACGGGTGCGGGGCAAAGTCAGGACATGCGGGGACCAAGCAGCAATCGGTATTGTAATTGTCAACTGTCGAAGCTGCGTTGGTAAAGTACCAGAACTTCAAGCGCTGATAGAAAGCACCGAAGCTGAAATCGTTATAGGTACAGAAAGCTGGCTTAAGCCAGAGATAAATTCTGCCAAAATTTTTACAAAGGTACAGACGGTGTTTAGAAAGGATAGATTGCCTGCAACCGGTGGTGGAGTGTTCGTCGCTGTTAGTAGTAGTTTATCCTGTAGTGAAGTAGAAGTGGATAGTTCCTGTGAATTAATATGGGTGGAGGTTACACTCAACAACCGAACTAGGTTAATAATTGGCTCCTTTTACCGACCTCCCGACTCAGCAGCATTAGTGGCAGAACAACTGAGAGAAAATTTGGAATACATTTCACATAAATTTTCTCAGCATGTTATAGTCTTAGGTGGAGATTTCAATTTACCAGATATAGACTGGGACACTCAGATGTTTAGGACGGGTGGTAGGGACAGAGCATCGAGTGACATTATACTGAGTGCACTATCCGAAAATTACCTCGAGCAATTAAACAGAGAACCGACTCGTGGAGATAACATCTTGGACCTACTGATAACAAACAGACCCTAACTTTTCGACTCTGTATGTACAGAACAGGGAATCAGTGATCATAAGGCCGTTGCAGCATCCCTGAATATGGAAGTTAATAGGAATATAAAAAAAGGGAGGAAGGTTTATCTGTTTAGCAAGAGTGATACAAGGCAGATTTCAGACTACCTAACAGATCAAAACGAAAATTTCTGTTCCGACACTGACAATGTTGAGTGTTTATGGAAAAAGTTCAAGGCAATCGTAAAATGCGTTTTAGACAGGTACGTGCCGAGTAAAACTGTGAGGGACGGAAAAACCCACCGTGGTACAACAACAAAGTTAGGAAACTACTGCGAAAGCAAAGAGAGCTCCACTCCAAGTTTAAACGCAGCCAAAACCTCTCCGACAAACAGAAGCTAAACGATGTCAAAGTTAGCGTAAGGAGGGCTATGCGTGAAGCGTTCAGTGAATTCGAAAGTAAAATTCTATGTACCGACTTGACAGAAAATCCTAGGAAGTTCTGGTCTTACGTTAAATCAGTAAGTGGCTCGAAACAGCATATCCAGACACTACGGGATGATGATGGCATTGAAACAGAGGATGACACGCGTAAAGCTGAAATACTAAACACCTTTTTCCAAAGCTGTTTCACGGAGGAAGACCGCACTGCAGTTCCTTCTCTAAATCCTCGCACAAACGAAAAAATGGCTGACATCGAAATAAGTGTCCAAGGAATAGAAAAGCAACTGGAATCACTCAATAGAGGAAAGTCCACTGGACCTGACGGGATACCAATTCGATTCTACACAGAGTACGCGAAAGAACTTTCCGCCCTTCTAACAGCCGTGTACCGCAAGTCTCTAGAGGAACGGAGGGTTCCAAATGATTGGAAAAGAGCACAGATAGTCCCAGTCTCCAAGAAGGGTCGTCGAGCAGATGCGCAAAACTATAGACCTATATCTCTGACGTAGATCTGTTGCAGAATTTTAGAACATGTTTTTGGAAACCCAGAATCTACTATGTAGGAATCAACATGGATTCCGGAAACAGCGATCGTGTGAGACCCAACTCGCTTTATTTGTTCATGAGACCCAGAAAATATTAGATACAGGCTCCCAGGTAGATGCTATTTTTCTTGACTTCCGGAAGGCGTTCGATACAGTTCCGCACTGTCGCCTGATAAACAAAGGAAGAGCCTACGGAATATCAGACCAGCTGTGTGGCTGGATTGAAGAGTTTTTAGCAAACAGAACACAGCATGTTGTTATCAATGGAGAGACGTCTACAGACGTTAAAGTAACCTCTGGCGTGCCACAGGGGAGTGTTATGGGACCATTGCTTTTCACAATATATATAAATGACCTAGTAGATAGTGTCGGAAGTTCCATGCGGCTTTTCGCGGATGATGCTGTAGTATACAGAGAAGTTGCAGCATTAGAAAATTGTAGCGAAATGCAGGAAGATCTTCAGCTAATAGGCACTTGGTGCAGGGAGTGGCAACTGACCCTTAACATAGACAAATGTAATGTATTGCGAATACATAGAAAGAAGGATCCTTTATTGTATGATTATATGATAACGGAACAAACACTGGTAGCAGTTACTTCTTTAAAATATCTGGGAGTATGCGTGCGGAACGATTTGAAGTGGAATGATCATATAAAATTAATTGTTGGTAAGGCGGGTACCAGGTTGAGATTCATTGGGAGAGTGCTTAGAAAATGTAGTCCATCAACAAATGAGGTGACTTACAAAACACTTGTTCGACCTATACTTGAGTATTGCTCATCAGTGTGGGATCCGTACCAGATCGGTCTGACGGAGGAGATAGAGAAGATCCAAAGAAGAGCGGCGCGTTTCGTCTCAGGGTTATTTGGTAACCGTGATAGCGTTACGGAGATGTTTAATAAACTCAAGTGCCAGACTCTGCAAGAGAGGGGCTCTGCATCGCGGTGTAGCTTGCTCGCCAGGTTTCGAGAGGGTGCGTTTCTGGATGAGGTATCGAATATATTGCTTCCCCCTACTTATACCTCCCGAGGAGATCACGAATGTAAAATTAGAGAGATTAGAGCGCGCACGGAGGCTTTCAGACAGTCGTTCTTCCCGCGAACCATACGCGACTGGAACAGGAAAGGGAGGTAATGACAGTGGCACGTAAAGTGCCCTCCGCCACACACCGTTGGGTGGCTTGCGGAGTATAAATGTAGATGTAGATGTAGAACTCGGCTCCGCATGCTGCAGGCTCAAGAAAACGATCGCCGAAGGTATGACCTGAGTCTTGCGACCTCGTCTGGATCTTCAATCCTGTTCGGTAAACTGATACCTGTGAGAAGCTCCTCAGGCGCTATTTCGGACCCTATAAGGTTGTAAGACAGGTGTCTGATGTTACTTATGAAGTTGATTATTTCGACCCCGACACAAGACGATGAAAGATCAGAGATATGGCCCACGTCATTCAAATGAAGCCCTATAAGTATCCTGAAACCCATGGTAAATTCGAAGCTCCAGCGATGGGCAACAAGCAGACAGGTGACAAAGAGCGTGGCGGCAAAGGAAGTTGTAAGAATATCACTGCCTTGGCGAACATCAGTCATCGGGATTCGGAGTATGCAGGACCAATGACCCGTTCCCAGACTAGGAGGATGTAAAACCGAGACGCCGTTCTCTTAAGGAGGGAGCAATGTCACAGAAGAAGCCGAGTGGCACAGTCACTGTGGTGTAGTGATTATGATAGACTGTTGCATGGAGGGTTGTGAGTTCAAAACTCTCCTCAACAGTAAAAATTTAATTTCTATATTTGGTTCGAGTACATTCTACAAGTATTCACAAATGTCAAGAATCATTGTACTGGAATGTTCTGTAACTGTGTATGTACTGTGTGTGTTCTGGCTGGAGGCAGTTCACTCCACATTCTTATATGCGCAAGTGCTGTGTAAACCTTCGTTAAGTGAAGTTGGTGTTCGACATTCATCTAATTACATCTTCTTCTATGTGACAATAATAATAGCAATAATAATGCCCTATGACCCACTGGCCTGGTGCAAGTTTTTTAACTTTTTTAATTCAAAGGGCGACCTCTTTTCTGTCCTTACAGCATTTCCTTTCTGATCGCAAAAAATTATTTCTTTGATTTGGTTTTTATCTGTTATGTTTACACTCTGTGCTACCTGAAAGGGTGCATCGGTCTTCAGTGTTAAACACAGAAACCTAACAGATATAAAAACAATTCCTTCATTGTGATTACTGTCCAATGGGAACTAAGATTACATACTACATTTGAGTGACAAGAAAGCTGTGGTGGAAAGGCACTGCATATTAGCATTTTAAACTAATGTGTTGCAGATATCGACACACTTGGAAACAATGAACTGAAGGAATTCTAAGGAAAAGCTAATAGTATGAATATAATAAGAATAAAGAAAAGTGCCTCTTCATTCATAGCTGTAACATTAAGGCACAGTCAATAACCTAAAATCATCAAAGAATTGATCTTCTTCTTCTTGAATAGAAAAGAGAGATATACTCATTTTTTCAAATGGAAATAAATTTCTTCACAAAAGTTGTGCAGTAAATGTAAACATAGAAAGGCTTTCTCTGTTGAATCAAACACAATGTCTTTCTAAAAAGAACTCCTATGTACAAATGGACAACCTCAGTGGAACTGGTGTTGTTCTTTTATCATGGTTTTATGAGGTTCACCTAATGGATTAATTCCTTTATCACCCCTAACTAATCTTTCTTCGAATTTTGTTCCAGGGTCAAAATAATTGTAACCAGGAATTTGTAATTTAAATGGGAATTTAATAACTAATGTACTAACAAATCCTTTTCTATATTTTGCATTTTTTCCAAAACATGTGTGGTAAATTATGCAAAAATCTAATTAAATGAAGAATTTGTTTTCGTTTATTAATAATGAAATCAATAAATTTATTTTTTAACATTTGAGTCATTGCAACTTTTTCGTTATGATAATTTTTATTTCCTGCTAATTCTTCACTATGAAATACTGTAAAATCTATCAATTAAATTGTGAACATCATTCACCCAAATATATTTGTTGGTTTTACTAATTAGTTTTTATTGAACTATCACCAACTTTTTGAAATGAATCATTAAGATTCCTTTCTGAAAAACTATTATTAGATTTATTTCCCTTAATTGATTTCATTTTGTTTGGATTATTATCAAAATATACAGAATTTCCATTCAATAAAATTCTACCATAATTTTGAAAACCAACCGAATTAAATTTTTCACCTAAATCCTCCATAATAATTTTTTCCTAGTTAAAAGATACATTAATCTATCTATAATTTCATATTCTTTATTACCAACATTTATTTTATCACTATTAAATTTAACTGGTAAGTTACCAACATATTTATATTGATTAACATGTCTCAATCCGAAAGTTATATCTTCACTATGATTAACATATTTTAAAATTCTTTCCCTTGTATTTGACGATTCTTCTTTGTTTCTTAATGTTTTCATCGATTTTCATAATTCTGATTCACTTAACACGTAATCTCTTTCATCACTATCATATTGCTTAGTTGTTGGCATATTATTAAATTCTTCCAGATAATGTTAATTATACGGAACCATTTGATTTTCAACTTGTTTTAACACATTGTGACCTAATCCTTCAATTCCTTGTTTAACTTGTTCAGGTGTGTCGATTCCTTTTAATTCTTCTTTTTTATATTTTTCATAATCTGTTATTGGATGTTTTCTCCATTTTTAAACTCTTCATTTAATTGTTTTCCACTTTCCTATTTAGTTTAGCCTTTTTAACAACCTGTGGGTCAAATTCAGAAAACATTTATTAAGGATAAAAAATCAAGAATCATTTTTATTTTACAATCAACATTTATGTTCAATGTTTTCATGTTCAACCTTTATATTCAAAATTTTTATGTTTAATGGTTTTATATTCAACATTTATATTCATAGTTTAATAAATTCTTAATCTTTTACCTATAACTTTCTTGTCATGTCAACTGTCATAAAACCAAACTCATCATTATTCCAACGTTTACTGCACATTTCTTAAAAAATTTAAATCACCACCAACGAATTCATCATAAACACAATTTAAATTAGTATCATCCTGTCTAAAAATGGCTAAAAATTTGAATGATCTCTAACTAATTATATTTGAATATGTTTTATTTAAATAAAAAGCAATTTATTCCTCTGTGTCTACTTCAAGTAAAACAAGCTCTAAGTATATCTCGATTTTCAAAAATGAAATCACCAAAAACTACAACTAAAGTATTTTTAGATTCATCTAACACAATAATTTCATCCTGATTTTAGATAGAAGTGTTGGTTTTTAATAATTTTATTTTCAATTTTACACATTTTCATAAATTCTAGATATTTTGGTTGACCTCAACTTTACAAATAAACATGTACATGATTAATTTTATCCCAGTTTCATGATCCTGGTGGTAGAATGTAATTATCAGTCTTTGGTGCAGTTGTCCCACACTTGCTTGGTCCTACAATTGAGCACTATACATAATTTGGTAAAAGTTTACCATGGTTTTTATACTTTTCTGGATTTATTATTTTTTGTCCCCAATCTGACTTTTTACATGAATTTTATTAATATAAATGAGTACATCATTACAGTTGATCGATAATTCAAGAGTTCTGAAGTAAAACTTAACTGTTCCACTAGTAGAAATCTATAAATATGTTTCAAAACTTGGTTTTTATTCAACTTTTTTTAAATTAAAAAAATAGAAATGCCTGTTATTCAGTATAATTTGAAAAATTTAGGAATGTTAATTCAATCAAAAATTGTAAAATACGTGTAAAAATGAAAAAATTTAACAAAGTTACTATTGAAAATTATGTTGAATGACATATAGGTAAAGAAAATTGAATGGGAGAAATTTTAGGTTCCAATGACCAAATAATTGAAGCTAATGAAAAAACATTTGCTAACAATGTTTTTAAAATTATTCCTTTTTAGTTAATTAATACATATTTTAATCTCACTGATGCAAAGTTCATTAAACATAATGATTATTTTGATAGAGAAATTAATATTCTTGCTTCATTTAAAATAAATGTTGAATTTAGAGGCCCAATATCCATAGATATAAATTATCCTGTAAATATTCCAAATCTTGATCCTATTCAGAATTTAAACATAACTATATCTGACATATGTAATAATTAGATTGACTTCAATGGTCCTTGTGTAACAGTAAATTTGAAAATGTATATTCCAAAAAAGGAAACAGAAATTAATAGCAATATTTGTGATGGTTGGTTTCATTCTAATTATGCACAATATATATGATGTCTGATTTTATTCACACAGATGGAACAGATTTTTCAGCACATGATGGTAAATCGAATATTAAACTAATTGATAATTATGCCCATTAAAGTTGTTTAATGATATTACTATTAAAAAAGAAAAAATTATTTTGTCTAGAATAGAACATCCATTTATATCTTCATCAACTCTTGTTCAACTATCTTTGTCTCTATTAAATGAATTAACTACAGAAGGACATATTCTTAACAACCATAAAATTGAAAACAAACAAAATGAAGTATTTTACCCATTAGAATTATTTGGTGAATTTTGTACAGATAATAAGGAAATTATGCAGGAAGAAGATTTGAGACTAATTTTCACTTGGAGTTCAAAAGAAGATTCTACTCTTAGATGGGTTAGTAATAATGATAATAGTACACTTCCAAAAGAAGGCAAAATTGTTGTTGAAGATGAGAGAATTCATGTTCCTGTTGTATATGAACCAGAATATTCACTTGAACTGCAATAAGAAAGATCGAAAAATCCAAAAATTAAAAAATGTCGCTTGATCTACAAACAATTGAGACTGATGGATTAAATGGAAAAAGAAATTTTGAACTAGATATTACTAATTATTATTATTACTTTGAATTTGATATGCCTTACTTTATTTTCGGCGTTTTCCAAACTAATCGGAAAGATAATCAGTTGTATGATTCTTCTTCTTTCGATCAAGTTAAATCACAAAATATCTATTTAAACATGGAAGAAATGAAATTTTTTCGCAAGAATTGTGGAATCTTGATCCACCAGATATTATTTGAAAAGCTTATGACCCTTTTAAAAATTGTTAAAAGATAGTGCAATGAAAAAGCCATGTTAATGTAAGTCCCTTCAATTTAATACACAATTATCTGACCTGTGTAATAAATATGTCTAGGAGAATTAATATTTTATGTACTAAAAAACCAGCAATGAAACTATGTGTGTTTTTTAATAGAAATGTACCAACTGATACATCTGCATATATAATTTTGTGTGGTAAAAAGCATTTGACTTATGATTCACTTGATGAAAACTATCAAAATTAATTGTTTGAAAATTTAATATTTTCAATTCCAAAAAATTGGATATTTTAAGCTTGATGATTTAGCAGTTACAAATTATGGAAATTAAATTTGAACACCTAAATATTTTCTATAGAAATTAAAGCAAACAAAATGAATATAAATGACAGTATTGAAAACCTAGTAAGTGAATTTAATATTTATAGTAACTGTTATGCAGAAGTGTTCATTAAATTAACAGAACTGAATCAAGCAGTATTTTAAAAGCTGAAATTTAAGTAATTAAATATGGTCAAAAGTTTTATTCCTTTTAGATGACATATATACAGTTATTCTTCCAGTTCTTTACAGTAAAATCTTCTCAGAAGACGATGATAAATTAGAGAAACTGTTCGTTTGGATTTTATATATTGAGACAAAAAACAAAACAAAGATCTTTCGATTCATGTTACTGAATTTGAGTAAATTTTAGACTTTTCATTTACCATTAATTTTTCTCAACTTTCCCTGGTCTATGAGTATAGACCCTGAAATTTTAACCTAATAAATTTAGTATGTTGAATATTCAATTTTAATTAAAATTATTTTTATTAAGTGGAAATTTCTTTTGTTAGTATAAATAAATTTTTGATTGCAAGATGCAGCCAAAATTAAATCTCCATTTTTATAACAGTGACTTAAAAAAATGCTGTTTGTTCTAGAACTCTCATATATATTCTACTCACAATCCTATTTAAAGAGAAAACACCTTAAAGTTCTTAGAAGTGTTTGCACACATTTCACTCACCGAATTTCGAGAAAGTTACGAAAAAATCACAAATGCAGCTCTTTGTAGCAAAGTCAGGTTCACAAAGCCACAGCATGTCAGGCACAAGATGAAAACCACTCCAAGTGGCGGCAGCTCGCTGCCAACATGTTGACAGGTGGGCAGCCAGGCACATACTAACTGTTGACCAGTGACTAGTGACTAGTTGAGCCCAGTGCTTCCAGTGTGACAATGGTATGTCCATAATCACTTTTACATCTGAAAATTACTCTCAGTTAAGTGTTACATGCTGTCCTCTATTTGCTAGGAACTTCTCATCACAAAAGTGGACTGATATTCCATTGACACATATTTTGTTCACTAGGCGGCAATGGAGAACTGTATTGCACACATGCCAGAAATCAACGAAAAGGGACTCAGTGTAGGCGCAGGCTCTACTGACTTCTGTGTCTCATTCAAAAACAGAACAAACTGGATTTCACACAGTCTTTGTTTGCATAATCTACTTTGACTACTGTGGAGGAGGTTCTCTGTCTCCAGAAACATCATAATACTCCATTGTCTTGAATATGGATAAATCATAGCCGTTGAATTATGAACTTTACATACATTACTTACATAAAAGATCAATCATAAACACGCTTCCTTCTTACCCCTTATAATGAGCAGCAGTTGATTTATTTCCTATGTGAGATGTGATATATGGTTTACCAACGGTTCCATTTCGAAATTACAGTGCCTCATATTTCTCTGAGTTTCATTTTCAGTTATAGGTTTTAGGTGAACAAGTGGATAGAAGAAGGAAATAGCCCTTTGTTGGCTAGTGCGAAACACATCTCCTCTATTGAATATACTCTTAAGGTATACGTTTTAGAGTCCAGGCTTACTAGACTTTTTTTCTTGATTTAGTTCATACTACCACCTCTGAAAGTTGCCTAACCAACAGTCTTAGAAACAACAGTACCAGGATATGAATACCACTATCAGAGGTATCAGAATGCTTTTCTCTTATAGATTTCCACTCGTTCGTCTCCAGTACTTGAAACCTTACCCCACATTGATACGTTTATCCTTCTACATCATCCTAGAAAGTCTGTAACACCGTCACAGAATCACCCTACATATGCATACATTTACAGGCGCCGACAACTATAGCTTTGACACTCTGTAGTGTTGTTGGATTTCTGGGCATGGGTTCCTATGTACAGCTTGATATACTAAGACCCCTCTACAACCTCTAGAAGAGCATCACATGAAACTGTGAAACACCCTATATAATTCACTATGTGGTATGCTGTTTTAGCTATCAATGTTTGAAAGTAGTGTGCAGTGTATGTTCCGAAGATGTGGCTGAATGGTACACAGAGCCACATTATAACTGTTCTTTCTCATATACATTTATGGATTTATCTCACCTTTCACGCTACTTCGAAAGAGCTCTTTCTAAATTTACATTTATGTGTTTTGCGTATTAAAATTTCTGTTTTCCTCTATGCCCTTCGTTGGAACTGATACTTCACACTCGTTGTAGCGAGTTTCAACTGTCCAAATATAAAAAATACATTTTATTCTCCCATATGTTTCTGTTAGTTACCTTTCACCCACTGCTCTCAGTTGTCATGTGACAGCTTCCTTTTCGATGACTTTCCTCAAACATATAGACTTTGGTGAGCCTGACACCTTACTCGCCTCCCTAAAAAAATGTTTAGTATATGTCCACATGTAACAAATAATTTCTTTCATTCTGAAATATTAAGATACAGTAGCAATTTACAATTTAGTTTAGTAGCTACAAATCTTTACATTGTTATATTTATTAAACTCAGAATAGTTGATAACCAGTTCTCGGTGGTCATGTGAGCATCAGTCACAATTGTGGCTGTCTAACTGTTATTTGACATTCGGTTATATTAGTTTCATGTGATCTATATAAGGAAACACATTTTGGGTGCAAACATATCAAAATCATAACATATACAAATACCGATTACAAATAATTATAATGTATTGTATGTAACTTCCAGCATTCCTCTCATTCTTACACTTCTGATTTTTTATTCTCCGTTTACATACTTGTTTAGTCTAAATAAGTAAAAGAGATCATCAACATTTCAGCAGTGTAAAGACTAAGACTGATGATTCATTCTGTACATCTAACCTACAGCTCAATGATCTTTCTCGTGTATACAGTTTTTAATGGAGGGAAAGTCATAAAACACAATATCGCTAACACAGACTCTCTCTCTCTCTGTCTCTCTCACTCTCTCTGTCTCTCTCTCTCTCTCTCTCTCACACACATACATTATTCAACACAATATCACTACATAGACTATGTCTCTCTCTCTACCTTTCCGTCACAGGCGCACACACACACACACACACACACACACACACACACACACTCACACAGTGAAAGCGAGAGAGAATGGAACATACATACAGAAAACTGGACAAAGTGAGCATTCTAGTGAGGTCAAAATTTGAAGTGTTATTTATTAAGGAGAATTTAAGATTGAAAAATCGTTCAGTAGATCTGCTGAATCATTGAAATTCAGAGTGTATTGCTGCAACAATAACTGCCTGCTTTGATAATGTAGAAACCAGTAAATGAGTTCTTATCTCCAGTCAAACATGGATTAGGGTATAATTTCCATTAGACTTCCATTTAAATGCAACACATTTGTGTAACTGGAAAAAGATGTTTAAAACTGTATGTGAATTACACACACACATATATGAAAAAGAAAATCTAAACATATTTTTATAGGTGAGATGTGGTACTTAGGGAAAGGCAGGATGTGGTGTGGATGGGGCCAGACTCAGTAACCACTGGTTGTTTGGTATCTTGTTTAAAATCACATACCCTTTATATGAAAGCAGTTGCAAATAAGGTTGACAATAACAAACAATTATCAATTTTTACTGTTAACACCCAATGTACAATAAATTTTTTAAGCAAGTTCCATTCATAGCTGAAGGCCTTCTTGACCAGAAATTTATCTAATTTGTCGGCTGAAGGACCCAATAGTAATAACCCAAAAAACAATTTGATGGCTGAAGGCCTGGATAGCAAATTCTTAAGAGATACTAAAATATTATAAAAAAGGACAATCATCAAAATTTCACTATTAAAAAGCAATATCTAATTAAAAATGGTCAGGTCCCCATTCAAAATACCCCCTTTTTGACGTAATTCGTTTAAAGGAGTCGCCAATTGAGCAAAATTAGGGAGAAAACGCCTAAAACAATTCGCCATGTTTATGAACCTGGCAATTCTGCGTTTATCAGCAGATGGCAGGGGAGCCCTCAATGCCTTAGTCCGCTCCTGGTCAATGGGGGGAATGCTCTCGCCTGATATTAAGTGACCTAAGAAGGATATCTGCTGCCTGCCTAATGTCACCTTACTGGGTTCAACACTCAAACCGGCCCCCTGCAGCCTAGCAAAAACTTTCTGGATTTGATCCAAATGCTCCTGAAAGGAACAGCTATAAATCACCAAGTCGTCCTAGTTATTATAAACACAGACTAATTTCAAGTCTCCAAGAATGTTATCCAGCAAACGAGTGAGAACGCCTGCACCAGTAGCCATACCAAAGGGTACCCTGTTAAATTCAAACAGTTTCCAATCACTACAAAATGCTGTAACGTGTTTACATTCGTCGGCTAAGGGAATCTCATAATATGCTTGACTCAGATTGAACACGGTAAACCAATTAGCGCCGGCAAACCAAGTAACAGAGCTACTATGATCAGGTAAAGGAACTGATTCGAGGACACCCTTGGTGTTCAGGCGCCGGTAGTCAAAAACAGGCCGAAAATCGCGCCCCTGATCCTTAGGAACAAGGAATATGGGAGAAGCATAAGCAGATGCAGAATACCTTATAACACCTTGCTCGAGTATTTTAGAAATCTTTCCTCTTAGTATCTTCGTCTTAGGCGGTGAGAGACTATATAGGGAGTTTCTTATGGGAATATGGTCAAATAGACGAATATGGTAGTCAAGAATATTAGTAACCCCCAGTCTATCACAGAGAAGGTCCGGGAACCTCTGAAACAAATCCCGTAGTTCAGAGGCCTGTTGTGAAGACAGATGGGTAGATCAAACTCATTAACTTTAGCATCAACAGCCAGCATGTTGGCATTTCGATGCACCTTATGCTTAGCACAATCACAGAACCAAAACTTCTGAGCAGAAGCGAACTTAAAGAAGAAGATGTAGCCAGAATAACCCAAGACAAGACCAGTTTTACTGATAAAATCTCGTCCCCAAATCAAATCGACCAGCAGCCTCTTAACCAAGGCCGAAGACAAGGGCTAGGAGAAATCCGTAATCGAGGTACTCCGTCGTGGAAAAAAAAAACCCACAACATCCGGCGTGACGCTAATCGACTGAAGAACGGTAGCACGTAAACGAACGGCTAAGCCCGGGACACTACCGTCAATAGACTGGCGCCTTATCACCAGCTCATAAATGAGAAGGTCCTTCCTCAACAGGCCGATCCCTAGGCACTGCCTGACCGCCATTAGAATTGGTCACCTGAAACAACCAAACAGCAAAGACAAATATCGTGTAACACTGACAGAGTTACAATTCGAACCAACGGTAACTGTAATGGCCCACGCTCTGCTACCACTGAGACGTGGTACTCAGGGAAAGGCTGGATTCGATGTGGGTGGGGCCATACTCAGTTACCGTTGGTTGCTCAGTTTCTTTTTCCTTTAAATCACATACACTTTATTTGCAAACAATTGCAAATAAGGTTGACAATAACGAACAATTATCAAATTTGACTGTTAAGACACAATGTCTATTTTAAAAAATTCTTAAGCAAGTTTCACTCACGTCTGAAGGCCTTATTGACCAGAAATTCAAATTATTTGTCTGCTGAAAGCCCCAATAGTAATAACAAAGAAAAATTTGACAGCTGAAGGCCTGGATAGCAAATTCTCCAAGAGATACTAAAACATTTTTTTAAAAAAGGCAATCATCAAAATTTCACTATTAAGAGACAATATGTAACTAAAAATTCTCAAGACCAATTACATTCACCACTGAAGGCCTTATTGACAAGACATTCAAATTATTTGTCAGCTGAAGGCCCTAATAGGAATAACTCAAAAACATTTTGATGGCTGAAAGCCTGGATAGCAAATTCTTAAGAACGAGTTAAACTTCTTCAAGAGATACTAAAATATTATAAACAAGGACAATCATCATATTTTCACTATTGAGAGACAATATCTAATTAAAAATTCTTAAGACAAATTACATTCACGGCTGAAGGCCTTATTGACAAGAAATTCAAATTATTTGTCGGCTGAGGGCCCCAATAGTAATAACTCAACAATTTTTTCCAAAAAAAAAAATCACAATCTGGCCAAATCAAGAGAAGTGAGCCTCAGATAGTGCTCATAGGATCTACCTGGGAAAGTCGCCCAAGTTCGTAAACGATGAGACAGGCAGCCAAGAGCTGTATTCACTTAACTGGATGTCAACTCAAACTAGTGACAATTTAAGCGCAGGTCAACACTCTTGCAACATCTGCATAACGCCTGATAACCAACAGAATGGTGGAATAACCCAGGCAAGGCGGAACCAGCGGACAGCACTGCGTCTTCAGAATATGGTGTTCAGAACATCCAGAAGCAGAAGGACCCACTACGACCAAATTAGTCCAAAAAAAAAAAAGAAACATCCGAACCACAATCAAGGAGGCTGTGGAACTACACGCCTTACCAGACAGCAGCGGCAAGTAGAGGAAAGGTACACTGCAGCGAAAATACGCTACCCTCCAGGGCAGGTAACTGGGGCGTTAGCGGCCACGAGGCAGAAAAATACCGCTGGTTGAACTTCACCAATAAACACAAGGAATTCAATGATTAATAGTAAAAGGTGGAGGATGGCTAATTAACTTCGCCAACTCCAAACACTCCACTTGTTGCTCTTCGTCTCAGCAAAGCTGCGAGCATCAATGTACGAACAAACAACGTTACATCAAAATAGTGGAGGTTTCAATCCTGGGTTAATGTTCACTCAACTCAAACGTCCTGGGTCCGGTGGATGACGAGGTTGTGGCCCTCGCAACTACAGCCCTTCGATCCGGCAATGCCTGTGTGCCGCCAGCAGTCCCGTCATGTCCTCAGGCTGCCGGACCTCACTGCTGCTCTGTCGCAACCGAAATACCCGACACACTCCGACCCAGAAAACACTTGACACCCTTCCAAAGATAGTACTAGGATACTGTTTAAATATCGATAACCGCTGCTGCTGCCACTCGTGGACAGAAAATGCTAGCAAACACAGTGGTGCCAGTAAACACGAGAAGAAAACGAGACGCCACTATCCCTATTACACGATGCCTACCTACCAATGGCACCAACACGAGCCGCAACACGGCTCAATAGGTGTTCAATATGCCCCCCCTTGAGATGCACAGCATATGGCAGTACGGTATTCAGATTTCTCCCACACTGCTGCGAGCATGTCTTGAGATACAGCTTCCTCAGATCCTGTTGTACAACATCTCAGTTTTTTCTTTATTTTCGTAATGGAGACATATGAACAGTGTATTTTACAAACCCACACAAGAAACCGACATACAGTCTGGTCCAGTGCTCTTGGACTCCAGTAATGAAAGGTTGAATCATTTGGTACAGTGCAACTGATCCATCGCTCAGAAATCCTTTGATTCAAAAATTCACTTCAAGATGTCAATGTGGCGGTACCCCATCCTGTTGCTAAATGAAGTCGTTCGAAACAGTCTCAACCGTGGGAAAAGAAAGTCCTCAAGCATATCGAGATATGAACTTCGTGTGACAAAGGCAAATGGACCATAGACATTTTCCCATGAAATCGCACAAAAAACATTAAATTTTGGAGAGTCCCTCTCATGTTGTACAAATTAATGTGGTTGTTCTGTTCCCTATAATCTCACATTATGACGGTTCCCTAATCCATTTAAACAGAATGTGGCCTCGTCACTAAACACTAAGCGTGGCATTATGATCAGCTTTGACAGAGGCTAAGTGCCGTATTGAGGCGAGTAGCAGTGAGGTGGCTCGTTGTGTGAGGCTGGGCGAGGGGATAACAGGTGGGCTGGACAGCACCATAGTGGTGTCCAGACGCTTGCGGACGAAGATACTTGTGAGCCTGAGGTGACCACCTGTATGGTGCTTATTATGACGATCAAGGTTAGGCCTTTCTCTCATTACAGTGGTTATGTGTATCGTAAAGTGAAGGAATCTAAAGAAGGTATTGTAATGGGGGTGTGTTTATGCCAACCATCAGACCATCGTTAGGGGAAGATGCATTAGAAGCACGAAGAAGTATTTCACGTTTCAGAATTTCTCTGTGGTCTAAGTGATGATGCACTTCTGGCTGTGAAGAAACAACTGGACAGGGCGAAGAAAAGGGCTTGAGAAGGAACTACACAGTTACACAATATATACTGCATATGGATCAAATTGAGAAATCTTCACAACTTAGGTCACGACTTTGTTATAGAGATGCCTAACTCAGAATATCTGAAGATAACCTTTGTCATAAGCACAGTCAATTGTGGAGAAACCAACAACAGCCAAAGAACTCTTATGAAATTGATCTTCATGAAGATATCTCAAAATGGGAGCTAGCAGTAGTTTTCTTCTAGAAGACTATAGATTAGAGGGGAGGACAGTAACTTTTTAGAAGAAAGAAAGTAAAACTTTAAAAAGTCTTCCTATTTTTACGAGTAGAACATTTAAGAGCTGGAGCAAGCAGAATACCATACATTCAAACTTAGTAGGTCTACGTGTTGAACCAAATAATCATTCTGCAATATTTTCGGTGCTCCCTAATAAGAAGAAAGATACATGTCTTCGCCTTTCTCATGAAACAAGCAATTACTCAGTGCTGTCCCAGAGAAGAGAACATCGATTATGAGGCACCTGTGATATCAGTACTATGTCAATTTTTCCCCTCATCTGCAGTAAATGGATTTTATTACAATATGTGGAGGAAACTTGAAGATATCGACCTAAGGAGGATTATCGCCAGAATGAAGATTTAAGACTTCACATCATCATGTGTGCGGCACTGGCGTTTGTAAAACCGGAGGACGTAAGTAGTGGATGGTTTGAGATTCATGCGCAAGCTCCTGATAATGGAAGGATTTCTGAATCTATTCTATGTGGACAACTGGGTACAGAATGTGGATATTCCCATAGCAGTATCGAATTCCTATAAAAAGAGGCACTGAACAATGAATTCTGTAGAAAGGTGGCCCAACAAATTAAATAATAATATTGGAAACCCTCACCCTAGAATCGCCTATTTGAGGAGTAGTTGAAGAAGGAAGCAGAGCTCACATACTGCATGTATGTGAAGTACGAGTTGAGTCTTGAAGGGAAGAAGGAGCTGATGAAGTACTTGAAGTTGGACGACAGAACTTCAAAAAATTATGAAGAGATTGGCGACATTAGGCCCTGCTTGAAAGCCATTGCCCACATTCAGAAACTGTGGAAAAAGTGCTAAGAAGTAATACATTAGGGAAGCTGTGAAGAACACTGAGTCAACACAGATCACTTAGTTAAAATTTTATTGATGCTGATATTAAGTTATAATTAAATGTACAGTGTACTGAAATTCTTGCAGAAAAATGATGAAGCCTTTTAGTTGATTTTAAACACAGAAAATAGTTAATGATACTTTATCACTTTGACAATTCAAAGCCTGTACAGAGGATGCTGAGAATCAGCCTTCATTAGCTGTAAAAATTAAACAGCGTTCAGGCTTCACTACAATATCCCTAAATCGCTTAATGACGAAATTAGCTGGTCGTAGCTGAGTTCATCAACGTGTAACCAACAGGTAGTGGAGTTTCGCTTAACAAAGGCAACACGAAACATTACTCAAATGACCCTCCTGGCACCAGAAATTACAGTAACATTTAACTTTTTTCAGCTGTATTTAACTCTTTAGTAACCACATTTTCTTTCTCTGTGTTGAACATTGCTCTGCAACACATTATTGATGAATTATTGGGCACAAGGGATATCTTAATTTAGTAAGTAAATTAACATGGAGTATGTCGTTCACTTTTCAAACATTTTCATAGCTGTTTCTTCCTTCCTTATTGGTTTTTGGACTGTCAGACAAGGTTATTAAAATAGCTACAAACGCAGTGTGCAAAATGTTTAATAAACTACCACATTGTTTTTATGTCAGTCCCTCCCTGTTCGTCCCATGGTGATTAATTGTTTCTATTGCAGTCAATAATTGTAAAATGGAGTTAAAATACGGAAGAAGGGAGGATGTCTCTGTATTTATGCTTGGATGAACCAATTATGTATTGACATAGTCGACGATATTGCTTTCGTTTCCTAAAAGTTTTAAATATTTAGATTCCAGATACTGAAAAGAAACTTCATTTTTTGAAAACATGTTGGCATTAGATGCAACTACTATATCTAAAATGCATCTATGTAGGGGGGCACAATCAGTTATTGTAACAGTATTTTCATTTGACAACTTCATTTCAAGAGAAAAAAATGTCGAAGGAAGAGGCTGCTTACATCCGGCTGTGTCTAGTAATATGCAGAGATTGCGACTCGAAAGCGGACTCGACGAGTATGAGGAAGTAATGGCCTATGCTTGAGGGATCGCTGCTCGAAATACCTGCGAAGGCGGATGCGGCAAATATCGGGCAAACCCTGCCTACCAGAAATGTCCTCGATCGCAACCGTCCAGCATTCACCACAGCGTGGACAAAACGGCCCAAAGCCAGCAGCTGTGCAGACAGAGTGCAGCACTGGGAAAAACCAAAGGCCAGTGTGCCTGGAGGGAGAGGCCTCATGAGAATTAGAGCCAAGATGTTCTGGCCACTCAAACTGCAGTTTTGAAATTACCGAAAATTCACAGAAATTCTCAAAAACGCCTACAGCTTATCTATCAAGAATATACAGACGTAACTGAAATCGATAGAAGGTACAGAACTCAATGGAATTGTCACCATATTTGTACAACCTTTTGTTTAGAAGTTATCATAGATTAAAAGTTAATTTATCTATAAGTAATTAACATTTGTGGAATTGTTATTGATTCATATGGCTCACCAATGGATAGGTAATGACTTCAGCTGTATGTTGAGCAAGCATGGGTGTGCGAAGTGCATGGAACTAAATTTTTAAATTAATTATTTGTAGTATTTAATTTAGCTGTGCAATAACAAATAAGTTCAAATGGTTCAAATGGCTCTGAGCACTATGGGACTTAACATCTGAGATCATCAGTCTCCTAGAACTTAGAACTGCGTAAACCTAAGTAACCTAAGGACATCACACACACCCATGCCCAAGGCAGAATTTGAACCTGCGACTGTAGCGGTCGCGGGGTTCCAGACTGAAGCGTCTAGAACCGCTCGGCCACACCAGCCAGCAACAAATAATTCCTCACATGCACATTGCCAATTAGTTTTGGCATGTTGACCTTTCAGTAGGGACAACGATGTAACAATTTATATAAATAGATTCTAATCTAATTAAGAAATGTGCTTTGGGTCACATAGTGCCGCAAAGGCGAGTAGAACCCTCTGCCAAGCACTTAAATGTGAATTGCAGAATAATCATGTAGATGTAGATGTAGAATGCAGATATGCACTCGAATATGATCTGTGACTCTCTCATAATGAATGCAAAATAATAAATTAAAAGAATAAATAGTAGATATTTATATAAATTGATTTATGACTATGTTTATTAAATATGTATAATTAACACCACATCACTGTAAATTTGTATCACTTTGGTAGGTTGGCCCTGGGAGAGTAGCAACTTCATCTGCAGTGGCTGAACATGTGAATGTGTTCTCGAAGTAGCGAGCTGAGTGTGCCACACTACGTGGAGTTTGGTGGTCATGGTCTGTAAGCTTGATAGGATTGGGCGATCGTAAAGTTCCATGTTGCTCAGTAGAGCAGTATTATACGGATGTAACATGATTTTTATATGACGACGTAGATCATTATAGTATTATGTGAGTTAGGAGTAGAGCTGATAACAATGAATGAAATACATTGATCCTTTGTGGACACTGAAATATAATTAGATCTATTACTTATGTGTGACAAACAGTGAGACTAGTTAGTGTTGGAAACTCTTGTATGTCGCTATGCTTACTTTGTCCTGTTCTGTCAACTGATTAATATCAGCAATTACAAGAAGTCCTTTTTGGATTGCATGGCAAACTTTTGTGCATGTTTTCATTCTTCTAGTTGTAATAAATTTACACACTGTATTTAAACTGTGTATTATTCAACATCACTGTCCTTTGGGATCCATTACCTCATATAATTTCTGATCCGTCTCCAGAATGAGATTTTCACTCTGCAGCGGAGTGTGCGCTGCGTGCTCATTGTGGTCCTATCAAAAGCAGTATGAAGTAATTGGGGAAGCACGCCACCTACAATACCTATGGCTCAACTATATATAAGGGTCGGTTGTTTACTGCTGCTTTCTCGCCCAAATAACATTTCAACCCTTATGTGGCTTAGAATATTAGTTAGTGAAATGTTAATATGATTTACCACAGGTTTATCAACATACATTTAAAATCAGAGAGATGGATCAGAAACTTCCTGGCAGATTAAAACTGTGTGCCCAACTGAGACTCGAACTCGGGACCATTGCCTTTCGTGGACAAGTGCACTATAATTGTAGGTGGCGTGCCTCCCCAATTACTTCATACTGCTTTTGATAGGACCACAATGAGCACGCAGTTTTCATGTATCAAATAATATCCAAATGCCTTTGCAATGTGAATGCTAAGGTATCGTGTTTGAGATATAACAGTAATGAGAATTTATGTCATTTTCTTGATTGGTTGCTTTCTGCTTACTGTGAAACTGAAGTTCATGTTCACACTTCAGTCAGCTACAATCATTTGATTTAACTCTGCACTGGTTCTCCTATTTATTATTCAGACATGATCTTATTCTCTACTTGAACATAATTTCAAACAGTAAAATTTGTCTGATTTTGAGTGCTCAAATTCATCTAAATGACTTTGTGAATACAGTCTAACTATATTTGAGTTTCATAATTAAGACATAGAGTCAGTAATCACTGACTAGGAATGGAATATACCACTGAATGTTATAGGTTTCAACTAGATATTAATCTAAGTGATACTAATTTATTGTGTATTTCTTTCAAACATATGGTATTTCTTAATTTTGTTGAGAAATTTATGTATCAACATATCAAAGAATGCAGAGAATAATTAATTTGTATATCATTACT
Source organism: Schistocerca piceifrons (assembly GCF_021461385.2). Classification (NCBI taxonomy): domain Eukaryota; kingdom Metazoa; phylum Arthropoda; class Insecta; order Orthoptera; family Acrididae; genus Schistocerca; species Schistocerca piceifrons. Next base: position 570,256,154 of record NC_060139.1, on the reverse strand, counting down.
GTTTGGAATATTAGTAGGTTTATCACAACATATTATGTTTCAGTTTGAAAACCTTACATTGGGGCATTTTCAGTTTCATGTGGCGAGACCCATTGCAGACTGGTGAAACAATTCTTTTTTAAAGCAGGTTTCTTCAGTAATGAAATCTGGCATTTCATAAGACAGGACATTTTAATCGTGAAAAATTCAGTTCAGTGTTCGTCTACAATGGAATTCCTTAATAAAGCTTGGTTTAGTCAGAAGCAGCATGAAAAGTAAAAACAATGGTCTGATTGACAGTATAGTGCAAATAACTAAACTGAGAAACATAGTTCTGAGCTATGCATAATGATATATTGCACGAAAAGGGATATTGTGGAATAGTCAAGCTCATAGACAGTTCTATAAAATTAAATATAAATATTCCTAGAGAATTACAGAACGTGAATCAAATCTATTATAGTTGTCTTACTCATTGGTTAACCATAAAACTGAACAAGAATTGAAAGAAAAAAGTTCTGTAATAACTGGTTGAAGGTGTTATACAAACTTCAGCAGATGGATTTAAACAAGAAGAGAAATGTAATACAGAATGAAACATAAGAATAGTAGTAGTATAGTCCACTTAATAAAAGTTTCTTGAAGTACTCGGAACAGAAAAGTCTTCACTACCTTTGTATACTGTAAATATGCAGTTTAAGGACATAAATTCCTACGACTGGCAGCTTGTCCAGCTAGCATATATACTGGATGATCAAAAAGTCAGTATAAATTTGAAAACTTAATAAACCACAGAATAATGTAGATAGGGTGGTAAAAATTGTCACACATGCTTGGAATGACACGGGGTTTTATTAGAACAAAAGAAAGACAAAACAAAGTTCACAAAGTGTCCGACAGATGGTGCGTGATTCTGGTTTTGTAACTGCTACCGTGAGGGGTGAGAGGTACGCCGATATGTACAGAATCGCATCATCTCCAGCCTGGCTGATAAACACCTGCTGGAACGTAACGTGTTTATGCAGGATGGCGCTACACCTCATTTTGCTAGACGCCTGAAAGATCTCTTGCGCGCGTCGCTTGGTGATGATCGTGTGCTCAGCCGCCACTTTCGTCATGCTTGGCCTCCCAGGTCCCCAGACCTCAGTCCGTGCGATTATTGGCTTTGGGGTTACCTGACGTCGCAAGTGTATCGTGATCGACCGACATCTCTAGGGATGCTGAAAGACAACATCTGAGCCAATGCCTCACCATTACTCCGGACATGCTTTACAGTGCTGTTGACAACATTATTCCTCGACTACAGCTATTGTTGAGGAATGATGGTGGACATATTGAGCATTTACTGTAAAGACCATCATCTTTACTATGTCTTACTTTGCTATGCTAATTATAGCTATTCTGATTTGACGATGCACCATCTGCCGGACATTTTTTGAACTTTTGTATTTTTTTCGGTTCTAATGAAACCCCACGTCATTCCAAACACGTTTGTCAATTTGTACCTCTCTATCTACATTAGTCCGTGATTTATTCAGTTTTCAAATTTATACTGACTTTTTGATCACCCAGTATATTAGACACAGAGAACTTGCTAGTCCATTGCAGTGATGACTACAACATACCAAGTAAATATTAAAAATTTCTTTTTTTTCCTTCTCTAGACGATTAGCGAACCCTTTATCACCTAGTCTTACAGGCTATTTGTTCAGTGCTAATTGTGTTAATCAGATAATATTATTAAGTTTGTCTAACAATTTGAGTAAGAACTTATATTTAGTATGAATGCTAACATATGTGTTGAACTACATGTGAGTATTAGTTAGACATATCCAGTAAATTCCCTACTATATTTCTCCCAGTTTCAGTCACAGCTGTGCGAAGAAGAGACTATGATATAGTTTTACACGTTCTTTCTTGTTACAAAACAATCCGGTTTCTGTACAGCACTTGTATTCTTGCGAAAAATTTCTTTAAAAATTCTTCCCCTTTAATTTCAATTTTCTGAGATAATCGCAGTTTTCATTTGCTGCTTATCATGCATGTTAAAGAGAGAAGTTTGCGTAAATAGTGTGATACAATGAACTATGCGTTGTAATACAACTGTAGATTTTCTACATACGCCGAAGTATTGCATGCTTTTTATAAAGCTAGTCATACGAACAAGAAAACCTGTAGCTTTCCCGTGTCTATGTTCGACTGTAAATTGTGTCTAACTAGGGAAGGCAATGGTGGATTACTTACAAAATGGTCCAAATGGCTCTGAGCACTATGGGACTTAACATCTGAGGTCATCAGTCCCCTAGAACTTAGAACTACTTAAACCTAACTAACATAAGGACATCACACACATCCATGCCCGAGGTAGGATTCGAATCTGCGACGTAGCAGTCGCGCGGTTCCGGACTGAAGCGCCTAGAACCGCTTGGCCACCGCGGCCGGCGATTCCTTACAAGGCACTCAACGATAGTCATGTGGGATATTCGTTCTGCGCCGTTTAATATAAATCTGACTAAGGAATTCCATCAAAGTATTGAATAAATCTGTGAACATCATTTCCTTATTATAACTGCTTAAAACTACTCTAGTTATTTAGAGAAGCTGTACCTTGTGTTATAAAGTTGTAAAGCCTTGCAGTCACACAGTGAAACTTAAAGCTTCAGCTAGAAGTGTTCAGCGTGTTCAGCATACCTGATGGTTCGGGCATCGTGTTTAAGAATAAAATCATAACACATTCGAAGTAACAGGTTCACGTCAATCTGTGCGAATGAATTCTCAGCGTGAACTCGCAGTTCTAGTGAGTGTGTTGGTAAGGAGCGCAAAAGATCAAAATCTATCGCATACTTTCCTCAAAATAATATCATGGGGTACATTGGGTGAGCGTGGAAGCAATGGCAGAAATTTTTCATAATTGTCCTCACTTGATAACCACAGACGTGAAAATAAGAGGATGTACGGCCAGTGACAAAAAAATCTGAACACAAAGGAGCTATAGCTAGTCAAGTTTACGCCTATTTGTGATAGGCCATTCTGAGGGACAATCAAAAATTGTTTTCCAGGTATTTACCGTCATTCACACAGGTTACATAAAAACGGAACATTATAAAGCACAGCACATAGCCACTTGAGGAATTGTTATTGCCGTATTGAGTTCTGAATAAAAAGAAAATGGGACAAAACTTAAGTCCTATAATAACAGGGAGTACTAAAGAGCATCTGCCTCATATAATCTACCTACATAACATCAGTGTATGAAAAGTAACAGACGAAGGGTGGTTTTCTGAGTAATACAGGCGCTGATGACTTTTGGAAGCCTGCTAGTGCTTACGTTCCTAGGTTCTCTGTGAACATCAGATGCCAACATAGATTAAATATATTGAATTACAGTGGCTCATCACTCTTGTATAGAGCACAAAACCTTCGTAATTTTAAATTATATACATTTTTACATTATGATGATATTCGTCTCAAGCTCGCTGAATTGTCGTGACTAAGAAGCAAGTAGTTACTGTTTCAGACAGAGTAAAAGGATAAGCAGTCCAGGATGTTTCAGTATTTTGAGCACCATATATATAAGTATATAAAACGACCAACGGTATGCATGCTGTATATAATCTGACCAGCCGTTATAAAACGAGGTGGGGATTCTTGTGTCGTCAATAGAGAAGCAGAAACAGCAAAATAGGTCGCTCAGGAGAGATAAGTGACTTCGAACATGGACTAGTCAGTGGATATCACTAACAAGGGAACCTCCCCATCTCACCCCCCTCAGATTTAGTTATAAGTTAGCACAGTGGATAGGCCTTGAAAAACTGAACACAGACCAATCGAGAAAACAGGAAGAAGTTGTGTGGAACTATGAAAAAATAAGCAAAATATACAAATTGAGTAGTCCATGTGGAAGATAGGCAACATCAAGGATAGTGTAGTCTCAGGAGCGCCGTGGTCCCGTGGTTAGCGTGAGCAGCTGTGAAACGAGAGGTCCTTCGTTCAAGTCTTCCCTCGAGTAAAATGTTTACTTCCTTTATTTTCGCAAAGTTATGATCTGTCCGTTCGTTCATTGACGTCTCTGTTCACTGTAACAAGTTTAGTGTCAGTGTTTTGCGACCGCAACGCAAAACCCTGCGATAAGTAGACGAAAGAGCGTGCCTCTCCAATGGGAACCAAAAACATTTGATCGCAGGGGCATAGGTCAACCACAGGAAAACACGTCTGATTTATTCTATACGACACTGGTGACGGCATGTGCGTCACACGACGGGAATATGTTGTCGACCCACCTAACTTGTACACTTGGCGAATGGGTAAAAAGATTCTTCTACCTTGCCCGATTTAGGTTTTCTTGTGGATGTGATAATCACTCCCAAAAAAGTGATGAAAACATAAGACGACTCTTGATATTGCCTATATTGCGTATGGACTACTCAGTTTGTATACTTTCCTTATTTTTTCATAGTTTCACACAACTTCTTCCTGTTTTCTCGATTGATCTGTGTTCAGTTTTTCAAGGCCTATCCACTGTGCCAACTTATAACTAAATCTGAGGGGGGTGCGATGGGGAGGTTCCCTTGTAAGTAACAAACGCACCACGGACATTTCAACCGTGCTATAGCTGCCCAAATCGACTGTTGATTATGAGATTGTGAAATGGAAACTCGAGGGAACAACCATACCTAGAGCAAGATCAGATAGATTTCATGAACTGATGGACCTTCGACTATTGCGGAGGATGGCTGTAAAAATCCCCTGAAATCTGCGGAGGAAATTATTCGTGAGTTCCAGAGTGTTGGGTTCTGCCCACTGGTCTAATATAGGGTGCCTATGAAAGCTGAACTTTATGGGATATAGACGTGTCAGAAGCAACAGGCGACAGACAAACATATGCGAACTCTTCAGTATATACAATTCGTAATACAAGTGAACCAACACAGTTTCTATGTCAGTGCTGTAGCGTTCGTAGGTCGGCTCGATTTCGATTCCGGCTGCAGCTAGGCGCCGCGGCGCTTATTCGTGTAGAAGCCGCTCCTGTCTCGGTGTCGTCCTAGAGAGAGATCCGTCACCGAAACACAAAGTGCCACCAGCTAGCACAATTATTACTGTGATTAGGGGTTAAAGGTAATGAGTTACGATAATGGAGCAGCTCCTCATAAACAACAAATTTCTCTTTTCAGTGCTAAGTGACACTTGGGGTAGTGTAAAGAGAGGTCCAAATGGGCGGTGAATGACCAGTCGAGTGATTTGAATGATGCTGTACCATGTGGTAAAGCTTTAGGGACCAACACACGTGACTGTCATTTTGAACAAGAATCATACCTATGCCGACGTGCAAAGTATGGGAACACTACAGAGTTATTTATGCTATGCAAGGAATGAGGCCAAGATGTGCGAATGTATGTTTGCAAAAATGTTCAAATCTGAATCAGTTTCCGTGGCCTGTGCAGTTTTGCTGTAGTTCAAGGGAAAGGATTGAAGCAATTGAGAATCCTGAAAATCGATGTGACAACAAGATGCAGCAGAAGGGTCAAAGTCTGTATCAGGGCCAATTGGAAGACGTGAAAGAGCGTCCGCACTACCACGTTTAGGAGTCAGACGATGCACAATCTCGTACTGGTATTGAGAAAACAATAAAGCCCATCTTTGCAATTATTGTGCAGTTTGTACAGGAATCGCCTTTGCCGGATGAAACGAGGACTGAAAAAGCTTGTGATCAGTTAATAAGTGGAATTTTCTGCCATACAAACAGCGGTGGAGTTTGGTGACACCATACACATTGGCCAATATCTCTTTCTCTATTTGTGAATAACTACACTGAGCTTTGCACAGCACTTTTGATGAGAAAGCGATAGTCCTTTGTTACCAGTTTCCTGCGAAATCACTGTATTGATTCCATAAAAGGAAGCGTCAACTAGCAACACAACTAGTTTGTCAGGATCAACGTGAACTAAGCAGCGACCACTGAGCAATGAATCATTAAGTTTTTCAGAAGCTTCTTGGCACTCATCTGCCCAGACAAAGTAGACGTTCTTGTGACTGAAGAGATGCAATGGAGGTAAGATTTTATCAGCATCTGGTATGAACCACTGATTGAAATTCTGTGACATTACGAGGAACTGGGAAATCTCGTATGGCTAACAAATGAGACTGAAGAGGATGTACACCTTGAGTGTTTATGACGTGACCAAGATATTGAAACTCAGGTTTAAAAAAATCACACTTATCCAGTCTGCACTTGAGTCGTAAATCAGGTAACACACGAAACAAAGCACACAAATTTGAAATGTGATCTTCAGGTGTATTTAAACAAGCCCAAATGAGTGTTCACTACATACACTTTCTGAGATTCTTCGTCGAGTGATTTTGAAGATATCCATCGCGCAAATGAATTTTTGAAAAGTAGCGACCAGCGTCTAATCTGTCCATGAAATCCTCTGGGCGTGGCAATGGGGAGGTATCAATCACAGTTTGTGGGTTGACCGTAGACTTAACACAGAGGCGAATGCGACCTGAAAGTTTGGTGAGCAAAACCAGTGGACTTGCCCATTGACTAGCTAGTATGGGCTTAATAGCTCCGTTATCTTGCAATTCCTTACGCTCGGCGGCGAATTTGTCTCGTAATGCAATTGGAACAGTTCTGGATTGGGGAAATTTCAGCTGAGCATTGTCTTTCATGGTAATACGCACAACAAAATTATTAGCCTTGCCTAATCCTTCAGAAAAGAGTTCAGCGAATTCTTTCAGTTACTAGTTACAATGGCTTTTACATGGAAAGTAGGCACTGACAACACGTTGTCCTGAACGTTAATGCCAAACAAATCAATACGAAATATGTTCTCACAATGGCGTCACTGCAGCACCGTAACAGTCACTATTCTCGTATGTGAGCGATCCATGGCTGGCAAAGTACGTTTTCTGAGAACGGGAATGTCTTGTCCATTATAAACTGTCAGGTGCATGCTAGTTTGCGATAGCCTTGTGGAGCCTAACAGTTCAGATGTGTTACGATTCAGTAATGTAACAGAATTACCCGTGTCCAACTGAAATTTCACTCGTTTTCCTCAAATAAGCAAATGAACAAAAAGTTTGTTGGAGTATCACAGCACTGACCACAATCTATTGGTTATGAACTGCAGATTGAAACTGAAGAAACTGCAAAAAGGCGGGAATTTAAGGAGATGGGACCTGGATAAACTGAAAGAACCAGAGGTTGTACAGAGTTTCAGGGAGAGCATAAGGGAACAATTGACAGGAATGGGGGAAAGAAATACAGTAGAAGAAGAATGGGTAGCTCTGAGGGATGAAGTAGTGAAGGCAGCAGAGGATCAAGTAGGTAAAAAGACGAGGGCTAGTAGAAATCCTTGGGTAACAGAAGAAATATTGAATTTAATTGATGAAAGGAGAAAATATAAAAATGCAGTAAATGAAGCAGGCAAAAAGGAATACAAACGTCTCAAAAATGAGATCGACAGGAAGTGCAAAATGGCTAAGCAGGGTTGGCTAGAGGACAAATGTAAGGATGTAGAGGCTTGTCTCACTAGGGGTAAGATAGATACTGGCTACAGGAAAATTAAAGAGACCTTTGGAGAGAAGAGAACCACTTGTATGAAGATCAAGAGCTCAGATGGCAACCCAGTCCTAAGCAAAGAAGGGAAGGCAGAAAGGTGGAAGGAGTATATAGAGGGTTTATACAAGGGCGTTGTACGTGAGGACAATATTATGGAAATGGAAGAGGATGTAGATGAAGATGAAATGGGAGATAAGATACTGCGTGAAGAGTTTGACAGAGCACTGAAAGACCTGAGTCGAAACAAGGCCCCGGGAGTAGACAACATTCCATTAGACCTACTGATGGACTTGGGAGAGCCAGTCATGACAAAACTCTACCATCTGGTGAGCAAGATGTATGAGACAGGCGAAATACCCACAGACTTCAAGAAGAATATAATAATTCCAATCCCATAGAAAGCAGGTGTTGACAGATGTGAAAATTACCGAACTATCAGTTTAATAAGTCACAGCTGCAAAATACTAACGCGAATTCTTTACAGACGAATGGAAAAACTGGTAGAAGCGGACTTCGGGGAAGATCAGTTTGGATTCCGTAGAAATGTTGGAACACGTGAGGCAATACTAACCTTACGACGTATCTTGGAAGAAAGATTAAGAAAAGGCAAACCTACGTTTCTAGCATTTGTAGACTTAGAGAAAGCTTTTGACAACGTTAACTGGAATACTCTCTTTCAAATTCTGAAGGTGGCAGGGGTAAAATACAGGGAGCGAAAGGCTATTTACAATTTGTACAGAAACCAGATGGCAGTAATAAGCGTCGAGGGGCATGAAAGGGAAGCAGTGGTTGGGAAAGGAGTGAGACAGGGTTGTAGCCTCTCCCCGATGTTATTCAATCTGTATATTGAGCAAGCAGTAAAGGAAACAAAAGAAAAATTCGGAGTAGGTATTGAAATCCATGGAGAAGAAATAAAAACTTTGAGGTTCGCCGGTGACATTGTAATTCTGTCAGAGACAGCAAAGGACTTGGAAGAGCAGTTGAACGGAATGGACAGTGTCTTGAAAGGAGGATATAAGATGAATATCAACAAAAGCAAAACGAGGATAATGGAATGTAGTCAAATTAATCGGGTGATGCTGAGGGGATTAGATTAGGAAATGAGACACTTAAAGTAGTAAAGGAGTTTTGCTATTTAGGGAGTAACATAACTGATGATGGTCGAAGTAGAGAGGATATAAAATGTAGACTGGCAATGGCAAGGAAATCGTTTCTGAAGAAGAGAAATTTGTTAACATCGAGTATAGATTTAAGTGTCAGGAAGTCGTTTCTGAAAATATTTGTATGGAGTGTAGCCATGTATGGAAGTGAAACATGGACGATAACCAGTTTGGACAAGAAGAGAATAGAAGCTTTCGAAATATGGTGCTACAGAAGAACGCTGAAGATAAGGTGGGTAGATCACGTAACTAATGAGGAGGTATTGAATAGGATTGGGGAGAAAAGAAGTTTGTGGCACAACTTGACTAGAAGAAGGGACCGGTTGGTAGGACATGTTTTGAGGCATCAAGGGATCACAAATTTAGCATTGGAGGGCAGCGTGGAGGGTAAAAATCGTAGAGGGAGACCAAGAGATCAATACACTAAGCAGATTCAGAAGGATGTAGGTTGCAGTAGGTACTGGGAGATGAAGAAGCTTGCACAGGATAGAGTAGCATGGAGAGCTGCATCAAACCAGTCTCAGGACTGAAGATCACAACAACAACAACAGCACTGAAGAAGCTGCTGGCTTGCTAGTTTTGCTAAGACCTGTTGCAGGCTTTGAATACACTGCAGTACTCGTCACCAGATATTTGTGATGGGCCGAATTCCTTATGTCTGTTCCTTTGCAAACATGCGGATTGTGCGTGTCCTTTCTTGCCACAAGCGTAACACTGTGCTTCTCAGGACAGGCAGTCTGGATGTTTGTGCCGTGAATAGTAGGGCGGGCATGACTTAATTCTGTTTGCCTGTATATCTTCTGTTTAGATGGCTGTTTACGTGGCTTGGACAATTGTTTACGTAGTGCGGCGCGTGCAAGTTGTTGCTGCCGAATGGGCTGGTCGCAAGCAAAATACGACAGAACTAGACGAATTGCTGGCTGCTCAAATTTGCCGGCCCACAGGGCACCTGAATCGTATTGATCTAGTATTTGCGCTACTTGCTGATATGATGGATTGTACAATATCAAAATATGTTCTCTGAGTTTGACATCAGTTACATTGTACACAATCGCATCATGCAACATAACATCTTAATAGAAAGTACCACAAGCAGATACGAATTTGCATTTCTTCGTCATACCCCGAAAATCTGTTGACCACTTGCAGTAAGTTTGTTCTGACCCTTTCTTGCAATTAAAGAATTGGTACCTAGCCACTACCGTATTCACTTGATGGTAATAATTGTTAGCTAATCCACAACGTGATCATACGAAATTTCACTCGGAGTGGCGTTAGGAAAGAGTTTTTGAATGAGGCAGAACACTGCATTTCCTACCGTGGATAATACCATGTACAGCAGCGAGAATATTTGCTGGGTTTGAAACTGAAACATCTGCATTAGCAGCATTGCATCTAACACTTGCAGCTGTGGCGCCTGGGCAGGGGGTGGGATACGTGGAGTGGGCATGTTGGAAGAGACAAATGCAATAAACAGGCAAGGCAATTTCTGGAACGTCCACCTGACAACACTAATTAGCGAAGACACGATAATAGACTGTTGAAGCAAGTAAACACCCTCGCAAAGAAAAGGCAAGAGAGAACTATTGACCAGCAAAACAATAGCCCACGAAAAGTCAAAACAAGGAAGCAGTGATGGTTATCGCTCATGGTACACCTCGTCGCCAATGTTATGTTCTACCTACTCGTCTAATATAGTGTGGCTAGGAGAGCTGCTATCTCAGAACGCCAGACAACAATTCCAGCAAATCGTATTAGTGGAATTCATTACAAAAGGAAATGATTACAATACTTTGTGAGATACAGCCGTGTCGCAAGCAATGGGCGACAGACAAAGATAAGCAAGCTGTTCAGTACACACAATTCGTAATACAAGTGAACCAATACAATTTCTAAGTCACTTCTGCAGCGTTCGTAGGGCGGCTCGACTTTAACTCCGGCAACGGCTGGGCGCCGCGGCGCTTATTTTCTCTTCGCGTAGAGGCCACTCCTGCCTCTACGTCTTCCTAGAGAGGGGTCCGTCAGCGAACTATTGGCTGACGTCGTCTCACAGCTCTGTCAGCGCTCCCATTCTTGATCGTCATGCCGGCGCTTGACGTTACGCCGTTACACAAAGTTAATGTTGGAGACCTTTTGCGGCTGTTCATGCACTTCATGGTTCCAACCAACGATGGAATTTGTATTGATTATAATGCGCCATGTCACCTGTCATAGTTATTCGCAATTTGTTTGAAGAAGACTCTGGAAAATTCAAGGCAATTATTTTCTCGACCTAGATCGGCCGACGTGACTCACATTGAACATTTGTTGGGCGTGGTCGAGAGGTCAGTTCGTGCACAAAATCCTGCACTGGTAACACTTCCGCAATTGCGGATGGCTATAGAGACAGCATGGCTCAGTACCTCTGCAAAGGACTTCCAACTGGTTGTTGAGTCCATGCTACGTCGAGATGCTGCACTATGCCGGACAAAAGCGGATCCGACACGATGTTAGGAGGTATCTGGTGACTTTTCTTTACCTCAGTATCTACATGCTTGTGAACGCGAAAGCTTAATAAAATGCCAGTGAAATAAACTAAGTAGTGAAATACGAATACTGTAATACACGCAAGTAATTACTATGAAATGTTGAAATTAATCCTAACTGGGTGATTGATAGCCAGTTAGAAGTGTATTTCTTCTACTAATGGTATCAGGTTACTCCCATGAGCATTATGAGCGGCAATGAGAGCTGCTTGTAAACACATAAATTAAAACCGGAGGGCATAGTAATATTTATGTGATGTGCATTGGACTACTGAGCAGTTCAAGGAGCAGCGACCTAGGTCATCAATTACGCAGTTCAGTAGCACAGGACACGGTAGACAGTCAATCTAAGCACTTCTTAAAATAAACTAAATATTCACCCTGCATGGTGTGTATCGTTCTCCAAAGTCGAACTGCTTGTATTAGTTAGAATGTTTGAGTAGGGCAACTATCGTTTGTTCTCTGTGTAAAATTATTCACTGTGATTTGTGACTTTGTACATTGCCACTTAGACAGTCACTTCGCCGATTCAACAACGGAGCTTGTTTACCTCCGTAATGAGCCAGTATATTGAGAAGAACAGTAACGATAGCTGGTTGTTGTACCTAATCAGCTTTCACGAGTTACTGGGGGCGTCGTCCAGTAGCTTCTTTGTCGTCCCTGGAGGCGTGAGTCGCAGAAGCCGCAGCAGGTCGGTGTAGCCGAACCTCCGCGCGAGGTCGCACGGCGTCTCCTCACGAGTGCCCGTGGCGTTCCCACTGCCGCCAGCCTTCAGAAGCGCAGTGTCTGCTTCCTCCGATCCCCTGGAGACGGTGTAGTACAGCGGGCTGTCTCCATCGCTGTCGTGCGCGTTGTGCTGAGCCACGGACTCCAGCAGCTACCGCACGGACAGGATGCTCCCCGTGCGCACCGCCAACTGCAGCGCCGTGCATCCGGTTCAGTCACGGGCGTCGAATTCTGCGTGGCTGTTGTGCACGTTCGGGTCCATCACCTTAGCGAGGAGCGTGCACACCAACGTCGGGGTGCCCCTTGGAGTTGCCCAGTGCAGGTGTGTCCACTCGCCAAGCTCCGACTGGAGATGCAGCGGCAGTAACCGTCGCTCGGCCTCCACATCGCCTGCCTGTCCTGCCAGTATCATGTCCAACAGAAGCTTATTCCGTTTCCCACCGTGGAATTATAACGTCCAGATAACCATACTCCTTTGCCAGTTGCACTGCACTCCTCCCACACCTGTCCGTCTCCCAGATGTTCGCCCCGTCAGAATGCCAACTACACCCTCAATGCAGAGTGCTTCCGCCGTGGGCAGCAACGTGTGGTCGCGGCTGGTTTCCGCCTACGCCTGCCTCCACGAGCACACGCACCACTCCGTCGCGCCTGTGTGCTGTGGCCACGAGCAACGGTGTCGTACCTTCTGTGTCCAGTCTGAAGTTCACTAAAGAGGGGTCCATAGAGAGGACGAACTGTAGCAGCTGTAACAGGCCAGCTGCACAAGCCGCTCTTACTAGTTCTGCGGCAGAGTCAACAGATGCGATCATCGTCTGTGTTCCTTTCAAATGTTTCGAGGGGATGCCGATTTGAAGAAACATGTCGACCCACTCCAGGCACCTGTTTCCAGTATAGCGGCGCCGATTGAGTCACTTCTTATTAATGTCAGTTACTCTTTAAATGATTCCATGTTTCTGTAGAAGGAAAAGCACATTAGCCACTCACGTCAGGAGATTTTGTGCTCTGCCTTACGGCAGGTCTTGTCATGGGGGAAGCCTCGTCACAGAGGCCCACCTCATGAGCGTCTAGGGAAGTGATTCCACTGGTGGTTCCCGTTGCCTTCCACTGACGATGATGATGAAATGATAATGAGGACAACACAACACCCAATCCCTGGGCGGAGAAAATCTCCGACCCAAGCGCGAATCGAACCCGGGCTCCTGGGCGTGACAGACTGCCGCGCTAACTACTCAGCTATCGGGGTGGACAGGAGCTTTAAGCAACTCTTTGAACAATGATTTGTCGTTATCTTCATCATTAAGTCATTACGCACAGCAGTGATTAAGTGTGAAATTCCACAAGGTTCGCAAAATGTGACTGAGTCCTGCGTTATTTTGACCTGTGAACGGTTTTAGTATATAAGAGGGACATTCAGTAAGTAATGTGACACATTTATTTCCTGAAAACAAGTTGATTTCATACAGGATTCCAATACACCATATTATTCGGCAATCTTTTGGATACAAAACCCTGTTTTTCAACACAGTCTTCGTTTAATGAGACGGCCTTACGCCACCTTACTAGAAGTTCCTGGTCGACTTCAGACTCAACGTCTTGCTGCATCGGTCCTCCCCCCCCCCCCCCCTTTATCATCCGAGTAATTTCTACGGAGTGCATGCTTCATTGGGCCAAACGGAAGTCGGAAAGCGCGAGATCCAGGCTGTAAGGTGGATGACGAAGAAAAGTCTAATGAAGTTCTGAAGGATCCTCTCGGGTGCACAGGCTTTTGTGAGGCCCTGTGTTGTCATGGAGAACGAACACGCTGATGTCGTATCCTCACATTCCTGATGTTAGCATAACACACTCAATGCACTTTAGAGTTCAAATGGTTCAAATGGCTCTGAGCACTATGGGCCTTAACTTCTGAGGTCATCAGTCCCCTAGAACTTAGAACTATTTAAACCTAACTGACCTAAGGACATCACACACATCCATGTCCGAGGCAGGATTCTAACCTGCGACCGTAGCGGTTGCGAGGTTCCACACTGTGGCGCCTAGAACCGCTCAGCCACCCCGGCCGGCCTCACTTTAGAGTTACTATACCGTTCCAACATATGACAATGCTGGTGAGTGCCGTGTTTGATCGACAGGTGTTGTCGTTACCCTAACCAAACATAAACATACATGTACAATGGAATACAAGATGAAAATAAGGAGTGCATGAACTAATATTTATTATGATTACTGTCTTATATCCAACGGCTTTGCCACAGTGGTAACAGCGGTTCCCGTCAGATCACTGACGTTAGCACTGTCAGGCTTGGCTAGCACTTGGATGTATAACTCTCCGGGACTGCCGAGTGCTATCGGCAAGATGGGAGCACTTTGCCCTTACGAGGCCAGTTGAGGAGTTACTTGACTGACAAGTAGCAGCACTGGTCAAAAGAACGGCTGGGAGAGCGGTGTGCTGACCACATGCCCCTCTGTATCCATCTCCGGTGACGCCTAAGTGCTGAAGATGACACAGCGGCTGGTCATTAGTATTGGGCCTTCAAGGCCTGTTGAGACAGTGTTTGTTTGTTGTATGTTATAGCACAGAAATAAATCTATTATGTTGTTCTTATTATCTGTTCCCGAAATTATCGTAAAGCTAATGGTTGCATACATCTCCATACTATCTTCTAAATTTCTGACTGCGATCAGACGGCACTATGTGGTATCGAATCCTGAGGGGGGGGGGGGGGTATGCCAAATACAAGATTCTGTTCTTTTCAGGCTTGTCAAATGGTTGATCTGAATGGTGTAACAAAGGTAGCAGATCACTTCTCAGGAGTCAGTGTTGACTAATAAGGTTATTAAATGGAATTAAATAAAACCACGACCAGTTATAGGGGGTTCTAATCAATATATCCTGAGGGAGTCTCAATGATCTTTGTATTACTACTTCTATGAAAACTGAATTCTCTGACCTTGAAACTAATATCACAGAGTAAAAACGATTCATAATTTATTTCACTAACGACTCTTAAACTTCCCAAGAACTCAACATTCATTACTAAGCATTTCAATTCAAAAAGTACATGGATGGACATATTAATTACGGTGATTGGTTTATACCACAATAAAGAGATAGATGGAGATGGTGGTTTGCTTATGATAATTCGCTGTCTTGGTTATTGAATTACAAAGTAATGTGATAGGTATTCAGGGACTGCAAGACGTGAGACTGAATGCGAATAAAGACAAATATGTTCCTGGGCAGAGCAACCATTAGAGAGACCACCACTTCCATCCAAATTAATCAGTTCGTGGCCTATCTGTCCGTTTCGTGCTGGTGCTGAAGTATAGTCGTACGATAAGCTTTGATGGTCTGTATCAAACAGCAGAGTCTGTCCGTCCCCTCATACCCAAGTCTGAACGTCGAAAGCCAAAACCCAAATCAACTCTCTCAAAATCGGAATTCAACACTTACATCTCAAGCTGCCTATCAACACCAGAGCGTGCTATTCCCACTGGCGTGATTCACCACACTGGGGAAAGAAAAAGGAAAATAAAATGTTTACTTTCTTGGCGTCAGCTTGAGGGCTACCAGCCACGTAATAAAGCCACACGCAGTGGTGTTTCTTGGTGCGCCGTTTAAAGATGTTAGCTGCAGCCAGAGCCCGTACATTTGCGTGCCCGGAGGAGCACGCTATCCGGTCTGCAGGTTGGACTAGTAGAATCGTGGGGGGTTGCATTTTTAGCAGTGCAACTGCGTCCAGCTGTTTCGTCCTAGGTCTCAGTGGTCTCTGGCCTGGCGCCGTCCCAGTTACTATCTATCTTTCCGGACAATGTCCGTCATCCCAGTTTTGTCATGCCGACACATGATATAGAAGGAGAAAATTCAAAATTTCTTCATTATTATTCTATTTTCTTCATTAGCTTCGCTAACTGTCATGCTGTAGACAGGTCGAGAAAATGCCGTATATGCAGTTCGGCTACTGACTCTGTAGCAAGCTGATCACTTGGTAATTCATACTGTGGATGATACAGCACGTCATTGATCTGGTCAGCAACTTGCAGTTTCCGTGATTTAGTTGCTGAAATGAGGATTAAGGACAGAGACCATACGCGATTATCTTGTTTAGTAAGAAAGCTGATTCATAGTAATGACTTCTCATGGCATACCAAGACATAAAATGAACAAGAACCAGATTTATTTCAAAAGTAGAGTCACCAGCCAAGAAACAGTATAAAGACAGCGGATTATATAAGAAACATAAGCTACAGCGGCAATCTCAAAGGCAGAACAGGCGGCGAAAGTGTGATATTCAACACAGAGCACTGGAGATGGACGTTTA
Organism: Schistocerca piceifrons; assembly: GCF_021461385.2. Lineage (NCBI taxonomy): Eukaryota > Metazoa > Arthropoda > Insecta > Orthoptera > Acrididae > Schistocerca > Schistocerca piceifrons. Next base: position 570,239,884 of record NC_060139.1, on the reverse strand, counting down.
AGGTCAGTACTACCAGTAAATATCATGGTTCGCTGTCACATCACTGGTGACCTCAATACTTGCCTAAAAATATTGGTTTCGCCCAGTATCGACTGGTAAAAGAAGGGGTAAATACCGAATTGTCTGCATTTGAGGGTGTCACTTATTACGCAGTTTGACAAAGCAGATACTTTTACAAAGTGACACATAATATATTTCTGGAATTGTGTTGCAAACGTCCAACTACAGACACTGTTACCTATATGGAATAAGGTTTGTAACCAGAGATAAGTTGATAAACCTTAATCACATAGCGACGAAACGGGACTTTTATCCAGCTGCAACATGGAGGATGATGCAGACGGTAGGAAGTCGCAGAGCTGCACCTAATAATCATAGTAGCCCTAGCCATGAAGGTTAGTAGAACAGCGCTCGAAATTTTTAATGCCCCTTCTGCGTATAGGCAAGTAGAGACATAAACCGGCAGATAGAAATTTATTCAGGGGTGGCATTTTACCAGTCGATTCTGAAAAATCGTACAACCGAACTGACTACGACTACCTAATGTCTGTAACGGCAAAACTGGAATTTGGCAATCAGTTTATTTAACCCTCTAGCGGGCGCGCCTATGTATAAAGTGCATCAACCACAAGTAACATTGTCTTGTACCGTCCCATTGTTGCATTAAAAATGCGAGCCCGTACCTACGCCTTCATTATTGGTTCATCTAACACCCTGCTGCCATACGTTCAAGTGAGCATCAGCAATATAAAATAAAGAGCGCCCTAGGCGAAAAGTAATGTATGATCCGTGCAAGAAAGTGACCCAGACTCTGGCTATATCGGTAGAATCCCACAATGAGTCACTTTATATCGCTGCAACAGCGTATTTACGTAGCTTTTACTATGAAATACCAAATTTGGTTCATTCCGTACTGTGCCCCAACAGAACAAATAGTCCTGTCACGGAAAAGCCACGTTTAACGCTACCTGTCTGCTACTACTATACCATAACCTTAAAGTTGAAGGCAGGTCGTTAAATAAAACTATCTTGTTAAAGCAATTGTGGTACACCGCAACAGAGCAGTGTTACCCTCTGAGAGGAATTTTGTTATGTTGACCGTGTTGTACCTAACGAAAGTGGCTTATCGGAAGTGAAAGTCAGAATTACGTAAACATTTAAACAGTAGCAAATAATATTTTACCTAACTACACTGTTTAAAGAGTAAAGAAAACGGTCGCCAGCCTAATTAGGCAAGAGAATGATTAACATTCTTGTTAAAGATATTAGGTATGAGTAACTTCACGAGACAAACACAACCTATACTTTGCCACACGCGAGTGCAATGAACTCTGACACCTGCATATGTTAACGGTTAAGATGGGAAGCTCACAGAGCAGGACAGATTATTTGCATAAATATAACAGATAACGGAACACAATATCACTTTCAGGAATTATTCAAACCGAATAAATTTTATAACATTACTATTAATATTAACTGCAGAATCATAAATTGGGCATAGGTTAAGTCTTTCTCAGTTAAATACTTTACTATTTAAAATGAAAGTTAATTGGAATCCACTAACAGGTTGCTTCTCACTATCTTTTGAATAAAGAAATTATTGTTTTCATAAATAGTGGTCTTCCCGTTACTTGTTACCTAGCATCAGCACAATAGACAAATTGTGGATCCTGTTATACTATTAATATGCACCTCCAATACACAAGAGATACAAACACTTAGCAAACATGAACGTATAACTATCCACTATTGCAGTTTTCCACTATTACTGCAGTGAGACACAATGTTGACAAATTTACAAGAAACTGACTCGCCTTTTTAAATTTACTACAGGCAGCACTATGATCATTAACTAAGAAAACTTTATAAGCCTCAGTTTTAAGAATTTTAATTTTTAAAAGAAACAGCAAATTGTCTTTATTACCACAGTCTTCTACCTTCAAGTAAATGATTAAATAGGTGTCTCTGAAACTTCACAAAACTACATTTACTACCTCCCCCAATTTCACTGAATCCACAGTAAATCTGAATATTCCCTTCTTACCAAAGATCAAACAACAAACTATTTGGCGTTGAGGTTTTCATTTGTCCACAAACTAGGACACTCGGTAATCATAGTTCAAATGGAGAGGAACCTGAGAGGCGTTGTGGTAAGGAAAAATTCAAGGTAGGTACATAAATTCAGTTATAAGTTACCTTATATTTGTGCACACTAAAACATCCAATAAGCTGATCCTTCACTGTACATTATTATAGTGTTCCGTTATAATGATTGTGCAATGTGGTGGCAGCTGCATATTGGTAGGTGCATTTGCAGGCAGAATTGCTGGACTCTGTCCCTTCTAGGTGGCGATGATGGATATCAATTCCAGAATCGTTCCAGCTATTTATCCATCCATCCGAGGCATTGGAAAGCGTCAGAAAAAGCCTTTCTCGGAATCAGCACAAACTACAACTTTTACATGGCAGTGCACAGTTTGGTAACTCGTCCCCGACTGCCTCTTGTTCCACCTTTTCTACCTAGACCAACCACAATTTGCACGCGCTACACAGTTCCGTTCCCGAGGGGAACCACTACACCTTTATCATACAAACTAATTAAGAATCCTAAGTGAAGGTCAGCAGTTTACAGAACAGCAACTAAACACATGAAATAAAACAGAACATTTGCACATATTGACATTTCTACAAAAAAAGTTATTCACACAGGAATTACAATTATATACAGTAAGTTTTGTTCCCTCCAAATGGGACAAAGAATTTAAATGACAGATACACTACATTGCATAGAATCAAACCATGACATCAAAGGTTTAACAAAGAAAGGAGTCTACAATTTTGTGTTATCGATTAAATCAAAAAACATTTACAGAAGATCGACGATGTAACATTAAATAAAACAAAAAAGCAAAAAAATCAGTAGAGTATTAGATATATGGTGTTACAACTGTACTACGAGATAACTGGCAGTCTAATAAGCGGCTGGCTGAGACCTGATGCAACTGCACTGTTTACTGCATCGAATGTGTCATTATTGTGAGGTAACACTTGTATGCGGCATGAGAGCGATGTAATGAAAAAGTTTATTTTACTATTGTTTAATTAAACAACGATTTAGCTCATATTATATAAGCTTATTTTACCGTAGTCTAATTAAACTAAGACAAACTGCGATTTTGCTCATACATGTTTACCTTGGTAACATATAAACAATTATTTTTCACGTGTGTGCAGGGTCACGCTCGTACTTATGTTATAAAAAGCGGCGTGCACACACGAGGGTTAGACTATAAAGAAATTTCTAACGAAAGCAGGTTCAGCAGCTATGATTAACGAGTGGAGGGTGAAGCAACATGAAGCTCTGTCAGCTAGGGTTACCCTCTATCCATGTTTGACGTGTTATGCAACTGACCCATCCCCATGACGTACAGGTCGCGTAGTTAGAGGCATGCAGGCACACAACGCCATGTTAAAGTTCGTGGCGTACGCAGAAGACGTTGCAATATTCATGGACCGGCAGTCAAAGGGTACAACAGTGGAGTTGCTCGGTATGTACCAACCACAGTCTGAGGAAACCGCTGTAGCACTTACAGGAATTCTGGACCAATTATCTTACTGAAAGAATATTTCATAAGTAGGAATTATGTTCTATAATCAGCAGCAGGAAGTTAGAGAACTGTTTGGCGCCTATTGTTAATTCACAGATAAGACACGAGGCTAAAACAGATAGAAGTAAGGCTGCCTACAGCAGACTAAAAAACAGAATGCGAAAACATCTACTACCCAGTGCGGTCAATGCAATTTCGAGCTGTATAGTGCAGGATCATCAACAATGTGCAACTCATGGAACTACGTCCCATATAAATCGATCTCACTGGATTCACGCTTGCGAAAAGTATGATGCAGCTGGTAAATTTCAGCTTTCTTTTAATTGTTGATATGCATGCACATTGTGAGGAGTATGCCCAACAATGATAGTACGAGTCATAGACAGAACTACTAGACAAAATGTGGCTTTCAAAAGTGTTATCGTACACGATATACAACCTTTTAAGAAATCGAAATATAATACGGCTTTGTAGCTACCGGGTCACACGGCTTATGTAATGACAGAAGAACAAAGATAACGATGAATTTTCCTGCCTGACGTATTTATGGGGACAGTGTTTGTGGGAAAAGTAGAAAAATTTAGTAAGTTTCTTGAATTATTCCAAAAGTTTTGTCGCCCACATGGCACCAAAGATACGAGAAAGCAATACTTATTTAGATCTCAGTAAACTTTGAAGCAAGAAGTACATTTACTTTTCGTTTTATTAAGACATTTATGTACTTGTTTGAAAGGGATTTTGCTGTGGGTTGAAGACCAGTTTTTCTTGTTTGATAAGAAGAGCTTTGTGCGATCTGAACAGGAGGGGCGCTCGTTTAGAAAAGATACCTTCCTCGTTACTAGCTTTAAGAGGAGTTTTTAAGTTGACTCGAATTGGAGATTTACTTGGATTTAGGAAGGGTTTGGATGTTCACTTAAACAGTTAGACAATTCGACATTTGTAAAGTTCCTTCGTTTTGAAAAAGAAAAAATTAATTATAAGCACAAAGAAAATTTTAATTTCAAGAGCAAGAAACATATTCAGATTTATGATAGAAAATTTACTTACAAGAACGAAATGTGCTTTCATTTAAAAAGAAAGTTTACTTGCAGTATTGATAAGAAGAAAGATTATTAAGTTGTAAGAAAAATACATGAACTTTAGCTTTTAAGGAAAAGAAGGTTTAATTTTTTGTAATGAGTTACATGTTCAGTTTATAATATGGAAGATTTTTAGTTCAAAGGCAATGTAGTATTTTCAGAGAAAATACTGTTTTACTTAGTTTATAGAAGTGTACACGGAATATGTCATAGCAAAGGAGATGGGTAAGGAAAGTAATATTTACGGAGTACAAGGATGACCAATGGGGATGTACGCAGACCTGAAAAATTAAAAAAAATAGTCGAGACAACGCCAGAGTACTAATATCTTTTACCTGTGAAATATAATGATGGTTTCTCATAATGGTGTAAATACAAAATCCATTTTTGATTTTGTTTTGCTTTATGGGTAAAATGGGTCTCGTGAGATCACAGAATGACGATGTGTGTTAATGCAAGCATGTAGCAGTCAGGCAGCAGTAGCCGACCGCGACAGACGCACCAATAGATAAGTAACCGCACTTGTCATTTACGAGTTCCTAACCAGGAGCGAATTTTATAGTTTAATAGTTTAGTTTCTTGAGTTTCTTGGTGTAAATTTAACATCCAAGCGACACAGTTCTCGCGTTTTCGTTTGCGTCAGAAAGTAAACCAATTTTGTGACATATTTCAAGTTCCAAATCAGAGTCAAATTATTTAGTTTCACCCGAGTGCTTCGGTGGTTAGGTTTTTGAATATCTGCGTATTACTACACACAATTCGTGCGTTTTCGTCAGGTTCTACAGTAGAGTTGTGCAGCACGTGCTGATAGTCTGCTTGTCTGCATAGTTTAGTTTTCCACGGTCTTTAGTATGGACAGGGACTGCGATTGTTGTGTGTGCATGCGAGCCGAGTTGGTGACACTTCGCTCTCAGCTTCGGGTTGTGATGGCTTCGGTTACACAGCTTGAGGCTGCAGTGGATGGGCACCACTGTTGTGGGCCGGCCGTGGGGATCCAACGGGCGTCCACCGCATCAGAGTCCTCGGATCGGTCCTCACCGGTGGCCAACCCAGTCACTGCTCGCACTGAGGCTGACCCCTCACCTGTGGTCGAGTGGGAGGTCGCCCCGGGGCGAAGCAGGTGGCGAAAGACTTCCCAGGCGGAAGCACATAAGGCCTCCCCGGTTTGTCTGACAAACACGTTCCAGGTGCTGTCTGTGGCTGACACTGTCACTGAGCCGGATGCCGTCGCCTATCCTGTTTCAGAGGAAACCACTCAGCCTGCAAGATCCAGGCAATCACAGAGGGTGGGATTATTGTTAGTTGGAAGCTCCAACTTTAGGCGCGTTATGGGGCCCCTTAGGGACTTGGCTCACAAAAAGGGTAAGAAATCCAATGTGCAGTCCGTGTGCATACCGGGTGGAGTCATACCAGATGTGGAAAGGGTCCTCCCGGATGCCATAAAGAGAACAGGGTGCAGCCAACTGCAAGTGGTGGCTCACGTCGGTACCGATGATGTGTGTCGCTTTGGATCAGAAAAGATTCTCTCTGGTTTCGAGTGGCTAACAGAAGTGGTAAAGGCTGCCAGTCTTGCTTGCAAGATGAAACCAGAGCTGACCATTTGCAGCATAGTCGACAGGACCGATTGCGGACCTCTGGTACAGAGGCTCAGACGGTGTAGGCAGCAGATTTCTCGACTTCCGTTAAAGGATGGTTGGGTTTCGGGTTCCGCTGAGTAGGTCAGGTGTCCACTCTACGCAGGAGGCAGCTACACAGGTAGCAGGGGCTGTGTGGCAAGGAATGGGCGGTTTTTTAGGTTAGAGGGTCTCGGGAAAACACAAGAAGGGCTTCAGTCACAAAGGGTGCAGGCTGAACTCTGGAAGAACGTAGATACAGGAACCATTGGTATAACAGTTGTAAATTGTCGTAGCTGTGTTTGGAAAGTACCAGAGCTCCAGGCGCTAATAGAAAGCAATGATGCTCAAATCGTTATAGGCACTGAAAGCTGGCTAAAGCCGGATATAGGTTCAGCCGAAACTTTTGCGAAGAACCTAACGGTGTTCCGAAAAGATAGGCTAAACATGGTTGGCGGAGGCCTGTTTGTTGCTGTCAGAAGTAGTTTAATTTCTCGCGAAATTGAAGTAAATACTTCCTGTGAGTTAGTATGGACAGAGGTCATTGTTGGCAACCGGAATAAAATAATAATTGGATCCTTTTACCGACCTCCCAATTCAGATGATACAGTTGCTGAAAGGTTCAAAGAAAACTTGAATTTGATTTCAAACACGTACCCGAATCATACGATAATAGTTGGTGGTGACTTTAATTTACCCTCGATGTGTTGGCGAAAATACATGTTTAATTCCGGAGGTACGCATGAAATATCATCCGAAATTGTGCTAAACGCATTCTCTGAAAATTATCTCGAGCAATTAGTTCATGAGACCACGCGAATAGTAAATGGCTGTGAAAACACACTTGACCTCTTAGCAACAAATAATCCTGAGTTAATAACGAGCATCAAAATCGATTCAGGGATTAGTGAAACAGGGCTGTCGTAGCAAGATTGAATATTGTAATCCCCAAATTCTCGAAAAATAAGCGAAAAATATACCTATTAAAAAAAGCATATAAAAATTCGCTTGACGCCTTCCTGAGAGACAATCTCCACTCATTCCAAATTAATAATATAAATGTAGACCAGATGTGACTTAAATTCAAAGAAATAGTATCGGCGGAAGTGAAGAGATTTATACCAAATAAATTAACAAGCGACGGAGCTCATCCTCCTTGGTACACAAAACGGGTTAGAACACTGTTGCAGAAAGAACGAAACAAACATGCCAAATTTAAACAGACGCAAAATCCCCAAGATTGGCGACCTTTTACAGAAGCTCGAAATTTAACGCGGACATCAATGCGAGATGCCTATAACAGTTTCCACAACGAAACTTTGTCTCGAAACATGGCAGAAAATCCAAAGAGATTCTGGTCGTATGTGAAGTATGTTAGCGGCAAGAAACAATCAATGCCTTCTCTGCGCGATAGCAATGGAGATACTGTCGAAGACAGTGCTGCCAAAGCAGAGTTACTAAACACAGCCTTCCGAAATGCCTTCACAAAAGAAGACGAAGTAAATATTCCAGAATTCGAATCGAGAACAGCTGCCAACGTGAGTAACGTGAGGAAAAATCCTCGGAGTAGTGAAACAACTTAAATCACTTAATAAAAGCAAGTCTTCTGGTCCAGACTGTATACCAATTAGGTTCCTTTCGGAGTATGCTGATGCATTAGCTACATACTTAACAATCATATACAACCGTTCGCTCGACGAGAGATCCGTACCCAAAGACTAGGAAGTTGCACAGGTCACACCAATATTCAAGAAAGATAGTAGGAATAATCCACTAAATTACAGGCCCATATCGTTAACGTCGATATGCAGCACGATTTTAGAACATACACTCCTGGAAATTGAAATAAGAACACCGTGAATTCATTGTCCCAGGAAGGGGAAACTTTATTGAGACATTCCTGGGGTCAGATACATCACATGATCACACTGACAGAACCACAGGCACATAGACACAGGCAACAGAGCATGCACAATGTCGGCACTAGTACAGTGTATATCCACCTTTCGCAGCAATGCAGGCTGCTATTCTCCCATGGAGATGATCGTAGAGATGCTGGATGTAGTCCTGTGGAACGGCTTGCCATGCCATTTCCACCTGGCGCCTCAGTTGGACCAGCGTTCGTGCTGGACGTGCAGACCGCGTGAGACGACGCTTCATCCAGTCCCAAACATGCTCAATGGGGGACAGATCCGGAGATCTTGCTGGCCAGGGTAGTTGACTTACACCTTCTAGAGCACGTTGGGTGGCACGGGACACATGCGGACGTGCATTGTCCTGTTGGAACAGCAAGTTCCCATGCCGGTCTAGGAATGGTAGAACGATGGGTTCGATGACGGTTGGATGTACCGTGCACTATTCAGTGTCCCCTCGACGATCACCAGTGGTGTACGGCCAGTGTAGGAGATCGCTCCCCACACCATGATGCCGGGTGTTGGCCGTGTGTGCCTCGGTCGTATGCAGTCCTGATTGTGGCGCTCACCTGCACGGCGCCAAACACGCATACGACCATCATTGGCAGCAAGGCAGAAGCGACTCTCATCGCTGAAGACGACACGTCTCCATTCGTCCCTCCATTCACGCCTGTCGCGACACCACTGGAGGCGGGCTGCACGATGTTGGGGCGTGAGCGGAAGACGGCCTAACGGTGTGCGGGACCGTAGCCCAGCTTCATGGAGACGGTTGCGAATGGTCCTCGCCGATACCCCAGGAGCAACAGTGTCCCTAATTTGCTGGGAAGTGGCGGTGCGGTCCCCTGCGGCACTGCGTAGGATCCTACGGTCTTGGCGTGCATCCGTGCGTCGCTGCGGTCCGGTCCCAGGTCGACGGGCACGTGCACCTTCCGCCGACCACTGGCGACAACATCGATGTACTGTGGAGACCTCACGCCCCACGTGTTGAGCAATTCGGCGGTACGTCCACCCGGCCTCCCGCATGCCTACTATACGCCCTCGCTCAAAGTCCGTCAACTGCACATACGGTTCACGTCCACGCTGTCGCGGCATGCTACCAGTGTTAAAGACTGCGATGGAGCTCCGTATGCCACGGCAAACTGGCTGACACTGACGGTGGCGGTGAACAAATGCTGCGCAGCTAGCGCCATTCGACGGCCAACACCGCGGTTCCTGGTGTGTCCGCTGTGCCATGCGTGTGATCATTGCTTGTACAGCCCTCTCGCAGTGTCCGGAGCAAGTATGGTGGGTCTGACACACCGGTGTCAATGTGTTCTTTTTTCCATTTCCAGGAGTGTATATTGTGTTCTAACATTATTAGTTACCTCGAAGGAAACGGTCTATTGACAAACAGTCAACATTGATTTAGAAAACATTTTTCCTGTGAAACACAACTATCTGTCTATTTACATGAAGTATTGAGTGCTATTGACAAGGGATTTCAGATCAATTCCGTATTTATGGATTTACGGAAGGCCTTTGACACTGTACCACACAAGCGGTTCGTAGTGAAATTGCGTGCTTATGGGATATCGTCTCAGTTATATGATTGGAAATGTGACTTCCTGTCAGAGAGGTCACAGTTCGTAGTAACTGACGGAAAGTCATCGAGTAAAACAGAAGTGATATCTGGCGTTCCCCAAGGTAGAGTTATAGGCCCTTTACTGTTCATTATCTATATAAACGACTTGGGAGACAATCTGAGCAGCCGACTTCGGCTGTTTTCAGATGAAGCTGTCGTTTATCGACTAATAAAGTCATTAGAGAATCGAAACAAACTGCAAAGCGATTTAGAAGAATATTTCAATCGTGAGAAAAGTGGCAGTTGACCTTAAATAACGAAAAGTGTGAGGTCATCAACATGAGTGCTAAAAGGAACGCGTTAAACTTCGGTTACACGATAAATCAGTCTAATCTAAAAGCAATAAATTTAACTAAATACCTAGGTATTACAATCACGAACAATTTAAATTGGAAGGAACACATAGAAAATGTTGTGGGGAAGGTCAACCAAAGACTGCATTTCATTGGCAGGACACTTAGAAAATTTAACAGACCTACTAAGGAGACTGCCTACACTATGCTTGTCCGTCCTCTTTTAGGATACTGTTACGCAGTGTGGGACCCTTACCATATAGCACTGACTGAGTGCATGGAAAAAGTTCAAAGAAAGGCAGCACGTTTTGTATTATCGCGAAATATGGGAGAGAGTGTCACAGAAACTATACAGGATTTGGGATGGACATCATTAAAGGAAAGACTGAAACGTCACCTTAGAAAAATTAGTGAATTACTGTGCTGGTAAACCCCTTACGTTACTTGATTTCCAAACAGTTGAGCAAAACTGAACGTACTCAGACATTTCTCTCTTTACTTATTCTGATCATCACTAAACTGACACACAATATTTTTAGCGGAACGCAATCTGACTTTTAATAATCCCTACAAAAGAATGGCCCTGACTAACAATAACCTATACCTATCATGAATCACTTACCTCACAAAAATCTTCATTACTCGAACTACTGCAATATAGCGAGCGCCAATACTGCCAGCTAAATAAAAGATTCTAACTACTGAAGTTACTAACTACTGATAGGCATAGTTAGCAAATGAAAGGTTTTGATAAAGAACAAACAATGAATTTACCTTAATAGTGTTCAAAAGTCATTTTATATATATATATATATATATATATATATATATCAGTTCATGACATTCAATCTTACAAATTTACTGTCTCTGATGGACACACGTCCAGATCTTCCGCTCTCAAAACTCCGTCATCTCTCTCCCCACATCCATCACTGCTGGCAGCTCACCTCCAATTGCGCAACGCTACGCGCTGTTAACTTTGGACCGAAAGGCCCCATTGTACCACCGGACCACGCGGCCCGCCCAACCATTATACTTCAGGTGACACTCGGAAAGGGCACGTACAACGAACTTCTTCGCCTGAAATGATTCAAAGTATTTCTCTATAAATCTAATACTGGACCAATTGTTGACAAGAAATAAAAAGTTAATGCCAAATCGTCGATTCGTTGCTGCGACGTAGGAACAAGGAAGGTGAGGCGAAGGTCGTCTGGATAGTTCCTGATATGGTCCCAGTTTCCATAAAAAAATTCCAACGCAGACATTAGCTGTGAATAATAAACTTTATTTAGAAAGAAACTGTACCCTTCCGTTTACAAAAGGTCATATACACTCTGTTGCGCACTACAAATGCAACATATTTAACCTCACTCTGTACAACATCATTCTTTGCAGATTCCAAGCATGCAAACCAGCCACAGACTGCACACAGCACAGCCAGTGATTTTCATACAGAGCGCTTCGTGGCGTTACCAACATAAATACCTAAACAGCCTACTTACCTAGCCCCCATGATCCCCACAAAAAATTTTACAAATTGTTTTGGGCAGTGGCCAATGCAGATTTGAAAAAAAAAATTTCATAATTACAATAACACAGAAATCAAATGCACACACTTATTGAATGTTGGTCACAGCTAAAATTTTCTCACAGTCCATGAAGACAATCCTGATCATTCATGACAGTAAAATTGCAGTTTTTCTTTTTTCTCAAAGTCTGAGCAGTAAAGGAAAATGCACACAGAAGTAGTGGATTTCCATGCAGTCTTGAAAAAGTAGTGTTGGCCTTCCAACGGAAAGACAGTGCTGGCTCTTGACATGCAGACAGGTAATGGGCCACAACAGAGTAAACCCACTGCAGTCGAAGTTTTGAAGAATATTGGTAGGTAGTTCATCACAGAGCAGACCCACTGTAGTCCTGGTAGAGAGTATGGTACCGGTGGGCCACCAGAGGTGCAGACTCACCGCAGTCCTTGTAGAAATAATGGTATTGGTGGGTCATCAAAGGTGCAGACCCACTGTAGTCCTTGTAGAGATGGCTAGCAGCCATCTGTTGCGACTGTGCAGGTGCACAATCATCATCGAAGAGTCTTGCGGACAATGTAGCAAGTCCATAAACCACCACCTGGGCACTCACAAAATTTTTTTTTTGAAATGTCCTTAGAACCAGCAATGCTGAATTATTAACCCACGTGCAAACACTAACAGTCCCAACTTCTCACATATTGTGCATATACTATGACAAACAGAAATGTGTGCTCTGAAATGAATCCTTACAAGTTACTTAATTTGATGAACTGGTGTCCATTACAATTTTATAACATGAGAATACAATTACAAAGATACAGAAAACATCATTAAAACATAATAATACAGATAACATTTGTAGTAATACACGCTTTACAAAAGAATAGAAAATCACTAACATCAGTGTTACAGGAATTATGGCATAAGTAAATACATAAAAGATCAGAATACCTTTCGAAAATAATGTCTAAACATCTTTACAAAGTAAATAACGTATTATTAGAAAAATTCTACAACGCAACTGTTATCAGCTAAACACATAGAGACAGGAGGAACACAAATACACAAGGGTACACAAACACCTAGTGGAATAACACAAAAGGATAAGATGGGTTTGTTTTACTGCAGTATTTTGCTAACAAAACTTTCTTTACTTCTTGGAGATCTCTCTTCATTCATCATTATTCCCAAAAAGTCCTATCTACCTGTTCGTATCTTCTTTCAAAATACTTTTTTGGCCAAACCATTTTCTTATAGCTTCTCAATGTATTTCTTTCCCTATTCTTCATAGTTTCTTATATAGTCTACACTCTCTTAAGCTAACTTAAATCTACTGAGCTCAGATATATATACTAAGGGACGAGGCAATGCAGCAGCAAATTAACACAAACAGCAATGACAAAACAATGTAAATTGGCAAAGCAAGCAGCAGGACATCTAAATTAGCGAAACAAATTCAACATTACAACTAATATGAGCCAATGTGCAGCAAAAACAAAAATAAATCAGTAGTAAAACTGGCTTAATACAATGTAAAATTCAGTAGAACTATGCCTGACAAACAGCAGCAGCAAATGCTGTAACTTGTACCTAAATATGACAAAGCTCAAGCAGAGAAAATAGTACACTAAAGACAACAATGCATGTAAGGGAAATGTCTATTCACATCTTAATTCCCATGTAATTAAAGTGGTGCACCACAAAAACTTGTTCTACAAAAAATTACCAAGTACTTGAAAAGAAAATTATGTATGCAGTTACTGCTATTAGTCCCTTCTTATTGTTCTTTCGTTTCCAAGTGCTCCTTTTTCGAAGAAGGTGGATCATAAAATTATTATTTACTAGATCCATTGACAGAAAGTGTTAACATTAGCAAACGCATTTAATCTTATTTTATATAACCAATGCTGCGACACAGCTGGAAACCAGATATCAAATGAAATAAGCAACTATGAATAGCAAAGCATAAAAACATCATTCAATAGCCATGTGGCATTTCGTAAGTCAGTTGAAATTCTCTCAACTCTTGTAGAAAGACACTTGTCTTAATCAGGTGTGCAGATGTAAGAATATTTCCCATCATAATCATCTTGTGGTGCAGTTCTTCTTATTGTCTCCGTGCTTGCTAAGAAAATGGGATGAGAAGTTCCGCCTTATACAAGACACCTTTTTTCTTTTGTTTCACCCATACATGTTTCAGCACGTTTGTGCTATCATCAGTGGGTTCTATTTTTATTTTTAACTGTAAATTTGTTGTTAACACGTTAACATTTGCGTCGTTTACAACATTATGTAAAAGTTGCATTTATAACTTAATTCGCGGAAAGTAACATACCTTACATTATGTTATTGCCCTCTTGTTTTGGTAGCTGTTATGCTACACAATATACAACATGTCATCTGCAAACAGCAAAACGTAATTTATTCTCTATTTGTTATGTATTTACGAACGGAAATAAGACTGTATCACGTTATCTTTCTGTAACGACCACTTTTGAAGTTGTGGTACGTTTTCCTGTTTTGTTGGTGAAGTAAATAGGCTTACTTCTTTAATATTGAATTATACCGATTGCATTTAGAATTAGCTAATCACATAACACACCCATCATTTTTTGACGAACTAATATACAGGGTTAGTACATACACTCAGACCATAATATGCAGAAAACAGACAATCCAACACTAGAAACTCACAAAAATGTTAAATCACACAAACACCCGCCAATCCCACCACCAATACAACAAACACACCTTTCACAAAAGAGTGATTAATCTAACAGACGTAAAATTATCTGAACAAGAAATCAACCTACTTGAAAAGGGTCCCAAACATAACATTAACACAATGATGTCACATAGGACAGTAGAAAATATCATAATAGAAACTGAAAACATCATAAAGCATCAAGAAAAACTAAACACACCTGAATTTAATGCAAACCTAACAAGAGAACTAGTTGCTGAGGAAATAAGAAATATAATCAAAGAGAACAAAACCACCATAAAAGAAAACACTAGGACTCCTGAAGAAAAAACCTAGAGGAAACTACAGAATAAATTAAGACAAGAAAATGCCATCATCACAAAATCTGACAAAGGTAATTCGATAGTAGTCAAAACAAACAGGAATACATTCACAAAACATTAGAATTCATCCAAAGCAACAACATCACAGAATTAACAAGTGACCCAACAAACCGATACCAAAGCAAGTTACAGAAAACCCTGAGAAACATAGAAACAATTTTCACAGAAACACTGATTAAATAAATGATACAGAAAAATCCCAAAGCCCCCACCCTAAAATCATTGCCTAAAGTTCACAAACCTGGAATACGCATACGTCCATTAATTAACTTCACCAAAGCACCAACATACCACTTAGCCAAACACGCACACACACTCTGCTACAGACAATATATAAATACACTGACAACAGAAGTCTAAAGAACTCAAGTGACTTAATAGAAAAAATAAAAAATGAAAACATACCAATCACTGCAACATTGGTTTCATTAGATATAATTTCAATGTACACACACATCCCAACGGAAGAAACCATCAACATAATAGAAAGAAACCTCCAACTGCAAGGAAACATACCCACAACAAACATACAAGAAATATTAGCCATACTCAGGCTCATCACAGAACAGAACTACTTCACATTCAACAACAGATTTTACTCTCAACAAGATGGACTACCTATGGGATCTCCAATCAGTGGCCTCCTAGCTGACATTTTCCTCAACCAGATAGAAAAACAAATCTTTGACCAAATAGTAATACCAAAACAGTACAAAATAATATATTGGTACAGATATGTAGATGACATAATTTGCTTAATAAATGAACCACTGTCCCACATAAAAGAACTTCATGATAACATAAACTCCATCCACCCACAAATACAATTCACCATAGAAACACAAACAGATGGAAAACTTAATTTCTTAGATCTCACTATACACAAGAGAAACAACAAACATGAATTCACAATCTACATTAAACCCACACTCACCAGCACCATTATTCATAACCAATCCAATCACCCCATAACCCACAAAGAAGCCAGCTTCAGATATTTACTTCACAAGCTGAACAAAATACCCATGAATAAGCATGACTACACTCAAGAACTGAACACAATAAAACAAATTGCACAGGAGAATGGATATGACACAAAGAGAGTAGACAAAATAAACCACAAAATACAAAAACAAACAGCACATAACCATGAAACACACACACATAAAAAACACAACTCATCACACAACAAATCAGCAGACAGTAAGCAACAAATGGTACATAATGACTTACAACAAACAAATTAACACACAGGGTGGGGAATATACTAAAGAAACAAGGACTCAACATAGCATACAGAACCAACAACACAATACAGAGCAGAGTCGGAAGAATTACCACCAACACTGACAAATACAGCCAGTCTGGCATCTACCAACTTACTTGCAACTGCTTTCAATCTGTATATGTGGGCCAATCATGCAGGACCTTCAGAACCAGTTGGGAAGTTGGCAGCCCTGCAGCCAAGCGACTAGCGCGAGGTTTGGTGTTCTCGTAAAGATAAGTTATTTTAGATTATAAAACACATAGATTAGTACTAATTACGTGGAAAATAAGTGTATTAGTGTGCCGTTTAAGTGTACCATTAAAGGTTTCATTTCTCTTTACGTAATATAGCAGAAAACGCGAAAAGACCGTACAGTCGTATTTTCTGTTTACGTTCTGCTGCAGCAAATCTATAGAATTTCGTTTAATTGTTCCTTGCTCTCTCCAGCAATTTAACTTAGCGTACCTCTTCATTATTTAACTAGCATTTCCGGAAAGTAGCGTAAAGTTTAACTTGTTGTTTCAGAAACTTTGCACTTTTGTTTTTGTTTACACACAGTTGCGTATAGGCCAAATTTGTGTAACCATATTTTCGTGTTTATCTGTAATTTAACTGACTTATTCTTAATAAATTATTAGGTTTATCATGAGTGAAAAGTGCTTGACTTGCCGTAGAATTGTTAGGTCGGGGCTTTGGTGTGATGGGTGCTGTAGTTTTTTCCATGTGGGTGACTGTAGTGGCGTGGGAATAGGGGAAGTAAATGAGACTCATCAGTGGTTTTGTAGGATTTGTAGTAGAGATAGGAAGATACTGGAACAGGAGGGGAAAATTGCTGCCCTTCAGGCTGAGTTAGACAAGGCCAGGGGAGATCTTGACAGGTTAAGGAGGGAGAAGGGTAAAGAGAGGTGGGAAGTGGCAACAGGCAACAGGAGGAACAGGCCTAGAACTCTGTCTGACAGCTTTATGGTGAATGTGGAAAATAGATTTGACCTGTTGCTTCAGTTAGAAGCTGGTGAGCCTCAAGCAGTTACAGGTGTAGACAGGGCACAACAAACTTTCAGCAGCAAATTGAAAAGTAAGAATGTAGGGAAATCAGTAAAGAGAAAGAAAGTGTTGTTGTTAGGTAGTTCCCATGGAAGAGGTGTTGGCCAACTCTTGCAGGATGAACTAGGATCAGAATACCAGGTCACCAATTTTTTTAAACCTAGTGCTGGTCTGGAGCAGGTGACAGAGGATTTAGGATCACTTTGCAAAGATTTCACTAAGGAAGACACCGTGGTTATAGTGGGTGGGGCAGGTAACAGTATTGACAGAGATCCTGGGTACAGCGTAGAGTGTGACCTGGCGAAGACTGTATCAGCATCGAGGCATACCAGTGTTGAGTTTGTATCTGTTCTTGGGCGCCATGACCGACCTCATTTGAACTCTTCTGTCAAGAGAGTTAATTTGGAGCTGGAACGGCTGCTCATGTCGGGTGCGGGGTCACACATTGGTGTGGTTCATGTTGATTCTATCAGTAGGTGGGATTATACTAGGCATGGCCTTCACCTCAACAGGAAGGGGAAGGGTAAATTGGCTGGGGAAATAGCAAGAAAGTTAAAGGGGGGAGGCACTGTCATGAGTGGTAAAATACCAGTGGTTATAGGATTCAGAAAAGACCCTTTTTTAGGGTAGGGAGGACAGAAAGAAAACAAATTTTAAGAGAAGTTAGAACTGAGACAAACCTTCAGTTTGAGAAAGAAATCGAAAAACATAATTCCAGCTTATTACATCAACATAAACAGCCATTGGTTAAGAATTTTCAACTGTCAGCAGATATTTTAACTCCACCCAATTTTAAGTCAGTCAATGTGAAATGTCAGCTATCTTTATTGCATCAAAATATTCGAGGACTGAGAAATAAAATTAATGAATTAACTATCTGCATAGATGAATTAGAGTCTTCAAACCCAGCTGATATAATCTGCCTCTCTGAACATCATGTGACCACTGGTATAGAACTTTTAAGTGTTACAGGGTTTAGGTTAGCATCTCATTTTTGTAGATCAGAAATGGAGAAAGGAGGAGTTGCCACATTCATCAGGAACTGTCATAAATTTAAGAACATAGACATTCATAAATTTTGCCTAGAACAGCATATGGAAGCATGTGCAACAGAATTAGATTTTCACAAAAAATCTTTCCTAATATTAAGTGTATATCGAGCACCTGCAGGTAACTTTAATCTGTTTGTAAACCACCTTGAAGCTGTACTGGCCCATTTAACAACCAAAAACAAAGATATAGTGGTTGCTGGTGATTTCAATGTAGATTTCCTTAAAGACTCTCCCAATAAGAACCTATTTGAGTTAGTAACACTATCATTCAACTTAATTCCCACAGTAAAGTTCCCCACTAGGATAACCACTTGCTCACAAACAGCCATTGATAATATCTTTATAGAAAAGTCAAATGAACAAAATTATATTACAAAACCAATAGTCAATGGCCTCTCAGACCATGACATGCAGTTCCTTCTGTTGAATGTTAATACTGAACAGGATATAAAATCTGTTAAATCTGAGCTCAAGAGGGTAATCAGTAAGCCAAAAATTGATTATTTTAGGACACTCCTCAGAGACATTCACTGGACTGATGTTTACAGTGCTCATGGCATGAATGAAAAATATAACATTTTTGCTAATAAAGTGCTTACCTTATTTGAACACTGCTTTCCCCCAAAACTTACCAAGGTTAGAGCAAAGTCTACAAAGAAGCCATGGATTACTCGAGGAATAGGGGTATCTTGTAAAACAAAAAGAAAACTGTATCTGTCAATCCGAAACATTTCCAATGTTGATGCTATAGCACATTATAAGAAATACTGCAAAATATTAAAGACTGTAATACGGATGTCAAAGCAAATATATTACAAGGAAAAGATAGTCATATCAGATAACAAAATAAAGACAATATGGGATATAGTGAAGGAGGAGACCGGTAGAACCAGACATGAAGAGGAACAAATAGCATTAAGAGTAAAAGATGCATTGGTGACAGATGTGTATAGTGTTGCAGAACTTTTTAACAAACATTTTATAACTGTTACTGAAAAGATGGGGTTGTCAGGTTCGGTAGATGCTGCTATGGATTACCTTAGACCAGACATTTCAAGTAACTTCCATAATATGAATTTGACCCTCACTACCCCAACAGAAATAACGTCCATCATAAAATCTTTAAAATCAAAAACATCTAGTGGGTATGATGAAATATCAACAAAGTTAATTAAAGAATGTGATTCTGAGCTAAGTAACATATTAAGCTATCTGTGTAACCAGTCGTTTATCAGTGGAATATTTCCCGAATGGCTGAAATATGCTGAAGTTAAGCCACTGTTTAAGAAGGGAGATAAAGAAATAGCATCAAATTTCCGTCCAATTTCACTGTTGCCAGCATTCTCAAAAATTTTCGAAAAAGTAATGTACAGTCGTCTTTATAACCATCTTATCTCAAATAACATACTGTCAAAGTCACAGTTTGGATTTCTAAAAGGTTCTGATATTGAGAAGGCTATCTACACTTACAGTGAAAATGTACTTAATTCATTAGACAAAAAATTGCAGGCAACTGGTATATTTTGTGATCTGTCAAAGGCATTTGACTGTGTAAATCACAATATCCTTTTAAGTAAACTAGAATATTATAGTGTAACAGAAAATGCTGCAAAATGGTTCAAATCTTATATCTCTGGCAGGAAACAAAGGGTGTTATTAGGAAAGAGACATGTATCAAGCTATCAGGCATCATCCAACTGGGAACTAATTACATGTGGGGTCCCACAAGGTTCCATTTTGGGGCCCTTACTTTTTCTTGTGTATATCAATGACCTTTCATCAGTAACATTACCAGATGCCAAGTTTGTTTTGTTTGCTGATGATACAAACATTGCAATAAATAGCAAATCAAGTGTAGTCTTAGAAAGATCAGCCAATAAAATATTTGTGGACATTAATCACTGGTTCCTAGCCAATTCTTTGTCACTAAACTTTGAAAAAACACACTACATGCAGTTCAGAACTTGTAAGGGGTGTCCCAAGAGTATATGTCTAACATATGATGACAAGAAGATAGAAGAAGTGGACGGTGTTAAATTCTTGGGATTACAGCTTGATAATAAATTCAACTGGGAGGAGCACACCACAGAACTGCTGAAGCGTCTTAACAAATCTCTGTTTGCAATGCGAATTTTGTCAGACATAGGGGATATAAAAATGAAAAAGCTGGCATACTATGCTTACTTTCATTCCATAATGTCATATGGGATTATTTTCTGGGGTAATTCATCAAGCCAAGCTAAAGTTTTCCGGGCACAAAAACGTGCAGTAAGAATTATGTGTGGTGTGAACTCAAGAACATCCTGCAGAAGCCTGTTTAGGGATCTAGGGATACGAACTACAGCTTCCCAATATATTTATTCCTTAATGAAATTTGTCATTAAAAATATATCACTTTTTCAAACCAACAGCTCAATTCATGGAATCAATACTAGAAATAAGAATAATCTTCACAAGGATTTAAAGTCACTTAGTCTTGTACAAAAAGGTGTGCATTATTCAGGAACACACATTTTCAATAACTTGCCAGCAGCCATAAAAAGCTTAACAACCAATGAAATTCAGTTTAAGAGAAGCCTAAAGGATTTATTGGTGGCCAACTCCTTCTACTCCATTGATGAATTTCTTAGGAAAACCAACTGATTTGTATATAAGTACAACATAACTTCTGCACAATTTCAGTGCAGTAATGTGTTCACTGAAAATGTGTGTGTGTGTGTGTGTGTGTGTGTGTGTGTGTGTGTGTGTGTGTGTGTGTGTGTGTGTGCTTGGGTGTGTGTAAGTGTGTAAGTATAATCTAACTTCTGCACCATTTCAGTGCAGTAATGTGTTCATTGTAAATAAGTATTACAGTAGTTGTATTACATGTTTCTTACCTTATAAATAAATAAAAAACTTTTTTATTTTAAATTCAGTGCAATAGTATTTGTAAAATGACTCTTAGTGTTCATTAAAAAATGACGATCATTCCACTTGGGACCTGTGGAATGGTACATTAGCTTATTTGTTTTAGTTGTAAATATTTGTCATGTATTGTTGTTTTTCTGACATGTTCCACATCCTGGAGGACCTCCTCACTACGGATCAATTGGAATGAAAGTAAATCTAATCTAATCTAATCTAATGAACACCTCAGAGCACTGAAAACCAATAGCACACACTCAACATATGCAGACCACCTGGTACCACACAACCACCACCCAACAAACATTGAAACTGACCTTCACATCCTAAAAACTAGCAGCAGCCTATACCAAAAATTAACTATAGAAGAAAACTACCACATCCAAAAATCAATAGCCCAAGGAAAGAACATACTCAATGAATACACATCACTGTGCAACAAAACTCTCTTCGCCACAATAGAAGAACTATACGAGTGAAACACACACACACACACAAATCCTCTCTCTTTCTTTCTTTCTTTCTTTCTCTCTCTCTCTCTCTCTCTCTCTCTCTCTCTCTCTCTCTCTCTCACTCTCTATCACTCTCTCTCTGGCCCAGTACGCATCACACACACGAAAACCCACATAAACCACACACCACTAACACCAAATACAATTCAAACTAGCTCGCCTCACCCAGCAGAACACGCTACGAAACAAATGAACGCCACACAGCCACAACAACACGTAATGGCAGCGAAAACTCCGCCTATGTTTTGAGTAATCGAAGAACTGCATTGCCACGCAAACACAGGCAAAGAAGTAAGCCTATTTACTTCACCAACCAAACAGGAAAACGTACCACAACTTCAGAACTGTAAGTTATAGAAAGAAAACGTGATACAGTCTTATTTCCGTTCGTAAATACATAACAAATAGAAAATAAATTACGTTTTGCTGTTTGCAGATGACATGTTGTATATTGTGTAGCATAGCAGCTACCAAAACAAGAGGGCAATAACATAATGTAAGGTATGTTACTTTTCGCCAATTAAGTTATAAATGCAACTTTTACATAATGTTGTAAACGATGCAAATGTTAACGTGTTAACAACAAATTTACAGTTAAAAATAAAAATAGAACCCACTGATGATAGCACAAACGTGCTGAAACATGTATGGGTGAAACAAAAGAAAAAAGGTGTCCTGAATAAGGCGGAACTTCTCATCCCCTGTTTCCCATCAGATTATAAGCATTTCAGTAAGTAGCACAATATACAATATGTTTCCAAGTAATGAGCATGTCGTGTTTGCGATGCTTTTTTGTAAAGGAATGTCAATAGCGAGGTTAATGGCCTCTTTTTTTTCAGGCAGGTGGCACATCTGGGCACCCACAATGCATTACGTCAAGGTCAGTTAGCTTTCTTACTGAAATATTTACGACAGCAGTTAGTGCTACAGTGACAGTCTCATAAAAAAAAATTCACAGGTCGAGATTTTGCGTTACAAATGTGTAGAAACAAAATCCTGTAAGTATAACAGTGTCCAAAAAATTTTCGCCGGCATTGTGATACATTCACGCATATACACACATTTCATAACTCTTAAAGTACGATTCTTGGTTTCCAACATTCTTTTTCACAAACCTGAGTCCCCAACCACTACTCATTATTCCTTACTTTATTACACATATACATATTTGTAGACACTTCTTCAATATTTCATAATAATAAATATGTAGCATAATCAAATTCCTCATATTGTATCAGCTTATTGATCATAAACATACCTCAACAGCATAATACACATCGTCATCGTAATAATAACGTATAACACCTCAGTCAAATCTCAAAATCGTTGTAGCTCCCTTCCAATAATTTCAAAACCTAAAAAAAATTCTCTGCTCATTTAAATAGTGTCATCTACCTCAAACGTGTTTTAAAAATAATGATCCCATACCAAATACATCATTCAAAGCTCTCATAGTGTCACAATGGTTACTAAAAAATTGTGAACAGTTCACAAAGTACAGAAAAAAAAATTTCGTCAGTGTGAAGTTATCCAACTGTGTAATTACGCCAACATCTGTCACTGATGTAGTAAAAAAAAAATTTTTGTCTCTCTCAGTTAAATGATCAGATAGCTGTGTAATTATGTGTTAGAGAAATATGGTACCGATCTGTAAAGCAAATACCATATTACCTAGGGCTCCCTGTGCTTGCTACACACATGGTACAGAAAGTAGGCGTGTTCCCCCTGAGGATTAAAGTATTTATACCCTCAGGTGTTACAGATTACAGCAATGGAATGAAATGTATCACGGAAAACTTTTGTATCTTTGTAATTCAAAAATCTTTAAAAATAAATGTTTTTAAGTACATAATTAATCACTCAAATGCCTAACCTGTAGCGCTAAATGTGCGTCTTGCTGTAAGATAATTCTGTGGAAGTGTCGTAGTTATCGTCCTACAAATCTACATGCATGCCACAACTTTTTTACTGTACAACAATGAAATACTACAACTGCAAAGGAAATTCTCTCTATAATTACGCGCTAGCAATAAACAATAGTTACACTAATTACACGAACTACAAAAAAAAATCAGAAGATTCCAGTGAGGTGTCCTCGGCTAAGGGTCGATATATGAAATGTCCCCTTAGAAAAATTAGTGAATTACTGTGCTGGTAAACCCGTTACGTTATTTGATTTTCAAACAGCTGAGCAAAACTGAACGTACAATAGCAAATTCCAAGCATGCAAACCAGCCACAGACTGCACACAGCACAGCCAGTGATTTTCATACAGAGCGCTACGTGGCGTAACCAACATAAAAACCTAAACAGCCTACTTCCAAGGCGTTCTTACTTTGCGACGGAATCTTCTCGCGAAATTCCAATCACCAACTTTCTCCTCCGAATGCGAAAATATTTTGTTGACACCGACTTACATAGGGAGGAACGATCACAAAGATAAAATAAGGGAAATCAGAGCTCGTACTGAAAGATATAGGTGTTTATTCTTTCCGCGTGCTATACGAGATTGGAATAATAGAGAATGGTAAAGGTGGTTCGATGAACCCTCTGCCAGGCACTTAAATGTGAATTGCATAGTATCCATGTAGATGTATATGTAGATATATGCCTGTGGTAAATATTTAGCTTCGGTGTACACATTGTTAAAAAGATCTTTGTGTAATCTATATACTCTTGGCGATGCATTCCTCTATTGATGATAATTATTTTTTTAAATAAGAGACCTTCGAATTGGTAATGACCTGTTATTACCACAGCCACGACCATGATCACCACTGCCACGGAATCACCACCACCACCTCTACACCACTTGACGTCAACGTGTCAGGGCAATTTGCTCTGGGAACGAGAGTGGAGTATTTTCGTGATGGTGTACATAAACGTATTTACATGCTTGTTTTCGCGTGTGAACAAGAGTTTATTTTGTAGGAGTGGACACAGAAAACGTAAAATGTGTTGCTGGAGAGAGATGACAGAAATTAAGCGGGCTGAAAAAGTACGAAATCAATAGGTGCCAGGAAACTGGATAACTAGCAGTTGTACGATGAAGCCTTAACAAAAAAAAAGGGATGTCTTAGTGGTCTGTACCCTTCCTAGGACGTACCACAACAACTAACGTGGCGCTGCAGGCAACGGTGCGGTGGCAGAACGGTGAATACAGAAAAGGATTAAAAAATTTAGTACAGGAATTAAAAAACTGTCTGATGACTGAACAGAAAGACGGTTAAAAAATGTTTAAAAAGGTTTAATGATTTACAGAGTGATTGTTCGAACTTACACAGGTTTACTATCGAGTTGTTAAAATACTTATAACAGAATAATACGTAAAAAGCGTATGTGCATGAAAAATTCTGGGATAATGTTAAAAATATTTGTAAAATAGATAGATCCTATGGTAGGAATTTCGTTCTGATTATGTTTAAAAAACAACTGCTGAGTCTTGGTCAGTTCCTGTATCACTTCCTCGGTGCCTTCCTCTGTCTGAACTGTTAGCATCAGGTGGTCTCTTTTTTCCCTTTGTATTACTAAAGCTAATAATATTTGCTTGAAAGGTAAAATGTTGCTAATTAATATTATCGTTTTAGCTTGGCCTAATTTTGACTTTTAAATGTTTTTGTAGACTCCTTTAATAGAGAGCATCGAGTTAGGTTGGGCGTTACTAATATGGAGTTGCTATTGATCGATAGCCATTGTTACAGCCTTCAATGCGCATCGCATGGTCATTAAAAGAACCTGCATATATTCGAAATTCATGTTGCGAAATCTGATACCTTCTAAAGAATCACTGCAATGCAAAGCCAATTACTGATATTTCTTCTCACGATCATGCGTCATCCTGTTAGCAACGAGCCAACAAGCACTGATTACAACGATTTCCGGCTCAGCTCCCGTCATGAACATAATACCACTTTCTCTTCTTGCTAGTAATCAAATACAATTTAACCTTTAACATTTAATTTTCGCCAAGCCCCGTATACCGTATAACGCCTTTATTTTTCTACACCTGTTTCGTTACAATTACTATACTGTTAAACTGGAAATATACGTGGACATTCGAGGTTAAAAAGCCGTTTGATGGTTTATTCTTAGATCCAATTACACTGATAAATATAAAACAGCTTACCTTGATGTTACAGTAAAATACAAACAAGGAAAAAAATCGTTCGTCCTACTTCTGCTGTTATTAAGTTGATTGAATTGTAAGCATTCGACATAAAATGTTCTTCTCACAGGTTGAAGCCGGAGTGAATCAACATCTGTGATGTTGTTTCTACCGGACAGCTTATTTCCTTCTCTCACAGCACTTTAGAAACATTCTTCTGATTACAGAGTAAACAATCAATTTAATGTAATGTACGCAAGAAGATTAATAATTTATTGGTAACGCAGTTAAAAGAGAATGGACGGCAGATACACCCACTTACGACTGACTAAGGTGATCACGTACGAATACTTCTTCGTCCGCTAAAGTGAGCTAACTATGAGGATGTATGGGGAGAGCGTCCGGCGAAACGGGTGGTCTTCCGTCAGGTTTCGTCTTTTCAACAACAGAAACAATACGAAACTGTTCGTGATCACAAGACCAATGTACTCGACTTGGCAAATAATGGGGCTTATGCCCTTTGCCTACAAACATGGGAATTTTCTGTCGTTGCTGCCCTTTGTGACTACACTCTGTGTTCTCCTGATGACTATATACGCATCTTGCCTCCAGTTTCACCATCTGCCAGATGTCGTCGTTCTGACAGGCATGGCCTTCAGATTGTTACAATGGCTAGAGTTCACTGTTATCTTTGGAAGGTCAGCATTTTCCAAGCTTAGGTGTATGAAATCATTCCTCCACACTCTCAGGTACGTTGACAAGCGCCTGCAACTGCATCAGTGCGACAGTGGAAAGACAGCTGCTATTGTTTTGTCAGTCACTGTTTTCAGCACTCTAGTCGTTATGAGTGTCACACCTTTCAAAATGTATGGCCATCTGCCAGAACAAGACAGGATGCTCTGGACAATTTCTTACGGAGTGTACGCGCTCGTCTGCACTGTTGTTAGTCCACACTTTACCTTCCTCGTGCTGGAGGTGCTCTGGAGGTACAGGGCGCTCAACAGGCAGCTGGTGGCGGCGGTCTATCCTGCTGCAGGTATTGTCCGCCGGGCCGACGGGTGGCTCGCACGCATTCTCATCGGTCAGCCTCAGATTTCAACAGACCAACCACTCGCCTGCATCAACGACCTCCGCATCGCATACGCAGTTCTCCACTGCGCAGCAGAAAAGCTGCAGCAGCACTACGGGTTTGCAACGGCGGTGATGCTGGCCAGCGCTTTCCTCGGAGTCATCTACAGCTCGTACGAAATCATTGTGTTGATGATGGTGGAAAACGCCGAACGGGTCTCCGGAGCTCTGAGTCGTTCCCTGCTCGGCTCTTCGATGTGGCTGGTGTTCCACGGAGTGAAGCTGGCCGGACTGTCCATGTCCTGCTCCGCTGCGTGCGACGAGGGTCGACGCACTGGCCTCGTCCTCCACAGGGCTGCCATGCTGGTGGACTTCGGTGGGGCACCGCAGCCGGGGGTCGAGGCTTTCCTGCGAGAAGTGCAGAGCGGTCCAACTCTGAGGTTCACGGCGGGTGGTCTCTTCACCATCCGCAGAAGCTTGATCACCTCCACCTTGGCGGCCGTTGTCACTCATGTAGTTATACTGTCCCAGTTTGGCATGAAGTGATTGATTAGTGACTTCCAGGATCGTTAGACTTCTAAGCTCACAGGACAAAATATTAGTAAAGTCAGGACGCACAGCTGGGCAACGTCGGGTTTCTCCTATGGTGTATCGTATATTTCTGTTAATAACTGCTTGGTAATTAACTCAGTTGAGGGAATAGATGGTAACAGCCGTCTGTCGAATCTTCTTCTCTGCACTGGGCGTTCGTTAATGTATGGGAGCGGTCTGCTTATTGTCTCTGGCGCCAGCGACGAGGCACACTTGCTACGGCACTCTTTCTAGCGACAACAAACAAACAGAAACAAGCATTGATGTACAAAGATTATCGAACAACATATTTCAATAAGAAAAAAAATGAGAAATCCAGTAATTTAAGTCCTATCGTATCATTATCTTATCTGCTCAGCTTCACACACTGGGATGGTAAAAATCCTGGTAACTGCCGATAATTTCTGTTGCTCCACAATGGTCAAATCTGATATGGAGGAGATGCTAAGAATTTTTAGTGTGTTCACGCTGAGCTGGGATATAGCTTGCGATTTGGAGGATGCAAAAAGTGTTGCAATCTGCTGACCGGAAGCTGGAAAGAGCCTTTCAGCAGCCATAAGACAAGATTATTTATCTTTCTTTTAGTTTCGTCAAGGAATATCGGTTTTCTTTCTTTTTGCTTTTTTTTCATATATGACAATCGAAATGCTTCTTGCAATCTTATAAATGTATCTGTCATCATTTAAAACTGCAAAGCCCATATAGTCATGCAGTTTTGATCTTCAGTGTTAACTGGTGTGCTGTGAAACAAAACATTGATCTCCAAGATCCATCTAAACTATCATGACCTGTGTCTTAACCTCAAAGCAATGATTTAACGTAGGTATTTTTAATGTTGCAATTAAAGTTTTGCTGCATCTAGTTCATGTATAGTTAGTGTTGAAATACGGGAGGCGCAAATTACAATAACAATTTCTAGAAACATTTAGCAAGAGGAATTCCTTTGTATAGTACACTTCTCGTCGGATTTGTGTAGAAACTTGGAAATACTTTTATCATTCTAGCAGAATACTAGAGTTTAATTAAGTCTTTTATAATCAGTAAATCTCTGTCATACTCCTATAAAGATAAAACAAGCTAATGATAGTTTGATGATCTGTTAAAGCAAAAGTTTCACGATAAGGAATACAGTATGTATAAGCAATTGATTGAAGTGTAAAGTTAAGGGCAGTATTAATATAGCTCCTAAATGATGTCGAATGCTACAGGTTTACAGGCAGAGTTTCATAAAGTGATTTGTTCTACTCCCTGTCTGCGATATAAATACTAAAACTTCAACTCTGAGATGAAAGTGTCCTAATTAAGCATTGCATGGGGGCTTAATTAAAACGGAATAATCTTAGTAGCTGTGTGTCCAGTTACGAAGTCTCGTAACCGGTTGGCCCTGACTAGTATTAGTACGCTATCTGACGGCAAAAAGTAACAATAAAGAATGAAAGGAAATTTCTGTTAACACAATTGATTCATTAAGTCTCCTGCAACTATAAAAGCTACGAAACACCAAAGCACAAGTGTAACTGTTCTGTGTGTGGTAGTGTGATTCAACAAGATATGTTAAACACCATTTACGATGAAGTAATTGAAAAACCAGAAATACTATAATTGCACATAGAAACCAGAATTACAAGTATAATATATGAGCAGAAGCCAGATGCTTCGTTGACTGAACCTGTGACCAAGAGGCATTGTCGTTAAGGAAATGTGGAATAATTTTTTTTTACCTCCATATATATTGACGAAGAATACACTGTGATCATTGCAACATCATCCATCTATACATTACACCAACCGAACAGCATCTACTGTCTCGACCAACAGAACAACAACTGCACATGACATGCTCTCACTAGTACTGCTCTCGACATCCTCTCAACAAGCAGTGCCCACGGCAACCTCTGAACTACTACTGCCCCAGTGGAGGCGGCGGAACAATAATCTTTGGCTCAATCTCTGGCGTTGTGACTCAGTGTAGCCACCTTTCATATGCCCCTCCTCCACTGGCTAGAATTTGATGGTATTTTTGCCAGCATTGATGGTGAAAATACCACCAAATTCGTCCAAAAAATACAGACAAAAATAAAAGATGATATTAATAAGTAAATATCATATAACTAAATAAATTTTGGCTTTGCACTGTCCCTTCAATAACCTAATATATAAAATACAGTAAGGAATTCAAATGGTTGCATACATGTGATTCTACATAATAGTTTACACAAGTATCATCTGTCAGAGTGGTTAAACAATTCAATCAATGGCCCCAGCAATGACTAATAGGTGCAGGTAAGAGTCTCATAACATTTCATAAACTGTAAATACACAAAAAATCAGTTTATACAAATATTCACATAAAATCTTTTCAATAGTTCAATAAACAAGTAGCACCCCTCAGAGTAATTGACAGTTGCAACAGTAGCACCTAGCAATGGTCAACAGGTGCAAATAGCAGTCCCATAACATTTCATCAGCAGCATTTAAACAGCTCCAACAGTGGCACCCAGCAATGGCGAGCAGGTGCAGACACCAACAAGTGATATTATCTCAGTAGCAGCAGTTCCATCAGTGGCACCCAGCACTGTTGAACAGGTGCAGACAGCAACAAGTGACATCATTTCAGTAGAAGCAGTTCCATCAGTGGCAACCAGCAATGTTGAGCAGATGCAGACACCAACAAGTGACATCATTTCAGTAGAATCAGTTCCATCAGTGGCACCCAGCAATGTTGAGCAGCTGCAGACACCAACAAGTGACATCATTTCAGTAGAAGCAGTTACATCAGTGGCACCCAGCAAAGTTGACAGGTGCAGACACCAGCAAGTGACATCTCATCACTGGCTGAGCCGTTCCAACAGTGGCACCCAGCAATGTTGAACAAGTGCAGATAACAGACCATAATATTCACTATCAATAATTAAACAGTTCATTAGAGTTTGTCAGCAGAAATTAAACATTTCCAAGTGGCACCCATCAATGTTGAACAAGTGCAGGTAACAATCCATAATATTCATTATCAATAATTAAACAGTTCATCAGAGTTCATCAGCAGAAATTAAACATTTCCAAGTGGCACCCATTAATGTTGAACAGGTGCAGGTACGAACAACAGTTTGAATGCACACACAATTGCTTTACAAAATTATTATCAATGCTCTCACACTAAACATACAAATTAACATAAACACACAAATGATATCAGATAATTGTCATATTAACTATTACAAATACACAAATATCAGTAAACCTATAATATTTATGGGTGTCAGTGCAAGCCACAACAAACAAGTAAAATAATGTTTAGGAGGTAGGTCAGTACCAATTATTTGGGAGTAGGAAAGGAAAACACACAAAACACACTCACTCATTTTTGTATTTGAATATTGTTAACTGTGTAAATGCAATTCTGTCAAAATTTGATGTTCAGCATGTGTATCAAGTAGTAGTGGCAACAGTGTATAACAGTCTATAATAGTTAGTCAACGTCATAGTCATCATGTCAAGACCAATGTTTGCCAAGCCAAATCAAAATGTACAGTTGCTGAACAAGTATCAGTGTGCCAAGATATGCAAATTTTCCTCTCTCCAAAAAAAAGTATATACTGCTTACTGACTTAACAAAGTGTGTATGTAGACAATCTTCCTTCCATTTGAGTGCTCTAGTCTGCCATCTTCATGATCCTTGTTCCATATAAACCAACAAAAAATATGCTCCTGACTTACTTTACCTCTTATCCACCAAAACTTCAATAATCATCAGCATCACATAATCTTAATACATCAATAATACCTCTTACATCGATACATATAAACCTTAGCATCAATATCATTTACCTTACCTCTTGTCCACCAAAACTCCAATAATCATCAACCACACAATCTCTACCTCAATAATACCCCTTCAATACGTCGATACATATAATCCTTATCACCAATATCATTTCACTTCCATAACAACTCTTTCCTCTAGTCAGTCTCCTCGAACAAGTACAGATAAAATCCTAGTGCAAACTTCAATTCATCATCCCATACAATCCGAAGACAAAATGTCCTCACACAACCTCTATGTAATCCACCTGACCCAAATCTTCTACTCATTATGAATTATAAAATACATTTTGGTTACCTTGTCCATTATTAAATAAAAGAAATGCATACATGACCTCTAACAGCCGTTAATTTGAATAACTTTCAGTAAGTAAGTACGAGTACGGAGTATGAATGATTACATAAGACTTTGAATGAATAAATCATAATATTTCACAGTGTGTACACCACTTCAAGAATCATGGCAAAACAGACGCAAACATGTGGAGTATTTTTTTTTTGTGTCAAGTGTCACTTGCTATATCAATTACTCACGAAGAATGCAGTGTAATAACTGTCAATGGTCTAAACCTAGTGTTGGAATTTCATGTCGTTAGCTCCCTTCCTATTAGCATATATTTATACAGCTTCCATAAAACCTCCAGCTCACGTGACTTCAATGAAGTTTCTTGTACCAATGTCATTTGTAGAATAATAGCAGTTCATTTTCTTATCTTAAAATATGAAGCACTGAGCGTAAGCAAAACATGCAATAGCAAGTAAATATACCAGTAGAGAACAGAATGTCAACAAATGGATGTAGCACAATCCCTACAACGAGGCTCTGCCAAGCGAACAATCTATAAATAATACCATAGTGTGACCTAAACTCCATGTTCGTACACAGTATATCAGCATTTCTATATACCAAATTAAAGAGTAGTTATGACAACAAAACAGAAATGTGTATATATGCAATCCATACACAAAGCAGCAAGTATATATCTTACATAATAAACAGGTCATTAGCATCATATCACCATAAGCAAATAAATGTTCAGATGTAATCTTAATAAGTAAACATGTAGGCGCAAGCAGATAAATCACAAAGTATGACTTACATACATAACCATATCAGCACAACTAATCAGGTGACATTTATAATTTAAATAAATAAGCACAGCACGCACATAATAAAAAAAAATGACATCAGTGAAAAAGCAGAGCACCCAAGCGATGCATAATATACATCAATAACAACCCTGTTCATTAATCAATCATTGTCAAAATCAGTTAACACAAAGTATAAATCAAGTAATCGCGAGCAGCAAATTACGTATAAAGTACATACCTAAGTAGAAATATGTTACCTGAAAAATAAAACTCTATTAATTGTTACCTTTTTAGTTGATTACTTTCTTCTTCGAAATGACATTCTTCCTGAAATTTTCTCGATAGCAAGTCCTCTTAACGTCGGACACACACAGAATTTACCTGATGTTCTTAAATATTTTATACGACTGTATCCTGAAAAAAACTGAACGTTAATAACATAATTTATCAAGTCACTATAGCTTTATACTGAATTTAATCGAAGAAATTAGACTGTGTATTTGTTTACGGCTGTCAGTGCATTCGCACTGAGCGCTCGATCAGCTGTACGTAAGCGTGACGTAGGAAGTAATTGTTTGCGGTGAACGACTGCCTTGTGCGGCGCGCAGACTGACTGTCGCTTTGAGTATGTGCCACCGCCAAAACACGGCGCGGTATCCTTGTATTCTCTGCGTGTTTACGTGTAACTGTTAGTTTCTCAAAGTATGTCATTCCACAAAAATTTTAACGTTCGATATATGATGTATTCCCTTAGAGCGCCGTGATTTAAGAGTTTCTTCTTCGACAGTGTTATCATGAATAATTTTGCGAACTCTATATGGACCGTTATAAAGCAGAAAAAATTTGCGACACAAGCCCTTTCCTTTGTGAGACAAACGATGAGACTTAATTAACAGCTTTTGACCAACTGACAAGGTCTTTAAACGACCAGGACGTTTAGCTAATTTCTCTCTTCTAGCAGCCGCAGATGCAATATTTTGTAGAGCCAGGTTGACAACTTCAGAATGCCGCAGTTTCTGTGTAGGCGGAAAAGGAACGATTTCAGAAATGCGGTTTGTCGGTGCTTTATTTTTTTGATACCAATATAGGCGGTAAAGAAGTTGAATCCTTAAGGAGTTCATTCAGAATGTTTTGAAAAATATGAAGATACTGATCCCACGTTCTGTGATTCTGATGACAATAAAGACGACACAATTTATTGATTTCCTTCATCCATCTCTCTGAAGCGTTAGAGTGAAGCTGAAAAAGTGAAATGAAAATTGGTTTAATGTTACGACGCCGTAGAGTACGAAACCAAACTTTAGAGCGAAACTGCGATCCATTGTCTGATAAAACGTTATCAACATGACCCACTTCTTTAAGAAATGTTTGATGAAAGCATTAGATACTGAACGAACTGTATCATTGCGTTATCAACATGACCCACTTCTTTAAGAAAATGTTTGATGAAAGCATTAGATACTGAACGAACTGTATCATTGCGAACTAAATAATACTGTCTAATCACTATGCTTTCCTTTCTAATAAGGCTGGTATCTATTGTCCTGTCTGTTTCGTCTGTCATTTCCAAAATTACCGATATAACGTCAGTTCCGATCATTATCCCCTTTCTCTGAAAATCTATTGTGATTACCGTTACTGAAAAAATTACAAGAAGTTCCGTCGTTGTTGTCATACTCAAGTTCTTGTAGCAAAGTCTTAAAAGTTTCAATGTCGTCTTTACATCTTCCGGCTAAAGGAATGTGTCTTATCGATTGTGGCAGCTTAGTTAAACAAATGCGAATTAATTCAGTCGGGCTATAAGGGTTGGAAAGGAATTGATTCTTTCGAATCATGTCTTCAAAGTATTCTGACGGCGTGCGGAACTCAGACTGTTTAAAATTACACTGCATAATAAGACTATGTTTGACTCTGTCTTGCGTGTTTTCGAACCAATATGCCGATAGAAATGCATGATAAAAATCATTTAAATTATTACAATCTCTAATAAGTGCGGGCATGCGCATCGCCAGGTCGTTTTTTATCAATATCCTGAAAACTGTTACTCTTGGGTAAAATAGTCATTTCCGGTTATTCTTTACTGACTCCTTCTCTAGATAGATTGATAGTTGAAGAGTTGTTTTGATAGATACAAAGAATAGTAAAAGTGGAGGCAGCAGTGCAGAAAACTAAAAGGGGAAAAACACTACTACAGCTCGGGGCCCTGTGCACGCTACGGCACATATTCACTTAGTGTAGTGAATCCCCTGAGGACTTAAATAGCCACACATCAATTCCATTTTGTGACTTAGTGGCCAATTTGGAGGGAAGTGCGTACAAAAATTGATCTAACCATGAACATGGATGTATGTCATTCTAAGAATTGTGAAAGATCTTAAATTTCCGAACAGTTAAAAAGTGTTTATAGTCAAAGTTTTCGCCTCGTGGCGACAAAGGCCTACCGCGTCTGTCTCAGTCCGATTGTCGATTATTGTCAAGTTCGCGCGCCTGGCGCTCTCTTGTTGCATCTCGTAAATGAAATAAATTATTTTCTTCAAAACCCTCTGCTATCGGTGATTCTAAATTTCTTCTACTGTCTTTTCCTACGATTCCGCTTTCAATTTGTTTAACTAGCTTTCGTAACGCCTCAACTTCCATTTTAACGCTTTCATTAAATTTTCCCTGATTTTCAACATGTTTATTTATATTCTGGTACCCTTCCGTTTCTGGAAATGGCAATGAAGCTGTATCATCTGAATCTCTGTCCCCATTTAAACTAAGACTTGTCAATTTATCTGAAATCTCCTCAACTCTTTCCGATAAGTCACCTATTTGTTCTTTCTGTTTATTTACATCGTTCGTAAGTGTCCCGACTTGTGTTTCAGTATTGACACATTTAGTAGTTAACTGTTAATATTGTTGTGTTAGGTTATTTATTCTGTCATTTGGTACGGATTCCTCGATTCTTTCAAGTATTTCTTCCTTATCATGTGCACGTTGTAAATTTAGCTCTGAAAATTTTTGTATGCGATCTCTTTCTTCCTGTTCTCTATCCTGTTCCTTTTGTCTAATTTCTATTGAAATTAATCTATTATTGTGAGCATTCAAAATCGGTTGTACTTCGTCTCTAATTTCTTTCTGTAATTAATTTTTCATGTTTTTGAAACATGTCCCTATTCATGAGTCTAACCATGTTTCCATTGTTCCCATATCAGTTTTAATTGTTCCTATTTGTGAGTCTAACTGTGTTTCCATTGTTCTCATTTGTGATCCCAAATTTAATATAGCACTCATCAACAGCTCCATATTAACTGGTTCAAAATTCTTCTCGCCCCCAAACATTTCCTTTTTTGTAATCCCAAATTTAATATAGCACTCATCAACAGCTCCATATTAACTGGTTCGAAATTCTTCTCGCCCCTAACATTTCCTGTAAAACTAACTTCCTTTGTCATAGGTGCAAAGCTATCTGTGTTCGATACTGTTCTAGAATTTTCTGTCGTTAATCTCGTATTCTGAAAATTTTTTGATTGTGAAAAATGTGGAATTGGTTCCAGACTATTTTCCCATCTTATTAAATTGTTTTCTACTTCATTATTCTTCATACTGTTCTCCTATGTTGGCGAGTTCGCCATGTTAACAATTTCGTCATTCTGACTGTCCATCAATTTTGATCTTTTCATCGATTGTGTAATCATTTACAAAACATACAAAACTCGTCACTATACGAAAATTACACACAATGTAACACTTTATCACCAACAATATCATTCACACGAAATGCTTCCCGACAAACACGATTAACGAACAATTAAAATCTTCATAATTGCACAAAATTGTCAAACCCATATATGAGTCATCAAAAATTAAATTCTACAAAAGTACCATTAGAAGAATGACAAGACAACTACAAATGTTCAATTACCAAATCTACACATGCAATATAGACCACAATTACTAAACTACAAATTACTACAACAATACTACTGTCTGCTATTTTTACTGTCAAATGAATTACAAGGGACGATCCGAAGCAGCGGTCGCCACGTGCATGGGGGCTTAATTAAAATTGAATAATTTTAGTAGCCGTGTGTTCGGTTACGAAGTTTCGTAACCGGTTGGCCCTGGCTAGTATTAGTACGCTATCTGACGGCAAAAAATAACAATAAAGAATGAAAGGAAATTTCCGTTAACACAATTGATTAATTAAGTCCCCTGCAACTATAAAAGCTAAGAAACAACAAGGCACAAGTGTCACTGTTCTGTGTGTGGTAGTGAGATTCAACGTATATGTATCTGGCATGGTTCCTCCTCAATATGACAAGATGTTTTAAACACCATTTACGATGAACTAATTGAAAAACCAGAAATACTATAATTGCACATAGAAACCAGAATTACAAGTCTAATACATGAACACGAGCCAGATGCTTCGTTGACTGAACCTGTGACCAAGAGGCATTGTCATTAAGGAAATGTGGAATAAATTGTTTTTTTTTTTTACCTCCATATATATTGACGAAAAATACACTGTGATCATTGCAATATCATCCATCTAAACATTACACCAACCGAACAGCATCTACTGTCTCGCCCAACAGAACAACAACTGCACATGACATGCTCTCACTAGTACTGCTCTCGACATCCTCTCAACAAGCATTGCCTACGGCAACCTCTGAACTACTACTGCCCCAGTGGAGGCGGCGGAACAATAATCTTTGGCGCAATCTCTGGCGCTGTGACTCAGTGTAGCCACCTTTCAGCATTACACGTATAAGAAGTGAAATTAGCAATCTTAAAGTGCTGCAGAAACAGCCATCCATTGTGTATTAGGTTTATCAGAATTGTCATAGCTTTAAAACTGACAAATGTGTTTTTATCAGGCCACGGTTAGTTCATTTAAAATGCATTGGTATAAAAGAACGTTGTTTTTAATTGGCATTTTGAAAGTTATTCCACTGAAATTTAGCGTGTAATATTAGATAACAATGTGGCTTTGTTCTTAAAGTCGTACATAATCGTTAACTTCACAGTATATGTGATTGCTCTGTTGTATGGTATGTCACGTTGAGCTGTACAATTAATTTGAAACAGTAAATATATCAGAAATAATGTGATTAAATTACCGCAGTTTAGGTTGTTACAAAATGAAGAAGTTCCAAACGTTTCAAATTAACGAAAAATGGGGCAAGAGAGAAGTTCGATCAGATAACAACGCTGAATGATATTCGAAAGGCGATATTGATTAAAGGATGAACGGTACATGTATCAACGTTTTGTTTACTTGTGTTATCAACTCCATCAAATTTGTAGACGTAATGCTTTGTGGTACTGGCGATTACTATGTGAGCAAGTAGGATGACCAGTTCAAGTTGCGAGTACTAACAGGTAGACATAATGTTGTCAGACAGCACACCGTCACATGAGAAATATCTTCAAACGGCTTAATACACTTAGTTCTCATATTAGAAATTTGTGTGTTAGTTAGTGCTGGAGATGTTGTTTGTCTGGTTTTGATTTTTACACTAGACAGACGGAATGGTAACTGTAAACTTCTGTTATTGCCCTAGTTTAATGTATAAGTTGTGGCAGTTGATAGGAATTGTGCCTAGTAGGTGTACACCGCCTCTACACTGCATCACGAAATGACCATTGATGTGTGAAAAATACTTAACAGAGTCGACGCTGCACTTTGAGTTTTTGCCACGTGGAGCACTTTGAATATTCGTGAAGCCAATCAACCCTTTCTAATGACACTCCGTAGTATATGTGGACTACTTATCGAGGCTTCTGTATTACGTGAGGTTGAGCTGTACTATCCTGAGTTGCTCACTTAGTAGGCTGAAACGCACCCGTGGACTGCTGGATGCGTTAAATATTGCGGATAACATTCTAAATCCATATGCTACAAACACATGAAAGATACTACTCACAAATTTTTTCATAACAATAGTGACCACTAATGTCTCAATAATGCTAATGCTAGTGGAGAGATCTGGAATATCTGACGTAGTGCGAATATTAATTTTTTCTTATGCAGCCGTTCGTGATGTTGCAGCGATGCTGCATTTCGTAGCATCCGTACTGGAACTGTAATCACGATTCCTGAGACTGAACAGTCTATTCGTGGATTCGGTCTCCTGCCTGGGAGAGCCCCAGCTGTCTCAGCTGCTGCTGGGCTGCCAGAAGAAACGGCGCTGCGACAACCTGAGCGGCAGGCTGCGCCGGCTGCAGCACGTCCACCTGGTGCTGCAGCGTTCTGCAGAGCTGCTGCAGGAGCACGTGTCGCCTGCTGTCACACTCCACGTGGTGCACTGTATTCTGCTCAGCATCTACAGCCGCTACGAGCTTCTCGTAATGCTTGTGGTGCGAGAGAGGGTAGAGACTGTGCTTGTCCAAACATCCCTGAGTTATTCTGTGTACTGGTGGGTACGCCATGTCTTTGACCTCGTTCGATGACTTTGTCGTGCTCCTTACTGGAAGACCAGGAGGCACAGACAGTGGCACTGCGACGCAGGGCCGTGGGAATCACAGATGCGGCTCCTCACGCAGAGGTCTTTTTGAGGCAGGTGGAGTGAGGGCAGTGGTTACGATTTACTGCTCTGGTTTGCTGCCCATCGACCGAAGGATTCTGCTGTCAGCCGTTTCTACCACTGCCACGTACGTTATTGTACTGGGGGAGTTGGGCCTTCACTGAATTTTCAGGTACATTGATGCTCTTTCACTTCTCTTGAATGTGCTGCATATTTTCTGTCGTCAGATTCGGATCCTACCCGGTTCTTGCAGCAGCCCCCGCGTGCCTCCTCGTCACCCCCTGTGAAACCGTTGGAGCTGGACCCATAGCCTTCGCGGCAGCAGCAGCTCAACCTCCCGGCCTTCGTCCTGGCTCCTGCCGTGGACCCGGAATTGTCGTCGTCGTCGTCGTCGCCGCAGCCGCCGTCGCCATCGCCGCCGTTTTCTGTCGGACCGACTCAAGAAGAGTTCAGGGGGTTTCCCGACCGACGTTCCCTTCAGAGCGCATGACCGATGTTGGGGTGCCACTAGGGGTTCGGCGTCGATTCCAGTTGCAACTCCCGGCTCCTCACGCCACACTGCTCCCACCCCCCCCCCCCCCCCCATGTCATAAGATGGCTCTCTACATGACAACGGTGCTTCATTTTCGGGGTGAAGAATGTGCAGTGCTAAAGCATCGACTGCATTCGGACCACTGTAGTGCCACGAAGCGGCATTAAGAAGGCGCTGATCCGCGCGCCAATGGAAAGAGCGGGCAGCGCCACGCCTCGAGCAAGAGAGAGTTCTACGCCGATTTAACCAGCCGTCCATCACTAGTCGGCCCAGTTCGGTCGCAGACTTTGAGAACATCAGTATTAACTAATAAGAAGACGATACTTAGCCTGCTTTCTGGGAATAGTAATCGTACAAGTAACTGTACATAGGGGGCGCAGAAGCACACAAGTTAAGTAATAGTTCTTTTCTTTGTAGAAATAAAGTGTTCAATTAACCCACAACTGTTCTGTACAGATTATTTAGGTTTCCTGTAGCCAGCCATGGAACTTCTCTTCCGCATTATCTGTGTCAGTGCTGACTCATACAATGGCCGACACAACAGTGTCACCCTTCGGAGAATTGCTCAGCAACTTCGTGGAAAAATGGTCAAGCGCGCGTAAATTTCCTATGCTAAACGGTGTAGGGCAACTTGTACTTTAATTACAGAACTTCATCGCACCGTTCATACACTACTGGCCATTAAGATTGCTACACCACGAAGATGATGTGCTACAGACGCGAAATTTAACCGACAGGAAGAGGATGCTGTGATATGCAAATGATTAGCTTTTCAGAGCATTCACACAAGGTTGGCGCCGGTGGTGATACCTACAACTTGCTGAAATGAAGAAAGTTTCCAACAGATTTCTCATACACAAACAGCAGTTGATCGGCGTTGCCTGGTGAAACGTTGTTTTGATGCCTCGTGTAGGGAGGAGAAATGCGTACCATCACGTTTCCGACATTGATAAAGGTCGGATTGTAGTCTTTCGCGATTGCGGTTTATCGTATCGCGACATTGCTCCTCGCGTTGGACGAGATCCAATGACTGTTAGCAGAATATGGAATCGGTGGGTTCAGTCGAGATGACAGGCATCTTATTCGCATGGCTGTAACGTATCGTGCAGCCACGTCTCGATCTCTGAGTCAACAGATGGGGACGTTTGCAAGACAACAACCATCTGCACGAACAGTTCGACGACGTTTGCAGCAGGATGGACTAGAAGCTGGGAGACCATGGCTGCGGTTACCCTTGACGCTGCATCACAGACAGGAGCGCCTGCGATGGTGTACTCAACGACGAACCTGGGTGCACGAATGGCAAAACGTCATTTATTTTATGAATCCAGGTTCTGTTTTCAGCATCATGATGGTCGCATCCGTGTTTGGCGACTTCGCGGTGAACGCACATTGGAAGCGTGTATTCGTCATCGCCATACTGGGGTATCACCCCGCGTATGGTATGTGTTGTCATTGGTTACACGTCTCCATCACCTCTTGTTCGCATTGATGGCACTTTGAACAGTGTACGTTACATTTCAGATCTGTTACGACCCGTGGCTCTACACTTCATTCGATCCCTGCGAAACCGTACATTTCCGCACGATAATGCACGACCGCATGTTGCAGGTCCTGTACGGGCCTTTCTGGATACAGAAAATGTTCGACTGCTGCCCTGGCCAGCACATTCTCCAGATCTCTCACCAATTGCAAACGTCTGGTCAATGGCGGACGAGCAACTGGCTCGTCACAATATGCCAGTCACTACTCTTGATGAACTGTGGTATCGTGTTGAAGCTGCATGGGCAGTTGTACCTGTACACGCCATCCAAGCTCTGTTTGACTCAATGCCCAGGCGCATCAAGGCCGTTATTACGGCAAGAAGTGGTTGTTGTGTGTACTGACTTCTCAGCATCTATGCACCCAAATTGCGTGAAAATGTAATCACATGCCAGTTCTAGTATAATATATTTGTCCAATGAATACCTGTTTATCATCTGCAATTCTTCTTGGTGTAGCAATTTAAATGGCCAGTAGTGCAAATATCTGTGTATACAGAGTTACTGTAATGTACATTCTAAGAAAAAAAGGGGCGCACCGCAACGAAGCTATGGAAGCTGGTCCCAAATTGGTACACTTACTAGTTATCGACTGTAAATGAACAGTTGTAAGCTTTGGCGGTCGACATATAAATCTGTGACGTTGCAGCGCGCAGCTGCCATGGATAGTAACAGGGGACTTGTCGACATCACGGCATAAAGTCTTTCGGAATTGTATTCGTGCACTTAGCTAGACAGCAACAAGGCCTGCATACAAGTGCCTGAAGAATATATTTAGCTTTCAGCATTTGAGAAAGGCATGATGTTAGGAAGAAGTCCACTTACAGCTTGTAAAATAGTTTTTTATTAAAACACGACAGTTCAAGCGTTAGGTTCGTTAAAAGATCATAGGCATGCCCATCGTCCTGGTCAAAATTTATTACTCAGAGAATATCGTCAATGGGTATGCCTATTATCTTTTAAACTTGTTCACCTGATGATGCGGCATAAAGCCGCGAAACCGGTCTTCTTCTAATATACAACAATTTTACCAGCTATAGGCGGAGTTGTTCCTAACATCATACCGTTCAACATCTGCGGTTGCCCAAAAAGTAAAATAACTTTTGAAAAAGTACCCGTAGTTCAGCTTGAAGAAGCTGGTTTGAGAAATCGATGAATCGCTTGACATCGGAACAGGAGCAATGTCATTTTCGACGATTTTGGCGAGAATGGGTAAACCGTGGCCAAACAAAGCGTCAAGATGGAAGTGATCGGCATAAAGAGGCGACAGGGTTTTATGAAATCAGTCTGTCCTGGTTTTCAGTGAAGAAAATAAAAAGTAATTTTTTGGGACCCTGACTGCCTCTCTGAAGATTGCTCGGTCCTTAAAATTATTTATTGCAGTGACACAAACATAAACACACACACACACACACACACACACACACACACACAAAACAGCTGTATGTGTACCATGTACTTAAGTTTATTGGTCTACCGATAACAGAGATCTACTGGCGATCAGATAAGTTTGACAGTTACTCGAAATGTCTAAATTGAAGGACGCTTCCTAGGTAAGTGCTCTATTGCCTTACTGACGTTATGTCCATCAAGTATGGACCTGTTTATTTCAGCGCCAAAGGAAGTTCCCATTTTGGTGTACACCACAAACATTAAGTGTCGTAACAGAGGTGGAGCTTATAGTTTTTGTTTTTTTTTTAAACGAATGGCATTTAACTTCATAGTCTTTAAGTTCTACGTTAAGGTTAGTAACATTCACATGTAAGTGGAAGGTAGAGATGCTGTAATGATTAAATAAAAGTGTCTAGAAGTACCCTCTGCTGTGTACCCTACATTTATGAGGAGAACACGTATGTAGAAAATTTTATGGATCAGAGACATACTTTATTGCTACAAATAGCGCATTAAATTTTTGCAAGCAGTTTCTTCTGACCAAGATTTATGAGTAAGATTTTCAGAAACGTCATATAGTCTGTAACGCGTCCTCTTATATTATTATGTTTTGCTATTGTTATTGTTAGAAAAATCTATTGTTAATGTTAGAAAAATCTTTATTCAGTCGGTCGTCGAAATTTTGAAACAAAAATTATTGTGGATGTCGCGTAACGCGTAATAAGTATTTCGCGTGAAGCGCTGTTGCGACACAGGCAAAGATCAATTGTGGAAACTAAACCACTGAATATTACAAATAATGTTACTAAAGAATACGACCGACTGACTACAAATAAGAGGTCACGTGCATTAGCGAATGAGTGGTCAAAAAAAAAAAAATAGCGTTAATACTGTGTAGGAAATGAGTCTTAAATATAGTTACGCTTGTACACACTCAAATGTATGCCAACATACGAACGGAGTGCAGTGCAATCATCCCCCGTGGCCTGGATTGAAATAATTGCAGTTAAATGCATTTATTCATCTTAGAACGTAAATGCGTGGACTTCGAAATTAAATGAAAAGAAAGATTGCAGGTTCTGAATGTCGCGCCAAATATACTGAAATTGTCGGTAGTGGCCACGAAAGGAAAAGATGAACACATTCACGTACCTCTATTGTTGAGCAGTGTCGCCGTGAAGATCGTCGCCTCCATCTGAATTCTTTGCATTAAATTAAAATAATAGTAATAATTTTCCAGAATTTCAGGAGCTGGGACCCATGGTATCACAAAAGATGAAATCGCTCTGCTTCAAAATCACTTTCATTATTTAACCCAATTTTATCGGTAAGAAATGGCGCAACACGTCTTAACACTAGGACAGGATAACAGCGAAAGGTAACTTATTCTAAAAGTATTTATTCAGCAAATGCTTTACGCGTTAATCTCTGATGGTTGAGCTAGTGTCTATATATTAATAAAAAAGATTTAATATGATTCCTTTACTTTGCCCCTTCGGCGAATTGTCCGAAGAAATGTCAACTTCTGCGCAATGAGCCCAACTACTTTACACACTGGTAGTTCTTGACTCCTCTGCACGCGTACTTAAATGGCATTGTACATTTCTTTAATGGAGTTCTCTTCATCACTTAGTTTATATAGTTCTGCTGCTGGCACTGGTACTTAGCAAGGAAAACAAAACGTACACACTAGGGTACACAAAATACTTACATA
Organism: Schistocerca piceifrons; assembly: GCF_021461385.2. Classification (NCBI taxonomy): domain Eukaryota; kingdom Metazoa; phylum Arthropoda; class Insecta; order Orthoptera; family Acrididae; genus Schistocerca; species Schistocerca piceifrons. Next base: position 570,195,990 of record NC_060139.1, on the reverse strand, counting down.
CTAGATACAAAAATTACTACATGGATATTACGTTACATCATCTTTTAGATCAAATACATGGATATTACATTACATCGTCTTTTAGATCAAATTTATAGTTCAGTTCTTTACGACGATTCATGGTGTCATTGTTCCTACGTACAAAAAATATCTTCAATCGCACGTTGGCAGTAACATTACATTTCACAAGTCTTTTCTATGATTCTGTAGTTACAATTTTGCTGAAACAAGAAAGTTTTACAAGAACGTCATATATTTTAGTGTATCGATCCAGGATGTATGGCTGCAGGGGTAATTGGAGTAGTAAGTGGGAGAAATTCTTCCTTATAGTTGTTTATGCTCTCTACTTCCTCCCTCTTTTATACCACGATCTATTTGATAATGTCCTTCCTGTGTTTCATAGTTGTCTCATCATGGGCAAGATAAACATGAAACAGAGATTAGTACTTATTCTAGCTTAACACTAACATATACACAAGCATGGGTACTGTTCAGTGAACATGGGTGTCGTTGTTTATATTTTGTTTTGCAACGTGGGAGCTGTAGTGGTAAGACTGTATTTAATAGGTCAGGAAATCGAGTCTCTAAGCCTCTTTGCACTATGGTGAGCGTCCATTTGAACGTAGATTTTCGCTTCATATTCAAATTGCCCTCCAGCTTCATGCTGTTAGTCAATAATGTGTCAGTTACAAGCAACCGCACGCGCAACAATGCATTTGGCGGCCCCCTACGCGCCGTTTGGAGTCCAGCAGTCGTGCAAACACCGCCGGATAGCGATGTCGAGTGCGCCGATCAATACATTTCCGTGAAGTGTTCTGTGCAGCGTTCGTAGCGTTTACGAAACTATTGCATCTGCTTCCACTCGTCGTACACCCTGGCTGTGAGAAGGGCCCACAGGGCAACTCCTACTTTCACTGCTCGAAGGTAAGTACTGCACTTTATTATTTAGCTTGCCAATGACACGCTGTGCTATACTTTCCACAAACACTCGTGCTGTAACAGGATTTCTCGATTTACCAACTCTTCTTTATTGTGAAGGAGAAAGCTTGTGGTATAATAGTATTCCCACTGGTTCCTATACGTATATCTCACATGTCACCGACAATGAATAACTCACTGTCGTTGAGTAACTATACACCATCCAGTTGATTTCTCTCTGTCCCCCCCAAAAAAAAAAAAAAAAAAAAAAAAAAGTGATAGCTCATAAGACCACTGGCTGGTTTTTAGTAGTTAATGCCCACGTCCGTTATTTGCTCGTGTATTCTCTTTCAGAACTTTATCGGGGGACATATTGCTCAAAATATTTCACTATAGAAGTTGGTAGGTGAATGGGTTCACAGAACACACATGCCTCTAGTACTACAGTTCGCAATCGCGATACTATCTGACATCTCACAGGGCATAAGAGAACACGTTTTCTTGAACAACAGCACTTCCCTAACGTAGGAACGTGCTATAGACGCACTTACACATCGAAATGACACTACAAAAAAAGAATGCACAAAAAGTGCTTATAGAAATTGTCTCCAAATGAGGCAAAATCTGTTTATTTACAACCCGCGAGTTACTGTGGGGGGAAGAATTTCATCTTTACGTCACCCAAGATTGTAACAACGCATGGTACACATCAAGAACAAGAAGAAAGAAATAAAAAAACGTGTAAATAAATAAATCACTATACTAAAATTCATACATAAATAGAAAAATTAAAATGTTAGGCAGTACGAACAACAGATTGATAATGAAGCTTGGCCACTATACGCTATACTGCTTTCTGTGTCTGTGTTTATGTTTACTTGTGTGCATCATTCTATCACTGTCATATATATATATATATATATATATATATATATATATATATATATATATATATATATATATATATACGACCAAAGTCCTTTCTTACTCTAATTCTTCACAAAACGTTTCCAACTCGGATTGGATAAAATATTGTAACCATAAGAGAAAATCAGAGCATTCATTGCTGTAAAGTCAACATAGATTCTTGGTACTCTCATGCCGAAGATAAGACCAAGTATTAAAACTTTCTGGTGTTATTCTAAGTGATCTTGGTAATATTCTGTAACGTAGGTCGTAAGTCGTAGTGACGTAAGCGTAATATAGTGGCTTCTCTTCGCCGATTGAAGTGTCGTAGCATCTCGATGAGCGCCGCCTGTAAAGAATGAAGGTTGTTTCGAGCATTGTCCAATTTCTCTGCCCGTCAGTTTCCTGTGACCTACCTCTTACATATTTCCTTTAGTTTATTCTAGAAGAGATGGTATTAAGTATGCCTCATTATGTTTACAAATCGTACCTCAGCAGTGTACTTGCACTCAAACGTATGTATAAAATTGAAAAATTATTTTTATTTGAGTAAGATCACACTAGTTTTTTTTTTATTCCTAAACCCTATCTTTGGATGCACTTTACTTAGATCAGGTTGTCGTGCGTATGGTGTATAACACGCTAAACTTCCATTAGCAGCCTGAAATCATATTATCATCGGATCATAAAAAAATTTTATATAATTTTGCTCGATATATTCATAAATAAAGAATAGTGGTGTGGAAACGTCAAAAAAATATTGTTTCTTCAACATGGCATGTACTTGCGTCACAGTATACTTATGTACCTTAGGGAGTCCAAATTTTCTGTATCTTATAATCTTGAAATACAAGTTGAAAAAAAAAAAGCTTACATCTACTCTCTTCCGAGGTCTGTGCTAATTGTTCGCTCCAGAATCCTTTGTACATAAACTTAAAACTAAAATACTACTGTGATCAGAAACTATTCAGTCAACCCTCCAAGTACATCCTATGTTAACATTGCTAGTCATCAACTGACGTGTATCTCCTAGCTTGCTTGTGTATTGAGTCCACAATCACTGACAAATGTAAACAGAAGTAATGAAATGCTCTGATTCACGTAGCTGCGTAGGAAAATATAGGCTACCTACTCTAACCTAATCGTATTTCTTCTTTTTACCATAGTTTACTTATTTCACTCGTGTGCATAGACAGATATAAAGTGTGATACTTAAACATTGTGGAATTTCCTCAAGTCTCTGTGGGCATAGAGTCCTCCCATTTTACCATTGTGGGGGTACGCAAGGGTACGCAAGTAAATAAAATCCGTCATGCGGAATATGCACAATAATATATGGAACAGTATATCTTATTTGCCACTTAGCATTTTTCTAGGCTGACAGAGGAGATTTCATATGGGTCTTTTAAGTAATACTTTTTCACTAACCACAAATCTGATAACACCATGTAGCTGTTTGTCAAAATGTTTCTTACGGCGTTGAGCATGTTGTTTAATAGAGATCAGTACCTGTCTTACCTTTTCATTAATATCTCCAGGTTGTCTTGGAACAGATGGGATGGGGTTGATCCATTCATTGTTTTCTTTCCTATTGTATATTAATTGCGACAGTGTAACTGTTGTTTCGTAAATCGGAAGATTATTTACTACCTGTTCAAAAACGTTTAAGTATTCAATCCATTTAGACTGTTTGTTGGCTACATACGTTCTCATAAACCCGTTCAATTCACGAAAAACACTTTCTATCGGGTTAGATTGCACGCTATATTTGGATATCAAAATTTGTTTCACTTGCTCCTCTTTTAGAAATTGTTTCCATCCGTCGCATGTAAAACTAGTTGCAGTATCTGATAAGATTGCCTACGGTTTCCCAACGGATGGAAACTAGTCATTTAGCATACGTCTAATAATAGGCTTATCTGCGGTTGTTTTTGTGGCATACAGTTTCACATATTTCGAAAATACATCATATACACCAATTATACATTTCACCCCTCCTCTTGCAGAGGGTAAAGGACCCATGGCATCTATGCATACCAGCTCTAGAGAGTTTTTTGGTAAAATTGGATGTAACTCTTTTTAGCATTTCAGATTCGCAGGCTTAGCCTTTTGACAAACAATACAAGTTTTCAAAATTTGTTGTGTGCGTCGAGCATATTGGGAAAATAGCAGTACACATTCAACTTTTTACAACACTTGCGGGCACCGTAGTGTCCCCAAGGAAACGAGTATGACAAATTAAACATTTCTCACATGCTTCGGGTACACAAACGCACCACACATTGCTGCTTAGGTTTCTCCTATAGAATAACACATCTTTATACAATTTGTAATGCTGTCGTACAGGTGCAGGTGGGTTATTCAATTTAAATCTGACTTTCTTCCACCGCTCACCTTCTTGCTGCAATTTCACCATGTTTTTACAGATATCCAAAAAATATTTTCTAAATTTTGTGTTTTTTATGAGCATAGCCTTAAATTATGTGTTTTGTTCTATAAACTCTTCAAACTCGGGTGATCCTTGGGGTAACCGTGACAGTGCATCGGCGATTACGTTGTCTTTGCCCTTCACATATATAATTTCAAAATCATAAGACTGCATAAACAAAGTACACCGCGCAAGGCGATTATGTAATAGCTTACACGTGAGATAAAAGCTTAACGCCTGGTGGTCACTGTAGGCTCGTATATGTTTGCCAAATAGATAATAATAAAATTTCTTGAATGACCACACAATAGAAAGGGTTTCAAAGTCTGTGGTGGAATATCTGCGTTCAAATGGCTCTGAGCACAATGGGACTCAATTTCTGAGGTCATAAGTCCCCTAGAACTTAGAAATACTTAAACCGAACTAACATAAGGACAGCACACACATCCATGCCCGAGGCAGGATTCGAACCTGCGACCGTAGCGGTCACGCGGTTCCAAACTGAAGCGCTTAGAACCGCACGGCCACACCGGTCGGCGGTCTGCGTTCACTTTCTGATAGTGTGCGGCTAGCAAAACCGATACCTTTAACATTGTCTGTGCCCCCACCTTCGTCCAGCTGAAACAGACAGGCTCCTAATCCCGAAAATGAAGCGTCTGCTGCTATACTAATATCTTTGCTCATGTCAGGTTGTCCTAAAATATTGGAGTTTACCGAAGCATGTTTCATACTATCAAAATCAGCTCGGCACTGTTGCGTCCAGTTTCTCTGTTTGCCTTCTTTAATAAGTCTAATAATGCAGGGCTATTGAGCAATTGGTTCGGAACGAACCGGCGGAAAAACGAACACAAGGCTACAAATGCCTTTAGCTTTCGCTTTGTGCAAGGGGCTGGAAAATGTTTTATCGCTAATAGTTTCTCAGGGTCAGGCTTTATCCCAGCGGGCGAAATTATGTGACCGAGAAATTTGTTGTCTTTTCTTACAAATTTAGATTTCTTAAGGTTCGCTGCAACACCAGCTGCTGAAAACCTCTGTAACATCCTGTCTAGAAGTTCTATATGTTGATCACAAGTAGGTGTTGCTATTAAGATGTCGTCTATATATACTGTGAGTTTGTGTAAGAGGTCAGTGTTAAAAACACCAGCACTCACATTTAACCTGAAGGGTAAAACGCAATACTGGTAGGTCCTGCCTGCAAATATGAATGCTGTGTATTTCCATCTTTCTGCTGAAAGGGTATTTGCCAGTACGAAGAACAGAGTCGACACTAATTAAAAATTGTAGTGTTTGGAACCGCTGCAATTGTTCTTCTAGGTTTTCAGGTCGGGTGGTTATTGGAACAATAATCTATTGATTTCCCTGGCATCGAGAACAAGTCTCACCGATTTATCCGCTTTCTTTACTGCAAGCAATGGACTGCAATATGGCGCATAAGGAGGTCTCTCTAATATTCCATGCAAGCATCTTTCTTATCTCCTGGGCCACTGCCTCTCTCTGTGACCACAGCATGGAATAAATGTTTTTGCAGAACGTGTCGTGGGAACGGACATCCATGTGATATTGATACGTTCTGGTTTTTTTAGTGTATTCGAGTGGATACAATCTGGTCCAGGTGCTCTTTTCTGTTTGAGCTCTGAGATTGGTAGCACAGCCTATTCTTGTGCAGGTGACAGGGGACAGTTGCCGCGTTTTATGGTATGTGTAGGTATTCTCTTGGTCTTATGATATTGTGTGTCTGTATCGATGACGTCCCAGAACTAGTGGCGTTTTTATTTTCTCTTTTAGTATTTTGTATTGTTCCTCCCATGTATTTTGCTCTGTTTGTGTTGTTAGAGATCGTTCCCATATTGCTTACCCGTGTTATATAGGGTCTGTTTATATGTCTTGTGCGTGCCTATATGCCTCAAGTGTTATGCATCTGTCTCTATCTAGTGTCGCCCTTTAATGTAATTTTCGTTTGTGTCTTGCTTCTAGTTAGCGTCTCGTGAGTTCGCTGGTTCATCATATTGGTGAGAGTTTTGTATGCTTTTCCGTCGGCAGTGATGTGTTTTTTGCATGTTTTATTATCTGTATTTTGTAATCAATACCTCAGTTGATATTTCTCGATTATGTGGTTGTATAATTTCCATTAATTTGTTCCAGTTTGCTTTCGAAACAATAAGTGCCAGGTGCGTGATTTGGTTGTTGTGTTCTGAGTTTGAGATAGTGTGTAAGTTCTGACACTATGGGCACTACTGATTGTATTGTCATGTACGATCCAGTTTTGTTACATAAGTCACTACTGCATTATTCTCTAGCATAAAGTCGATGTTACTGGTTGTACCATCGAACCCTGCTTATGTTAGTATAGCTCCCTCTCTGTTCATTACAGGTAGTTGTGTTTCTTGTATTAGGTCGGTGATTATACGTCCTCTGTCATTTGTTCTGTCCGGGGTGCAGAGGGTGGATCTTAAATTAATGTCAGCACTTATCATTATTTTTTTGCCTCTGGCATACATCACTTGGTCTCTTACGTGGTCTGCGTGAGGCTGTGTTTGATGGCTATATGGGTGTACATGGATGCAGTCACCCGTGTAAAGTTTCCATTTCTTATCTCTATGGTAACTAAGAGTTCATTGCATAACTGTGTTACCTTAATTACGTTATAAGTTACATTTACAATTGCTATTGAAGCCTTACAGTCATTGCTGCCCGTTATTATGGTAGGAATATTAGTTGCCCATATCTTACAAGATTCTCGTAAGCACATGAAGTACTGTTTTTCGTATTATGTTGTATGATATCAATTATTTCTCGATGTGTTCTGGGTGTTTCACGTGTACAAAGCATGTAGTGCCTGTCTTTGAGCAATCTAAATATGATCGACCTTGTGCTCTTACATGATCTGTATATATTTTGTCCAAGTCGAATGATTCTGACCTGCGTAGCCAGACCCGGAGCATGATGTCGAGCAGCGGTTCTGCTGGTGTAGGAATATTCTTTGTCCTTAGAATGATTCTGTCTGTCTGCTCAGTTACTGGAAAATAGAGAGACTCACCCTTTGGATGGCACAATATAAGTAGCATCCGCTGCGCTGTCCGCAATGTATCTTTTTTTCTCTAGTCTACTTAAAAGTGAGTTAAATTCTAAATCTTCACATGTTTTTCATTGATGTTGGTGGTGCTGGCTGGTGTGGCGTCGGTAATGGTGGTGATTTGTGTTGGACATCTTAAGCGCCTGACGCAGGGTTCACCGACTCACCCTCACAATAATTCTCTATTATTCTAATTTCGAACAGCAGGAGCAGAAAGCGAACACCTATATCTTTCCGTGCAAGATCTGATTTCCCGTATTTTATTATGATGACCGTTTCTCCCTATGTAGGTCGACGTCAAGAAAATATTTATGCATTCGGAGGAGAAAGTTGGTGAGTGAAATTTAGTGGGAAGATTCCGCCACAACGAAAAACGCCTTTGTTTTAATGATGTCGACCCCAAAGTCTGTATCACGTCTGTGGCAGTCTCTTTCCTGTTTCTCAATAATATAAAACATGCTCTTATACTTTGAACTTTCTCGATGTGCTCCATTGATCATAGCTGGTAAAGATCCTACACGGCGCAGCAGTACTCCAAAACAGGGCGGACAAGCTTAGTGTAGGCAGTCTCTTTAGTAGATCTGTTACATTTTCTAAGTGTTCTGCCAATAAAACGCTGTCATTGGTTTACCTTCCCCACAACATTTTCTGTGTATTATTTCCAACGTAAATTATTCATAATTGTAATTCCGGAGTGTTTAGTGGAATTTACGGCCTTAAGATCTGACTGATTTATCGTGTAACCGAAGTTTAACGCATGTCATTTAGGACTCATGAGGATGACTTCACACTTGTCATTATTTATACCCAGTTTCCAATTTTCGCTCCATACGGATGTTTTTTTCGAAATCGTATTGCAACTTCTTTTGATCTTCTGATGACTTTATTAGACGATAAACGACAAACTAATACGGCTGCTCAGATAGTCTCCTAAATTTTTTATGTAGATAAGGAATAGCGCAGGACCAGTAATAAAGCATTGGGAAACGCAAATAAATCACTTTTGTTTTACGCGAGGGCTTTCCGTCAATTACTACAAACTCAGACCTTTCTGACAGGAAATCACGAATCCAATCACATGAGACGATATTCAATAAGCACGCAATTCCACTATAACCTGTTTGTGTGATACAGTTTCAAAAGCCCTCGAGAAATCTAGAAATACGGAATCAGTTTGTGAACTCTGTGTGCCAAGAGCGATATTTTCTAAATCCGTGTTGACTGTGCCTTAATGGACCGGTCTCCTCGAGGTAATTCATAATGATCGAACACAATATATGTTCCAAAATCCGGCTGCATATCCATGTTAATGATATGGGCCTTCAATTTAGTGGATTAATCCTACAGCCTTTCTTGAATATTGGTGTGACCTGTGCAAAGTTCCAGTGTTTGGGTACAGAAATTTCGTCCAGCGAGTGGTTGTTAAGTGCGGAGCTATTGCATCAGCCTGCTCTGAAAGGAACCTAATTGGTATACAGTCTGGACCGGAAGACTTGTTTTTATGACGTGATTTACGTTGCTTCAGTACTCCGAGGATATCTACTTCTAAGTTAATCTCGTATGTGTCATTGTGTCTTTGTTGATGTCTGGGGTGGTTCAAATGGTTCAAATGCCTCTGAGCACTATGGGACTTTGCTAATGAGGTCATCAGTCCCCTAGAACTTAGAACTACTTAAACCTAGCTAACCTAAGGACATCACACACATTCCCGAACCTGCGACCGTAGCGGTCTCCCGGTTCCAGACTGTAGCGCCTAGAACCGCTGGGCCACTTCAGCCGGCTCTCGGGTGGTGATAGTTACTAGATGCACGTTGACATCGTTGTAAATGTCACATGCGTCTTCATCAAATTTAAAACTTAATGGTCGTCATGTGCGAAACGTATCTCCACCTAATGTTTCAAGCTACAATACTGTTTTCGTGTGTTGCTGTAATCTGTGAACGAATAGCTGTCTGCTGGAAGTGGGTGGGGAAACATGCGATGAACGCAGATGAACAGTTGACAGCACACTTTATGGACAACGTCAATGAGACACACTTCAGCACATCTGAAGCCGAAAGATTGCGACCGAGAGAACATGCTCCTCGGATCTGAACACGCCGGTACCTACGCGCCGACGCAAGCGTTCCCCATCGAGAGCAGCGGCCGCTGTGCTACCTGTGGATGGCGGCGAACGGCGGCGGAATCGGACAGGGTGGGGACTTGGAAGCAAGACTAACAAGGGGAAGGCCTCAGACACGGCCAACAGATTCGGCTCAGATTTGGCAGGTCGCTTATGTAGAGCCTAAAACGAAGGACTCTAAGATATTTTTGGTCAACACCCCCGCGTTTTTGAGAAAAGCACCCCTAAAGGTTATGACGAGCGATCGACTCAAAGTTGGCGGGATCGATAGATAATTGTAAATAGAGCATTTTTCATCACCAGGTATGGGGTCCTAAAACGCATACTTTTCCAGAAATCGAGGTAAGAAGCTTTTACAACTGCTGCGTCTGTACCCACATGGTCAACGCTTTTCGCCGACAGCACCGATAGCGCAACGGCCTAGATAACTGGCTGCGAATCTCGAAGACACGTAGTGGATGTTATTCTTTTGGTTTGTATTTTTCCATATCTCAATTGATACGGATAGGAGGGTTAATAAGGTAAGAAATCAACAAGGAATGATAATAAGGTAGGCAAACAAATTTTTCAAACCTCTTGGGATAATAAAAAACTAAAATGTTACTCCAGGTCACTTTACAATGGCTCTTCCAATCACTGTTACGTGTCCTCACTTTTGTTCGAACAACTAGATGGATGCTACTTGCCATACAAACATTCGAAACAAATATACTCACGGCACCAAGAGCATATAATGAATGCAATCTTTCGACAGCTACACTGTTCCTTCCCTATGATATGACAAAGAGGCAACCGGGACAATACAACTCTCCCCGCGTGCATTCTATCCAGTGCCTCGCTGTAAACAAGCGTCGCACGGTTGGCTATCTGTGATCCCTCGCGAGGAAGTGGCGGCACTTTTACTCGGAGTTGTTTTCATCTGACAAGGCTTAAAAGTTTAATACTTTACTAACTGACGGCGTTTGGGAAATTGCTTTGCCTACCTTATTATTATCATTCCTTATTGATTTACTTACCTTGTTAACCCTCCTAACCCTATCAATTGAGATATGGAAAAATACAAACGAGAAGAATAACATCCGCTAGGTTTCTTCGAGATTCGAATCCGGGTTTTCCGATTCCCAGCCAGTTACATCTTTCTTTTTTTTTCTTCGTTATTGGTCGTTTTGTTTGGTCGTTGCGGACGTCGCAAGACATCCTGTTCAAGTTCGGTAGTTCACCCTTCCACTCAGTTTTTTATTACAGAGGCCAACCGGCTCTCTGACCGAACACGCGGAGCTACCGTGTTGGCAGTTGGCCGTTGCGCTATCGGCGTTAACCATGTCGGTACAGACGCGGCAGTTGTAAAAGTTTCTTACCTCGATTTCTGGAAAAGTATGCGTTTTCGGACCCCATACCTGACGATGAAAAATGCTGCATTTACAATTATCTATCGATCCCGCCAACTTGGAGTCGATCGCTCGTCATAACCTTTAGGGGTGATTTTCTATAAAACGCGGGGCTGTTGACCCAAAATATCTTCGTTTAAGGTTGTACACAAGCGACCTGCCAAATCTGATCCGAATCGGTTGGCCATCTCTGAGGCCTTCTCCTTGTAAGTCGCGGTGCCAACGCCTGGCTGTCAGGCAGTGGACGTTGGTTCGCGGCCTGGTGGAGGCAGCGTTGCAGATGCGGCGACAACTGGCTCAGACTGTGCACGTCATACCTGTCATAGCTGTGACGAACGATGGCGGACCTGACCCGGGGTTTTAAATCCGGATTCTCAGTGCTGACCGCTACAGAATACCCGTGTTCTCTGGTTGTGCCCAAACGTTTGGAGCGCGGTCGGTGTCCAAGAGGTAACTTGATTGGCAGCTCCGTTGGTCACATTGCCACAAGCTCGCGGCGTCGCCACCCTCTGGCGTGTGACAGCGTCGACTTCGGAAGCAGCGCCTCTGTTACTGTTGTTGAGTTAGCAGGGCCGGTGCCCGCTGGTCTGGTTCCGGTACGGGTGACACAGGGCTGATCACGCACTTCGAAATTCCTTTTACGGTTGTTTCAAATGCTTTGTAGTTTTCTTTGTAAAATTAGCTTTGTTTCATGCAAATCGACGATAATTTTCAGGCATATCGTCAATTTTACAATACGTTGTCCGTCAAGACCCACACCCATTTTCATGTTACTGCAATATTTCGTGCATATGACCTCGTGGTATATCCTTGTCATGTTAGTATCTTTTACATTTAAATGGTTTCCCAGACTGTAATCAGGGTGACAATTGAACGTCATTTGACAACAGACGGTGATCACTTTGTTATGTTTATTTACACACGTGAATGGCTGTTGTGGTTCATTTCTGCAAAGGAAATGCCGAGAATATAGAAGTTTTCGCCAAAGACAAGATTCAGAGGAAATTAATGCGCAAGTAATGAAAGGAGCAAACTAGAAGAAGGTCTGCCTTCACGTACTTCAAACAAGCAATCCTTAACTGCATCAAGAATGAAGATGAAAGTAAAACTTGATTCTGTGTTTGATTGTCACATAAACCTTCAAAACAGACAAAACTGTGGAAATATTATAATCGACTTGAAGATACTGAGTGAATTTATCAGTTCACATACACGATGTAAGGAATGTGCTGGTATTATATCTTTGGGTGAGAAGATAAATATTCGCAAGAATATTGTGAGCCAGCTAGTTTTAGAATGTGCTAAGTGCAGATATACTGCGGCAACAATGACGTCTAGCTTAGGTCCAATGAACTTATGTGACAATAATATACGGCTCGTATATGGACTAAGATCAATAGTTTTCTTTGTAAAATTAGCTTTGTTTCATGCAAATCGACGATAATTTTCCGGCATATCGTCAATTTTACAGTACGTTGTCCGTCAAGACCCACACCCATTTTCATGTTACTGTAATATTTCGTGCATATGACCTCGTGGTATATCCTTGTCATGTTAGTATGGGACTTAACATCTGAGGTCATCATTCCCCTAGAACTTAGAACTACTTAAACCTAACTAACCTAAGGACATCACACACATCCATGCCCGAGGCAGGATTCGAACCTCCGACCGTAGCGGTGGCCCGGTTCCAGACTGTAGTGCCTAGAACCGCTTGGCCACCCCGGCCGGCATACGTATGCAGGCAGGAAAGATTTTCATTGTACTTCTACATGTTCCTCAGACTCCCACGTGATTTTCAGTTTATAACAAAGTCACTGGTTCAGCTGTCAATGAGGTTTGTAACTTGTCGGACTGCAGCGCCTAGAACCGCGTGGCCACCGCGGTCGCGCGTCGATGGGGGTAATATGATGATGACGAACACAACACCCAGTCCCTGAGCGGAGAAAATCTCCAAGCCAGCCGGGAATTGAAACCGGGCTCCTTAGCTTGGCATTTCATGGTGATAAACACTCAGCTATCATGGCAGACATCAAGTGATTGAAAAGCTGAAAGATAACTTTGTCGACACAATGGCTAATATCATGTAAAGAGGGAAAACTTCTCAGTTATGGATACAATACATTCAGCTTGTCGTCTTGGCAGTGCAATTCATCCAGGCAGATAGGGGAACTGGGAGCTCCATATAGAATGTGAGAGAGCTGTGTTGCCAATATTTCATGCAACTCGACACATTCCTCATGTCATTTGTACCTACAGGACATGCAAAAATTGAAAGAAATCATGAAACCCGCGGAGTTCGATCAATTCACCAAGGACGCTCTGATAAATATTTGTGTGGAGTGCGTTCCGACATAACGATAGAACAAACCCTAATGAAGAACCTGAAGAGCGTTGGAGGTGTTTCACACGGAATGGTTTCACCGATAGTATGTTGAACCGATGAATTTGCGGTATACCAATAGCCCATCACGTATGTGAAGCTATGAGACAGTTCTGCAATTTACATTCGGTTTCGAATGATCAAGATGTTGAACTAAGGAGTGGGAGCATAGAAACTGAAAAGAAAGTTTGCAGAATATTTCAGCTGTGGTTGCTACGCCGGCCGGAGTGATCGTGCTGTTCTAGGCGCAACAGTCTGGAACCGAGCGACCGCTACGGTCGCAGGTTCGAATCCTGCCTCGGGCATGGTTGTGTGTGATGTCCTTAGGTTAGTTAGGTTTAATTAGTTCTAAGTTCTAGGCGACTGATGACCTCAGTAGTTAAGTCGCATAGTGCTCAGAGCCATTTGAACCATTTGTGGTTGCTACAACACAATCCATTTGTTTATAGGGTGCAATTGTATTTCTTAGGATCTGGATTAGTAGCTTCACTGGAAGTAAACTACTACAAAGCTGCGTCTGCCTGTGAAGAAGCTCTTCGAACAATAATTACTGTCTCTCCAAAACTTGGTTCTCTGAAGCTTAACCGATCCGCATGGTTAGGACAATGTGGATCTCAGCTGTTAGGCTTGAACAAAGTATAATTGAAGTAGATACAAAGCAGTTATTTCAGAGAATATTGTGCGAGTTTCATTCACCTGACGATTTAAAGGATTGCTTCACTTACTATAACACTAACACTGCACCGTTTAGTATACTAATCCTGTATTTATAACCAATTACGGTACTTAGATGCAGTATAATGTTACCCTCTGTAAGGATATTTGTAGATCTGACCATGAAACGCCTGAAGGGCTTTTGCCTATCGGACATGAAATTAAATTTACGAAAACACACAGAAAGTAACAGACCTAATTTACAACCTGTTTTAACTACTCAAACGAAATAGAATACGGTCGCCAGCCTAATTACGCATAGATATGTGAAATATTTCTTTAAAAAAAAAGTAGACAGTTTTAGTGGAATAACTCAACTTATACTTCTTTCCTATGGAAGTGCAATGAACCCAGTCACAAAAAAAGGTTATAGTGGGTAAAAGCAGTAGCAGAAAGATATTCACGTTCTCACAAACACAAAAGACACTGTTACATTCATCAATATTAAATACTTTGTCAAAACTGAATAACTTCATCAACACTACAAATGCAAGTCACTGCTAAACTGGAATTTTGTCATGGGCCTAGTCTTATTTCATCGGATATTTTCTACACAGTAAAAATTTAAATAAAATTCACATGCAGTGAGAGTCACACTATTCACAAAAATAAAGAAAGTGTTTTCATGGATAATGGCATTCATGGTAAATTTACCTTCAGTGAGAAAAAAACAGGAAGTGGGTGCTCATAAGCTGATATTACACCTTTTAACACACAATATTCACAAAACTCAACAGAAATTTCTAGAGCAGTTGGAACTTTCTATAATCAACTAACGTTGTGCATTTTGAGCAACTTTCAATGGGGGGTCCCCTAGTCTTGACTACTATAGTAAAGCAAACTAAAGACACTTTCATGAACAATATAATGAATGTCATCGTGGAAAACAGTTCTTTGTAAGCTGATTCACCTTGTGTGCATTTTTAACAGATTCTACAGTCAATATATTCACTAGGAATTGCTTTTCAAATCAATCATTAAGAAGATTTACTTTCAACTGACCTCAGAATGGTTTGTTGTGTGTTTGTTATCATCTCAGTTGTTTACTTTTGAAACCATAGGTTAAGCAAGTAATTTTAAGAGAATACAAAACTTTAAAATGAAGAGGTTCAATTACTGAGAGGCTTTCACAAAAGCTGCACTTACTTCCTCCATCGACTTCGCCGAAATCCACAATAATTTTTGATAACCTATTTCACTCAATTTTGAACAAACTTAATCAAAAAATTCTTTCTTTTTTGATAATCATTTCTCGCAATCTGGACACTCGGAAATCATAGTTAAAAAGGAGAGGATCCTGATAGGATTGCAGGGAAAAAATCAAGGTAGGTACATAAATTTTGGTATGCGTTACCCTGTATTTGCACATACTAAATGTGCTGATCCATCACTTTACAAATATATGATTCCTCCTCTCTGTTGCAGTGACTGGACAATAATTGTGGCGAGTATATGATGGCAGATAGACTTGCAGATGTAATTGATATGCTCTGTTATTTTCTTCATGGCGACGATCATCAGAGTTTATAATAATTTCAGGCCACAGAGCATTGTATTAAATCCCTTGATCCAGCAGAGGCTTTGGCATAATAAATTCAAACGCCACAAGCCTCACTTGGCAACTGCATATTGCACTTTCCAATCACTAGCTGCCAACTGTATGGTTGCTAGTTTCCAACTCACTCTCATGTCCACCATTTTACTCGCACCAACCGCTATTTGCGTGCGCTAAATAACTTCCGTTTTGGAGGGAAACCACTCCATCTTTTATCATAACATGAACCAAGAGTCCTAAGTGTGGATCAGTAGTTACAAACTAGCAAGTAAACATTTTTAAGTAAACATTTCATTTACCTCTACAGGGTTATTACAAATGATTGAAGCAATTTCACAGCTCTACAATAACTTTATTATTTGAGATATTTTCACAATGCTTTGCACACACATACAAAAACCCAAAAAGTTTTTTTTAGGCATTCACAAATGTTCGATATGTGCCCCTTTAGTGATTCGGCAGACATTAAGCCGATAATCAAGTTCCTCCCACACTCGGCGCAGCATGTCCCCATCAATGAGTTCGAAAGCATCGTTGATGCGAGCTCGCAGTTCTGGCACGTTTCTTGGTAGAGGAGGTTTAAACACTGAATCTTTCACATAACCCCACAGAAAGAAATCGCATGGGGTTTTAAGTCGGGAGAGCGTGGAGGCCATGACATGAATTGCTGATCATGATCTCCACCACGACCGATCCATCGGTTTTCCAATCTCCTGTTTAAGAAATGCCGAACATCATGATGGAAGTGCGGTGGAGCACCATCCTATGGTACGTTTAGCTCCCTGCTTGCTTTATTCGTCGACTTCCGCGGGCTACGCGTGAAACTTGCCCGCACGCGTTCAACCGTTTCTTCGCTCACTGCAGGCCGACCCATTGATTTCCCCTTACAGAGGCATCCAGAAGCTTTAAACTGCGAATACCATCGCCGAATGGAGTTAGCAGTTGGTGGATCTTTGTTGAACTTCGTCCTGAAGTGTCGTTGCACTGTTATGACCGACTGATGTGAGTGCATTTCAAGCACGACATACGCTTTCTCGGCTCCTGTCGCCATTTTGTCTCACTGCGATCTTGAGCGCTCTGGCGGCAGGAACCTGAAGTGCGGCTTCAGCCGAACAAAACTTTATGAGTTTTTCTACGTATCTGTAGTGTGTCGTGACCATATGTCAATGAATGGAGCTACAGTGAATTTATGAAATCGCTTCAATCATTTGTAATAGCCCTGTATTAACAATTCAACACAAAATCATTTACCAAAATCATCCCTTTCTGAATACAACCAAAGCAATTAGTCAGTAAAGAGAAAAAATAGTACAACATATCAAAAAACACATGTTATAAAAATAAACTTTATCCAAAGCATAATTAATCAGAAGAAAATAATACATAATATCTTACTATGGTGTTAAAGTACGAATTATCGAGTGTACCAATGCCTCTGTTTGACAACAGTGGACTGATGAAAAAAAAAAGTCGTCACTGTACAACCCTTTCAATAAACCAACTGAAAGGAATATTAACAATAATGAATCACAGTTCTTGGTTGTAGATGGAGGGTCTTTTATCCAACATGTCGTGTGGAACTTGGGGTGACATTTATAAACCTTAATAGCCTATATTCAGAGACATTATAAAGATGATGTTGCTGCCGTATTTGACGGATATTCAGAAAGTTCTCTGAACATAAAAATCATTCAATGTCAAAGGCGAACGGTGAAGCGGATCTCACGAGATATTTTATTTAATGACGGGACATTGTGTGTTGAATCACAGTCCACCTTTCTTAGTAACCTCAGCAATAAGAAAATGTTTATTACACAGTTTGTGCAAAATCTAGACAGATTCGGTATTGTAACCAGGATTTATGATGACGATGCAGATGTTGAAATTGTTGCAAAAGCAATAAATGCCTCATAATTTTACCAGCAAGTTATTATAGTGGGACACGATGTAGACCTTCTTCTGTTACTCATCGCTCTTGCTCCAGATGACACATACATGATCCTGATGAAGGAAGGTAAAGGTAGCACCAGAACAAGGTGTTACGGTTCTAAAGATATACTTAATTACTCGCTCATTCATGAACGGAAGAATTTAATATTGTTTCTTCATGCAGTAAGCGGTTGCAACAGCAGTTCAGCCTTGTCTGGGAAAGGAAAGCTGCAAGCTTTCCAGCTATTCAACTGGTATCCCCAACTTCATAATATTCCACGGACACTGAACGATCCTGCTTCCTCTCCTGATGCCATACTCCCTCTCTCCCAAAAACAATAGTGTGTCCTCATGATGACAAATTAAATGCCTTTCGATTTAAATGTTTTAATGTACTTCTGGTTCAGGCAAGCAATGCTGCCATACTCTCTTGTTTGCCATCCGCTACGATGCAGGACACCTCCACTCTTACCGAGTCTATCTACAAGTTCAGCTATGGTTGGGGGAGCTACTTGGATCCCAGAACCTGGGGCTGGAGGAAACCAAACTCAGCCGTCTCCCCAATTCACATGAAACGACCACCTGCTCCAGAGAAAATACTGCTACTGATTTCATGCGGCTGCCCTGATGGCTGCGGAAGAATGTGCGGATGTGTGAAAGCTGACCTACATAGCACAACAATGTGCAAAAACTGTTGTGGACAAAGTAGCACTAATGTGCCTCGCAGTGATTTGAGAGAAGATATGGATGATGGTTGTATGTAAAAAAAATATTTTACAAGAATTTATTTGTTTGATTGATATTGTGGTATTTTCATTGTCTACATGCTGTAAATATGATTGTAAACATATTATAACAAAAGTAATTAATTGTTAATTTTACAATAATTCTTAATTTTGATTCCCATAATTTAAATTGCATAAATCTAAAGTAAAATACCATAAATCAAAATGGTTATGTATAAATAGAAGTACGTTTTAAAAGAAATTTGACTTTTTTTGCCTTCAAATTTTAGCGCTATTAAATTAATTACCTTGATTAAACATGCATATTGTGGTGTCACCGCCAGACACCATACTTGCTAGGTGGTAGCCTTTAAATCGGCCGCGGTCCGTTAGTATACGTCGGACCCGCGTGTTGCCACTAACAGTGATTGCAGACCGAGCGCCGCCACACGGCAGGTCTAGAGTGACTTCCTAGCACTCGCCCCAGTTGTACAGCCGACTTTGCTAGCGATGGTTCACTGACAAAATACGCTCTCATTTGCCGAGACGATAGTTAGCATAGCCTTCAGCTACGTCATTTGCTACGACCTAGCAAGGCGCCATTACCAGTTACTATTGATGCTGTAAAACATGTACCGTCAAGAGCGATGTTCACCATTTATGGATTAAAGTTAAGTATTCCACAGCTACGTCCTGTTTTGCTAGTCTAATTTCGTTGACCTGTTCCAGACCTCACGCCAGCCTGCGTGAGCTAAAACGCGTGCCTTTCGGCTTCCTCTAATAACACGGGGTTGGCTCTCTTGCCAATCCACAACACATATGACGTTCTCTGGTGGAATTTCACCAGAAATATTTTTGTTGTATAGACAACTTCGTTAAATGAACCATTTTACGTAAAGTTTGAAAAAAGGAAAATAAATTACATTAAGGGGTGGGGGAGGGGGAAGCTCCCCGACAAGGGAGGAAACTTTTCTAAGCGCTTTTTATGCAAAGTTTCAAAACTTTATAAATTTTTTCTCCCATTTTTCCTAATTCGCCTGGGTAGTAATGCTCACTATGTTCTCATATGGGGAGAGATTCGGCGACCTTGCTGTCCAAGGTAGGACCTGGTAAGCACGAAGAAAAGCGTGTGCGGGCAGGCATTATCTTGCTGAAATGTAAGATCAGGATGGCTTGTCATGAAGATTGACTAAACGTGTCGTAGTATATCGTCTGTAAGGATGCCACGGCTGACAACCAAAGGTATGCTGCTACGAAGTGAAGTGGCATCGCAGACCGTTACTCTTAGTTGTCTGACACGTTTTCATCCTGGAATCTCAGTAACTGGAATTGACTCACATGACGATAGTTTCTACCACTTTTCTTCGTGCTTGAGAAACGTACACTGGCCAGCACGTTTGCCAAATCTCTCACCAATTGAGTATGTTTGAAGCATTTTGGACTGGGTAATGCAGCCATATCGGGATGTTGACGATCTAACTTTCCTATTGGACAGAATTTTTCACGATGATTTGGAAGATTTATTCAAGAGAAAAGGCTTCATAAACTGAACAATTCAATAATGTGTTTGTCCACCTCTGACCCTTATAAGCAGTTATTCGACATTGCACTGATCTATAATTGTTGTATGTCGTTCTGAAGGCAGAACGACATACAACAATTATAGATCAGTACAATGTCGAATAACTGCTTATAAGGGTCAGAGGTGGACCAACACATTATTGAATTGTTCAGTTTATGAAGCCTTTTCTCTTGAATAAATCATCCAAATATCCCGAAATTGTAATCATTTGTTTGTGTGTACATGTACGTCACATCTACCGATGTTCATCCCATTCGGACAATTTCAGCGTGACGTCTCGTTTTATCGTTTTTGGTTGTAGACAGTATTTAGCAGTCTTTCTAAAAACCATTCATTCTATGCAAAAAGTTGGGATCTGTATGGCACTGAATTAGTCTTTGGAACTATCAAATGGTATAGACAATTACCTCAGTACACTCCACTACTTGACACCATTGAGAGACATCTCTAAAAGCATGTTTGGTGATAACAGGTTCACAGCTTGTCTGTGAATAGGATGTACTAAAGCTAATTTGTAACTGTATTAGTTAATTATCAAGCGCCTGCATTAAAGACAACCTACATAACCTCTGTAGTCGTGACACAGAAGAGATGAGGCTACTTTCAAGTTAATTCCAGCAACTAGGTTCCACATACGCAGACAAATATCAATACCTATTTTAAACAGTTAACTAGACGAGAAACTCAGCCTTACCCTGTCGTTTATTTATTCCAATCTTCTATTAATCCATCTACTCTACCCTCCCTAATTCCACCTGCTCTTCCCCCTCTCTCTTCCATCTCTTTCACCCTCTCTTTCTGTCCATCTTCTTATAGCGTCCCCAGTGCCATATTACGAAAAGACTTTAAATTATTTATAAAGAAGATATTCATAATTTGTAAGAGATTTTTTTTCATGTAGCCGTAAAATAATAATTTCTCTGTGTAGGTTTAGATTGCAAAGAAATAATTTATGACAAAATGATCTAAAGAGGTGACAAGATACACTCTTTTGTTAATTTTTTAGTCGTCTTCACTTCCTCTTTTGTCTTGAATGTGTCTAGAGGGACATCTTGCGTGTGCTGACGAATGTAAGCATATTTGTATGAGTTAAGCATATAATATACTGATTTAATATTATTGTGCACTTTTAATTTGTAAGAGGTGATCCCGATTTCATGTCCGCCTTCCTTGAATTAACCTGCATTCAAGTAATTTACAGCTCAACAATCGCAGCGGCCGATGCAGCCAACGACGCCATTACGTGGCGATATTAACTTATGAAAATTTAACGGAAGCTGAAAACTCGCCCGCTATTAGCATAATATCAATTTTTCTCCACAGCCGCACGAAGTTGCAGAAATACTTAGCTTTAAGATTCTTATTTTCAGTACCATAGCTGAGACCCAGAGCCAGGACTCTGACTACAATACAATGGTTAACGGAGGTAAGAAAAATACTCTCGCGTGCGTGTGGGCTGCAATGTTAATTAATAACTAAAGATTTCTTGCTTTAAAGTGAACTGACTAGCCGAGGAAAGTAATATGAAAAGTTTATTACATTGTTCAACTTAAATATCATTTTTATTAAGGCCCACCACGTAAGTCAGCAACAATCAAAAAATAATAATAACAATAATAATATATACATTAAATTACGACGGCCGACGGACGCGAGATCCTCCACCCGCTTTTTCTGTCCATCGCATCCCTTCCCCTCTCTATCCTTTTCCTCTTCTTCGATTACTCTATCTATTTCTTCCTCCGCTCTGTCTACTCATCTACTACTCCCCACCTCTCTTCCTGTCTCTGTCTCTCTCTGTCTCCTCCTCTTTCGTCACTCTGTCCATTTCGCCCTCCCCTGTCTCTTCATTTCCCTCTCCCCTAACACTGTCTGTCTCCTCCTCCTCGTACCTGTGTCTATCGTCTCCTTCCCTCTCACTATCTATCCATATATTCATCCTCCCCCCTCTCTCCGCGTTATCACAATCACCCCAATAGGAGGCTGGTGATTCCTAGCCTTCCAATATTTCTTTGCTGATAGTAAGTAGTATGTGTACCAAATTTGATTAAAATCCGTCCATGGGTTGAGGATGAGCATTTTTACCTGTGGCATTGATCGCATACGCATATGTCAAATATAAGGGGCTTTCGAAAAGAAATGAACCAGAGTGTGGAATACGCAAACCGGTGACAGCAGGGTAATATCGTGGCGTGCGTGACGAGGTGTGTTTCCGACAAGAGCATGGAAGTTCACAGCCCGTCGTTAGACGGCACGCGTGCACGTCACGTGACTTATACACTGGTAGCAGCAGTGTTCATCAATCGTCCAACGTTGCCACTCACATTGCAAACAATCACATGGAGGCGTCAAAACAAGCGCAGAGAGGTGTTGTTCGTTTCTTGACAGCACAAGGAGTAGGAGGAACGGACATTCATCGAGGAATGTCACAAGTATACGGTGAACACTGCATCTCCCTTGAAAGGGTGAAGGCGTGGCACAAGCGCTTCAAGGAAGGATGAGTGTCGTTAGCCGAAGACGCACCGTCTGGAGCATCACACTGCATTATCGATGACATCGTCCAGCTAGTGGATGCACTCATTACCCAGGATCGCCGAGTGACAGTGAAAGCCATAGCCGCCGTGGTCGGATTGAGCGTCGGAAGTGTTCACACCATCATGCAGGAACGACAGCACATGCTCAAAGTGCGTGCCCAAAGGGTGCCCCCACAGTCTTCAACCACACCAGGAAGCATGTACAGAGTTACTACAAATGACTGAAGCGATTTCACAGCTCTACAATAAATTTATTATTTGAGATATTTTCACAATGCTTTGCACACACATACAAAAACTCAAAAAGTTTTTTTTAGACATTCACAAATGTTCGATATGTGCCCCTTTAGTGATTCGGCAGATATCAAGCCGATAATCAAGTTCCTCCCACACTCGGCGCAGCATGTCCCCATCAATGAGTTTGAAAGCATCGTTGATGCGAGCTCGCAGTTCTGGCACGTTTCTTGGTAGAGGAGGTTTAAACA
Source organism: Schistocerca piceifrons (assembly GCF_021461385.2). Taxonomy (NCBI): domain Eukaryota; kingdom Metazoa; phylum Arthropoda; class Insecta; order Orthoptera; family Acrididae; genus Schistocerca; species Schistocerca piceifrons. Next base: position 570,173,248 of record NC_060139.1, on the reverse strand, counting down.
CTGAATCTTTCACATAACCCCACAGAAAGAAATCGCATGGGGTTATTCGGGAGAGCGTGGGGGCTATGACATGAATTGCTGATCATGATCTCCACCACGACCGATCCATCGGTTTTCCAATCTCCTGTTTAAGAAATGCCGAACATCATGATGGAAGTGCGGTGGAGCACCATCCTTTTGAAAGATGAAGTTCGGCGCTGTCGGTCTCCAGTTGTGGCGTGAGCCAATTCTCCAGCATGTCCAGATGCACGTGTCCTGTAACGTTTTTTTCGCAGAAGAAAAAGGGGCCATAAACTTTAAACCGTGAGATTGCACAAAGCACGTTAACTTTTGGTTAATTGCGAATTTGCTGCACGAATGCGTGAGGATTCTCTACCGCCCAGATTCGCACATTGTGTCTGTTCACTTCACCATTAAGAAAAAATGTTGCTTCACCACTGAAAACAAGTTTCGCACTGAACGCATCCTCTTCCATGAGCTGTTGCAACCGCGCCGAAAATTCAAAGCGTTTGACTTTGTCATCGGGTGTCAGGGCTTGTAGCAATTGTAAACGGTAAGGCTTCTGCTTTAGCCTTTTCCGTAAGATTTTCCAAACCGTCGGCTGTGGTACGTTTAGCTCCCTGCTTGCTTTATTCGTCGACTTCCGCGGGCTACGCGTGAAACTTGACTTCCGCGGGCTACGCGTGAAACTTGCCCGCACCCGTTCAACCGTTTCTTCGCTCACTGCAGGCCGACCCGTTGATTTCCCCTTACAGAGGCATCCAGAAGCTTTAGACTGCGCATACCATCGCCGAATGGAGTTAGCAGTTGGTGGATCTTTGTTGAACTTCGTCCTGAAGTGTCGTCGCACTGTTATGACTGACTGATGTGAGTGCATTTCAAGCACGACATACGCTTTCTCGGCTCCTGTCGCCATTTTGTCTCACTGCGCTCTCGAGCGCTCTGGCGGCAGCACCCTGAAGTGCGGCTTCAGCCGAACAAAACTTTAGAGTTTTTATACATATCCGTAGTGTGTCGTGACCATATGTCAATGAATGGAGCTACAGTGAATTTATGAAATCGCTTCAATCATTTGTAATAGCCCTGTATAATGGCCCACTGCCTTGCTCGTCTGCAACGCTATGCTCAAGTTAGGGAAAGCGTTCCTGGCATGAGTGGTGGCTGGGGACGAATCATGCTATCATCAGTTTGAAACAGAATCAAAACGACAAAGTCTCCCGTGGAAGCATCAACCGTTTCTTCGCTCACTGCAGGCCGACCCGTTGATTTCCCCCTACCACCAAAAAAGGAAAAAAAAGCCAAGGCCATGCACACGAGTGCAGGAAAGGTTATGCTGACGTTCTTCTTTGACCAAGATGGCCACCTTCTGATTCACTTCCCACAGCACGGAACAACAGTGAATTCCCAGCGTTACTCGCAAATCTTGACCACCCTTCGCCAAGTGATCAAATTAAAACGACTAAGCAATCTCAGCCATGGGATAATTCTGCTCCACGACAATGCAAAGCCTCATACGGCCAACACAGTCATTGTACTCGTTCAGAAATTTAAACGGGAGGTTCTGAGCCACCCTTCATACAGACCGGACGTCTCTCCCTGTGATTACGCCATTTTTGGTCTCCTTAAAAAGTCTCTGAGAGGCAAACGGTTCACCTCGGACGACGACGTCCAGCTGTACGTGCGCAACTGGTTAACATCGCAATCTCGGGAATTTTATGAGACAGCCATTCACAGCTTTGTGCCGCAGTGTGTCAAGTGTCTCAACAGCCAAAGTTAATAATTCTAACATACAGGTACTGGTATCTGTAATTTGCCTCTGGCTCGTTTCTTTTTTAATGCCCCTTATACATTTCACATACATTTAACGTATTTCGTGCGTATTTGTACACATATTTCATCTATATGCCTATTGAGTTTCGCTTTGCAGTTTCATTTTCACACAACTTAAGTTTTATCACGTGTGGTCTCCTGAACTATGTGCTGTTCAGTGATATAATTTTGCAGGTACATCAAGTAGTACATGTGCCTCCTGTCTACGAAATGTGTTGCGATGTGAGTTAGTAGTAAAGAAGTAATAAATTAATACGTCATGCGTTATGCGGGAGTTTTTCACACACTTAAGGGTTTGTGACTTCATATCTGTTGAAGTGTCGCACAATGATAGAATTTTGTGAGTATATTCAGCACCATACGTGGATACTGTATGTGCAATGTGTTGCGAATAGAGTTAGTAGGGAGTAGTAATAAATTAAAATATCGTTCTTCATTTGGCAATGGAATTATATGAACACTAAAAATGTAGTAAGCGATCTACTTCTTTCGTTTCATTATTTGGTGGGGTTGTCAGTGAAAAAATTTTTGCACGTGATTGAAAGTCCGTGTGAAGTTCGTTTCAAGCCTCCTAGTCCTCTTATTCGCAAATAATGGATAACTAAAGTATATTTATATTCGCGTTGTGGCCTACTCTGCATTTTTATCCCACCCATTGGATAGATGGATAATTCTTTCCCTTACAGTGATCCGTTCCAGACAAAAATCATATGTGTATCAAGTCCGGTGGAAATCGGTCCAGTGTTTAAGGAGGAGACATGGAGTACACATACATACATTTTTATAATTTATATGGATTTGTCGTTATCATGTTACTCTCCCAAAATATACTGTTCCCAAATTGAAATAATTGCAAATATCTTTGTATTAAGCTTTAAAAAGAAACATCCGAGTATTAGTGCATCGTAATTAGATGAATTACACAGTGATTACATAGTAATATTGCTATGTAATCACCCTTTAGTGGAAATGATGGCGAGTAACAAGCAGACATGATTGATAACTTTTTTGTACATTTGTACGTAATTATAAGCATATATATGTTTATGATTCATGATCATAGATCTTGTTGTTATAAATCAAGAACTTCTTAAAGGAAAACTCCTAAGTATGAAAACAATGACTTTCAAAGTCTGAAAACAAAATAGCAACAACAATAATGTGATTGGCGATTGTGAAACGGACAACAGCAACATCAATAATAACAATTACAATAATAATAATATACTAATAATAATAATAACAATACACACTGTGTGTAAGATTTTGCTCATTCTACGAGGCTTAATACTGAAAAAATAATGGGAGAGAGTATGAGTTATGGCTTACTGATTTAACAGAAATGCGTCTTGTTCCCATGGGAAAGCTACATGAAAGCTACATGACGATTATCACTTCGCACTTCATTGATGAGCAGACTGACAAATGTTGGTTGAGGTACACACTCAGGGATCCAATGCTACTAGAGAAGCAATACAAGATAACGTTAATGAATAATGTTAATAAAAAATGTGGAGCTTTAAGGACTAGCTCCACGATTAATTCTGAAACATGGCCCTCGACACAAACGCAGTTCTTCAAGCAGAGATATATTTTCTTATTATGACTGCATCTTGCTTGACCAGGACTCACAGTATGAGCGTATGTCAAGTTCGATTGTTGAACTCTCGTAGAAAACATTAGCGCAGATACAAATATTCGATATGTAAGGTCACTTGTAAAAGGATCATTTTTATCAGTTCATCAAATGGTGTAATTGTAGCGATATATTTCTAGAATTTTTGAAATTCTTTGTTTTCTGAGAGCAACGGTGCAGAGCTGAGAATTTAAATTTTCGCATTATGATGGAGAAGAGGACCGAAGAGGCTTCATAATTGACATCTATTTTAGTGACAAGTTTTATAGGTGGAAAATACACATTTGTGTGATACTTTTCTGTGTACAGATTAGTATATTTAGTTTGTTCCCTACAGAAATAAAAGCATGTGATGTGCAGTGGATGACGAATCTGACACTAAGTTGTTATATGGGTGAATTCTGGGCTCGGAGATTTAGAAGTAAACGTTATTAGACAGAAATATATTTCATCTCATGTATATAAATGTTCTGGATGGGAATTTAAAAAAACCATCAACAAGTTCTTATATGCGAAAGTTTATTATTTCCAACAGCATAACACATGACAGAAATTATTCGTATATGTAGGCAATACAATCATCCTCGTACTTTAGACAAATCTTCACAGTGACAAGATAACAGCTGCAGCAATAATTTAAGCTTTTATGAACTTTATCTTGCACAGACATTAATTTACGTGTGTCACACGAGAATGAAGTCAAAGATACATCAGTAGTCGCATTTTAAACGAAATTAGATATAGGAAATACTTTAAAGGCTGTTCTTTGACGTATGAATATTTACGTCCAAAACACGTATTTAAAGTTTGCGCTATTTGCAGCTTAAAGTAGTTCATGTGGCGTAAAGTAGTCTTCCAACAGAACATGTTGCTTCTGAAAAATATTTTCAAGTAAATTGCTCATGTCGAAAGTCAGCTATAGTAGAGAAACAAGAAAGATTTTCAGAATGTGTGTTGATCAAACCTTGTCCATCTAGGTTTTTCACTTCGGGGGAATATTGGAAAAAATCATTCAACCACGCTGTTGCTGATTTCCTTTCATATCCGCATTGTGTTCAGCGTGAATTAGATCTTATATCCTAAATGTTTATTCAATGCTAAATCTAATCTTACGTAAGGGTGCTCATCTATGGGAGTGTATGCACCTATGTGTGTTTTTTTCTAAGTGGAGAGAGCAATAATGGAATTAGTTTACAGAGTAAGTTGCCCAATAACAACAAGGTAGGTGGCTGTAGCAGAAACGGCAGACACTATCAGACTTCTATCAATTGGCAGCAGTCCAGACGCGTTGAATCTTATTGGTGGCCCATATTTTATCTGCCGTAAGAAGGCCTCAGCATGAGGAGCCGATCCTGCCATTCCCACTGACCTGCGTAGCAGGGCTGCAGTCTTAGCCTCTTGGTCTTCAAGGATGGAACATGATAATGACATCACTAACAGGTCAACCAAGTGACGTGCCAACCAGTATGAACAAAAACCCAGGGATGAATGGATCGGTAGATTATCAACCCTCTCTCGCACCACCAGCACTACGAGCAGTTCATAGATACTGTAGATGGTGCCCAGGATGCAGAACACCACGTGTAAAGTGACTGCAGGTGACACGTGTGCCAGCAGCAGTTCTGCAGCGCGCTGCAGCACCAGGTGGGTGTGCTGCAGCCGGCGCAGCCTGCCGCTCAGGTTGTCGCACCGCCGCTTCTTCTGCCAGCCCAGCAGCAGCTGAGACAGCCGGGACTCTCCCAGACAGGACAGCGACTCTACCAGCTGAGCGTTCAGTGTCCGGAAACGCGACCACAGCTCCAACACAGGCACTACAAACTGCTGCATCAACGCCACATCACATAGTGACCAATAAACGTAACACAGTAGTTTCACTACGCTTGAGATTCGAAACCCATCAGTGGGCGTTATCACTACTAAAACATTAGAAATCGCCGAAATTATTGAATAACTAGTAATGACAAACGCACCTAATTTATTTGAATGGCAAACTAGGCCTTGAATTAGCATTTCGTCAGCAAGATTGAGTGACTCTAGGAAATTACGTATATGCTTTAGTCTACTGACACAACAACAGAAGAAAAGGCAACACAGTCTGAGATGATACATGATTCGTGTTGAGGCATCTATAAACACTATTATTCTTGATGTTTCATGAGAAACATGTCGATACGCCACAGAAATATCGAAGGTACTACAAGTGACAGTGACTAGGAACCATAGTGAAGTTATTTTAATGTATTTTCCTAACCAGCTATGCAATTTCTTGCTGGAATATTGGTCCAGTGTACAAAAGCTAGGAGCGATTCCCAAGAACTGCCAGAATTTGTAAATCGCAGTCGTGCAAACGTAAAATGCTACCGTTTTCATCCTAGTTCCAAATTACGACGCTTTCTTACGTCAAAATCAACTCTTCCACTCACACAGATGTCTTGCAGAGAAGTGACAAATGAGTAAATTCTGCTGGGATAACTAAGGCCATCTGTAACATTCTCAGCACATATTTTCTCCAATGGTCTCCGGGCTAAGAAAAAGCCACCTGTCATTAACACAAAATGTATCATAGCAACCACCTATAAAAACAAAAAACAACATCTGAGTAATTTAATTGTCAAGATGAGAATTCCGCTAGAATAAGTAAAACGATCTGCTACCGTCTCAGCACATACTTAGTTTTCTCGCCTGCTCGCGGAGATCAATATACCTCTTACTAAAAAAACTTGTTGCATGGCAACCACTTGTGAAAACAAAACTAATATCTAAGTGGTTTAATGATCAAGACAATACCGCACTTATCTAATGAAGTGTGCCGAAAGCCTTAACTGCAGCCTATTAATTCCTAACTGTTCGTACTTTCCCTGTTCATCTCTGTGTTTCACGAACTGTAACGACTAATTGAAAAAAATTGTGGATACGACCAGAAGTGTTTACATTTGATAATTATCTGTAGTACGTTACTTGTATTACACGGAACTTTATCCTATAGACTATGCAGACACATTCTTCCTCAAATACGATAGGGAGTTACACAACGTTGAGTCTATAAGCAGATCACGAGTAAAAAGAGAATTCGTATTGATTTGAAAAATTCATTTACTTAGGAACATGTGCTCTGGATATTTTTTCCATTGCTTTGTCAATCTCTGAGACCCACTCTACGAAATTATTAATGCCTCGTCAAAACAAATCAACGTCCTATATTTCTTCAGTTGCGTCATCACGAAAATGCTCATCTAAATACTGACGTTTAAGAACACTGAACAAATACAATTCGTTTGAAGCTAATTAGGCGCTGTAGTCGGTGTATCTTGAAGTGTTCCCACCATAATTTGCGTTTCTTTCGTGTTGCTGGCAGTATGACAAAGTGAAATGCGTTGCAAAACTGAGGAGTTATTGCAACCTTGCATTGATCACCCAATCACAAGTAATCTTAAGGATGTTTCAGTACAAGTCGCCTTTTAAGATTTGTCCTTGAAACTCGAATTTTGCGGATGTTGTACCTCCTGCGAAACTTATGGAACTAAAAATCCCGGAAAAAGGATATTATTAGTAGTGCACATGTCCGCGTAAGGTAAATGTCCCGAATTCGAGTCTCGTTCCGGCATACAGTTTTGATCTGCCAAGAAGTTTCATATCAGCGCAGTCTCCACTACAGAGCGAAAATTTCATTTTGGAAAACATTCTACATCTGTATTCTTCATGGCTGCATATTAGGGGCCTCTGTCACCAGAGGGCTCCGAATTGTAGGGAGTAAGATGGCAGTGTACCGCATAACTGTCTTGTTGGGTGAAAAACAGCCTGCTGTAACCGAGCTTCGAAATCTAAGACTTCGTCCACACATGGATCGCCCTCTCCTTCAGCATGACAACGCCGGAACACATACGAGTGCTGCGTCATCTGAACAAAGCGACGCCTTTGATTCGCTCTCATCGATCATACTCCATACCAGTCCCTACTTAGCCTCATCCGCTGGTAACCTGTTTCAAAAATTTAAACAACAGCTCTGAGGGCTTCACTTTGATAGTGACGAAGTAATACAAGCTGAGGGTAGATTGTAGCCCCGTCAACAAAGTCGAACATTCTACAATGACGGCATCAACAAACTGGTCTGTCGTTGGGTGAAGTGCGTTCGTCTTTAGGCTGACCATGTCGAGAGAAATATATTTGCAGAAATCAAGAAGAAAGATGTGAAATATTAGTAATGCTTGTTTTATTTAAAATGCTTTAAGAGTTTTCACGTAAAAAATTCGGAGGCATTACTTTTCAGCAGGCCCTCGTAAGCACTGCAATGCCAGCCTTTTATTCTGCATAACTGCATAATTAACGTGATGTAGTCAAACTCTTTTTGCCAATTGTGACGGAAAATGTCCCAGATCCATAGAGAGATCGACGATCCGAAACCATCTTCCTACCGACGAGCTAGTATGAACAATCATGGTCGCAGTTACAGCAACTGTAAATTCAAAACACAAGTTCCATAATCAAAGGAAAATTTGTATTTCCAAACAAGTTGCTTTCTCAGGAATTTAGTTATATTCGTGCCATAACTATAAGACAACATAGCTAAAAGAAAGCAGCCTATATCTTTAACTTTCCTATCGAAGTGCTCCCGTACTCTGTTATATATGGCGTAATACTATGTATATCGGATTCGGAAGAACTCCCACACGAGTATCCAAAGACTTCGTATGCTCCAAGCTGCTCAGAAACACCGATTTTTTTGGATACAGTGGTCTGTTTACAATCTTCCTGCCTACACATCTCAATTAGTTGTCTCACAGGCTTCAAATTACATGGTCATTTTCTGTGTTACACTTCGGGTGCATTTTACCCACAAAAACACTCAAAAATATGGTCCGATATTTGTGAATATTATTGTGTAACACACTTGTTTATTATTAACGTACAGCGAACGCCGAAAATGTCCCTACTGCACTGTACTTTTCTTACTATCTCAAAGTAAGCGGTGATGTAGGAGGTGAATCAAAGCCATATAACTGCAAGACCAAAATCAAACAGAAATCTTTCTTTTTCAGTATTTGCTTCTCCTTTTTCTGCACTAGTAGACAGAAATTAATTGAAAGATCTATAATGCGCTAACATATCATGTGTTATGCAGACCTGTAGCTGTTTTACTGTTGTTATTAACCATTTCCACAGTTGCAAAGCGTAAACTACGCGGCATAATTGCCGCCATTTAAGAGCGCGGCTGATTCCGCTATAGAGTAATTTGTTAAAGTTCGAGACAAATTCACGAATGAAGTAATATTAACATTCACTGAGCATATGTGCCTCACTAATTAGGAGGCAGCTTGCATCCAGAAAGAATGCTCTCGGATGAAATGAAAACCTCTCTTACCTTTTCATAGCTTTAGTAGCTAACTGGATCATATCAACTTTTGTAATACGTACACACACACTGTAAAGACGTTTGACAATTATATGTATTTTCTATTCTTGTTGTAAGACTCGTTGGAGACACAATATTAAAACTTTTGGCAAACTGTCACTCAGCAATTTTAAGAGTTTAGCTGCTGAGTCGCACTCTGGACTCTGCTTCGTGAACGTTGCTGATTCTTCGAGTGCGCTTTTGAGAACGTGTACCATTTACAGTTGTAGATGCTGGTCGAATGAAGATTTCGAGAGTTATCCACAACTTGGTCTTATTAGTGGTTAGTATACAGTCGAGACTTATATTTATTTGATGGCTTGTGGATCGGTTGGGAGATGTAATATTTTTCTGTAGATACGGATGGGTCTCTACTGTTCGTACCACTTAAGGCTCAGAACATGGATCAGTGAACAGTGTATATGAAATTACCTTAAACATACTTTCAGTTTTATTGCAAAAAATTCGTCCCGGTCACAGTATTTGTAGTTGTTATAACTTAGTATTTTTTATTGTGCTCTGCATTTCATTTATTAACTTAACTAAGCCCCTAGACAGCGTAGAACGATAATAACAGTGTAGTGCATTCCTGTCCAGTCGTATTGCAGTGAATAGTTTACTAACATTATTGATCCGGGTAGCGAGTTGAGAAAATTGTCTTGAATAGGGCGTCGACTGCATGGCATATCATTGGCTTTGAAGTAGGATTTCCTGAGACGAGTTCGAAAAATTTGTGTGAACAAAGGATATCAAACAAAGGACCAAAAGACACTGCTGTTTTCTGTGGATGATAATGACAATAATACATGATTTTTACTACATTTTAAAACCGTTTATAGTTGTGAATCAGGTTACTATAAGTTATGTGTCATGAAATATAGCCACAGAACCATACTATGTGTGATTACAGCTTAGACGAAACATTTCTTATACTTTTCTCACCGAAATATCCTATCCTTCAAAAGTACAATACATACGATACTAACACCTGTACACACAACGAATGTACCTGTCATGCAACTTTCATTTCTACAACTGTGCGTATCTGCACACGAAATGGACTTTATTTTACACTATGACCATCTTCGAACACCGTAATAGTCATTGTCAGTGTAAACTTGGACTTCAGCGCCGTTGTGAGCTGTGGAAGTAATCGACCACACGTTTCGTGTTTCACGAAGGTGATATAGGAAAATTTCAGTTTAAGGACTGAGGAAACTGCTCAATACAAATATGAACTGGTTTCTCTTAACTAGGAGATTAGAGTATTAGAGTATTAGCTGACCATGTTTAAATGAGCAGTGCAGAAAAGATGAACTCTCTTGATAGGCAAACATGCAATCAATAATTCTGACAGGCATATATCATCATGTGATGATCTTTTATCAAGAAGCCTTTCTCTCAGACCAACCAAATATTATCTTATACTGGTTTGTATCCACCGACAAAGGACCGATGACAACATCGTATTACTTACATCTCATATGAAAGAATATGCAAATTGGTAATCTGTCATCAATTATCCAATTCAAAAAGTATATATATGTATATATATATATATATATATATATATATATATATATGTGTGTGTGTGTGTATAAAACACAATATAGAGGCTATCCTGTCAATCCTTCTCAAAGCTGATGCTGTGCCATGTGTTCAACATCCCATTCAAAACTACTGGACCGGAGCACTGTTATTCCAAATGGGGCGGCAAATGGCTTACGAAGAGGCTGCTTTTTCTGTAAGAGCTATATTTCAAAATTTTCTCTGCACCACGAATAAGCATGTGCCGATCTGTGAAAAGTTACGAGCAGATTTATTCATTGCTAACGCTATTTAAGCAGCAACTATACAGCCTCTAGCTGCGACACAAACATATACAGATAATGCTCACGGGTTTTTCTCTCAATTCTGCGTAGAGACAGTTTCTTAGTTACGGCTGAAGAACATTTAGTTCCACTAATACAAAACGCTGTTTGTTTGTTTATCACAATAAATTATACAGATCTACTACATAACTTTCAGATATGAAGTACGACGAGATACGTGATGACTAACAACAATGCCATAAAAGGTTCTCTAAGTAATATACTCTGCTATAAGACGGTTTTGCGACCGTGTTGGCTGCAGATTCCTTGAGTTGCGCCATAGGGTGGTGGGGTTTCGGGTTCCTCTGAATAGGTCAGGAGATCACTACACTCAGCTGGCGGCTACACGAGTAGCGGAGGCTGTGTGGCGTGGACTGGGCGGTTTTTTAGGTTAGAAGGCCTAGGTTAGAAGGCCTAGGTTAGAAAGCCTCGGGCTGCAATCTCAAAGGGTGTATGGCAAATACAGGACGTGCTTGGATCAAGGAACAGTCGGAATTGTAGTTGTAAATTGTTGTAGTTGTGCTGGGAAAGGCCCTGAGCTTCAAGCGCTAATAGAAAGCACAGAAGCTGAAATCGTTTTAGGTACAGAAAGCTGGCTAAAGAGGAAATAAGTTCTGCAGAAATTTTTACGAAGTCTCAGACGGTGTTCAGGAAAGATAGATTAGACAGAAATGGTGGTGGAGTGCTTGCGTCTGTCAGTAGTGGTTTATCTTGTAGTGAAGTCGAAGTAGATACTCGGTGCGAATTGGTATGGGTGGAACTAATTTAATAATTGGCTCCTTCTACCGACCCTCAGACTCCGGTGATATAGTTGCTGAATAGTTCAGAGAGAATTTGAGTCTCGTAACAAATAAATACCCCACTCATATGGTTATAGTTGGTGGGGACTTCAACCTTCCCTCGATATGTTGGCAAAAATACTTGTTCAAAACCGGTGGTGGGCAGAAAACATCTTCCGAGATTGTCCTAAATGCTTTTTCCGAAAATTATTTCGAGCAGTTAGTCCACGAACCCACGCGAATTGTAAATGGTTGCGAAAACACACTTGACCTCTTAGCCACAAATAATCCAGAGCTGATAGAGAGCATCATGACTGATACAGGGATTAGTGATCACAAGGTCGTTGTAGCTACGCTTAATACCGTTTTTTCCAAATCCACCAGAAACAAACGCAAAACAATTTTATTTTAAAAAGCGGATATAAGTGTCACTACAAGCCTTCCTAAGAGACAATCTACGTTCCTTCCGAACTGACTACGCAAATGTAGACGAGATGTGGTTCAAATTCAAAGATATAGTGGCAACAGCAATTGAGAGATTCATACCTCATAAATAGGTAAGCTATTGAACTGATCCCCCGTGGTACACAAAACAGGTCCGAACGCTGTTGCAGAGGCAACGGAAAAAGCATGCGAAGTTCAGAAGAACGCGAAATCCCGAAGATTGGCTAAAATTTACAGACGCGCGAAGTTTGGCGCGGACTTCAATGTGAGATGCCTTTAATACGTTCCACAACGAAACATTGTCTCGAAATGTGGTAGAAAATCCGAAGCGGCAAGACGCAGTCAATACCTTCGCTGCGCAGTGCCGATGGTACTGTTACCGACGACTGTGCCGCTAAAGCGGAGTTATTGAACGCAGTTTTCCGAAATTCCTTCACCAGGGAAGACGAATGGAATATTCCAGAATTTGAAAGACGAACAGCTGCTAGCATGAGTTTCTTAGAAGTAGATACCTTAGGGGTTGCGAAGCAACTCAAATCGCTTGCTAGGGGAGAGTCTTCAGGTCCAGATTGTATACCGATTAGGTTCCTTTCAGATTTCGCTGATACAATTGCTCCCTACTTAGCAGTCATATACAACCGCTCGCTCACCAATAGATCTGTACCTACAGATTGGAAAATTGCGCAGATCGCACCAGTATTTAAGAAGGGTAGTAGGAGTAATCCATCGAACTACAGACCTATATCATTGACGTCGGTTTGCAGTAGGGTTTTGGAGCATATATTGTATTCAAACATTATGAATCGCCTCGAAGTGAACGATCTATTGATACGTAATCAGCATGGTTTCAGAAAACATCGTTCTTGTGCAACGCAGCTAGCTCTTTATACGCACGAAGTAATGGCCGCTATCGACAGGGGATCTCAAGTTGATTCCGTATTTCTAGATTTCCGGAAAGCTTTTGACACCGTTCCTCACAAGCGACTTCTAATCAAGCTGCGGGGCTATGGGGTATCGTCTCAGTTGTGCGACGTGATTCGTGATTTCCTGTCAAGAAGGTCGCAATTAGTAATAATAGACGGCAAATCATCGAGTAAAATTGAAGTGATATCAGGTGTTCCGCAGGGAAGCGTCCTGGGACCTGACCTCTGCTGTTCCTGATCTATGTAAATGACCTGGGTGACAATCTGAGCAGCTCTCTTAGGTTGTTCGCAGATGATGCTGTAATTTACCGTCTATTAAGGTCATCCGAAGACCAGTATCAGTTGCAAAGCGATTTAGAAAAGATTGCTGTATGGAGTGTCAGGTGGCAGTTGACGCTAAATAACGAAAAGTGATCCACATGAGTTCCAAAAGAAATCCGTTGGAATTCGATTACTCGATAAACAGTACAATTCTCAAAGCTGTCAATGCAACTAAGTACGTGGGTGTTAAAATTACGAACAACTTCAGTTGGAAAGACCACCTAGATAATATTGTGGGGAAGGCGAGCCAAAGGTTGCGTTTCATTGGCAGGACACTTAGAAGATGCAACAAGTCCACTAGACAGCTTACACTACACTCGTTCGTCCTCTGTTAGAATATTGCTGCCCGGTGTGGGATCCTTACCAGGCGGGACTGACGGAGGACATCGAAAGGGTGCAAAAAAGGGCAGCTCGTTTTATATTATCACGTAATAGGGGAGAGAGTGTGGCAGATATGATACGCGAGTTGGGATGGAAGTCATTAAAGCAAAGACGATTTTCGTCGCTGCGAGATCTATTTACGAAATTTCAGTCACCAACTTTCTCTTCCGAATGCGAAAATATTTTGTTGAGCCCAACCTACATAGGTAGGAATGATCATCAAAATGAAATAAGAGAGATCAGAGCTCGAACAGAAAGGTTTAGGTGTTCGTTTTTCCCGCGCGCTGTTCGGGAGTGGGATGGTAGAGAGATAGTATGATTGTGGTTCGATGAACCCTCTGCCAAGCACTTAAATGTGAATTGCAGAGTAATCATGTAGATGAAGATGTAGATGTAGATGTAGAAAGATCGGGTACTACCGAAACAGCATTTGTTTCTCAAAGTGAGAAATACAGTTTATACATCAATATGGACGAGAATTCTACCGAGAACACGTCTCAAGCTACCCGGAAGCGAAGCTAAGCGAGCGGGGCAAGAGTTTCAGCTTTTCTTAGCACTCGGAAACGAGGTCAGAACATCAAGTCAGATATAATCTAAGCCAGCGGATGAATGCTTCTATCGGAGTACAGAAAAGGCGCATATGTTCCTCTTTAAAAGGCACTAATAGAAGAGTAGGGAACCATATACCACAACTCCCATGCTTCTTTGCTCACCAGAAATGTTGGCATGCATACGTATTTTCGCTTTTTCAACGTAAAACATTCTAAATTCTCTCCCCAAGTCTCTCATCGTAGCTAAGCCTTCATATTACGGATCTTCCTCTCACTGCCACTGTCCATATACGCATGTCTCGCCCATTGTCTGCTTCTTCTTCCATTTACTTGCACCATATCTTACTGCCACTGTTTCCTGCGTCACACACACCGTCTCCTTTTGTCTTTATTTCCCGCTGGCACTCTCTTCACCATACATCGCCAGCTCAAAAATCCTGGGGGGAACCCAACTAATTTTTTTCGCTACATTCCACATGAATAAATTTAGGTTCACAATGTGCCTTCCCTTGTACCTATGTTTTACAGTTTGTCTATTTCGGAGAGTCCAGACCCCCTAACCCTTTGTATAGTCTCTAATCATCTCTTTTTTTCATTTCCACATTCCCACTGTCCCTCCCTTTTGCCTACACTGCTTCAGTCTCCATCCATCTCTCTTTCTCTCTCTCACCACCACACTCTCCTCCCTCTTCCTCTCCCTATTCACTATCTTCCACCATCACTGTATCTCTGCTGCACCGTTTCAGCATAAAAAAGAACGAATATGTTGGCATGCCACAATTTTTGGCGATGAAGGCAGAATGAGGACTGAGACAGCTGGTTCCCCACTTTTCTGTTAAAGTCTTTTGACGAGCTTCGTATTCGCCTTTTTTGTGCTCTGGCAGGAGCTTCTTTTCGTTGGTTCCCTCCTTTCCCTACTACAGCAGTGTGTGCTGCGTATATAAAACGAATTCTGCGGGTCAGTATAGTTGTGACAGCTTATTTAGCTTATTTACACACGTCGACATATTTATATACAGTGGTGACCAAGGATTCCCGTAAGATAGTTTCTAGGAGGGGAGCGACAAGTCTTAGAGGGAGGGAGTATCTTTAACGTTTTGGAAGACGAATGGCGACATGTAAGCAGCCGTAAGAAAGTTCCAGTTCCGAACAGTTTAAATCCTGTGTAATACTTAAATGTTTAGACAACAGTTGCGTGGAGATAACAGCGATTGGTTTAGGTGCCCCTTAGCCTAAGGGGCACCTGATACACTTCGTTTTTCTAATATGTTAATTTTATAATGGAGAATACACTGATTTGAAAGTTTATTACTAATTACTAGGAACAACTTTTATGTATAGCAGCCAGAACACACCACGACAACGCATGCTGTGCAAAGATAAACGCCGCAGCAGAAGACCATATGGATTGACAACAACATGGCGGAAGAATCGTTATGGTACGCCGTTACCATAACAACGAACGCCGCGCAAAGGTGTTATTACAGTAGACTACCTATACGAAGCGGCTACCATGACGACAGCGTCTCAACCACACAGGCTGGGGGGCGCTTGGTATATACTATCGCCCATGGCAACGGCGTCCCTACCAGAAGAGATAGAGGTCTCTACTCTATCCACAAATGATGTGAAAAATGAATGGGACAACAGTTTTCTGAATTTTAAATAATTTAAAATTTCTCAAAATTTAATTAGTCATAATTATTATTTATTGTATTTTATATTACAACTGGAACAAACTTTAAAACTTACCATCTCTTGCTTAAGCATGTAACTACCGTTGGTTACCGTGGACGGCGTTACCGTCTGCCCACGTGTTGTTGGCCGTTATTTAAGCTCATGCAGAGAGCCAACCATACATAGTTACCAACCGTGCACAGGCAGGGTGACGACTCTAGCGAGCGATCAATTGAGTATAAAAATCTGTTTATTTATGTAACTTTGGCTAATTGCTTGTTGATTACCTACCTGATTACTTACTAATATTATAATTTTACGGTGTAAATTGCCCTGAAGATGACCCCAGCGTGGGTTGAAACCGGTTGGCGACAAAATAAATAATGCAATTGTGACTGTCATTTTGAATAATTGATTACCGTGTAATACCGATTTTTAAGCCATTTTCTTGAAAGGAAAATACCTGAATACTATATTTCTTTTTTTCCTTAAGAGGTATGGGCTTGGGGGCCTTAGCTCCCTCTTCTTTCCGGCTATGAGCAGCCTTGAGGGTGTCACAGAAGTTCGTTAACATATGAAAATTCAACACTTCACGGAGTAATATAGGAAGAGAGGTACAAATTGTTCTGTAGAACTTCGTACACAACGGTAGTGAGGGTGGGGTACAGAGCGTTGTGGGAACTGTCGTCGTAGGAAACCTGATCATGAGCAGAAATGATTAATGAACAAGTAATGCAGTAAACAAAAGATTTATTTAACTTATTTTTCTCTAAATGTACGAAGACTCGCTTCAAATAATATGATTATAAATAGACCCCAGCCCATACAACAGCAAGTAGGATGAGACTCGGTGTCTGATGCACAAACTATGATGTTGGAGCCGCGATCACACTATGTCCACGTAGCGTCATGTGACGATGTGGCTCCCAGCATGAGTGGGCTGGGTATGCTGCCGCCAGCCATTCTGTGTGGCGACGGCAGAGGGCGCTCTATGTACATTCACTTATCAACAATGGAATGCCCATGCGGCTGTGTCAATATGTTTTGTAGTGGATGTGAACAATAGGCGATGGATGCGATATTGCAGTGCCTGCGTTATTCTGATTACGATGCGAAGGAAGGAACTTAGCATTATAATCAGAATAACACAGGCACTCCAATGTCGTATTTATCTGCTGATACCGGGCAAGCGACTTTCAACTACAACGTCTGACCTGTACGGGAATATACGTAACGGATGTGAGCCATGGTAAAAACTGTTGTTTTGAAGAGCGCGCCGCAGCGCGTAGTGTGAAGCAGTCGCCCTCCGTTTCTGGCGGTGGCGCCGCTGAGGCAATCGCAGCTTTGGTGTCTCCTTCTGGTGGGAAAGGGTAAAAGTTGCCTGTTCACGTGCATTTAAGGGGCGCTATGAGCTCACTAGTCGGTCAGTCTGGGGTCAGTTGGAGTCAATCTGGGAGTCGGTGCAGTGAGTCGACAGAGTCAGTCAGAAGGCAGAGACTCGCATGTTAGTCAGTCGGCTCTAAGTCTCAGTCGCTGTTGGGTTGTGAACTGAATCGGGTTCGTCGTTATTCCGCTGTTGGACGAGTTGGCAGTCAGGAGCAGGCAGGTTTGCACGGTGTAAGTACGCGCCGGGACTGTGGTCGACGCAGACGGAAGGCCGTTGGTCGATCGGTAGGCTGGTCGTCGGATGGCGACATGTGGTCTGCTGAGCACTGACACCAGGATCAGTCGGGAAGAGTTGGCAGCCAGCAATAGTCGGGTCCGCATAGTGTTAGTACTCGCCGGGACCGTTGTCGGCGAAAGCTGGCTGCCGTTGGTCGTTTGCTTGGCCGGTCGTCTTAGTGACGACGTGTTGGATCCTCAGGGTGAACACCTTTTCCGAGTCGGGATGTGGCGGGACCTTGTTAGTTCGTTGGAACTGAGCAGCGACGTAGTCTCCACAGCGCGAAGCCAGGTCGAGGCTTTTGGTGGTGGGCACGCGCTGTTGCATTTGGAGGCGCTATTTGCGAAAGCGACTTTTCGCTTTACTCCGAAGCGGGATCCTCAAGTAGAGTAATTAGTTGCTTCTTTTTGAAATCTCGACTGTTACGATTTATTCGTTATTTGTGGAGTGTAGTTTCCTCAGCCGTTTACGCGGGTGGTAACAAGTGATATGTATGTTGTCAAGAACCCGCAGCCTTCCTCCGCAGTGATTTGACAGTTGTGACTTGTGTTTTCTGTATTCTTTTAAGCTTGTCTGGAGTGGTGTTTGATGCCTTGTACTTGGTGAGGCCGAGTTAGAAGGTGTAGATATCTTGGTTTACTCGACATCGTCCGATATTCTCTGTTGTTTGTGCAGTTGGATCTGACGGTTGGAAATTGGTCTGATTGTCGGTCGGAGTGCTAGTATGTCTGTCGTTCGGAGCTGCCTCTGTCATGTTTGTCGGATTCGGTGTGTTAACGAATTTATTGCTTGGAGTGTAACGGTCTAATTCCGGAAATATGTTTTCATCTTGCCTATTATCTTGAGAGGCGGTATATGTATACTGTAGAGCATATTAACTCGTTTGGCTAACCTTGTATAATTTTACATAAGATTGCATTTCATGGGCTTTTATTTAAATGGTAATTTTAGTATATAAAGTTGCCACTCTTCCATTGTAAGACTTTTCTTGGAAGTTAAAATCAAGTTGCACCTTCGGTGGCAAGTTAATCTATTAATTTTAGTGTTTTGTACCATTTCCATCCCTCCTACGGGGTGCATAGTTTGTGTTCTTGTGTGAATTGAAACTTTTACTTTAAGGTAATCTGGTGTGTTGCAGATTTGCACCAGTGTAGTCTTTCAGAGGTGGTTGTGAGCGGTCGTGACTACGGCTGTGTCAAAAGGGAGCGGCAACGTTCTCAACCCGAAAGCTCATACACTCAAAAATTTGTTTCTTTCTGGCTCTGAATAAATTGTAACTTGATATTTAGAGGGTGCTTTCTGCTTATAATTTTAAATCTGTTTCGTAAAAAAAAGGCTTTTAGTAATAAAATTCCCATTTGTTAAAAGCAATTTGATTTTGATTTCATCAGTTACTCCCTGGCAACTACTTCCACGCTCACATAGTGTGATTAAATGTGTTAATGCTCCATTATTCTTTGAAACATTAAATACACGGTTCAGGATGTACGAGTGCGGGTCGTAGACGCATTTTGTCTAGCCGCGAGTCGTGCACGGATATTTCATTGTCGTCATTCCATTCTACAGCTGATGGTTGTACTTATTCGTAATTGCGAATGCATTTAATGTAGAGGCGATGGAGTTGGAGGGGAGGGCTGGATGCCGGTGGTAACGAGCACACAGGAGGCGAAACAGAGGCTGATGATACACTCCTACCCGCACTCCAGCATACGCCCAGAGCCCGCCTGGGAACTCCAGCTCAAATACAGAGCAGAGACCACGCAAGCAAATCCAGACGCAGAGCAATGAACGAAGACAGAGGTATCTCGATGCCGCGACGACCCATCCTCAATCGCGGTGGATGTCGGGATGGTGACGACTGAGAAAGTGTATCGGATTCCATGAGCTACGAATATGTCTAGTTGAATGCTGCCAATCAGTGGAGACGTAGTGCAACAGAATCTGCAAATAAAGTGCGCGGCCCACGGGCTGCTCCGTCCAGGCAGTCACAGAATCTGAACGTAAAAAGCCTGTAGCATGCACACGCAATTCACAAAGACGAATTTGACTCTTATTGCGTCTCAGCAATCCTCTCAGTCCCTGTAGGAGAAACCTTGCTCCGAGCGCCTCCACCATCGATACAGTCTGTAAGAGATCAAATCATTAGTGTGATAATTTGTCTGCCTGGGCGCAGTGGCCGGCCCCCGCCAAGGTGGGTGCAGCTACTAAAGCAAGTGCATTGGTGCTGTCCGTGTAACTGCTCCGCCAGTAGTGGTCCGTCATATGGCTGGATATGGTAGGAAGACAAGAAGAGCAACGGAGTTTGAACCTACATGTAAGAGGCTTCAGTTTTGTCCATATGTTGCTTAGCTCTCTGCTCAAAGCGTTCATCTTCACTATTGGATTGCAGGTAGTATGGTACACCCATGCTGTAGTTGATATCGGAAGTCGTGCAAACCCGTTCACACTCAGCGGAAACAAATTCAAGTTAGCTGCCTGTCAGAATCACTTCAGGCAATCCCTCGTGGCAAAAGATCTACGATAGCACCTGGATTTTGAACAAGCCATTGGCGAGTGCATAAGAAACACGAAGAGGGATTTGTTAAATCCGTCGACAACAATGAGCTACTTTGTATTCCAGTAAGGAAATCCAAGTGCAAACTCTGCCAAGGTGGTTGAGGTTTGGACCATTCAAAGACCTGCTGAGGCAGGGCTGACAGCTGTTCAGCAGAGGCTTGCCACTGAGAAGTCAGTTTGCACACCCAGACCGTGCCAAGTCCAATGACGTCGCGGTAACTGATCGGTGCAAACGACGCTCCAGTGTCCTTCGTGTAGCAAACGAAGCATGTCAGGCTGGAGAGCACGGGGCACCACAACACGTGATTGGTCATTATTGGTGAACTGCAAGGGCTGTTGACGGCCAAATATCGGCGAATCTGTCTGGCTGAATATGGCCAATCAGCGTTGACGTAGCCCAACAAAAATTACAAATAAGGTCCCATTGCTACAGCCTGGGAAATTTGACGGTGATAAAGCGGGAAGCTTTGCAAAACAGCTTTGTCTAGTCCGTCAATGTAGCAACAGGAAGCAGAGGACTCATCGAATGCGGCATCTGGACAAATACGGAGGCGAGAAAGAACATTTGCATTGACATGCTTAAATGTCTGACGATACACAACCTCATATTGGTAATTAGACGAAAGTACGGCTCACCGTTGTAGTTTCGGCATTCTTAGAGCTGGGACTGACTGAGAAGGTCTGAACAAAGTACTCCTTGTTAAATCGTCTGGCGAAACTCTTTCATTCTGGGAGGAGATAAACGAACTAGTGCTTGGCGAACGGATATATCATCAATCAACTGATTGTGAAATTTAATTTTATCACTAACCCCCAACCCGTCACTCAGTGCATCCGGAGATTGCTTGAGAAGCTTTAACATTTATTCGGCCTCTGATTCTTTCAAATGGACAACATGAAACTGGCCAAAATTGCCTTGAAAGTTACCAACGCCTTGGCTGCAGCTATGATTACATAAGCTGGCCGGCCGCGGTGGCCGAGCGGTTCTAGGCTCTTCTGTCCGGAACCGTGCGACTGCTACGGTCGCAGGTTCGAATCATGCATCGACCATGGATGTGTGTTATGTCCTTAGGTTAGTTAGGTTTAAGTAGTTCTAAGTTCTAAGGGACTGATGACCTCAGATGCTAAGTCCCATAGTGCTCAGAGCCATTTTTGAACATAACCTGCAATTCTTATCAGGCTGAAATTTAAATTGGAACTTCTTGCCAGAATAATCAAGAAAAATGGTATTCTTCACTAAAAAAGCATGATCTACTAAAAACATTAGTGGAAAAACACCATGCAATGACAAAATTGACAGGCCATGACAAGCCCTGCAATCTGGGTCTGCTATAGCCCGATCCATCAGCAGTACCAAGTGCACATTACGTAATATTGCCATGAATTGCAGCCACATTGCAGAAATGTTAACAGCAACACTGTTGCGACTGTACATTACTGTAAAATACGGCACGTGTAAATACACTTTCACTAACACGTTTACTGCCGCGAGGGCGGCGGCGGATGCAGCAGAGGTTCACGCCTGACACCGTGTATCCGCCGGCAGCCATGCCCCCCCCCCCCCCCCACCCTGTTTGACACACAATATGTTTCAACGAGGCTCACAATCTGCAGCGTTCTCCCCAGAACAGATTGTGGCCACATAATTATGAGTCGAGTGGAAGGCTTGACACAAAGACTGCAAAGGTCCTATGATAAATTAGGTCGTAACATCCTGGACTTACGCCATACGGTTGAGCAGCAGGGTGCATGTGAATGGGTCAAGTGTGCATCAGATGCACACAGACAGGTAACGAACGGTTTGTGGGGCGTGCAAAAGAGTTTATTTGTAGATTAAGCGACTCTCCGTCAAGTCCAGTTAATCATAGCTGTAGGAGACACAGAGATGCCAGTGTAGGATTCAAAGAAATGCCAACCACAGGCGAGAGTATTAAAATCGTAATAATAACTGCCAAAACATTCGCAACAAATTGTCAGAGTTTGAAGCGTTCCTAAAATGCAGTTAATCTCACATAATACCTGGTACAGAAATCTCGTTAGAAACCAAAGCTGGCTGCAATGAAAATTTTGTGAAAAATTTATGCGTATATCGAATGGGTAGGCTAATGGAAATTGGAGGTGGTGTATTTATTGCAGTAGACAAGAAACTCAAATATACCGAGATAGAAACTGAAGCTACAAGAGAGACTTTTTTGGCAAGGCTCAGTATCAGGGGTGGAAATTAATTACGTCCTGCTGTCTACCACCAGCTTCTCATGTGCGGTAACTAAAAGCTTTAGAAAAAATCTCAGTTAACTACTGGATTAGTTTCTCACTCATACTGTAACCATCAAATGAGATAAGTACACTTTTCTTAGTGGCTGGTATGACAACACATCGTGTGAAACATTACTGAACGCTTTCTCTGGAAACCTCCTAGAACAGATGGTTCGGAACCCCACTCATGATAGAAATATATTAGATCTAATTACTAAAAGCCGACCTAACTCCTTTGAGGACGTCCGCATCAAAGCTGGTATTAGTGTTCACCTGGCTGTTGTAGGAACAATAATTTCTGAAGCACAAACAGCAACCAAAACAAGTAGCAATATTTAAACTTCGTTAAACTTGTTAAAGAAGCAATACTGTGATACTAGAATGAGATTTTCACTCTGCAGTGGAGAGTGCGCTGATATGGAACTTACTGGCAGATTAAAACTGTGTTCCGGATCGGACTAACTCTTTACCTTTTCCTATGGTCTCGAGTTCGAGTCTCGGTCCGGCACACAGTTTTGATCTGCCAGGAAGTTTCAGTACCGTGATACCTCAGTGAGAAACTTGAAACATTTAGCTCTGGACGGGAGAATGTAGAGGAACTACGGTTCACGTATAGCTTAATAAATGCACTGAATAGGTATGTGCCCCAGCTGAAAGCGTGTTTGATGGGACCCTCCTTTCTGTAAAGTAACTGTAGAGAAACTGGTGGAGAAACAGACACAGCTGCATTACACACAGAAAAAAACATTTATAAAACTGTAAGAGAGATTTCAAATGAAGTGCATTTGGCTGTTAAGTGAGCAACGCAAGAAGCTTTCCATTAAAATTGTGGCAGGATCCTCACTAGTTCGAAGACATGATGATCATATGTAAAAGCTGTTAGAGGCACCAAAGTTAGTGTTTACTCACGCACGAGACAGGAACTGAACCTGATGTTAGAAAAGCAAAAGCAGAGACGCTTACCTTTGCTTTCAAATGTTCCTTTACAAAATAAAATGCAGGAGTATTGTTCCAACTTAATTCTCTTGCCATTGAAAAGATGAGTGAAAACAGCTGAAATCGTTAAAATTGAACAAAACTCCATGGCACGATGAAATCCCCAGCAGATTCTATAGTCAGTTTGCAGCTGATTTTAGCTACGAGGAGTTCCCAAAATAATGATAATAAATAAATAGAAAAAACCGGACTCTTGAAGAACATTATATGGGCGGATCTTGCGTAGTACGCATTTCTGCCGCTAGGCGTGTACAGCGCAACTCGTTATCATTTCAGTGCCAGGCTTGTTCTGTTTTCTGCAGTCACTGTTTTTGCTAGCACGGTTCTGCTCTTCTTTCTTTTTCTACGATGGTCGTTTTCTATTCCGTAAAAATGGTACTGAAACTTTTTTAATGTTGAAAACAGCTTACCAAGAGGACGCTATGGGAAAAACTTAAGTGTACGAGTGGTTTGCTTTATTTTAAAATGGCGACATGGCGATTGAAGACAAACCTCGTTCTGGACGTCCATCGATTACGATAATCGACAAAAATATTGAAAAAATTCGAGAGCTTGTGCTGACAGACAATTGATCAACCGTCAGAGATTAGTGCATTGCCTTGGGTCTCGGTTCAGCGAATTTTAACGGAAGATTTGGGAATGAAAAGGGTTGCTGTCATGTTTGTTCCTCGAGCTCTGACTGAAAATCAAAAGAAACGTCGAGCTTTGAAACAACAGCCTCGAAACAGATCGAGATTTTCTCCGAAAGTTCACTGGTGATGAGTCATGAAGCTATGGTTACGACCAGAAACAAAGCCACAGTGAAGACAATGGATGACGTCATCATCGCCCCTTCAAAAAAGAAATGTCGTCAAGTCAAATCAAACATAAAAGCAATGCTCATTTGCTTTTTTGATGCCACTGTGAGTTTTTTCCGCTAGGTCCACCGTCATTCATGCCTTTCTTCCTTTCTTTCTTTCTTTTCTTTTTTTTTTAAGTTTTAAGAAGATTGCGCGGAAGTATTGGTCAAGAAAGTCCCGACTTGTGGCTGATACGAGATGTTTTCTTCCACTGCGACATCACACCTGCACACACATCCATCTCTGTTAGACATGAACATCACATGGTTCCGCTGCCCCACGCACCTTACTCGCCTGACCTGGGTCCGTGCGACTTTCTCTTATTTCCACGCATAAAAACGGGCATGAAAGGACACCGATTAGAAAACACTGAAAAAGTCAAGAAGTAAGTCCGGGTTTTTTTGAGCACCCTTCCTATAATCTACCACAGATCCCTTGCACAAAAAAACCGTGCGCAGTAATTAGAAGAAAGCACAGGTCACACGTCTAAAAGAATGGTGGCAAAAGTGATCCACAAACCCACCTTCTGTTACAACCCAGGGGTTGTAATACGAGGTGCATTCAAGTTCTAAGGCCTCCGATTTTTTTTCTAATTAACTACTCACCCGAAATCGATGAAACTGGCGTTACTTCTCGACCTAATCGCCCTGCAGACGTAGACATTCTTCACAACGCTGACGCCATGATTCCATGGCAGCGGCGAAGGCTTCTTTAGGAGACTGTTTTGACCACTGGAAAATCGCTGAGGCAATAGCAGCACGGTTGGTGAATGTGCGGCCACGGAGAGTGTCTTTCATTGTTGGAAAAAGCCAAAAGTCACTAGGAGCCAGGTCAGGTGAGTAGGGAGCATGAGGAATCACTTCAAAGTTGTTATCACGAAGAAACTGTTGCGTAACGTTAGCTCGATGTGCGGGTGCGTTGTCTTGGTGAAACAGCACACGCGCAGCCCTTCCCGGACGTCTTTGTTGCAGTGCGGGAAGGAATTTGTTCTTCAAAACATTTTCGTAGGATGCACCTGTTACCGTAGTGCCCTTTGGAACGCAATGGGTAAGGATTACGCCCTCGCTGTCCCAGAACATGGACACCATCATTTTTTCAGCACTGGCGGTTACCCGAAATTTTTTGGTGGCGGTGAATCTGTGTGTTTCCATTGAGCTGACTGGCGCTTTGTTTCTGGATTGAAAAATGGCATCCACGTCTCATCCATTGTCACAACCGGCGAAAAGAAAGTCCCATTCATGCTATCGTTGCGCGTAACATTGCTTGGCAACATGCCACATGGGCAGCCATGTGGTCGTCCGTCAGCATTCGTGGCACCCACCTGGATGACACTTTTCGCATTTTCAGGTCGTCATGCAGGATTGTGTGCACAGAACCCACAGAAATGCCAACTCTGGAGGCGATCTGTTCAACAGTCATTCGGCGATCCCCCAAAACAATTCTCTCCACTTTCTCGATCATGTCGTCAGACCGGCTTGTGCGAGCCCGAGGTTGTTTCGGTTTGTTGTCACACGATGTTCTGCCTTCATTAAACTGTCGCACCCATGAACGCACTTTCGACACATCCATAACTCCATCACCACATGTCTCCTTCAACTGTCGATGAATTTCAATTGGTTTCACACCACGCAAGTTCAGAAAACGAATGATTGCACGCTGTTCAAGTAAGGAAAACGTCGCCATTTTAAGTATTTAAAACAGTTCTCATTCTCGCCGCTGGCGGTAAAATTCCATCTGCCGTACGGTGCTGCCATCTCTGGGACGTATTGACAATGAACGCGGCCTCATTTTAAAACAATGCCCATGTTGCTATCTCTTTCCAGTCCGGAGAAAAAAAAATCGGAGGCCTTAGAACTTGAATGCACCTCGTATGTCAGAACAACCAAAAGATATGATAAGGAAAGGAAGGGTAACTGACGCCCAAGCGATAGTCACAGGGAAGTGTCTCATTCACTTTATTACACTAAAGGTACAGAGTGGGCCATCTGCTGAACTCTGCGATGGCACCTCACGCCAAGCGTGCATGGGTCATCGGCAGTGCCACTGCCGGAATGTGCAGCGTTGCTGCCCTGTCGCCCAGCCTTGCTGACGTATCGCTCCTATTCACACCATGGATAGGTGGCCGCCACGTGTGCTTTGTGCGGCCAAAAGCCTGGAACACAGCTGACTACTTCTTCAAGTGCTACTCATGGACCCTATGTAGAGCGCCTACGGGAATCAGCCGGCCGTCGTCGTTGTAATGAGCCTTTGCAGCTCCGGCCGTCTTTTGAGGACAGTTCAGTGACCGCAGATAGTTCTGCACTGGAGAGGCCGCGAGTTCGTGTCCCGGCCCTGCCCCTGTGGACGGCAGATTACAGTCTGCCGAACAATGTCACACAGAGGGCGGAGGCCAGGAGTCCTCTTGCTCCGCAGGCCGGTGCAGTTCCAAGGTGCAGCGCGGCTCGCCACTGCTACGACGCACCCATGCCGTGGAGGTTGAAGGTAGCTTCAGCGGGCCGGTTGGCCATTGATACCCACACCGGAGAGTCGTTGGGGGTTGACCTGCAACTCAAACAATCATCATTCTCTCCGGTTCTATATATGGACGGAATGGCGACACGACTGCCTGATTTGAGCCTCCGGGATCGCTTATAAATAACTGCTCTGACATAGTTCTTCTGCAGGGGACAATAATGATAATAATAATTATTCCTCAACCCGCTTCGGTCCCAATACACAGGTTGTAACTGCAAAGTATGGGCTCTTCACAGCACCTCAGTGCCCTGTGCTGCCCTAATTGCTTAATGCTTGTATATAGTGCCGAGTCTTCTCATCCGTAAGCGGTGTCATAAATCTGTCTCACAGAATCGTTTGCTAAACATCAGTGTCCCACTTGCCTGCATACCGATGTACCAATCGGTCCCTTAACTACTATCTTCCAGCCATATCTGCGTGAAATTTATAAGAATTCCCGAAATCCATGCATTTACTTATTCGTGGCGCAGCATAGCTCCTCGCTTCCAAGAAGGTTTGTCCTGAGTCTTTTAACATCGTACTCTCACTCCCATACCTTAAGTCGAATAATTTACATATTGAGAACAATGTCCCGAATTCACCATACGAGACTGATGCTGACGTTTTACTACTACCATGTATCCCTTGCCATACCCTTGCACACTAATTAACACCTGCCGGTCAACCATTCTACTGGTACGTGTGTTGGCACGTCCACAGTCTGTGCTCTCTTGTGTCTTACCCATAAATACAGTGCTCAAAAGCCTGCAAGAAACGTGCCACAACTGTTGGCCGATACGCTCACCACTAATACTTTGTGCTCCTATTCTTCCTGGAAATGGTGTACCTGTTCCATCGATATTCCCCTTTTCTGGGACTCTATTAATCTATCCAAGGACTGTAAAAGCTCTGGACAGAGTGAGTCATTTAAGTACGTTACATTTTGAACTGGTAATACCCTCAGAGGACCTTCTGGGCAATACAACGTATTCCGCGAGAGTGTCACAACAGTTGAGCTTGCAGAATTCGTACATTGGTCCCCAATTATGGTCTTCGGCACCCCAAACGTTAATATCCAATTTTTTACTAACGTCCGTGCTACAGTATTCACCCGTTGGTCTGGCTCCGTACCATTGCCTAAAGTCGAGAAAAATGATAGATGATCATGGAAACGTAACTATTTGCAGCAGATGTTTTATCAAATGGCCAGAGGACATCCAACCCTACTACAGAAAATAGACTCGATGGCTCTGGTAACGTTTGCAACGGCACTTTCTGATGCGTAATTTCGGCCCTCTGCGCGCATGGCACACAATCCTTAACATACTGCTCCACGTCACGCTCCCTGTCCATCCACCAAAACTGCTCTGCTACACATCTGTCTGTCGCACGTCGCCCAACGTGATCTGACAACGTATGGTCGTGAGCTTGTTGCAAAACTTCCTTCAGAAAACACTCTGGAGCCACCAAATGTGATCCACACCTCGTCGTTCTGCACAAAAAAACCCTGCGTATAACGAAATGTGGCTGTGACTTAAATGCGTTGCACTCATACCTTGCCTGTGCCTGCTGCCACTCTTTCACACTCTCCACTGGTGTACTTAACATCGCTATCCCGTGGCTTAACGAATCTGCATCAGCGTGAGATATCCCTGGTTTACGGATTACCTCATGCTCCGCTAAGGTTAAGTGCCCACCGAGTTAATCTACTAGATGGATCTTTCAAACCAAGTAGTCTTTTCTGTGAGGCGTGGTCTATCTCCACCTTGACCTTGCTACCGTACAGGAAAACTTAACATACGTAGTACTGTAATGACCGCTCACATCTCTCCCTCTCTCTCTCTCTGTTGTTGAATGGTTACGACCGACTTGTTTCTCTGCTTTTGTAGCGTAAGCTACCGAATGTTCCTGAATTTATACCATCTGTCCTAAACACAGCCGAGTGTCTCCTTTGAAAGATCGCTCGAAAGGCTGAACTCCTTCTCGATATCCGGAAAAACCAGTACTGGATCTGAAACTAATATTTCTTCCAATTTTTCAAATGTATCCTGACATTCCTGCGACAAATGGAATTTCGTCCCCTTCTTTACTAGCTTGTTTAGGGGTCCGGCTACTTTTGCAAAGTGCTTCACGAGCCGTTTGTAATAACTGCAGAGGCGAATGAACGACCATGCCTGCTTAGTTGTTTGTGGTATCAGATAATTCTGAACTGCATCTGTAAGATGATGATTGGCCTGTACGCCACGCTGACTAATCACGTGTCACAGATAGTTTACCTGAGTTGCGCAAACTGGCACTTGTCCACATTTAACGTCAAACGTGCCGATCGTAGTCTACTAAAGACATCCTTTAAACATCTCACACGCTCCGGTATATACTTTGAATAGAGAATTGTGTCATTGACATAGAGCAAATAAGTCTTTGACTTTAATCCTCTCAGTACCCTGAGATCCATTGTTGTAAGAAACCGACACTGACCCATATTATCCAAGGTTTCGGTGATATTTGTAATTGTATAATCATCCGAAATGATTCTCACATTTAGATATACGTAGTCACAGCAAACTCTGCATTTTCGTGTTCCGTCCGCTGTTTTCTCTGGCACGACGACAATATTGGTGCTCCAGGGGCTATCACTCGGTTCTGTGATACCATCCCGTAGTTGTTATTCAATAAATTCCTCTATCAATGGTTGCCGCCACTTCTTTCCTATACGGTATCGCTTCCTATACATTGGTACACTATCCACGGTCGGTATGTGACGTTGCGTAAATAATTCACTGGATCTCAACAACAAGTTCCCCACAGCCAATCGATTATCACTGCTCTTCAAATGCCCTACTTTCCCTCGTAACACTTCCTTACTGGCGCTTTACTTGTCGCTTCCATCTTGGCTCCACCCACGTAACCTACACCGTGGTGGCCCCAGTCTCCACTTTCCCACAAGATCCAGACTGATAATACGCACATTCGCACCTGCGCCGACCAAAAATCCCTTTTCCTGCCAGCCCCTAATCCCATTAAGCTACATTCCGTCTGTGCACTTACATGTGCCGTGTCACGGTCTATCGAGACTGCCTTCCGATGGCAGTTTGCGTTTAACGGCTGCTTCCCGTGCTGGTGCTTTGCATCCTTCTGCTTCTACACTCAAATGTCCGGGGGCCCACTATGGCAAAGGCATAGCACTCTGGCTGCTTACACAGCTTCCTTACATGTCCCTGCCGACGGTTTCGATAACGCTTGACTTGAGAAGGGGTGGCCCACACTCTGCTTTGTGGCATATACACCTGCTCTGTATGTGTTTCGATCCACTGGGTTTCCCATCCTTACCCTCCGTAACCCAGCGGTTATATCACGCAAACAAAATCCACTACTCTATTTTCTAACTCCTGTAACAACACCCTATTAGCTTGCACATTCTGGGTCTGTACATATGTCTTCGCATTTAGCTTACGGACTCTCTCCGAAAACGCTTGTACAGACTCGTTGAGTTGCATCGTCAATGTACTTAATTCTCCCGAAAAGTCGCGCACTGTTCTGCTTTTGGTACCTCCGGCACAATCCCGCCGCTCACTCCTGGAACGCATGCACTTCACTCAATGTCTCGTGGCAGACAACACGGTGTCCCCTGCCAAACGCGTAGCAGCAACGTACAGGGTAACTTCATCTCACCGCCTATGTGATTCCGCAGCGTCCCTACCATCGATAACGAAAATTGTCACGTCCCCCGCTGGCTTGCCTGAGAAGTGGTTAATCAATGCGACCACTGCCACGGAACAGGAGACACTCTCAATTCAGACTTACCCTGTCGTGACTCTGATTTCGACTTATTTTGACTCTCTCTTTACGAGCCTCTAACTCACGATTAAGTTCGAAATTTCTCTTCTACATACTCTCAAACTGCTTTATTAACTCTTGGAGTCGTCGAGTTAAAAACAGCAACTCCATCCGAGACAGTAGCAGTGTTTCACCATTTTGCGTACTCTACTTCCACCTTAATTTAACAATTTTTTTCTTAAAGACAAAAAAACTCCAATTTAAGCTCACAAAAAATTTAATCACAAATTAATACCTCCGGCGAATCATCGGCCATTTACATTCAGTACAATTACAAGACAGATGACCAGTACGCCTACGTACAGAACACACAGCTGCTACAGCTCTAGTACACGGCAACTCTCACCCAGACAAATTACAAAATGAACACCCTACTGGCACTAAATTATCACGTCCACGATTATCTCTAAACCAAGACAAGTCCACGCGTTTCTGAGGCTTCACAAAAGTAACACCATACATCGAGTACCCTGGCTCACACAGCTAACTCCGATAATGACAGCACACATCGAAAATAACACAAATAAAACTTAGACCCACCGCACCAAATTGTGCTCAGTGCCACCGCCTCATTCACCACTTACCATCTACATCCACATCTACATCTACGTTTACATCTAAATACATACTCCGCAATCCACTATACGGTGCGTGGCGGAGGGTACCTCGTACCACAACTAGCGTCTTCTCTCCCTGTTCCACTCCAAAACAGAACGAGGGAAAAATGACTGCCTATATGCCTCTGTACGAACCCTAATCTCTCTTATCTTTGTGGTCTTTCCGCGAAATGTAAGTTGGCGGTGGTAAAGTTGTACTGCAGTCAGCCTCAAATGCTGGTTTTCTAAATTTCCTCAGTAGCGATTCACGAAAAGAACGCCTCCTTTCCTCTAGAGACTCCCACCCGAGTTCCTGAAACATTTCAGTAACACTCGCGTGATGATCAAACCTACCAGTAACAAATCTAGCAGCCCGCCTCTGAAATGCTTCCATATCCTCTCTCAGTCCGACCTGATAGGGATCCCAAACGCTCAAGCAGTACTCAAGAATAGGTCGTATTAGTGTTTTATGAGCGGTCTCCTTTACAGATGAACCACATCTTCCCAAAATTCTACCAATGAACCGAAGACGACCATCCGCCTTCCCCACAACTGCCATTACATGCTTGTCCCACTTCATATCGCTCTGCAAAGCTACGCCAAAATATTTAATCGACGTGACTGTGTCAAGCGCTACACTACTAATGGAGTATTCAAGCATTACGGGATTCTTTTTCCTATTCATCTGCATTAATTTACGTTTATATATATTTAGAGTTAGCTGCCATTGTTTACACCAATCACAAATCCTGTCCAAGACATCTTGTATCCTCCTACACTCACTCAACGACGACACCTTCCCGTACACCACAACATCATCAGCAAACAGCTGCACATTGCTATCCACCCTATCCATAAGGTCATTTATGTACATAGAAAACAACAGCGGACCTACCACACTTCCCTGGGGCACTCCAGATGATACCCTCACCTCCGATGAACACTCACCATCGAGGACAACGTACTGGGTTCTCTTTCACAAAAACGTCGTGCTGGACGTGGACGGACACTTTTTCGCACCCCGTATTGTGTTGGAAAGTGAGACGACCACGTCCTGACACCATATTGTTACAATCCTCCGAGCCCAGGGGTTGTAATGCGTCAGAACGACTGAGAAGTATGATTTGGGAGAGAGGGGTGACTCACTCCGAAGCTTGCAGACAAACACAGGCAAGTGTGTTATTCACTTTATTACACTGAAGGTACACAGCATGCCTTTTGTTGAAGTCGGCGATGGCGCCGCACACAGTGCGTGCGTGGGTCAGCGCCAATGCCAGTGCCGGAATCTGGAGCGCCTGCTCCCGGTGGTCCAGCCTTGCTGATGTCGCGCTGCTATTCACGCCACGGGTAAGTGGCCGCCGTGTGCCTAGCTCCACCCAGCAGAAGCACTACTCGTAGACCCCATGTAGAGCGCCGAAGGGAAACAGCCAGCCGCTGTCGTTGTAGTGGGCCTTAGCACCTCCGACGACCCTCCAGGGTAACTTGAACAGTGATCGCAGACACCCCTGCACCGGGACGACCCCGAGTTCGCTCTCCATCCCCGCCCCTGCGGAAGGTAGCTTGTAGTCCGCAGGACGATGTCACCCAGCGAGCGGAGGTCAGCAGCTCTCTCGCTCCTAAGGCCGCTGCAGCTCCAAGGTGCAGCGCGGTCCGCCACAGCTACGACGTTTCCGCGGTTGGCCACCGATATCCAGCACCAGGTCGGTCGTGGTTAGCCAGCAACTTAAACAATAGTCTTTCTCACCGGTTCCAGATGCGGACAGAATGGAGAAATGACTGTCTGATTTGAGCCTTCTGACTCGTTTATTTACTCGTCTTTTCCCTACGCCTCTGACGTAGTTCCTCTCTTGGTGACAAGTGAAGTGCTCATTAATAATTACAACGTCAGCTTTCCTTAGCCTGCTTCGGTCCCTACACACAGGACCCTTAAACAAGCTAGTAAAGAAGGGGACGAAATTCAATTTGTCGCAGGAATGTCAGGAGACATTTGAAAAATTTGGTCGAAATATTAGTCTCAGATCCAGTACTGGTTTTTCCGGATATCGAGAAGGAGTTCAGCCTTTCGAGTGATGTTTCAAAGGAGGCACTCGGCTGTGTTTTAGGACAGATGGTATAAAGTCAGGAACATCCGTAGCTTACGCTTTAAAAGCAGTTAAACATGTCGGTCGTAACTATTCAACAACAGAGAGAGAGATGTGGGCGGTCATATACAGTATTACGTGTGTTCAGTTTTTCTGTACGGTAACAAGGTTAAGGTCGAGACAAACCACGCCCCACAGAAATGACTGCTTAGTTTGAAAGATCCATCTAGTAGATTAACTCGGTGGGCACTTAACCTTAGTAGAGCATGAGGTAATCCATAAACCAGGGAGATCACACGCTGATGCAGATTCGTTAATCCACGGGATGGCGATGTTAAGTACACTAGTGGAGAGTGTGAAAGAGTGGCAGCAGGCACAGGCAAGGTATAAGGAGTGCAACGCATTTAAGTCACAGCCACATTTCGTTATACGCAGGTTTTTTTTTGTGCAGAACGACGAGGTGTGGATCACATTTGGTGGCTCCAGAGGGTTTTCTGAAGGAGGTTTTGCAGCAAGCTCACGACCATACGTTGTCAGATCACGTTGGGCGACGTGCGACAGACAGATGTGTAGCAGAGCAGTTTTGGTGGATGGACAAGGAGCGTGACGTGGAGCAGTATGTTAAGGATTGTGTGCCATGTTCGCAGAGGGCCGAAATTACAAATCAGAAAGTGCCGTTGCACACGTTACCAGAGGCGCTGAGTCTATTTTCTATGGTCGGGTTGGATGTCCTCTTGCCATTTGATAAAACATCTGCAGGAAATAGTTACGTTTTCATGATCATCTATCATTTTTTTCGATTTTAGGCAATGGTACCGATGCCACACCAACGGATGAATACTGTAGCACGGACGTTAACTCGATATTAACGTTTGGGGTGCCAAAGACCATAATTGGGGACCAATGTACGAATTCTGCAAGCTCAACTGTTGTGACACTCTCGCGGAATACGTTGTATTGCCCAGAAGGTTCTCTGAGGGTATTACCAGTTCAAAATGCAACATATTTGAATGAAACATTCAATCCAGAGCTTTAACAGTGCTTGGATAGATTAATAGAGTCCCAGAAACGGGGAATTTCGATTGAACAGATGTGGCACCATGTACACCATTTCCAGGAAGAACAGGAGCACTAAGTATTACTGGTGAGCGTATCGGACAACAGTTGTGGCATGTTTCTTGCAGGCTTTTGCGCACTAAG
Source organism: Schistocerca piceifrons (assembly GCF_021461385.2). Taxonomy (NCBI): domain Eukaryota; kingdom Metazoa; phylum Arthropoda; class Insecta; order Orthoptera; family Acrididae; genus Schistocerca; species Schistocerca piceifrons. The sequence goes on along the minus strand of NC_060139.1, from coordinate 570,138,929 downwards.
ACACAAGACACCAATTACCAGTAGGATGGTGGCAACTGCAAACACGTCAGTGCCCTGTCCTGTCCTGATTAAAAAAATGGTTCAAATGGCTCTGAGCACTATGGGACTTAACATCTGAGGTCATCAGTCCCCTAGAACTTAGAACTACTTAAACTTAACTAACCTAAGGACATCACACACATCCATGCCCGAGGCAGGATTCGAACCTGCGACCGCAGCGGTCACGCGGTTCCAAACTGAAGCGCTTAGATCCGCACGTGTCCTGATTACTTCAGTCATGTGCACAGTGTCGTACACTGTCGCCTGAGAGTGGTGTTGTAAACCTGCCTCACAGAATAGTTTGCCAAACATCAGTGTCGCCCTCGCCTAGATTAACGATGTGACAATACGTCTCTTGACTGCTATCTTTCATTCACAGCTGCGCGAAATTTATAAGAATTCCCCAAATCCACGCCTCTACTTATTCGTGGAGCAGCACTTCCAATATTCTTGACATCCATTTGTTATAGAGTCTTGGCACATATTATGAGCTCAAATGTAATGTAGTATTTCGAACACAATGACCTTCTCCATGCAAACCAGCATGGATTTCGAAAACACAGATCATGCGACACCAGTCTCGCTCTTTTCTCACAAATTATACTGAAAGGCAAGTATCAAGGCAGTGAGGGAAATACAGTGTTCTTTGATTTGCAAAACGCATTTGACTCAGTACCACGTAGACTCAGATTACGAAAAGTACGATGGTATTGGGTTGGTTCAAATGGCTCTGAGCACAATGCGACTTAACTTCTGAGGTCATCAGTCTCCTAGAACTTAGAACTAATTAAACCTAACTAACCTAAGGACATCACGCACATCCATGCCCGAGGCAGGATTCGAACCTGCGACCGTAGCGGTCGCTCGGTTCCAGACTGTAGCGCAAAGAACCGCACGGCCACTCCGGCCGGCCGATGGTATTGGGCATCAAGCATAATTTGTCACTGGACTATGGGCTTTTTGGTCGAGAGGACACAGCACGTTAAGCTGGATGGAGAGTCTTCGACATATATAGAAGTACTTTTGGGCGTGCCCCAGAGGAGTGAGCTGGGTCGCTGGCTGTTCGTGTTGTTCACACGCTGACAATGGTAATAGGAATCTCAGAATTTTCGAAGACGATTCAGATATGTACAATAAGTTAGTTACTGTCTGAAAAAAGCTGTGCAAATATTTTGTCGATCTTTATAAGATTTCAAAGTGGAGCAAAGATTTTCAACTTACTTTAAACGTTCGGGAATCTAAAATTGTGCACTTCAGAAAACGGTAAAATGTACTGTCTCATGACTATAATATCAACGAGTCACAGTTGGAATAGGTCAGCTTATGCAAATACATGTATGTAACACTTTGTAGGGTGCCAAGGTGAATGGTTACATTGGCTCAGTCTTAGGTAAAGTAGGCGGTAGACGGCAAATTATTGGTAGAGTACTGGAAAAATGTAATCCGTCTACAGAACCAATTGCTTACAAACTACTCGTGCGACCCATCCTACACGCCGCTCAAGTGTGTGGACCCCTTCTAAAGAGGGACGCTGAACGGACACAGAGGGAGCACGATTGGTCACTGATGTGCTTGACCCATGGGAGAGCGTTATAGAGATAATGAGAAGCCTGAACTGACAGATACTGTACAATGAATGCTAACCATCATGCGAAAGCCTGCTTAAAAATTTGTAGAACCGTCTTCCTATTGATGAGTTTAGGAATATACTACAAACCCCTGCGTACCGCTCTGTTGGGGATCGCGAAAATAAGACCAGCTTGAAACTTCCTGGCAGATTGAAACTGTGTGCCGGACCGAGACTCGAACTCGGAACCTTTGCCTTTCGCTGGTAAGTGCTCTACCAACTATTTTTTTTTTTTTTTGCACATACAAATCTTGGGACGGACGAAGGATCGAACCTAAGACCTTCATATCCGTGTCTTTTTTTGTCTCCTCTTCCACTTCAGGCGTTGGCCCCTATCACCCAGATCACACCCAAATCCTACGTAACATAAAAAAAAATCTCGTGCCACCGCCACTTTCGCCCTAACCTACTCTTTTTTTAATGTTTTTATAAATAATATATAAATAAATCGAATAAATCTTCCTTCCATGACAAACATTCCAATACCCGTAAAACAAAAGAACACGAAATCAGTTAAGAACTTCTGATTTGTTTTATGTTACGGCTTCTGGCTAAATTAGTTTTCCTGAGGCACTTTGACTTGCCGTACTATAAAAATAGATAAATAAATAAATAAGTGACAACTTAATTATAATGAAGCAAAATTAGTATCGACTCGCTATAGTGTTGTGCATCATCCATAAATTACCGCTTTATTATGGCAAAGTGTGAAGTAAGAAATTTTGAAACAAAGCTTTGTAGCTCCGACTCGTTTTAAGGTTGTGGTGCTCTTCCATTATATACTGTATGTACTCGTCTATACTCGCATGTGTATTCGTAACTGCAAAATATGCAAACTGGCCGATAATCCAAGTGTAGCTATTGTGCTTTGTTGCAGGAAAGAAATGCCAGTCTGGCTGAAGTACATCTGTAAGTGTTATAGCGGAGTCTGTAGTTCTAGTAATTATTGCGAATTTTTTTTCTGGTCCAGTTCCATATATGCTGTTGGTCTCGGCAGATGAGAATGTGTGCCAAGGTATCTACAGTATGGCAATGATCGCAGTATGGACTCTGCCTCATTTTGATATTGTGCAATTTTTCACCTGTGGGGCCCTTCTCGTTTACAAAGTCATACCATGTGGACACTACTCTGGAGTGGAGGATGGGATTGTTAATGTTTTTCCAGACGTTACTCCAGTTGACCGCTGGATATTTCGCTTCCATTGGGTTATGCCTACGGTGTCTCGTGAGGTGGTAATAGGTCCTTCTGGTGTTAAGCAGCTGTGTAGTATCTTGAAAATAGCTCATTTCCAGGTAGTAAGTCCGAACGTGATCGAGTTAAGCGCTGATGCGACTAGCATCGACGGGGGCCTTTTTGCTCGTTGGTGCTAACCTGTTGAATAACGTTTTCGTAAGTGTCGGATGGGGTGTCTGCAGTATTTTGCGGATTCGGTCCATATATATAGCAGTGCATTGGTTCTTGATGTCTTTGACGCCCAAACCACCAGCGGCGCGGGTTAACACAATGGTTGGCATGGTGACTTTAAAGATGTTTCCGCTCCATATGAACCAATACGCTGCAGCTAAAAGCTTTTGCGCTGTATCCTTGGGTACTGGTAACACCGCTGCGATGTGATATATTTTGCTTAGCGCATAGCTGTTAATCAAGAGAGCTCTCTGTGTCCGATTGAGCGTTCTAGCCTTGTGTTCACGGAGAGTAGCCCTGAATATTTTTAGTTTATGGTCCCAGTTGGCTACTGTCATCTCTCTTGGGTTGGCCATGAGAATCATACCTAAGTGGTTCGTCTTCTCTGTCCTTTGTAGCCATGTTCTTTGAATGGTCTCCATAGGGGGTCCGACAGGTAAAGTTTTCGATTTGTGTTCATTGAGTTTTGCTCCGGAAGAAGTGGCGTAAGCGTGGATTATTTGTCGAACGACTTCAATTTCTGAGTGCGTGTTAACTGCTACACTGATGTCATCAGCATAAGCGTGACACACGGTTTTTGTACCTAACACCTGTAGACCTTGTAACCTGTGGTGCAGGTTTAACAGTAACGGTTCTACGGCGATTGGGTATATAGTGCCATAGAAAGGGGGCAGCCTTGTCTCACTGACTGCTTGATCTGGACTGGTGAACTTAGCTGACCATTAATTCTGATTCGAGAGGAAGTTCCGACAATACATTTGCGTACGATCTGAATAAAGTGAGCACTGAGTCCCATCCATTGCATTACAGTTAGTAGAAAGTGGTGGTTGATGCCGTCAAAAGCCTTATCGAAGTCTAACAACATGAGACCAACATTGCATTTACATATCCACGACAAATATATTATGTCCCTATATTCACATAATGCATTCGACATTGATCTCCCTGGGACAGCACTCATTTGATAGGGGCCAAGTACTTTCGGCAGTACCGTCTTCAGTCTACAGTTTATGAAAGGGGTGAAGATTTTATAGTCGGCATTGAGCAGTGTTGGTGGTCGAAAATCCTTCAGCTTAGTGCTACGTGGTTTTTTGGGGATTAGGTAAATCAGTCCTTCGGTAAACTGAGATGGCATCTGCACATCTCACAATAATTCACTGCAAATTTTGGTGAATTCCGGTCCTATGATGTGCCAAAAACAAGCATAACATTCTATGGGTAGGCCATCTAAACCAGCAGATTTCTTTGTAGGTGAATCTTTGATTATGGCACAAACTTCTTCCTCAATTATGTTGGCTACAAGGTCGGCGTTGTCAGTCGGATGGACCGTGGATTGAATGCTGGATAAAAACGCCTCACTTGCCGTCGAATCAGTCGCCGACGTGGAGTAAAAATCTGTAAAATATTGCACCGCGTAGTTTTTTACTGTAACTTGTTGATCTTGGCTTCCCGTATCACGTGATATACGGACGTTTTCTCCTGGTTCAGTTCAATCGGAGGACGCGATCGAACTTTTTTCCCCTCCAGTGATTGTCGTACCAATGCCGGTATTCTTGCTTTAGTCCGTTTTATTCTAGAGCTGTTTGCTACTAATCCCATAAGGGTCATCATATAGTTCGCGGAGGCAAAGAAAGTGATACCCCAAGGTGCGTTTTCGCCAGTACGCTTTCATGCGACCATATCGTGCGATGCATTTTTTTATCTGCGGTTTCGCAGACTGTAGCCACCACATGATGCGTGTTGGATATCCGGATTGCGTCCGAAGACAACGCTGCCATGTATCATGGATCTCCTGTTTCAGTACTGCGTCCTCCAAAAGTGACACGTTTAGCTGCCATACGCCCTTTCCCAGGAATGTTTTATTTTAGTGTGCTGCGCGGTTATATGCGCAGTGATCCGAGAAGTTAAGAGGTCATATTTTGCAGTCCCGTGAACCATGGACCTTGCCGTTGGTGGGGAGGCTTGTGTGCCTCAGCGATACAGATAGCCGTACCGTAGGTGCAACCACAACGGAGGGGTATCTGTTGAGAGGCCAGACAAACGCGTGGTTCCTGAAGAGGGGCAGCAGCCTTTTCAGTAGTTGCAGGGGCAACAGTCTGGATGATTGATTGATCTGGCCTTGTAACACTAACCAAAACGGCCTTGCTGTGCTGGTACTGCGAACAGCTGAAAGCAAGGGGAAACTACAGCCGTAATTTTTCCCGAGGGCATCCGGCTTTACTGTATGGTTAAATGATGATGGCATCCTCTTGGGTAAAACATTCCGGAGGTACAATAGTCCCCCATTCGGATCTCCGGGCGAGGACTACTCAAGAGGACGTCGTTATCAGGAGAAAGAAAAATGGCGTTATACGTATCGGAGAGTGGAATGTTAGATCCCTTAATGGGGCAGGTGGGTTAAAAAATTTAAAAGTGGAAATGGATAGGTTAAAGTTAGATATAGTGGGAATTAGTGAAGTTCGGTGGCAGGAGGAACAAGACTTTTCGTCAGGCGAATACAGGATCATAAATACAAAATCAAATAGTGGTAATGCAGGAGTAGCTTTAATAATGAATAGGAAAATAGGCGTACGGGTAAGCTACTACAAACAGCATAGTGAACGCATTATTGTGGCCAAGATAGGCACGAAGCCCACGCCTACTACAGTAGTACAAGTTTATATGCCAACTAGCTTTGCAGATGACGAAGAAATTGATGAAATGTATGATGAAGTCAAAGAAATTATTCAGATAGTGAAAGGAGGCGAAAATTTAATAGTGATGAGTGACTGGAATTCGGTAGTAGGAAAAGGGAGAGAAAGAAACGTAGTAGGTGAATATGGATTGGGGCTAAGAAATGAAAGAGGAAGCCGCTTGGTAGAATTTTGCACTTGGTTCAAGAATCATGAAAGAAGGTTGTATACATGTAAGAACCCTTGAGATACTAAAAGGTATCAGATAGATTATTTAATGGTGAGACAGAGATTTAGGAACCAGGTTTTAAATTGTAAGACATTTCCAGGGCCAGATGTGGACTCTGACCACAATCTATTGGTTATGAACTGTAGATTAAAACTGAAGAAACTGCAAAAAGGTGGGAATTTATGGATATGGGACCTGGATAAACTGAAACAACCAGAGGTTTTACAGAGTTTCAGGGAGAGTATAAGGGAACAATTGACAAGAATGGGCGGAAAGAAATACAGTAGAAGAAGAATGGGTAGCTTCGATAGATGAAGTAGTGAAGTCAGCAGAGGGTCAAGTACGTAAAAAGACGAGGGCTAATAGAAATCCTTGGATAACAGAAGATATATTGAATTTAATTGATGAAAGGAGAAAATATAAAAATGCAGTAAATGAAGCAGACAAAAAGGAATACAATCGTCTCAAAAATGAGATCGACAGGAAGTGCAAAATGGCTAAGGAGGAATGGCTACAGAACAAATGTAAGGATGTAGAGGCATTTATCACTAGGGGTGAGATAGATACTGCATACAGGAAAATTAAAGAGACCTTTAGAAAAAAGAGAACCACTTGTATGAATGTCAGGAGCTCAGATGGAAACCCAGTTCTAAGCAAAGAAGGGAAAGCAGAAAGGTGGAAGGAGTATATAGAGGGTCTATACAAGGGCGATGTACTTGAGAACAATATTACGGAAATGGAAGAGGATGTAGATGAAGATGAAATGGGAGATACGATACTGCGTGAAGAGTTTGACAGAGCACTGAAAGACCTGAGTCAAAACAAGGCCCCGGGAGTAGACAACATTCCATTGGAACTACTGACGGCCTTGGGAGAGCCATACCTGACGAAACTCTACCATCTGGTGAGCAAGATGTATGAGACAGGCGAAATACCGTCAGACTTCAAGAAGAATATAATAATTCCAATCCCAGAGAAAGCAGGTGTTGACAGGTGTGACAATAACGGAGCAATCAGTTTAATAAGTCACAACTGCAAAATACTAACGCGAATTCTCTACAGACGAATGGAAAAGCTAGTAGAAGCAGACCTCGGGGAAGATCAGTTTTGATTCCATAGAAATATTGGAACACGTGAGGCAATACTGACCCTACGACTTTTCTTAGAAGCTACATTAAGGAAAGGCAAACCTACGTTTCTAGCATTTGTAGACTTAGAGAAAGCGTTTGACAATGTTGACTGGAATACATTCTTTCAAATTCTGAAGGTGGCAGGGGTAAAATACAGGGAGCGACAGGATATTTACAATTTGTATACAAACCAGATGGCAGTTATACGAGTCGAGGGACATGAAAGGGAAGCAGTGGTTGGGAAGGGAGTGAGACAGGGTTGTAGCCTATCCCAGATGTTATTCAATCTTTATATTGAGCAAGCAGTGAGGGAAACAAAAGGAAAATTCGGAGTAGGTATTAAAATCCATGGAGAAGCAATAAAAACTTTCAGGTTTGCCGACGACATTGTAATTCTGTCAGAGTCAGCAAAGGACTTGGAAGAGCAGTTGAACGGAATGGATAGTGTTTTGAAAGGAGGATATAAGATGAACATCAACAAAAGCAAAACGAGGATAATGGAATGTAGTCCAATTAAGTCGGGTGATGCTGAGGGAATTAGATTAGGAAATGATACACTTAAAGTAGTAAAGGAGTTTTGCTATTTGGGGAGCAAAATAACTGATGATGGTCGAATTAGAGAGGATATAAAATGTAGACTGGCAATGGCAAGGAAAGCGTTTCTGCAGAAGAGAAATTTGTTAACATCGAATATAGATTTAAGTGTCAGGAAGTCATTTCTGAAAGTATTTGTATGGAGTGTGATCATGTATGGAAGTGAAACATGGACGATAAATAGTTTGAACAAGAAGAAAATAGAAGCTTTCGAAATGTGGTGCTACAGAAGAATGCTGAAGATTAGATGGGTAGATCACATAACTAATGAGGAGGTATTGAATAGGATTGTGGAGAAGAGGAGTTTGTGGCACAACTTGACTAGAAGAAGGGATCGGTTGGTAGGACATGTTCTGAGGCATCAAGGGATCACCAATTTAGTATTGGAGGGCAGCGTGGAAGCTAAAAATCGTAGAGGGAAACCAAGAGATGACTACACTAAGCAGATTCAGAAGGATGTAGGTTGCAGTAGATACTGGGAGATGAAGATGCTTGCACAGGCTAGAGTAGCATGGGGAGCTGCATCAAACCAGTCTCAGGACTGAAGACCACAACAACAACAACATTTCGCAGTCAGTGACATTATGAATAAACCCTTTCGTTACATACAGCCTGTCTAGGCTGCTTGCCGAAGTACTGGATACCTACGTGTATCCTCGGGCGTGCGGGCGAAGATGGCACCAAGCATCTATCATTCCTAGTCCATTAATTAACATCAACAGCTCCTCACAAAAGATGAAGTTCGGGACTTGATCTTCTGGACGCAATACGCAGTTAAAATCTACACCCAAAATTATGTGCAGCCGAGGATCCGTCATTAATGGGACAATTTCGTCCCGGAACAGGTTGCCCCTTGCTCGTTTTCCGCTGGATCCAGAGGGAGCATATATATTAACAAGAAGTAGATCATGTATTTGTACAGTTATGCCTCGTCCAGATTCAAGTATTGTTTTTTCTGTGCATGGTATGCCGTGTTTGAACAGTATTCCCGTTCCACATTCATTGCCTATGTTTAAGATCGCCTCATATCCGTACACATCCGCTATTTTGGTCGTAACTATCTCTTGTAACATCGCTATCTCAATGTCGGCGGCATATAAGTAGTCCTTCAAAGATTGTAACTTTACGTCCGAAACTACTCTGTTTACATTGAGCGTGGCGATTTTATACGCCTGCGTCATTCGGTAGTCCAACTAAGCGCATTCAGTGTCGTCAGACAATGCTGTCCCCGTATCAGGTCCACAGCCGTCAACAGTGTCCATTGGTTCTTCAATTGGAGGGGCGAGGTTCATCTGTACGTCCTAATTTGGGTTGGGGGATGTCTGGTTTACCGATGTCCACCACGCCTTGCTTTCCGCTTCGATCTGTTTTATGAATATTTTTGGTACGTGAGAGTTTTTTCTCCAGTTCTTGAATCTCATTAGGGCTCTGTTTTCGTGTTTGCCGTTTAGGTTTCACCGGCTGCTGTCTGATGTTGTCTTCCTCAGCATTCTTCAAATCTTCTAAGCGGGTGGTGTTACGAGCCGAATTGTCGACCGTGCTTTTGGTGGACGATGGTGTCAATAGAGAGATCGGTTCACTATGAGGTTGCTCATTCCTGGATGGTTCTTGCATGTCATTCTCAACAGCGGAAGAATCGGAGAATTTGCTGTGGCTCCCAATATCTTTCGGTGTCTGTTGTGTTGAAACCGTTACAGCTGTCACGCTTTCCTTAGGTTCGGATGGTCTAGCTTCTTTTGTGTCAGTGGTGGAAATCTGGGCTTCTTCTCGGGTTGGATGATTCTCCGTGTTCACATTAGGGCTTGGGGTCAGGACTTGGCCGCGGCAGCGGAAGTCGCTGGCAGCGCAGTCATAGCCGGCGGTCGCGGCGCCTCGCCAGCCGGCAGCTGCAGCACTCACCGCTGCATACACTCAGCGCAGACGTGGCCGGGAGAGTTGCACGCCGCGCACGTCCTCGGCTGGCCGTCGTGTATAAAGATGCCTCGGTATCCACATACGCTGATGTATGACGGTACATGCTTGTGCAAATCGATCTGTAATTGTCTAACTCCGTTGAGAACGTGGAATTTGCGTGCGTGGGAACACCGTTCGGCAACGTTGCTGAGAACTTCACTGTACGGCGCTATCACTGCGTTTATTTGCTCCGCTGGTACTTCGAATGGTAGTTCGAATATCCTGATCGTCCGTATTGCAAACCCTGCATGTGTTACGGTGACTTCGCCTACGTCTCCATCACAATGTTTAAACTTCATAATTCCTCCGCAAGACTCAAATATTTTGTCACATAAGTTAGCTTTCCACAATTTGACAAATACAACGGTGCTCACTATCGAAAGATGCATTCCAATGACATCCTCTGAATCAACTTTCACTTCGTATTCCAACCAATCTTCGATTTCGTGTAGTTTAGGTCGGGTGTAGTTACGATCAAACGAGAATTCCAAAGTATCTTGTCTGTTCAAGTGGGCTATCACGGAGTCATATTTCAAATTTCAATATGCGTAGAAGTTATGCAACGATGCAAGAAGCACTGCGACTTACCACGCCGAAGCAGAGCAGACCGCGGCTCACGAAACTCACTACACGTCCGCACAACACGGCTGACGCGGCGAGACTGCCAACTGAGCTACCGAAGCACGACTCACGCCCCGTCCTCACAGCTTTACTTCTGCAGTACCTCGTCTCCTACCCTCCAAACTTTACAGAAGCTCTCCTGCAAACCATGCAGAACTAGCACTCCTGAAAGAAAGGATATTGCGGACACATGGCTTAGCCACAGCCTGGGGGATGTTTCCTGAGTGAAATTTTCGCTCTACAGCGGAGTGTGCGCTGATATGAAACTTCCTGGCAGATTAAAACTATGTGCCGGACCGAGACTCGAACTCGGGACCTTTGCCTTTCATGGGCAAGTGCTCTAGAAGTAAAGCTGTGAACACGGGGCGTGAGTCGTGCTTGGGTAGCTCAGTTGGTAAAGCACTTGCCCGCGAAAGGCAAAGGTCCAGACTTCGAGTCTCGGTCCGGCACAGAGTTTTAATCTGCCAGGAAGTTTCGACAGACATTCAGTTTAACTTCCGAAAGGAGAAAATATAAAAATTCAGTAAATTAAGAAGGCGAAAGGGAATACAAACGTCTTCGAAATAAGATTGATAGGAAGGGCAAAATTGCTAAGCAGGAATGGCTAGAGTACAAAGGTAAGAATTTTGTAGCATATATCACTAGGGGAAAGATAGATGCCGTCTACAAATGCATTAAATAGACTTTTGGAGAAAATAAAACCACTTGTGAGAATATCAAGAGCTCAGCTGGAAAACCAGTCCTATGCAAAGAAGAGAAATCAGAAAGGTGGAAAGAGTATGTAGAAGGTCTATACAAGGTAGATGTACATGAGGGCAATATTATGGAAATGGAGGACGTAAATGAAGACCAGATGGGAGGTACGATATTGTGTGAAGAATTTGACAGAGCACTGAAAGACCTGAGCAGAAACAAGACCCTGGGATCAGACAAATTCTGTTAGAACTACTCATAGCCTTGGGAGAGCGCACCATGTCTGAAACCTTCCTACTGGAAAGCAGGCGAAATACCCTCGGACTTCATGAAGAACGTAATAAGAAAAATTCATAAGAAACTGGGTGAAGACAGGTGTGAAAGTGACCGAACTGACAATTTAATAGGTCACGGCTGCAAAATACTAACACGAGTTCTTTACAGAAGAGTGGAGAACTAGTAGAAGCTGATCTCGTCGAAGATCAGCTCGGATTCCGGAGAAATGTAGGAACATGCGAGGCAATACTGGCCCTATGACTTCTCATTGAAGATAGTTTGAGGAAAAGCAATCCTACGTTTATACCATTTGTATACTCGGAGAAAGCTTTTGACAATTTTGATTTGAATGCTCTCTTTAAAATCCTAAAGGTGGCAGGGGTGAATACATAGAGCGAAAAGCTATTTAGAATTTTTACAGAAACCAGATGGCAGTTGTGAGAGTTGAGGAACATGAAAAGGAAGCAGTGCTTGAGATGGGAGTGATACAGAGTTGTAGCCTATCCCCAATGATATTCAGTATGTATGTTGAGAAATCAGTAAAATAAATAGAAGCAAATTTGGAGTAGGAATTAAAGCTCAGGGAGAAGAAATAAAATCTTTAAGTTTCGGAGATGACATTATAATTCTGTCAGAGGCAGCAAGGACCTAGAAGAGTAGTAGAACTGAACGGATAGGGTCTCGAAAGAATTATATAAGATGAACATCAACAAAAGCGAAACGAAATAACGGAGTATAGCCAAAGTATATCAGGTGATGCAAAGATTATTAGATTAGGAAATGAGGCACTTAAAGTAGTAGATGGTTTTTGCTATTTTGGCAGTAAAATAACTAATGATGGTCGAAATAGAGGGGATATAAAATGCAGACTGTCAATGGCAAGAAAAGCATTTCTGAAGAACAGAAATTTGTTCACGTGGCGTATAGATTTAAGTGTGAGAAAATATTTTCTGAAAGTACACTGAAGAGCCATAGAATCTGGTACACCTGCCTAGTGACGTGTAGGGCCAACGCGAGCACGCAGAAGTTCCGCAACACGACGTGACATAGACTCGACTAATGTCTTACGCTAAGAATCCTGCAGGGCGTAAGAGTACGAGGGGATAGAGCTCTCTTCTGAACAGCACGTTGCAAGGCATCCCAACTATGCTCAATAATGCTCATGTCTGGGGAGTTTGGTGGCCAGTGGAAGTTTGTAAACTTAGAAGAGTATTCCTGGAGCCATTCTGTAGCAATTCTGGACTTATAGGATGTCGCATTGTCTTGCTGGAATTGCCCAAGTCCGTCGGAATGCTCAATGGACACGAATGGATGCAAGTGATCAGACAGGATGCTTACGTACGTGTCACCTGTCAGAGGCGTATCTAGACGTATCAGGGGTCTCATATCACTCCAACTGCACACGCCGCACACAATTTCAGAGCCTCCACCAGCTGACGTTGAGGGTCCACACATTCATGAGGTTGCCTCCTTACCTGTACACGTCTGTCCGCTCGATACAATTTGAAACGAGTCTCGTCCGACCAGACAACATGTTTCCAGTCATCAACAGTCCAGTTTCGGTGTTGACAGGCCCAGGTGAGGAGTAAAGTTTTGTGTCGTGCAGTCCTCAAGGGTACAAGAGCCTGCCTTCTGTTCCGAAATCCCATATCGATGTTATTACGTTGAATGGTTCGCACGCTGACACTTGATGCCGACCCAGCACTGAAATCTGTAGCAGTTTGTGGAAGGGTTGCACTTCTATCACGTTGAACGACTCTTTTCAGTCGTCGTTGGTTCGTTCTTGCAGGATCTTTTTCGGGCCGCAGCGGGGCCGTACGGAAAAATCCCCACTTCATCGCTACGGCTGAGATTCTGTGTCCCATCGCTCGTGCGCCGACTGTAATACAACGTTCAAACTCAGTTAAGTCTTGATAAGCTGCCACTGTAGCAGCAGTAACCGATCTAGCAACTGCGGCAGACACTTGTTTTCTTATATAGGCGTTGCCGACCGCAGCGCCATATTCTGCCTGTTTACATGTCTTTCTATTTGAATACACACACTTATAGCAGTTTTTTGGTGCTAGAGTGTATTTTTATGGATTATAGCCAAGTATAGAAGTGAAACGAGGACGATAAACAGTTTAGATAAGAAAAGAATAGAACGTTTTGGAACGTGGTGCTATAGAAGAATGCTGAAGATTAGGTGAATAGATCACGTAACTAATGAGAAAATGCTGAATAGAATTGGGAAGAAAAGAAATTTGGGGCATAGCTTGACTAGAAGAAGGGGCAAATTTTGAGACATAATGGAAACACCAATTTCTTACTGGAGTGAAGCGTGAGGGTAAAAATCGTAGAGGGAGACCAAGAGACGAATAGAGTAAGCAGACTCAGAAGGATAGGTTGCTGTAGTAATTCAGAGATGAAGAGGATAGAGTAGCATGGACAGCTGCATTGAACCAGTCTTTGGGCTTAAGATCCAAAGAAGAGCGGCGCGTTTCGTCACTGGGTTATTTGGTAACCGTGATAGCGTTACGGAGATGTTTAATAAACTCAAGTGGCAGACTCTGCAAGAGAGGCGCTCTGCATCGCGGTGTAGCTTGCTCGCCAGGTTTCGAGAGGGTGCGTTTCTGGATGAGGTATCGAATATATTGCTTCCCCCTACTTATACTTCCCGAGGAGATCACGAATGTAAAATTAGAGAGATTAGAGCGCGCACGGAGGCTTTCAGACAGTCGTTCTTCCCGCGAACCATACGCGACTGGAACAGGAAAGGGAGGTAATGACAGTGGCACGTAAAGTGCCCTCCGCCACACACCGTTGGGTGGCTTGCGGAGTATCAATGTAGATGTAGATGTAGATGTAGACCAAATCGATGATACAGGCAGCATAGATCAGCATCTCTGTAGGGGACTACCAACGACTTGTTGTGTCCATGCCACGTGGAGTTGCTGCATTACGTCGTGCAAAGGCAGGTTGAACACGAAGTTTTGGGGTATCCTATGACTTTTGTCCACTTAGCATGTACCAAAACCACCACAATTTTTTTTTATCAGTGCAATAAATCCTCGGTTTACACACCGAAAATGTAGAATATAAATAACTTAGTAAGATTTTTGCACCTCAAAAAACCTTATTACAATACTCATCTATGGCGAATGTCGACGAAATGCAGCTGAAGCCTGCAGGGTGTATGCAGAACGGTACCCGGACAGAGAACATCCAACGTGCCGCACATTGCAAAACATCTACCGCCAACTGTATGCAACAGGCATGGTCGTAGCACGCAAACGGGTCCGTAACAGGCCCGTCATACGAGAAGCGGGTGCAGTTGGTGTGTTAGCTGCTGTTGCCATAAACCCACACATGAATACACGGGACATTGCGAGAGCCGGTGGACTGAGTCAAAGTAGTGTCATGCGCATACTGCATCGTCACCGCTTTCACCCGTTTCATGTGTCGCTACATCAGCAATTACATGGTGATGACTTTAATCATCGAGTGCAATTCTGTCAATGGGTACTAACAGAGAATGCGTTGCAGTTCTACCTGTTTACCGATGAAGCGGGTTTCACAAACCACGGGGCAGTGAATCTACGGAACATGCATTACTGGTCCGTGGACAATCCTCGCTGGCTCAGACAGGTAGAGCGACAGCGACCGTCGACTGTAAATGTATGGTGCGGAATCATTGGCGACCACCTCATTGGTCCTCACTTCATTGCAGGGGCCCAAACAACTGCAACATACATCGCGTTTCTACAGAATGATCTGCCAACGTTCCCACTGGAAACGCGTCGACGTATGTGGTATCAGCATGATGGTGCACCTGCACATTCCGCAATTAACACTAGTCTGACCCTTGACAGGATGTTCGACGGGCGTTTCATAGGACGTGGAGGACGCATAAATTGGCCAGCCCGTTCTCCTGATCTTACATCTCTGGACTTCTTTCTGTGGGGTACGTTAAAGGAGAATGTGTACCGTGATGTGCCTACAACCCCAGAGGATATGAAACAACGTATTGTGGCAACCTGCGGCGACATTACACCAGATGTACTGCGGCGTGTACGACATTCATTACGCCAGAGATTGCAATTGTGTGCAGCAAATGATGGTCACCACATTGAACATCTATTGGCCTGACATGTCGGGACACACTCTACTCCACTCCGTAATTGAAAACGGAAACCACGTGTGTACGTGTACCGTACCTCACCCCTCATGGTAATGTACCTGTGCGTCAGTGAAAAAGACCAATAAAAAGGTGTTGGCATGTGGACGTAATGTGCTGTTCCAGTCTCTTCTGTACCTAACGCCTGCCGCTGGTGGCCGAGCGGTTCTGGCGCTACAGTCTGGAACCGCGCGACGCTACGGTCGCAGGTTCGAATCCTGCGTCGGGCATGGATGTGTGTGTTGTCCTTAGGTTAGTTAGGTTTAAGTAGTTCTAAGTTCTAGGGGACTTATGACCTCAGCAGTTGAGTCCCATAGTGCTCAGAGCCATTTGAAGCATTTCTGTACCTAAGGTCCATCACCGTTCCCTTTGGATCCCTACGTAATTCGGTGCTCTCCGATACACACGAGTGAACAGCGGAGGAGTGGTACTCAAGCGTCAACTTTAGGTTACAATATCTCCGGATGTAATTAAGATTTTACAATGCAACAAACGGCTCTGATTACGTATTTGTTTATATGTTCAGATGTGCTAACAAAACTAACTGGGTTCCATTTAAGAAAACGCAGGTTTGTGTTAAAAAACATACTTCCGTGCATTTTTGTATGTTTTGTATTAACCAATTACACTAGCCCCTCTCCTCACGTTCGGTCTGTGGAATCGATTCGTCAGTATTTGATGTGGTTTACGAAATATATCCAGCGGTAATGTATATTTATATACAGGGTGTCCCAGCTATCTTGTCCACCCAAAATATCTCTGGAACAATAACAGCTATTGGAAAATGACTTTCACCGGTATCAATGTAGGGCTGGGGCCCATGAATATACATATTTGGGAACATTCTAAAACGAAAGCATATGTGTTTTTTAAAACAAACTTATGTTTTTTTAAATGGACATCCTATATTTTTTCTTAAGCAATCCATAGCATGACAAAGCACATACACAATGGCGTTGATTGAATCGCAATATTCCCATTACATCCCGAGATATTACGACGCGAAGTTGACGCTTGAAACACCCGACATGCGCTGCTAGCGCACGTCCTGAGGCTCAGGCGTGAACCTCATGCTGCCCGTAATAGCGATGTGATTGACATGCTTAATCACACTTTCATACTTTTCAAGAGATCCGAAACGAATAATACGGTTTGCTGCCATCCTGCATTAACGTCGTACATTCTAGCAGTTATTTATCCCATAGGCTAGGGGTGATGCGGTTCTGTAACATATCTGTGTACCGCAACGTTAGTCACAAAGTTAACTTCGCTTATCGTTAATTCGTTACTAAAAAGGTAATGCCGTTCAACGTTAAAACGTTACTTTACTGTAGATCTAGCGCAAGTGACAGTTAATCATTCACTCGTAATAGTAAAATTCATGTTGATGGTTTTAGTGAAACGAGCAAGTGAACTAAAAGTTTTACCGCTGTTTAGGTAAAAATGTTTTGATTTGGGAAGTTCAGGTAGGGCATGGAAGATGAATGTAAACATGTTTAACCAATTAGTTTTATTATCACATAATTATCAATGTTATGTTTATCTAATGCGTTAAATGACAAATTGTTGCAAACAAATGCTTCTTAACATCACTGGGTAAAGTGGCCCTTTGTAGAAACTTCCACTGTGATACCAGCACTACATACTGAACATAGCGTTCACATCTCATTCTCAAAGTGATGCCCATTGGCTTGCATACATAGGGTCACTCTGCGGATGAAGGGTGCCCTACTTCGTGCTACTGTTTCCTCTTTGATGGCTGTACAAACATCAATAATGCGTTGCTTCATGTTCTCTGGTGTTGTTGATTCATGTTGGTAAACAGCATCCTTCACTGCTCCCCAAAGAAAATAATCCAGCGGTGTAAGGTCCGGAGATCGGGCAGGCCACCTAACTGGGCCACCCCTCCAATCCACCTATCAGGGAACTTACGGTTCAGAAGTCGTCGTGCTCGCAAGGCGTTATGTGCAGGGCATCCGCCATGCTGATATCACATGACCATTCTCCGGTTCAGAGGTACGGTGTCCAAGAGAACAGGAAGATTGTGTCGTATAAATCTGGAGTATTGTCTGCCATTTTGGATGCCATTTATAAAGAAAGGTCGGATAATGGTATCTCCAATAATCCCACACCAAACTTTCCACGGACGTTGATGCTCTACCTGACGGAGCCATTTTGGATTGTCTGCGGACCAATAATGCATATTTCTCATATTGACAATTCCTTTGTTGGAGAATGATGCCTCGTCGGTAAAGAGAACAAAAATTTGGATTAGTCAGAAGTTTTTGCTGAGCCCACCGACAAAATGTTACCCTATTGCGGAAGTCATTTCCATGAAGATCCTGGTGTAAATGAACATGGTAAGGATGAAATTTATATCGTTTAAAAATACGCTGTGCACTTGATTTCGACACACCAACTTCACGTTCAATTTGACGTGTGCTGATTTGAGGATTCACAGCTATGTTAGCGAGCACAGCAACTTCAGCACGTTCATCTGTGCGTGTTCTAGGACGATGTCGAGGTCTTCGATTTAAGCTTCCCGTTTCACGTAGACGAGATGTGAGACGACCAAACATCCGGCGCGAAGGCGATGGCTTGTCAGGGAATCGTCTTCTGTACAGTCGTTCTGCATTAACAGCATTTCGTCCACCTACAACAAGGTACAGTACAGGTATGTGGAGTAGGGTAGAAAACAGGCATATTAACTTAATAATCATAATGTTCGCTAACAGTACTATCAACAAACAAGCTATCTCATAACGCATTTCCCGTCAACGTACATTCTCCATAGATCAGCAGCATTTCTACCTTATCTTCATGTGTGTACATTATACTGTACAGTAAAAGTTCCACAACACAACGTTTGTTCACAATGTGTACTACCTCCGTGCCGTCACTAGATTACTCTGATGCTCGACTACACTGGCAAGCGGTGTACTGCACGCCAAAGCAACAACAAATGGGATGCTCGGAGGGTGGTGGAGTACAGGAGTTTGCATGGGTCGCAAATCATAAACATGGCGAAGTGGTAACTGTGGCAGTAGTGGGAACTACGTTGGACACTTGACTAGGTAGAGCCAGGCCCTGCGCGGCAGGCGCAATGGATCATATAACGCATTAGATAAACCTTATTTTGGGTGTGCAGGATAAATAAGACAACTTGACGGTTGTACACCGATCGGTATTGGTTCATATTGTGTACGTTATACGTTGTGTACGTTGCTCGTTTTACGTGTCTACATACGTAAAACGTGCAAGAGGGAAACCATTATGTGCTTATGAGAGTTGATGGCAGCAGACCGTATTATTCGTTTCGGACCTCTTGATAAGTATGGAGGTGTGATTACACATGTCAATCACATCGCGATTACGGGAAGCATGGGCTTCACGCCTGAGCCTCAGCACGTGCGCTAGCAGCGCATGTCGGGTGTTTCAAGCGTCCACTTCGCGTCTCAATATCTCGGGATGTAATGGGAATATTGTGATGCAATCAACGCCATTGTGTATGTGCTTTGTCATACTATGGATTGCTGAATAAAAAATATAGGAGGTCCATTTAAAAAAAACATAAGTTTGTGTTAAAAAACACATATGCTTTCGTTTTAGAATGTTTCCAAATATGTACATTCATGGGCCCCAGCCCTATATTGATACCGGTAAAAGTCGTTTTCCAATAGCTGTTATTGTTCCGGAGATATTTTGGGTGGACAAGATAGCTGGGACACCCTGTATATATATATATATATATATATATATATATATATATATATATATATATATATATATATATAGGGTGTTACAAAAAGGTACGGCCAAACTCTCAGGAAACATTCCTCACACACAAAGAAAGAAAATATGTTATGTGGACATGTATCCAGAAACAGTTACTTTCCATGTTAGAGCTCATTTTATTACTTCTCTTCAAATCACATTAATCATGGAATGGAAACACACAGCAACATAACTTACCAGCGTGACTTCAAACACTTTGTTACAGGAAATGTTCAAAAGTTAGCGAGGATACATGCATCCACACTCCGTCGCATGGAATCCCTGATGCGCTGATGCAGCCCTGGTGAATGGCGTATTGTATCACAGCCGCCCACAATACGAGCACGAAGAGTCTCTACATTTGGTACCGGGGTTGCGTAGACAAGAGCTTTCAAATGCCCCCATAAATGAAAGTCAAGAGGGTTGAGGTCAGGAGAGCATGGAGGCCATGGAATTGGTCCCCCTCTACCAATCCGTCTGTCACCGAATCTGTTGTTGAGAAGCGTACGAACACTTCGACTGAAATGTGCTGGAGCTCCATCGTGCATGAACCGCATGTTGTGTCGTACTTGTAAAGGCACATGTTCTAGCAGCACAGGTAGAGTATCCCGTATGAAATCATGATAACGTGCTCCATTGAGCGAAGGTGGAAGAACTTGGGGCCCAATCAAGACATCACCAAAAATGCCTGACCAAACGTTCACAGAAAATCTGTATTGATGACGTGAATGCACAATTGCGTGCGGATTCGCGTGAGCCCACAAATGTTGATTGTGAAAATTTACAATATGATCACGTTGGAATGAAGCCTCATCCGTAAAGAGAACATTTACACTGAAATGAGGACTGACACATTGTCGGATGAACCATTCGCAGAAGTGTACCTGTGGAGGTCAATCAGGTGCTGATAGTACCTGCACACGCTGTACATGGCACGGAAACAACTGGTTTTCCCGTAGCACTCTCCAAACAGTGACGTCGTCAACGTTACCTTGTACAGCAGCAACTTCTCTGATGCTGACATTAGGGTTATCGTCAACTGCACGAAGAATTGCCTCGTCCATTGCAGGTGTCCTCGTCGTTCTAGGTCTTCCCCAGTCGCGAGTCATAGTCTGGAATGTTCAGTGCTCCCTAAGATGCCGATCAATTGCTTCGAACGTCTTCCTATCGCGACTCCTTCGTTCTGGAAATCTGTCTTGATACAAACGTACCGTGCCACGGCTGTTGCCCCGTGCTCATCCATACATCAAATGGGCACCTGCCAACTCCGCATTTGTAAACATTGCACTAACTGCAAAGCCACGTTCGTGATGAACACTAACCTGTTGATGCTGCGTACTGATGTGTTTGATGCTAGTACTGTAGAGCAATGAGTCGCATGTCAACACAAGCACCGAAGTCAACATTACCTTCCTTCAATTGGGCCAACTGGCGGTGAATCGAGGAAGTACAGTACATACTGACGAAACTAAAATAAGCTCTAACATGGAAATTAAGCGTTTCCGGACACATGTCCACATAACATCTTTTCTTTATTTGTGTGTGAGGAATGTTTCCTGAAAGTTTGGCCGTACCTTTTTGTACTTAACACAGATCTATTGCAATGGAAATAAAATTGAATAAATTCACAAATATCATAAATAAATGGTGATCCATTTTTTATCTGTTATGCTCAAATTTCGGAGAAGGGCACGCTACTCACAAAAATTTGAATTTTAACAACTTAACAGTATTGTGAAATAGGAGCCACTGCTTAAAATCAGCCATTTATATTTCCAAAGTAGAAACTTTATGATTACTGAGCGTATTTTCGCGTTCCTTCGTTGTAACTACAAGAGAAGCGTGTTTTTTTCAACAGACGAATTTCGCTTTATTGAAGTAAAGCATCATCAGTTGTCTGTGATTAAAGATATTTACAAGTTGATTAATTTTTAAGAACGAAAAACAGCTCGTTAACAATTTGTTCGTTTTGGCTTACGGTAATTTCTGCTTGGTTTCCCCCCTACACCAGGAAATGCCGTCTGCTAGCACGTCTTTGGTTATTCTCTTCATTACATGTTGATACTTGTAGTATAATTTTTCGCTGCTTTGCAGAACTACTCATTTTTTACATTTTACATAGCACAATTTTTCATTCACCGCTGTTTACCGTTTGTGTTTATACTTCTAAGTGTGTATTGTGTTTTGATGTGTTGCAAACATTGCTACTGGTTTGTCCTCTACCTGTACATGTGTTTTTCTATTCAGATATGTTGCTGTGTATTTGTATATACCGTGTAAGGGTAATGAAGAAATAGTAATCGATTTTTTTGTCAATAGGTGGGGGAGGCAAAAACAAACATGATTGGACGTAAGTGCTTAGTAGTGTGACGGGGAATGAGTTGCTGGAGAAGGTAAGACGCAAGTAGCGAAATAAAACTGGGGGGGGGGGGGGGGGTGACGAGAGGGAGGAGTGGGGGGACTGTCTGGGAGAGGGTGAAGGATGAAAAGGCTCTTATTTTTTAATGTGATTTTAATTCATTATTTTATATACCGTCTATTTTCTGAGATCTATTTGTTCATTTTGCAAATGTTCATTTTCTGTTAATGCTTTGCGTCTGTGGAAATTTTCTTGGAAAGGTGGTAGGTGTCTATCTATCCTGATTTATACGATGTTCATATCTTTTTCAATATTGTTTGGTCTGTGGTATTCCTGTTTCAGATAAGCTGCAAATGTTGAATGGTTTGTACTGTATTTAAATGCTCTCATGCGATCTTTACGTGTTGTATTGAATTTCCTGCCAATCATTCTAGTTGTGCATTACAATGTATAACACAGATGAAAAATATTACGACAGTACTGTAAATATAAGGTTAAGTAGAGAATTAATAAAAGAAGAAATGCAGAATATAGCAGGACGATTTAAAGAAAACAATAAACTAAAAAATAATTGTGATGAAATAAGACTTAAAAATCTAAAGAATAAACTGCAAGCAGAAACGTTCATTATAACAATACCTGACAAAGTTAATAGTATCTTCCTCAAGAAAACAAAAGAATACATAGAGAAAACAGAAGAATTCCTCAGCGAAAACAACATCAAATAGTTAAAATCGAACTCAACTAACAGATACCAAACACATATTAAAAACACACTTAGAAACATAGAGTACACGATTACAAAACAGAGAGAAACAGAGACTTCTACAAAAAAATCCTCCTCAAACCCCAACCTGATATGTCAAGCAGAGGTCGATAAAGAAAATTACCATGCCCATCCAATAGTTAACTTTAGAGCACCTGTCACATACATTCTAGAAATACAAATTCAGTCATAGCTCACCCACTACTATACACCTGAAAATGGAAGAACAATAAAAAGTACCTCTTCGATAGCAGAATGCAGAGGAGACATTAAAGTCCCTGGCACAGCAATTCTGCTCTCCTGTAGACAGCATGTACATTTCCATCACTGTTAAACAAAACGTAATTACTGAAATTTGAAAAGAAACACCAGCTATATCATGAATACACAGATGAAACAATAAGTGTTACAGTTAGTAACAGGCCAACATTATTTTGAATTCAATCATGAATACTATACTTGAGAGGAAAGTTTACCCATGGAATCACCTGTTTCATGAAGATTAACCAATATTTTTATGAATCATATAGAAAAATTAATATAATATCGAAAAGCTACAAAATCATCTCCTGGTGTAGGTACATAGACGACATAATATGCGTGGTAGATGAAGCTAAAAGCAGAATACACTAACAACTCAAAGACGTAAATACTGTACACAAGAACATAAAGTTCCCAATAGAAGAAAAACACAACACCCTCTATATTCTAGATATAAACATAAGAAAAGGCAATCACAAACACACATTTGATGTATACAGAAAACCCACAACAAATGACACTATCTTAAACGCAACCTCAAATCACCCCAGAATCAGAAACAGGCTGCAATCAGATACATGTTAAGCAGACTGAACAGGATCCCCTTAAACACTTCTGATTACCAAAACGAGCTGGCCATTATAAAACAAGTATCACTAAAAATGGACATAAAAACAATGGTTGACAAACTAAACAGAAAATAAAGACATAAATAATGAAGACAACTAACCAAACCACACCAACACATACAGCCTGCACTACCATTAAAAATGGCATTCAGTGACCTAGCATAACAAATTCACACATAAAATAGATAACATATTAAAAACAAGGAATGAAAACAAACAACTCAATTCATCAACATATCCCAAAACTGAACTCAGTACCAGACAGATACCAACAATCTGGTAGCTTTCAGCTTAGTCCCAGAGACTGTGAAAAAATATACAATGGGATGACTGGTACGACATAAAAAGATATAAAGAAAACATTGGAGCGTTGGAATACAGTGCAAATCATCCAACATTTGCAGATTATCTACAACAGTAAAACCACACACCATGTAATATTTAAAAGATATGGACCTCATGAGAATCAGTAAAGATAGCTCCTGCTCCCTTTTCAAGATTTCCACATACACAAAACATTAACACAAAATAAACAACTGCTCAATTACCAAATAAGTATTGGAGATCTGTATACTATATAAAAAACGGAAAAAATGGCAATTTCTGTTCTTCACCCTCTGCCAAACCACCGCCCTTTACCTACCCCCTCACCCGATTTCATTTCATTTCTTGCACCTCACCTTTTCTAAGACTCACTCTACATCACACTACTATGCACTTATGTCCACTCATGTTCTAATGAAGAAGGAAACGGAAAGCGCTCTAGCAGACGATACTTACTAACACAGTCGAGAAACCAATCAGAAATTACTGAAAGGAAAAACCAAAAAACTGTTAACCAACAGCTTTTTGATCTTAAAAACAAGTCAAATTGCAATCTTCTTTTATTAAAGATCAGTGATGGTGGTTTATCTCAATAAAGCGAAACGTGACTGGTGAAAAACGACACATTTCTTGTAGTTGTAACGACGGAACGAAAATACTCACGGGAATCGAAAAGCGGCTATGGACGATATAGCCACAACAATGAAGAAAGTAACATCATTAGCACAGCAAAAATTCTGCGGTAGGCTACTGCAGTTATCAGATGCTAACAACATCAAGTTCCGTCTAGATTAGCGGGAAAGCATTGCAGACCCCCATTACTTGATTACCATCACAGTGGAGTATGGAATAGCTCTGAATCAATACCCACTTTGTTTTGTGTACCGCTGCAGCGCCTCTAAAAAGTGACAACGCTGACAACACGTAGTTAATTATAGATTCTTGTGGATATCTAGGTTAGTACCCAGTGGACTGAACGCAGCAACCGGCTACAGTATTGCGTCCGTCTGCTTCTGTTACATACAGTATTGCGTAAGGCTATTACAGTGATAATACTGTATATTCTGCTTACAGCGAAGTATTGCTTTATAAACAGTGTGGCACAAGTGTGCGAATGCGTGCTGACTCGTAGAAAGAAACATTACTTAGTGGAAATAGAATGGGAGACACAACATATTCCATTAGTACAACGTGGATTTATAGAACATGGCAGTTTCATGGGATCGCACCAACTAATTATAACCAGGAATGTTGTCGATGTTTCAACAAGAAACTGCCGCAGAAATTCACCAAGTACCTGACGATATCCTCAATGTGGCTCATCATCGCATTGTTTGTGACCTCTGCGCAGTTTTGTATAGTGAGCGAGCACTTGTATCTTAACGCTTCAAGAGTGACCATTTTCGTCGACGTATTGATGAAACTCATGACTCATATCAGATGTTTCAGCATGTACTTCCACTGTTCAATCAGTAAATTATCACATTTCAGTGGTTTTCTAACTACGCTCCATCATGCCGACAAACTGCTGGATGCAAGCTTTGTTTACACGTCGAGGAAAGTTGAAACCCCTATTCTTGTTTTGGATATAACTATAGCAATTATCACTGGAGCTTCATCTCTGTCCACCATAGCAAATAGATTCGGTAGGTTTACCGCCCTACAGATTTGTGTACTAGTCTATACGATGTTCTGTGATTTTTCAATAACTATGCAGTTCATAGTGTCAGTGCTGGAACTTTGGGCTCGGTTAAAGAGTCTGAACGCCAGTCTGGTGAACACGCTATCCTGTCTAGGAGAACCCACTTTGTCGCAGCTGCTGCTGGGATGGCAACAGAAAGAACCACACGAGGAACTGAATGGTAAGCTCCGCCGTCTGCAGCACGTTCACCTGTTGCTGCAGCGTGCTGCAGAGCTTCTGCAAGCACACGTGTCACCAGCCATTACCTTCCACGTAGTGTATAGCGTCCTCGGCACAATTTACAGTAGCTACGAAGTACTCGTAACACTGGTGGCGCCAGAACAAGTGGAAAGCGTGCTCGTCACCCCCTCCTTGAGCTTCACCGCATGTTGGCTGGTGCGACACGTGTTTGAGCTGTTGGCGCTGACACTCTCATGCTCGGCGTTGCAGGACCAGGAGGCACAGGCAGCGACTCTGTTGCGCAGGGCTGCGGGCCTCACAGGGGAAGAGCCGGAGATGAATGCCTTCCTCAACCAGCTGGAGCGGGGACCTACCTTGCGGTTCACTGCATCCGGCCTATTGCCGATTGACAGACGACTGCTGGTGTCGGCTGTCTCTGCCACAGTTACCTACCTCGTTGTGCTGGGTCAGCTCGGACTTAACTCATCATCCAGGTACTTTTATTTAGTTGGTTTTTCACACTTCGTAGCACGTTCATTTATTTATTTATCCACAGTTCGTGACCCGCAACTCCCATCTCATTCTCCTTCAGTGATGTAGAACAAGTTATACATTAACAGGTGGAAGCAGTAACGACAAATAACGACTCTACTAATCCAGTCATACTGTTTATTCCAGCCGTCTTGGCTTTCAGTTTGAGCACATTTCTCGAGTATTTTAATAAAAAGTATGAACACCTGCGTTAAGAACATTTATATCATTGTATTCTAGTTTTAAAAGTATATTTTTTCATTACAAACACTCATATTTCCCTCAGTATCACTGCTGATAAAAGACTTAATACGAGGGTAACTCCAAAAGAAATGTACACAACTTTTTTTTTTAAATCCATCTTTTATCCTACGTGTTTGAAAGTTTTACAGCGTGTAGATACATCCTTTCATTTCTCCACATAATTTCCATCCCTCTCAACTGCCTTACGCCATCTTGGAACCAGTGCCTGTATACCCGCACGGTAAAATTCTGGACCAACCTGTTGGAGCCATCGTTTGGCGGCGTGCACAAGGGAGTCATCATCTTCAAACCTTGTTCCACGAAGAGAGTCTTTCAGTTTCCTAAAGAGATGATAGTCACTCTTCCAGCAGAAGGTGTGGTTTTGAATTTTTTTTTTTTTTCTTGGGTGAATTTGCATGATGCCACTCCATTGATTGCCTCTTCGACTCTGGTGAAAAATGATGGAGCCATGTTTCATCACCTGTCACAATTCTTCCAAGAAATTCATCTCCAACATTCTCGTACTGTTCCAAAAGTTCGCTGATAGCCATTTTTCTTGTTTCTTTGTGAGCCACTATCAACATCCTGGGAACCCACCTGGCACAAACCTTTTTTAACGCCAGCACTTTCAGTATTCTGCAAACACTTCCTTCTCCTATTCCAACGTAGCGTGACAATTCGTTTACTGTGATGTGTCTGTCAGCAGTCACCAATTCGTTAACTCGCTGCACATTGTCTGGAGCGTGTGCAGTACGAGGCCTGCTGCTGCGAGGACAATCCCCAATATTGCCGTGCCCGCTTTCATCACGTAACCTGCTTGCCCACCGACTAACTGTACTGCAATCGACAGTAGCATCTCCATGCACCTTTTTAACCTCTTGTGGATGTTTCCCACTGTCTCGTTTTCATAGCACAAGAATTCTATGACAGCACGTTGCTTCTGACGAACGTCAAGTGTAGCAGCCATCTTCAAGACATGCCGTGACGGCGCCACTCACGGGAACAGGTTGAGCTAAGTTTGAAAACAAGCTAGAAGGATGTATCTACACACTGTAGAACTTTCACACATGCAGAATGAAAACTGTATTTTTTTCAAAAATACTGTGCATTTCTTTTGGAGTGACTCTCGTAGTAATGTTTACGCAACAGAATCACATTCCCCTCTGCGGACTATTAATTGCCGAAAATTTCTGTGACACGACTAGTAAAGATCGCTTAACGACTCTGTTCAGTCACACTTAATCCCAAATTTAAAGTGAACGGTGGAGACTACCGGGAGGTTGTTGAAAAGTTCTCACGCAAGGGAACGGATTCAGGGACTAACTATGGTCACTGCTGTGCTCAAGACTTCGGTGACACCCCGAGGTGGTTCTCGACGTCTGAAGTTGCGGTTTCCAGGAATTAATTCCTGGCGGGTGCCTTACACCTCAAGTCCCCTCTTGACATACAGCAAGTGTCTATTCAGCATGGATGCCAACAATAATTCTGCCTCTCCATTCCCACAACACTTGAGAAACATAGCAGCTTCGTAAGAGTATTTTCTTTTCAGCCAGTCCTTTGAATTGTCTCCCCCTCTAGACAGTCTGGGTGCTTCGCCAACCAATAGTACAAGACTGCTCAAAGTCGCTACCAATCTAGTAAATAGTTTATGAACATTTGTACGCCATGTCTGGGAAACTTTTGCAGCGTTTCGCTCTATTTTCATGCTTCACGACACATTTACTTTCGTCACATTGGTTATAAGCTTGCTACCCCATCGAACGTGAGCTCGAGTTGAGAAAAGAGCACTTTGTGTTCTTATCATTCGCTTCCTGAAATTCCGATGATTGGCTTCCTTGCCTTTGTCCCGTGCTGTCGGTGCAGAGCGCAGATGTGTCACCATTTGCTGTATGTGAGGTGTTAGTTTCATATTTCAGAGTCCATACTCTGTGCAGCTCGTATTTATCTGGTCGTTTTTGAATCTCGGAAACGAAGTTCATTGCGATATTTCTCTTGTTTGTTTAAAGATGCGAGTTGCACAGATAAAGAACTCAGATTTGTTCTTCTTTCAATCTTATTGAGGATCAATTAAATAATTTAGCTCAATTTATTGGGGTGTCTGACAAGTCTTGAAATTCCATTCCTGTTTTGTATCAGATAAAGGTGGCAATGGAAAATTACAACACATGTTTTTCATTACCCATAAACAACTTTAAAAGAAATTGATAGTAATATTTTACTATATTAACATTAAGCACCACAACCATGCACCAAGCACCATAATTATTTCTTGGATGCGAGATGAATTCCTGTGTTCCACCTTAGGGCCAATACAGCACTTTTCGGCAGTCTGTTGTCACTAAAAAGACGCCTGTAGTTTCAATAGACTGGGAAATAAAAAAAAACTTCCGGGCAACTAATATCTGAATACGATAGCAATTGTTTGATGACACAAATAACCGTTCAGGTAGAACTAGTTTCCAGTGTGTTTTCTTAAAACCACATACAGACGAAGCAATTGAAAGTAGACAGGCAAATACAAGAGAGGTACGCTGCAGGTGGTAGAAGAATTGTCTTTAATGCTTGATTTATTGTATTTTTCATATAGTTAGAAGAAATTTTATACATAATATTACAAGTAGCTGGAACCACCGGCCTGGACTCGTTCCCAGCAGCGAAATTAAGTACATTCAATAGACACAAATAAAAGTATAAAAAACATCCTAGGTTTTGAAGTGTATTCACACACGTGTTGAAGATACTGTAGTGACCTTCCTTTTACTTAAGTATTGTATATCTGTACACTGCCTCTCGATATAATCTCACCGATATCAACAGACGCCTCAAATTATCTCTTGATAATCTTGCTATTGACCGTGAATTAAATATAATTACATAGGTAGCAATGGGTAATATTATTAAAAGATGTGGTGTACTGAGGTTGTACAGAAAGCTTAAAGATGAAAGGAAAAGACACGGAACGCCAACAGTGACCAAAACTAAATATATCTCTGCGTACAATGGTCCACACTGTGAACGCATGTTCACACTGTGAACGCATTCTGTCGCAGGTTGGAATCCTGCCTCAGGCATGGATGTGTGTGATGTCCCTAGGTTAGTTAGGTTTAAGTAGTTTTAAGTTCTAGGGGACTGATGACTTCAGATGTTAAGTCCCATAGTGCTCAGAGCCATTTGAACCATTTTTTGAACGCATTGCGAAATCACCAAGGAAAATTAAGCAAAAAGTTGGATTTCGTACTAACAGAAATTGAGGTAACATATTATGTAATTTTATAGAAAACAACGAAAACAAATTTTCGATGTCTGGAATGCATACAATGAGGTAACTTCAGTCGTGGGATACCATCTAATACAAGGTCGGAACCCCTCTTACACCACGCAGCGCAGCAACTCGTCGCGGCATGGACTCAATAGGTCATTGAAAGTACCTTTCAAAAGGATTGAGCCATGTTGCCTCTGTAACCGTACACAATTCCGAAGGTGTTGCCGACGCAGGATTTTATGCACGAACTGACTTCTAGATTACGTTCCATAAATATTCGATAGCATTCATGTCGAGCTATCTGGATGATCACATTTTTCTGTCGAATTGTCCTGAATGATCTTCAAAGCATCACGAACAATTGTGGCTTTATACCATGGCGCATTGTTATCCCTGAAAATCCTTACCTTATTTTTGAATAGGAAGTCCATGAATGGCTGCAAATGGTCTCCAAGTAGCCATATTGGCGGGTGACCTTGAACGGGACTTAGTCGCAGCACGAGGCGCCTGGGCGGATCGCGCTATAGTTTTAACTAAGCGCGATCCGCTGGAAAGACCTGTTTCCGGTGCCGCCATTGCGGTTCATCAGCGCGCTACTTCCTGCCACGCCCAGCCAGCTTCTAATTATCAGCAGGAAGTGTGACGTGTGGCGCTGCTCTTATCAGTGCTTGCAGGCAGCTACGGCTTGTTTGGAGGACTTGTAGTGCTCTTATATAATTAAGCTGCTGCATTTACTTTAACACGAGGCAACTGCATGTTTTACACAGCCATGCAGGGTTCTTATTGATTATTAATATTATGATCATATTATTAATTATTTCGGCAGGAGTTCCGACTCCTGCGGAGGTGGCTGGGTTTAATTTCTTATCTATTAAATACTACTACACATTGATCTTAAAGCCGAGAAGCGATTCTTCTTGGTGTTTTAGTTCTCTGGGGCATTCTGGGATGCTCTGTGGTGCACTCTGGGATGCTCTCTGGGGCAATCTGGGATGCTCTCTTTCTTTCACTTTGATGCTTTCTGTTGATTCTCTGATTATGTATCCCTTATTTTTAGATCCTTTATCTGTTATTTTTAATTTTCTTATCTATTAAATACTACTACACATTGATCTTGCCTCTAGGTAATGGTCGGCTCAGTTGGACCAGAGGATTCAGTTCATTCCATGTAAACACAGCCCACACCGTTATGGGCTCACCGCCAGCTTGCACAGTGTCTTGATGACAACTAGGGTCAATGGCTTCGTTGGGTCTGTGACACACACTCAAAATCTACCATCAGCTCTTATCGACTGAAATGAGGACATCTGACCAGGCCACGGTTTTCCATTCGTCTAGGGTCCAACCGCTATGGTCATGAGCCCAGGAGAGGCACTGCAGGCGATGTTGTGTTGTTAGCGAAGGAATTCGCGTCGGTCGTTTGCTGACATAGTCCACTAAGGCCAAATTTCGCCTCTCTGTCCTCACGGATACATTCGTTATCCACGCAGTTTTGCTTGTTTGTTAACAGTGGCCACTCTACGCAAACGTCGCTGCTCTCGGTCGTTAAGTAAAGGCCGTCGGCCACTGCGTCGTCTGTGGTCAAAAGAAATCCCTGTAATTTGGTATTCTTGACAGAGTCTTCGCACTGTGGACTTCAAGCTGTTGAATTCCCAAACGATTTCCGAAACGGTGTGTCCTGTGCGTCTAGCTCCAATTACTAAGTCTGTTGAACTACTTTCAAAGTCTGTTAATTTCTTCCGTTCAGCCATAATCATGTCGGAATCCTTGTCACATGAATCATCTGGGAATAAATGACAGCTTCACCAATGAACTACCCTTTTATAACTTGTGTACACGATACTATTTCCATATGTATATGTGCATATCGCTATCCCACGTTTTGTTGCCTCAGTGAAATTTCAAATCCAGTGATTGCGATAAATTTTATTTTGGCTAAAGAGGTAAAAATTTTGCAATAAGATACTGGGTTCAGCAAGAGTGCTTTGGTTGCTAGGAACGTAATGTGGACCCTATTACAGGAAACCTTAAAATCCTATACGAAGCACCTCAAGACCATCTACCTAATAATTTCTAAGAACGTGAGATACATTCTCATAGAAAGAAGTGGGCACCACGAGCGATAAACGAGGAGACGGATTTTAGTAAACTTGTTTTTTTGACATCTTCAAAAATGGCTCTGAGCACTATGGGACTTAACATCTGAGGTCATCAGTCCCTTAGAACTTAGAACTACTTAAACCTAACTAACCTAAGGACATCACACACGTCCATGCCCGAGGCAGGATTCGAACCTGCGACCGTAGCGGTCTCGCGGTTTTGACGTCTTCCATGATCTGCTAAGACATTTCAGTGCTTGGCAAAGCAGCCCCATCACCGCCACTTTATTGTTATTGACTCCACATAGATTGCGCGCTCGTTAACTTGTGGTCACTTTCCAATGATTTTTTCATTTCTTTCTTTTATATACTATTACTGACTGCTTTCTGCTGTTGTTGGGCTCCACAATTTCGTTCGTTTCTATCTGCAGTCTTGTATTTGGTGCTGCTTTATTGTAGTGCTAATTACATTTTTTTCTTTATTGTGATTTCATTTCTCTGCCTCATATGGAGCAGAGGGGCTGGCAGCAGCACAATTCGCCGCTCTTCATCCGAGTGACATTAAAAATAAAATGGTGAAACGACACATATAAAAAGCAATAAAAAGGGGGACGTAATAACGTAATAAGGGGAGACAATGGGGATTAAAGTATAACTTACATGGAGACATTCATTGGGGGACAGTTTAAAAAGACCACATAAAGATAAAAAAAACACAGTTCTTGATGTGTGCAGCACGTAAAGTACATGGAAGTCACATGCACAAGTTAACTGTTGGCCACAGTATTAAAACACACCAGAACAATGACACTTTAAAACCACTCCACGAGATGGAGCATACGCAACAGAGAATAAAAACTGCTGAAAGGGCCTACCAAGATAGGAGAGGCCTGAGAGGAGGGAAAAGAGAGGAGAGGAGGGGCAGTAGGGGAGGGTGGGCTGGAGAGTGTGGGTTGAAAAAGAAGGGGGGTTGGGGGCGCACCAAGAGGCAGGAGACTGGTGGGTGGGAGAGGGAGAGGGAAGGCAAGTCAGGAAGGAGGGAAGAAACATGGAAGGCGTGCAACGGAAATGGAGGGGCTTAGGAGGGACGAAAAAACTACTCAGGGGAAGAGAAGAGAAGAGAAGAGAAGAGAAGAGAAGAGAAGAGAAGAGAAGAGAAGAGAAGAGAAGAGAAGAGAAGAGAAGGGGAAAGCAAGTCATGAGGAGGGGGAAGCTGGGGCTATAGTTGGTAGGAGGAGTAGATATCTAGGTGAAGCTTATCACCTGGGAGACGTAGGTGCTGGAAGTTGCGGTGGTAAATAGGTGGAAGGTGTGGAGATGGAGAGAGTGCGGGACACAAGGGTAAAGGTGTGGCAGTGGACTTGGGGTAAAGAGAACAGGAGGTAACAGGGAGTAGGAGGCATCGAGTCTGTGGATAATGTACGAAGTGTGAGTGTGTTTGAGGAAAAGGAGAAGCTGTAGAAAGGTGATGAGGTCATAGAGGATCTTTGTGGGGGTCAGGAGGTGGATGCAGAAGGCGAGGCAGAATGCCTGACATTCAAGGATTTGGAGGGCAGAAATTCAATCAATGATGACATAACAAAGGATGACATAGATAAAGGATCTGTAGGTGGAAGGATGGTGGAAGGATGGAGTCTCCATGTCCAGCCACACAGGAGTTTCAGGAGGCAGAGTGTTGAGGGTTTTGTGTTGGAGTGTAAGGAGATGGGGAGTCCAGGTACTTCAGGGTAGGAGTGACGTGGAAAGGACGACCATAAATGATAAGGTAAAAGTAGTGAGACAGAAGGAAGGGATGGTATGACCTATGATGATTTCCTGGGTCCTGGAAGGGTTGATGCGAAGGAACCACTGGTTGCACCAGGTGGTGAACTGGCCGAGGTGAGTTTGAAGGGTACATTGGGACCATTGAAGGGTAGGATAGCGAGCCAGGAAGGCGGCGTCATCAGCAAATTGGAGGAGGTGAACATACAGGGGAGGTTTGGGCATATCTGTAGTATACAGGAGATAGAGAAGAGGGGACAGGATAAAGCCTTGAGACACACCAGTGGTGGGATAGGTAAGTTATACTTGATACATGTCTTATTTTAGGCAATGTTTGTTAAAATCTCACGAGAGCCATACAAATCTACGTGTGTTTATCCACATGGAATTATCATTTTGATGATTACTTAACACATTAAAAAGAATGGAAAGTATATTTTAGTCAAATTTTTGTTTTATTCGTGTTTGCACTTATCAGTCTTCAATAAAATAGAGTGAGCTGTTATTGTGCCTTGAGTGACATCTCATAGGAGCCGAATAATTTTCCTTCTTGCAGGCGACTTTCTCGCTGTAAATTCGCACTTCCACTTCGTATTAGTAGAGCACAATATTACTGTATCTGGTTGTGAAGGCTCTTCGATCGGTTTATCGTAAGATTTTTCGTGATATATCAGGACACGCTGAAGCACTTGATAGTATAAGCACAGCGGTCTTGAATTCGTTCATAGTGTGATGTGTTTTCTTCAGTAACCACTATACTTGTTTACTGAAGCATCCACCCTCCACCTCCTTTCCCAACATAACTTCCAACATCTACCCCTCCCAGATGATGAGCTTCGCCCTGACATCTGCCCTTCCTACCAACTCTAACCCTACCCTCCTCCTGCCTCCTCTTCAGGGCTCCCTCTCTTCCCCCTCCCTTCTCCTGAGTGGCTTTCCCCTCCTACTCCCCATCCCTCCCCTGTGCTCCCCTTCAGGGTCTCTGCACTCCCTCCTGCCTTGTCTTCCCTCTTCATGACTCCTGCCTCTTGGTGCACCCACTGACGCCCTTACTCTTTTCATCCCGCCTGTCCACTGCTCCCCCTTGCTCTCCCCTCCCTTACCATCCTCTCCGGCCTCTCCCTGCAGGTCCCACCTGGCAGTTTTATTCTTCATTATGTGTGCTCCAAGTGGGTTTTAAGTGTGTTTTCTTAAGTGTTTTCAATAATGTGGCCAACTTTTATCCTGTGTGTGTGACTTCGGTGTCTTCTTTTGTGTTCTGCGAATCGCCAACTGTGTTTTTAACTTTATGTCGACTTTTTTAATTGTCCCCCCATGAAAGTCTCCATATCAGTGTATTTTTACCTCCATTATCTCCCCTTACTCTGTTTTATGTCCCATTTTATATCGTCTTATATGTAACATTTTCTTCTTGTATTAGTTGTCATGTCACTCGGATGAAGATCGGTGGATTGTGCCACTGACAGCCCTCCCCTGTCCATATGCGATAGGGAAATGAAATCACAATAAAGAAAAAAAAATTACTGTAACGTCACAGATTGTTTCTAATAACGTCCATGGGAGATCAAGTGCAATAATATGATGGTCGAATAGTGCAGATAAATACTATTCAATGATATACATTGTGTCAATGTTTTGAAGTGTTTAGTGTGTACTAATCATGTACGCTTTTGTATTTGTATCATACTGATTGTGAGGACTTCTCATTCTGTAACTTACTGAAATTGTGCACATACAAAGGATATTGTGTCTTCTTGGGAAAAGTATTTTGTAATTTCATTGATTGCATATCTCATGGTTTCACTTTTATGCCTCATGACAGATCTGACGATGTCATCTAGGTAAAACGCCTAATTAGTGATAAGAAATAATAAAGTGTAGCCAAGACAGAAAAATGTGTGTTTGTAAAAAATTAATTTCTCTAAATCTTTTTGATACATATAATTTGGGTTTAAAAACGTATTTCATTTGTGATCACTTACCAAAACTAATTTCTGTTTCTTCCCCTAATATAGCTTCCAAATCTTCCAAGGTTATTAGATTTCCATTTTCCATTATATACTGCGTTATCTGTGCTACGTCTTTATATTTTCTATTTCTTCAGCCTCTGCTTGTGACGTCAGCATATATAAGTGAACTGTTGTTGTAGGTGTTGGTCTGCTGTAGCCTCTGCTGAAAATTTCTGAACTATGTTATCCTATATTCATCTGACCAGATATCTCCTTTGAATTTCACTTCATTGACTGCTGCTGGTCTAGACTGAACCTTTGGAATTCCCTTTTCAAGTTTTACATTTCCCCTACTACATAAAACTTCCGACATTCCACTATCCGACCTGCAGTGTGTTACAGCGTTGTTGGATTATCAATCTAATTCTCGTGGCCTGCTCTCCTGTGACAGTCAACTCCCGGATATCCTAACCGTAGGATTAAAATGACTTGCCAACGTAGAAATATACAGAGTTTTCCTGCTGCATGAGATATATTTTGCGGGTTCTTATCATGTGTCTGTAACTGTGATTTCCATTGCCTTTACATCCTCATACCATTCATCATTGTTGGTTTTTCCGTCTTTACTGAGTTTCCCACCTCCAGAGTAGGTCAGTATCCTGAAACATTATCCACTCACTTGCTCTCTTCGCTGAGGCCACTGGCAGAATTAGGGCGACTTCTTATATCTGATTTACTTATACGGACATGGTGTCTGTTCTTTCGGACATGTCAATACAGTTCTGGCAATATCGGCCTCACCTTCTTCTTCTGTGCGGATGCACACATATTCCCCGAACTCTTACGGGACTTGGTAAGAATGTCTTCCACGAGTAATGAGTGTGTTGGGCGGGGACACTATGAATGCAGTGTGTGGACATATATGGTGTGAATGTGGGTCTCGCGGGAGGCGTGTGCGAGATAGTCCCTGCAGTCGCGCTATCCTCTGTGCCCTCGGTGGCTGAGATGGATGGAAGGTTTACCATGTAAGCAGGAGATCCCAGGTTCGAGTCCCAGTCGATGCACACCTTTTCACCTGTCCCCGTTGATATATATCAACGCTCGTTAGCAGCTGAAGGTATTAGTATAAATTCTAATTTCGTTCTTATATCTGAAGTTTTCGGCCACCATAGCTGATTGTTTTTATTCGTAATCGAGGTATTGGCTAGAACTGAACTCGTCAGATTCTAGTTAGCAGTCAGAGAAGCTTCACGTAGACAGTCATTACTTATTTGTCATTCGGTAAAACAAATGAGAGAGGAATAAGACTCCTTTGATTCTGCAATAAATATCCGCAGGTAATAGCAAATGCACTGGTGAAGAATCACAAAAGAAGAATGTATACTTCTAAGAGACCCGGTAACTCGGTAAGTCACTAACTTTATTGCGTCGTGGTCAGACAGAGAATTAAAAACCAGGTATTCGAGAGCAGGGTACCTAAGAGATGGTTTATATTTATAGAACAATTTAGTAACGGTGAATTTTAAAAGAACCATCGGGAAGAAGCAGTGCATAAGGAATTAGGATACTAAAATAATGAGAAATTACTACTAAATATGGGATAGAAAAAGAATTATATTAAGTAATCAACGAAAGAAAACAAAAAAATGTCAGTGAGGAATGAAATACAGCTTCGTAGGTCACTTAATAATAAATTCACAGCTAAAGGCTTGCAGGATAACGAAAAGGAAGTGGTCATCGGATTAGTAGATTCATCATATAGAAAAGTCAAAATAATTCTCGGACAAATTAGGAGGGTGTAGACATTAAGAGCGCTAGAGCAACGTCTTCTTCCAAGATGTGCTTAGAGGTACTAACCAATCTAAACGACATACTACTCCTAATTGCATTATTAGTCTGCAAATGAAGTAAATACTGTTGTAATTTACTTCTGGTTTTATGGTTTGGAGAGTAAAGAGAATAAAATACAGGGCCATCAGTCTCATGTCGTTCTATACACCTTCCTCAGTCATCAGCAAAAATATCTGCTTTTAAAACCATTATAACCATATACGACCTACGAAGAACCAAAGTGGTCTAAGTCTAAAAATTTTAGTTTTTGATCTATACCACTCAGTTTACTCATAATGAACGGAAATTTGTTGTGAAAAAGTGTTATAACGGTAACTCCCACCGAAGCCACTTGAGAGCTCCAAATGAATTCTTCCTCTCACGCAAGAGTGAAGTGCGTTCGCGTGAATAGTGATATAACTCATGTGTCAAAGCCACGTGCTCTTGTTATTATGTGTCGTTTTGAGTTTTTATTTACGCTCCAAAAATCAAAAAGTTATTTTAACAGTGCTATGAAGTACTGGAATTGTACCACTCGGGGTAGCAGCGTGGTCTTGTGTGCCTTGCCACGGTTCGAGCGGCTCTCCCCGTCGGAGGTTCGAGTGCTGCCTCTTGCATGGATGTGTGTGTTATTCTAAGCGTAAGTTAGTTTAAGTTAGATTAAGTAGTGGGTATGTCTAGGGACCGATTACCTCAGCAGTTTGGTCCCATAGGACCTTACCACACTCTTCCTAAATTAGCATTGTTTTCTTTCTTTAGATTTGTAATATCCAGATGTTATTAAAGCAGAAGTTGTCTTTATAAGGGATGTTTGTATTTCATGTTGAAGGCTAGGTGAAGGCCTGCACGAATTAAGGAATGGTGTGTCACATTAAATACGTAAACCATAAAACTCATCCCTCTCAACAGTGCTCGCAACATGTCACAGAGACGAAAAGGAAAGACGTGATGACACTTCTCCCGTACATCCTTCCGGTGCACCACGCTTTCTTCAACCAACTGACAACTGCAAGTTCGGCTCAGTAATCTGGACCATTTTACAGAGGAAGATTATCTGGACGGTAAAATCGAGTAAACAGACATGTTCCACTATAAACCCTCTTGATATATCAGCGTGACAAGAACTACATTTTAAGATATTTCGAGTTTTAGAAACAACAATTTATTTATAAACCGTGGATGAACGCACTGCTGAACTATTGGACGGACTCAGTAGGTAGCATTCTAGTAACTAAGAACAATGATGCAATTATTTTAACTCAATTTGTTATAGAAAATTTCATAATGTGAGCAATAAGTGCAGACTCACATTTAATATATCACATTATGTTTATGTTTCATAAAAAGATTGCAATCACGGAGATTAAAAGGAGCACATTCCTTCTCAGGTATTCAAATTCACCAAAACGTTTAGAGAAGGAGTGATAAAACTCTTGATGTATGCCTCTTTACCTATCACTGAGTAAATTTCTTAAAGGAAAAGCGTTACTCCAATTTTTAGGGATTGTAAAAAGGAATTTCAGGTAAAAATAACTAAAATGTCTGTAGTAAAAGTAACTATAATATTTCGTTCTTCCATTTCATTAAATGAATCACGAATTACTATAAAGCCAGAATTTACATGAAAAGAAACGAAAAACCTTTCAACTGAGTAATACCACTTTGGCACTCAGCGGCTCATATATATAGGCTGATTCTTATTAACGTCTGAAAACCTCAAAAGTAATGTAGATGACGCTGAGTCGATCTCGTAATTTGACATAGACACATGGGATCACAGATATCCGAAAATGCCCGAAAAGTGGATGACGAATGTTGAACATGTGGCATCATCAGATGACGTCCCTTAGCTCAAGTGCAGTGGTTGAATCTGTCCATACGTCGCATTTGATCATCAAAACCAAAGGCAAGTACTCACATCGGTATGGCATTGCGCCCTGTGCGACGCTTTACAGCGTGGAGCACAGGGTTAGAGTCTTGCGTCTTTAAGACCTTATGTTTTTCGTTGCGTTAGGCAGTTACGTGTTTACACTGAGTAAGGTTTAGTATCTGTTACTTACCGGTCTCGCTGTCTCGGCTGGTTTATTTCAAAGCACAGTACAACGAAAACTACTATACAGCGCCTCAAGTACCTGAGTATCAGTTTCCGAATTACGACGTTACCAGCAAAAGACCTACGCTTTCTTTACCAAATAATGTCTGTGCAAGAAAAAGAAATAGTGGCAAAAGGAAAGAAATACAAAAAGAATAGCTTTAACCTGGTTCAGCGAGGATAATAATTTTGTAACTTCTACGATTACGATAGACCACATTTACGAAAGGAGTTTGAAACTGGCACCGTTCGCTCGAATGCAAGTACTACATCGCTCAATCATCCTTTCGCGCCCAAGCCCAATCGCTACACGTGCGGCGATGAGCATCATATTGTGATATCACAGGTGAAACCCTTCTCATCCATTTTTTGTGGTATTTCCCGACATTTCCGAAGTCATGAGTCCTACATTAAATTACTTATCTCAGCAGAGATTTTAAAGGTTAATAAGTTCCACGTAATACATACGTAAATATGTTCTTAGGAGGAAGGTCAATATTCAGAGAAATGTCAGGAACGCTCACATGA
The DNA here is from genome assembly GCF_021461385.2 of Schistocerca piceifrons. Lineage (NCBI taxonomy): Eukaryota > Metazoa > Arthropoda > Insecta > Orthoptera > Acrididae > Schistocerca > Schistocerca piceifrons. Next base: position 570,099,265 of record NC_060139.1, on the reverse strand, counting down.
AGCAGAAAACATCATATGGACATATTCCCTGTCTCGAGAGGCTTCCGAGATAGAAGGCATATAACGCGCGTTTGCTTCCGTGCTAGTGGCTCGTACGAATATGTCTTGCCCTTATCACTGGATTGGTTGTGATAGTACAATTAACTGGCAACTTTAATCGCCAGGCATTACACCTTTACATTTTTGATTATGGGGATGGACGACGTCTGACGTGTACAATCGAAAGGGGCATACGTGAGATGAACAACTTGATCACATCATGGAGGCTGCTGTCCTCATTAGCGAACGCACTAACTTAGATACGCAACATGTTCTCCCAAGAAAGCACAAATGCACAGAAGTTGACAGTGGGATACTTGAATATTTATACTGAACTTTATAACAAATGTAATATGATGTGTATCTTTCAACTGATGCTCTATATGAGGGACATTTCATAAATACTGTGCTGGTTGGTATTACTGCGGATTTTTGAATGGAACAACAACTAAATTACGTCAAATGTAGTTAGGAGCTTGAGGAAGAAGCACGCGTTTTCGTTTTTTTCGCTGTGTACTCCGACATAATGTTGACGAGAAGTAGAAATGGACCCTGCAGGGGTCTCGGGTACTTTGACTGCTGAAGACCAGAGATCGTACATCAAGATTGAAGCTTTATGTGACAAGAAACGGACAGAAATTCATAGTGCGTTAGTGAAGTTTGTGGTGAGTTTATAGTGGACTGTAGTACACTTTCACGTTGGGTTAATCGTTTCCGTGGTGGTTGTATGAGTATAGACGATAATCCAACACCAGGAGGCTCAAAAACGTCAACAGATGAAGAAGTTGGAACTAGTGTCAGATGCTGTTGAAAATCGCAGTGCGACTCGTGAGGAATTCTCTGAAGCTACGGGAATTCCCCCAACATCAGCATTCCGTATTCTGACAAATAATTTGAAGAAGAGAAAAGTTTGTGCGAGATGGATGCCACACAGTCTGACTACTGAAGATAAGCAGAAACGCCTGAACATTACAACCTTGCTCAAACAAAAATTCGACCGGAAAGATCAAGGATTCTTGTGTCAAAATATCGCTACTGATGAAACGTGGGTTACAGGCTTTGAACAGGAGTTGAAGTCACAGTCCAATGAACGGGAAGCTTCAGATTCCCCTCGTCCAAAAAATTTTCTACGCGCTCAGGCCCAAGTAAATTGTGATTCATACTTATGATCACCAAGGTATCATCATGGCAGGTAGAATATCATGTATCATGTGAAGCAAGTGCGACAGCAGTGTTTTATCGTAACTTCAAATAAAATCTGCGAAGAAAAACGCACAAAACCCGACCTTAGTTTCCCAAGGATGGGCCACTCATTCTCTGTGGCAATGATATAGGTAAGAAACTGCGCGAATACGCGTAGGAAGTGTTGTCACATCCTCCCTCCATCCCGGACACGAGTCCACCAGACTTAGACTTGTTCCCGAAGCTGGAAAAGACCTACGTGTGGACATCAATATCTTTCTGAAGAAGAGCTTTCTACCACCGTTACCCGATCCATTCGACAGATGAAAAGAAGTGATATTCTAGATGGAAAAAAAGAGCTTTCGAGACTTCGGGATTCTGTCATCGAGAACCAGAGAGACTATACCGAAGGACCGTTAAGGATGAATATGTAAGTAAAGGAAATTGATGTGCATTATTTACGAAATTTATTACAATAAATAAAAATGTTGAACGCAAGCTCCAGTTTGTTATTCAGTAACGAAAAGTTTTGTACATGACCAGGACACAGGAATCCCATTCAGCAACTTCTCCGTGTTAGCTAACCACTTAAGATCATAAATATGATTTCATTCACAAATAGCTAAGTTTGAACATGTTGAAACTTGAAATGATGAGCCGTAAAGTTATGCTTTGGACTAGGATTCGAACACAATGCCTAATCGATTTGTCACTAGGCACAATCAAAAATTAGATATAGAAGTTGTTTACCATTGTGAGATGACAGACTGGAATGACGAGACGAAAAAGTCTTGCCTTACCGGAATGTGAACCCGGCATTTATCGACGATGTTTTCTAGCCTTGAACATATGATAAAACTTCAGTGTGTTTCGACACGAGTGAGAAATGCGTATATTTGAACTGAAATTAACGCGACGAAAAGTTCAGTGGTGACTGAGAGTTGAACCCGCACGTATCATCGTTGTTGACTGGCACGAATAGATGTTAACTGCCGAATTTTTTTCACCAATAGTTAAGAATGGTTGCTTGAACCTGAAATGATATGACGAAAAGTTGTGTGTCTGACTGGAGGCCTGGGAGTGGATGACCGGTACCAGTAGTTATTGTTGACAACACAAGAAGACACAACAAAAATTTTAATTATTTTTCACTCAAAGTTTGGCGAGCGCATGTATAAATAAAAATCAATTCCCGCATGTATGAATGATCATCACCTGACTTGATCGATTCTTTTTTTTTTCGCGTTTATTATTGTCAGGACACGGTTTGTATGAAGCAAAGTTTTGAAAAATCCACAGAAAAAGTCGGAAATTAAAATCTGATGTGAAAGATTGAAAGACAATCAGTTGAGAGAACGGCTCGACCGATGTGGTTGATTCTGTTTCATATTGTGGTTGGTAATGGTATTTTTGGTATGAAAAAATTAAAAATATTGCCTTCAGTTTGAGAGTTCTGCCGTCACATGTTTTCACCACAAAATCTCAGTTTGGCAACTATATTTGTATAATATACAATCAAAAAAAGTTTTGTATCATCTCGGTTCCGAGAGTTCCAGAACCGGTACAGAAAATCGGAATACAGATCAACATAAATTTCATTTCCGCCCTTTTTATTGCTCATGAAAACTACACATTGCATGTTTTACCATCATACAGCGTGACCTTCGGAGTTGATGGTCCAGATTGCTGTACACACCGGTACCTCTAATACCCCGTAGCACGTCCTCTTGCATTGAAGCATGTTTGTATTCGTCGCGACACACTATCCACAAGTTCATCAAGGCACTGTTGGTCCAGATTTTCCCACTCCTCAACGGCGATTCGGCGTAGATCCCTCAGAGTGGTTTGTGGGTCACATCGTCCATAAACAGCCCTTTTCAATCTATCCCAGGCATGTTCTGTAGGGTTCATGTCTGGGGAACGTGCTGGCCGCTCTAGTCGACCGATGTCGTTATTCTGGACAAGATGTGCATGATCTGCACGGCGTTGTGGTTGCAAAGATAGACCTCGCCATGGACGTCGGGAATAAAGTTTCGCAACATGCAGCCTATTGCTCACAGTTTGACTCTTAACACGACGTCCTGTCGCCGCATGAAAAGCACTATTCAACATGGTGGCGTTGCTGTCAGGGTTCCTCCGAGCCATAATCCGTAGGTAGCGGTCATCCACTGCAGTAGTAGCCCTTGGGCGGCCTGAGCGAATCGTGTCATCGACATCGCTTTGGTTCATTCCGTGACACCTGGACACTTCCCTTGTTTAGAGCACTTCCCGGCACGAAGTAACAATGAGGACGCGATCTAACCGCGGTATTGACCGTCTATTCATGGTTGAACTAGAGGCAACACGAGCCGTTTACCTCCATCCTGGTGGAATGACTGGAGCTGATCGTCTGTCTGACCTCCTCCTTCCAATAGGCGCTGCTTCTGCTTGGTTGTTTACATCTATGGGTGGGTTTAGTGACATCTCTGAACAGTCAAAGGGACTGTGTCTGTGCCGCGCAATATCCACAGTCAACGTCCATCTTCAGGAGTTCTGGGAACCGGGGTGATGCAAAAATTTTTTTAATGTGTGTATAAATACATATGTAATATCTAAATGGGAACCCTGTTACCGAAAATATCGAAATGTTATTAATCAATTTGTTTGATGTATTTACACGACGCACTGACGAACGTTCGGACGGACGTAGGGTATGTATTTCTTTTAATATATGTAAATATACATGTGTATGCAACATATAAAGTGAAAGCATAGTTACCAAAAATCTTGGGAATTTGTTTACCGATTTATCTCCAATTATTACACGATACTCTAGTGAACATTCGGACGGAAATGGACTTAGGAAAGGAGGAGAAGGAGATAGAGACAAGGGAGGAAGAGATGGACAGAGAGAGGGGGGTGAGAAGATGGAGAGAGAGAGGGCGACATGGGTTTAGGATTTATATGCAATTTCCATACATATTTAGCGATTAAGAAACATTACAAGATTTGCTAGCGATACAATGAAAAATTTTGTGCCGCACTAGGATTCAAACTCAGACACACGTCTATCGTCGAAATCTCGAGGAGTTTTGAATCCTGGGGAAACAACAGAGCAATGGGGAACTGTATCATCCCAAAGGGGGCAAATACCGTGAGAGGGGAGATCTGAATTCGAATCTCAGTTCAGCACCAATATTTCCAACATCTCAAGTTCAAAAAGAGTAACAGTAAGCGCCCTGCGACCTTACGTTACGATTGGTTCATTAATAAAATAAAGTTTCTGGTGTAAGAATGCTTACTGATTATACAGATTCTACTTGTTGCAACTTCTACCTCTATCATGGACCATGCTATACTGACTCTACTCCAGTTGGTATTGAAGGGACATCATATTTAATGTGGATCTGGACAACAGTGGAACTCTACATTGTTCGTGGAGTTACCAGTGGTGAATAGGGCTCTTTTCATGGTTGTTAAAAATAGTGGCTTGATGTGTAAATGGAATACAGACCCTAAGCAAAAAACCTGCGTTCGTTCCAAACGATCACTGAACTGAACATAAGCCACACTCAATTTTTTTTTGTTCGTCCACGCAATCATTCAGCAGCTGCCTTCAATATAGTCATTGAAATGAAATTAGGTAACGGCCATCTGCACTAACTGGTAACATGGTAGGCACAGTGTGAAATTTGTTCATGAACTTTTGCTTTCCACTTGAGCTGCTGTGCTGCTGAATGTATTAGTGGTCTAATGGCAAACGTGGTGCAGTGTACACGCAAAGCAGAAACAATCGTGCTTTTGAAATCCGCATTTTGTCTGATGTAATTGTGTAGGCAACTGTGTTGTGATCACTACGCGTACAATGTGTCATATACCACTGCAGACAATATCTGCCCGAAAATCGTAGATTGATGCATAAGTTTCTAGAGATGTTTTTTGGCGCTTTGTCGCTAAGGTTGCTGTAAGTATATTTATCAACTGTTTTTTTTTTTAAGTTCTAGAACTGTTGTTGCGGTAACTTACTGGATGTGGCAAAGCTGAAAGTTATGAGGAACGTTATTTAAGCTTTAGAAAACGGGTTGTGAAGCGGAAAAGTGTCTAATATTTAGGAGATTTTGTTCTCTTTCCTGTTTAATAGAGCACTCCAGGCAGCAGAGGCAGCTGCAAACATTTATGCTGTGTACAGAGTAAGTGCATGGAAGAAATCATCTCAGAAAATGGTTCGCTCTTTGCAAGTAGGATCGTTTCGGCTTGAATAATTTTCCAAATTCAGAAAGATCAGCAGGTCTTGATGGAGACATTTCCGCCGTTTGCCAATGTGGTACACTCCATTATTGGCAAAAATAATTAACTTCGACCATTTAACTTCCGTGAGACACTTTGATTCGGTGGGAGATGTTGGGAAAAAAGGAAAGATGGACGATTAGGCTTAAACATCCCGTCAACGACAAGGCCATTGGAGACGAAGCAGAAGCTATGACTGGGAAGGATAGCGAATGAAATCGACTGTGCCCATTCAAAGACAATAACCCAGTAGAGCGTTAATCGATTTAACGTGATAACGCAAACATTAAATCAGGATGTCGAGGTTGAGATTTGAACTACGGTGTGCTACCTTCATAAAAAGAAAATAATTGTTGATCCTAACAAGAGATATATCTTAAGTAAAAGCCAGTGTGTGCCCACAAAACGTAATTTTACGAAGTGCGTCCCAGGGGTGTGTCCATCGCAGTTGGCACCTGTCGGAATAACTGCGAGGCCTTGCAGTCGCCAATTAAAGAAAAATTGACGAGTAGGAATCACCCCACGGAGGGATCCGTAAAAACCTTAAATATGTATAGAGACATTTCATCCATTCTGACAACCAAGAGTGTCGACCAGGGTTTCCAAGTATTTAGGGAATGTTAAAATTCCAAATTAGGTGTCTGATAGCAAATGGCCAAAAAAGTATTTTTCCGAGTTTTACAGTTGAGATTCACAATTTTCGAATTTTTTCCTGTACTTTTACTGTGAAATCATGTTTTTTTCTCAAATTTCATGATTCTAGATCTATGGGAAATACCCTACAGGTTTTGATGAGTGAGTTTGTGTTAAACTATGTGACATAAATGGCCTTAACTTTCGACTGTTTTGATTTAGAAGCTTCATTTTTTTACACCGCCAAGGTACCATAGAGCTTAGTACGCTACATAGACTTCAGCTTGATACGTCTAACTGTCCCTGAGGAAAAAGGGTCTTGAGGGATAAACAGTCTACAACAAATGAAAAAAAAATTCGTGTGATATAATAACAAATACAGTTTCGAAATTTTTCCTTTACTTGCACTGCGAAACCTTTCTTCTTACCAAAAGTCATGACTCTAGGCCAACAGGAAGTGCTCTATAGATTCTGATGAGTGAGTTTGCGAGTTCCAAAGTACGTGACATAGATGGGTGAATCTGTTGACTGGGATGTCTTAGAAGCTGCAATGCTTTACACTGCCAAGGCACTAAGTATGTGACAGACATTTCAACTTGATACTTCAACACGTTCATAATTAAAAAGAGTTTTACTACACGGACAGACAAACAATCAGATAACAAATGACATAAAAATATCTAGTAATATAATTACAAATTAACAATTTTCGGATTTTTTCCTTTGGTTTTACTTTAAAATTTTGCTTCTTGCCACATTTCTTGATCCAACGTGAAATATCCAATAGGTTTTGATGAACGGGTTTTCGTGGATCAAAATCTGTGACGTAAATGGCTGTGACTTTAGATTACATTGAGTTAGAAGTTTCCATTTTTTACACCGACAAGGGGTTGCAGACCGTAGTATGTAACATACATTTTAGCTTGATGCGTCTAACCGTTCCCGAGGAAAAGGGTTTTGAACGGTCGGACAGACAGAGGCGGACGGACAACAAAATGATCCTATAAGGGTTTCGTTTTTACCGATTGCCGCAGGGAACTCTAAAAATGACCAAGGAAACGGCGTAAAATATACTAGTGGATGAGAACGACCATCTACACTCTGCTGATTCGACTACGGAACATATCCACGAACTTGGCAGCAAATCTCTACTACACTTATTCTTGTGCTCCGAGACATTTACCTCTCTCGGTGTACTTCGAACAACTATGAATAAAATTGTCTTCGATGAAGATGCGCTTTAAATTGGGTTCAAAACATCCTTATCTCTGAATACGTAACTTTCTACAGACGCGTAATCCAAAAACTATCTAAGCATTATCAGATTGCTTTAGTTAAAAGTGAGAAAATATGTTACTGGTGATTTATTTCTCTCTAGTGTTTTTCTATTTTATACAGTTAAGCAACGAGAAGCGATGTAATAATCGATGTTCTAATAAAAATTTATCACAATTTACCATGTAACGTTACAACTAAAGTCTAATAAAGCAGTTTGGATCTTCCAACACAAGCCTACCCGAAATCTCACGAATAATGAAGATATTACACACTTTTGCCATCGATATCGTCTTTGTTCATGTGTTGACCTGTGTCCTACCCAAGAAGCACACCGGGAGTACCACAAAAATATATAAATCTAGCAGTGAGAGTAGACTCTAAAAGAAACCCAGTTAACAAATTTTGGAATACAACACATAAATTGTGTATTCACAGAAAACTAAAAATTATGTAGCTATAAGCAGAAAATACATTTTAACGGAACGTAAAGTCACAGTTTCTCAAATTTTTCAAATATATATCATTGTGGTACTATATCATAGCTGTGGGAAATTACGATTTCCCAACTGATTTTCGATATGGAAGCTGCTAACTCAGTAAGAGGAAGGTAAAAAGCTCACAAATTACCCACGTCTCCAGTAAGGTTAGAAACAGGACCTGAAGTATCTTTCCCGAGTCGCACTGGTTAGGTTTCCAGACAGCTATTTTATATCTAACCCGAGTTCTCCGCACCGGGGTTCATTTTATTTTCAACTGAAAGTATAGCAAGAAACAGCTAAAGGACGTAACACGAGTCTGAACGCGGTTTTTCCTTCTCGTGTTTGTAACACAGAACACAGTCGCCGAAGCATCTTCCCGAAGATAGAAACGAGAAGTGATAAGGGTCATATATTCCGATAGAAAACCTCAGTATCTCTATCAGATGATCACCTCCGCTTATCATTTTAACCCATAATCTGTCTGTTAAAAACGAGAATTAACATGTTAGCAAATTTGTTCCGATAACGTGGTAGTTGCTAGGCGTCTCAATACGTAGTAAGCACGTATTGCTAAAAATGTCAAAAATCACCCCTCCCTCCCCAATGCACACACACCAGCAGCAGCAACGTGTAGAAAATGAACAATTAACCACATCACGGAATTAGTCTTCGATCTCGTAAAGAAGGAGCGACTCGGCCGCAGGGTAAGGTCGGTGGTGTTAACTGTGACAGAATCCCTGGTGAGCAAAGTAAGCTGATTCCGGAGCCAGAGACATTACTCATGGTGACTACCGCAGGGAAATCTATGCAGAAGCGTGTTCAGGGCACCACATCGACAACATGAAGCCTAGACATGTCACTAAATCCAGTTCGATGTAGACGGTCATTAGTAGGTAACAGCTTATTAATGACTTTGCACCAAAAGAAACCCACTTCCTTGGCGGTAATCGGGAATCTGATGTTGGTCCATACAACCTTCCAAAGAGCAGGTCATGATAACAGGTCAGAGCGATTGGGGCAGACCACCTCGTCCCCGTGAGCAAGAAGGAATCGTGTCGTCATTACTTGCCAGTTCAGCGCAACATAAAATTTTTGAGCGTGGCGCAATTTGACATCTATGTGACGTTCGTCAGAAGGCGTAGGAAGACTCTGCGTGAAAGAGAGTTAAGAGTAGGGTCCGACAGTATGCAGTTCACTGGTAACAATCAGTATCATGCTTCAGACTTACTATGCAGATCCCTTGCACGCGATATCTGAGAGAGGCAAGCCTCCTTCCACGCGCAGCTTCGTCAGAATCTCGTAACCTATTTCAGACATATGGCCTTTCCCTATAAATCAGCGCGACAGTTGCCGCAACTTCTGCTCTACCATTCTGGGAAGAGGAAGATTCTGCGTGATATAATAAGTCCTGCACAAAATGTAGGTATCCAATATTCGTCTTCACAATGGTAAGCGAGCGTCTTTCATGTTCGACTACGCCACCCTGAATTTTGTCAGTGACAGATTTCCAATTCAAAGCTGCCATGTTCAATGGAAACGATCAGAGTAAACAACCAAAGTGTACGTCGATCGACCAGACGTCCCCAATAAAGGACAGCGTCCTCGAAGCTGCAAAAATTAAGGTTGGTCTTCATTTAAGCGCGCACCTCAAGTACAACAAGAACTGTCATTTCCCACCGTTAACAACAGGACTCTATGTTCACCACCTTGAAGCTCTCCGGCGCATAAATCTCGTTAAAAATGGAAGAAACAATAGAACCCAAGAGATGCCAAAAGTGTAAGTAAAATTCTTTCAGAAGGTCGTCTGGACCAAGGGATTTTTGGAATGGTGAATTGGCAATAAAAGAAAACACTGCATCTGTCTGGAAATTCAGGTCAGGCTTGATCGATCTCACCATCTCATCTCAAATGTGGAATGGTGAATTGGCAATAAAAGGAAACATTTCATCCGCCTGGAAATTGAGGTCGGGTTTGATCGACCTCACCATCTCATCTCGGAAGGTGGGCCCAGGGTGACATCCGCTGCATACAACTGTGCATAGTATTGATGCAAAGCTTGAGTCACCTCATCTTGAATAGTCAGCAGGCGGTCATCATGTGCTGTGGGGGAGCTAATAAGATAGCGACGACGAAGAGTGGGAATGCGAAGCAACTGGTGCAAGAATATCTGTTTCTTGTTAATGAAAGAGCGTGACTTGGATTTCATCCTCAGCCTTACCATCTGATGCATTTTCATCAGCAGCATCTTAGCCTTGATCTGCCGAACGCCAGCGCAGCACCATCTGCTTGTGCATGTGAGTAAAGTATATCCAGGATAAAGACGACAACCAATCCCACAGCCAGAACAGAAAATTTCATTGTGAGGGACGGCATACCTTTACCAAAAAATTGATCAATACCCATTGAATCATCAGGCGCTACATTAAAAAAGCGCTGAAACTCATGTGAAAAGAACAGTTGTAAACAACAACTACTTCTTGCAAGTAGAGTGTGATTTTAATTAAAGTTAAACTTTCAAAACGCCGTAAAAATAACACCACAGGTCACAAAAACGTGAAATTGCAACGGAATATTATCGGAGAAGGGGGAAAAAGTATGGAAAAAAAATAGTGTGAAAACTGATCAATAGATGGAGCTGTATGGAATAAGAATACGTAAATGAAAACACCTGTCATGAGCACGACCTATTGAAGTAGATATAAACACGCCGTTTACATGGCTTATCCTCCTTTCGCATCTGCGACGTTCGCCTTGACTGTCTCAATGCAGGATCGCGCTGTGCTTGTAAAGCTGTATTACAATAATGATGACTGTGCACACTTCGCTCTGCACAAGTTCCGGACACTGAAGGGTTTCAAAAAAGGCGATGGTCCGATGACCGTCGCGTGTCTGGAGAAAACGATGCGGAAATTCTAAAAGACGGATTCTTTTGGTGTGCAACCTGGTAGAGGGAGGAATCGAATTGATTCGACGTCAGTGGAAGAAGTGGCCACAGCAATACAGGAGGAGACGAATGGTGGCGTGCAAACGTGCAGTGCACAGAGAATTGCCCGTACATTAGACATACCCGGGAACACGGTGTATAAAATCCTACGAAACATCCTTCTTTGCTATTCATTCAAAATTACCCATGTACACGAATTGCTTCCTGTTGACCTGCCAGCAAGAGAGACCTTTGATTTAAAATTTATTGCTCGCATGGAAGTGGACAATGATTGGCCGAGGAAGATTTTGTGGACAGACGAAGCCTGCTTCCATATGTCAATACACAGAATCGTCGAATATGGGCAATGGAAAATCCACACGGAAATCAACCAGTACCACTTTATTTTGAGAAAGTCACTGTGTGGTGCGGGTTTACGGCATCATTTATCATAGGGCCATATTTTTTCGAAGGGTCAGATGCTTGGGGTTCTGTTAGCTCTACCGTCACTTGTAAGCGCTATGAGTGTCTCTTGCGCAGCCACGTCATTCCAGCTCTCCTACTGCGTAGATGTGTGGATGGGATCATTTTTAAGCACGACGGCGCACCTCCGCCATTTCGGAAATTCTAGAATAATCATCCGTCATTTCCCTACAGACTAGCCGTCCGGATCACCTGATCTTAATCCGCGTGATTTCTGGGTGTGGGGCTATTTGGAAGATGTGTTCAGTGTTGCGATTGCAGACCTAGCTGCACTGAAGGCACGCACTGCACAACACTCTCTGAACGTCAGACGGGAAACACTTCAACTGGTTGCAGAAAACAGTAGACAGCATATTGAACATGTTTTGCACCTCATATGCAAATTAATTGTTCGATTTGATTTTGATTGATGCTTTTTATGCTGTTTTCGGCCTCAGGAAAATTAAAAACCGACTTTTCCCATCCGATGTCATATGACTTGCGGTGTTGGATGGGCTTACATTACTTACATCATCACATCTTTACACGCATGCACACTGAGTAGTACAGTTTGTTTAACCTCAAACGTACACCTTAGGCATTGTTGTATGATTCATCTATTATTTTTAGTTGACCACTATTAAATTATGATGCTTACAGCTCCGTCTATTGCTACATTTTGTAAATATTTATTTTTGTTCTGCGGTACGTTTTCCTCCTTCTCCGATAACATTCCGTTGCAATTTAATGTCATTCTGAGCAGTAGTGTTATTTCTACAGCGGTTTGAAAGTTTAACGTTAATTATAATCACCCCGTATATAATATCTGTACTATAATTATAGCTAAACTTCCGGAAAGCAGCGAGACATAACTCATACTCAGTATGATTGACTTTCTAAATAACAAGCGTGTAAGCCTGAGTCATCTACCAAGTGGAACACCTTTGTCACATTCCTACCAGTGGTGAAAAATTTCCATATCTAACATTTGACTGTGCTTAATTAACAATCAGTTATGCGCTGGGTTCGATTCCCAGTCCGATACATAAATTTACGGCACATCATTTCGGATTTAAATAAGTGCTGACTTAGCTTTTCGTGACTGAAACCATATTTAAGATCTAACGAGGTTAGTAAAAATGGAGAGTATTTGCTGGATATGAGTCCCAGGTCATGGTCGAGGACAAATTTAATTCGTTATGGACTCTGAAATTGGAACGTGCTTTCAGAAGTTTTGTTCAGTGTAATAAATTTGAGTTTAGAAGTGTTAAATACTATGTTACCTCCAATAACATGCTTCCTGATATTTTCATTATAGTGGTGTCAATTTCCATCTTGACTGATTGTCACCCAGAGTTAAGTTCTTTAGTTGCAGTTTTGTGTCGTGAAACGTCTGAGCCTAAAAGAGGCTAGAGGATCTGCAAGACATTTATGTGGGTTGCACACAAATCAGGCGGAACACAATTCAGGTCGTTCGGATTTACCAATGAATGATCTAAAAATAGAGTCTGGAGTGTAATCTGTTCTCAAATCTGTCGAATCTAAAGCCCTTACCGTCGTCCTAAGAAAACACTATGACGATCTACCCTGTCCTCAAAATAATATATATATATATATATATATTTTGTGCACACAGTTCGACAATACTGATTCTGGTACGTTGCAGTGGGTACACACATTAAGAAACTAGCTCTTGATTGTAAAAGTGAACGGATTCTTACAACAATTATAGACAATTTCCATTAGTTGGCAGAATGATGGTCGCTGTACTTTTTGTCGCTTATCCTTTACTCTAATGACAGCAGCTTTCCAATATGAGTGCACTTTAGACGTCACAAAATATGACAGACAACGCTGCGCGCAATTCCCGATCGTCAGGCAGTGTCACGACAGTTGAACATCCGAAGGTCCACTGCGCGGAAGGTGCTTCGAACCATTCTCAAATGGTATCCGTACAAGATCCATATCGTACAGCAACTTCCACCACAGGACGCACACCTACGTGTTGGCTTCGCGCTTTACTGTCTCGCAAGAATTGAAGTTGACGTGGGCTGGCCCAGGACCATTTTATTGACAGACGAAGCTCATTTTTCTCTGGCGGGTGACATGAGCACACAGAATGGGCGAGTGTGAGGATCTTCACCTCCAATCACTGTTCATGAAGTTCCTCTGTATCGTGATTGTGTGGTTTCATGGCTACATTCCTCAACGGCTCATTCGTTTTTGAACAGGTTGGCGCTCAAGGAGCAAAGAAGTGCAGTGTGGCTGCCCAGTGTTACTGTGATATGCTTCGCGAGCACGTCATCCTCGCCCTACAGGAAAGAGACGCATTGAACACAACAGTTTTCACGCCAGATCGGGCCCTATCCCACATTGCTCTTGAAGTTCACCTGCTTCTCCAAAACACCATTGGAAACGATCAAATTATCGGCCGATAGTTTCCAAATGCTTGACCAGGACGTTCATCTGATCTCAGACCCTGTGATTTCTGGTTGCGCGGCTGACTGAAAGACGGGGTTAACCAGAGGAACATTCACACATTTGCTGATCTAAAGCGTAGCATATCAAGAGAGATAGCCAGCATACCTGCGGACATGCTTCGTTCTGCTGAGCACAGTCCAATCCTGCGCTTTCAGACTCTTCTGTATAGAGATGGGCGCCATACTGAGACCCTTTGAAGCAGTAATGCTACCGGTACGTAATGGGATGATGTACCGTAGCAGCCCATTATAAGTGCTACAGTTGAACTGATTATGCATTATTTCTCTTCCCCATGCCCTTGACATTAACGCTATTAAGTCCGGTACTCGTTAGGTAATTAGTCCTTGTTATAACGTTTTAAACAGGGAAAGTTTAATTATAGCCACCCGGTACATTAAGGACTGGAGAGGTGCTGCGATATATCAACGCACATTGGTACTGGTTGCACAAGAGTGAGGCACTCTATCTTATCTATTGTATTGACAAAACGCAGCTAACATGAGGTCCCCATTCTGAATTTCCTTTTGGTCGAATAAGTGCATTCTTTGTCTTAGAATTTCATTGCGTTTCTCAGAGGTATTTGTTCGTTATTTCAGATGCTGATCTGTCTGCTGAGGGATCACGGAGGGGGGCTGTGCCTGCCCAGTGTCACCTCGACCTGCGTCCTGTGCAGGCGCTGCTTGCGACGCCAGGCGTGACGACGAAGAGAGGCGACATGAGGTGCACCCAACACGGTTGCGGCTACAGCAGTGACAGTTCCTGCACACTACAGAACGTTTGTGACTGACGTGTCAGGGGGTTGTCATCCATACAGACTGGTGACATCTAGTCACAGTTGTTTACAGCTGACACACAAGCACCAGAAATACTGCTGTACTTGGAGCTTATGGTAACTCCGACAGGTCCCATTTAAACTTTCGGATCCGCTTTGTTTTGTCTTTGTTTAACGTACGACCGAGAGACTGAAACTGCATGGCCTTGACTGCTGCAGGGTCCTAGAGACGAATCATCCCGTCCAACTCTGACTGATGATAATCATCGGAGTGTGAAGATAGATACATTGCCAGCACAGAATCTCATAGTGAGGTTTCATAGACACATATATTGATAATTGAGAACGCAATGAAACGGCATTTTTATGTTAGAACTTACAATCCTGAGGTTGGGAGCGTTAGTAACCATATAGCATTTACGCACGTTTCATTTTAATGTCTACTCACTGCAGATTAAGATAGCTAACAAGCATAACAAACGTTAAAATGTTATTGGAAGGGTTTTAGCATATACAGCGTTCCTACATTACGTTTTACCACACTCATGACATTTCGGAAATAATGCAAGATATATTTGCGGTCTGTATAAGTTTAATAATAATTTATTTTCACATAATTTTCACATAATTTACCATATTACTGATGAGCGGTTAACGGCAATATTTCTTACACAGTTCGGATCTAAATGTTAACATAAATTTCACAGTTTTGCTTTGAAGATGGTGATACAGACTCACTGGCACTCGAGTTGTGTTTTGTAGTATTGTGTATTTGCTCTAGAGATTTATTTTCGTTAATTATCATATTGTACAGGCCCTTCCAAGGGCTGCAAAAAAATGTGGTTAGTATCATTGTCAGAAATTTTAATGTTTCCAACTTGAGCCTGTTTTTTCGTCTGTCCACAAAGCTTTAATTACTGAAAACACTTTGCCGTCGGTATGGACGAGTGGTTCTAGGCGTTACAGTCTGGAACCGGCGACCGCTACGGTCGCAGGTTCGAATCCTGCCTCGGGCATGGATGTGTGTGATGTCCTTAGGTTAGTCAGGTTTAAGTAGTTCTAAGTTCTAGGGGACTGATGACCTCAGAAGTTAAGTCCCATAGTGTTCAGAGCCATTTGAACCATTTTTGAAAACACTTTACCGACAGATGCTTTAGAATCTGGAATAGCTAGTGAAAATACAACCAAGCTTTTGATATGTTTAAGACACGCTCCCCCATTGTGAAAATAAAAATGTAGTGCGTTTTTCACTGTAACTAATATTTCATTTCATATTTCAGTCCTGCAGTCTACAATCATAGTATTTACCTGCACAACAATACTCCTCAAAGAGTTCTCTCTTATCCACAGTGAAGTTAGTGACACTAGATTTTACAAAACAATATCATTTCTTGAACCCAGCTGACGGTGTCGGCTGAGAAAAAGAAAAGTGGAGGCAAGATTCTGGGTGACCCTAGTGTGCGATGGTGTCAAATAATTTTGTATCTGGAGTCTGTTTTTTGGGACATATGAGCTGCTCGGGGGAACAAAATGGTAAGCGCCAAAATCACAGTTTCGAGATACAGCGCATCTAAAGTTTCAATTGATCTGCAAATCTGAATTTTTTTTTTTTTTGAACAGTCCTTTTATTCTGTAGTGATTCTAACATCTATCTTCTACTATACAGACATAAATGAAACTCAGAACTGACTAAAATAAATGAAATATACAAAAATTATTACATTACCATACACCATTAACAACACATACTGATAGAGCATTACATATTAAACTTTACAGTAAGTCTTCAAAACTTTACTGAAACTGCAGAATCATTCATCACTCTCATTACTGATGTCTTTTTCATCTAAAACTGTTGGCTTTAGTGACAGGAAAAATCCATTGTGGACAGGAGGTATGTAACTTAGGAGCGACAGGACGTCAGCAACTTTCTTATTTCAGTAAGCCTTGGCCCATTGTATTTAAGTGGAAGAGTAGGAACTGGTCCTTGCCTTCCACGTTTCCTGAAGCTTATTTCATGACAAAATATCTCGCTGGTGAATGAAGATGGTGGATATTCGGAGGTCACCTTCCACCTACATATTTTCCTTATGTTGACATCTCGATCATCAACTGTCTTCTTTCTGAAGACAAACGCTTCTTTAGAGTGTCGTATTTGATAGAAATCCTCTCTTTTCATATTATATACAAGCCGACTTCTTGATGATCTCGCACCACCGATCTGGACTGTACACATCTTGTACTTGTCGGCGAACGTAATTTTCAGTTGTACTTCAGGAACATAATGGTATGAACATGCACTTACCAGTATGTTCGTGAAACGTACTAAAGACAGTATATTTACAAAATAACATACCTCTGAGTCATCTGAATCGTTAGAAATGTATTCTGGATCCCTCTCGAAGATATTAGTATCATTGGAAATATATTCCTTGTCTTCTGCCATGTTCACTGTTGCCATAATCTCAGAGATGTTTTTACTTGCCGCCATTCTCTCTGTCACTTACCATTATGTTTCCGCAACAGACGGACAGTGGCTCTTACCATTAAGCTCCTCCCTGACATCTGTTGAGTGAATTTGGAACTACTAGTATGTTTACTGCATTGTGCATCGCACAGGTGGTCTCATTAGCCATCTACCGGAAAATACACGGCGATGGCGCTTACCATTGTGTTCCCACGAGCAGCTCATATACGAAAGAACAGACACCACAAGCGTAGCTAAGGCGAAGACAACCTGTTAATCACTTCAATGCGGGATCGGCGAAATGCCGCGATAATGACGTCAATGAACAAGAGGCACTGCATCATTAGTGTGCAAAATGTTGAGAATTTGGGTCTGACGGGAGAGTGGTAGACCGTTCAGTGCTGATGACCACTGTGTCTGCATAGCGCAGTGGTCAGCGTATTGACCACCAAGTGGGAGACTCAGATTCGAATTCCGATCCGAAACAAAGTTTCAACTTTCATCACTGATTTAAAGTAGTGCTCACTCTCAGCTAATGTCATTAATTCCTTTGTGTCTTAATAAATAATTTGCATCATGGTGTCAGCGCGAGCATAGAATCCCAAAAGAGTCTACAGTATTTCCCAGGGCAACCATCATTCGAATATTTGTCCGACATTCAGCACATGTGACAACAAAATCTTCAATACTGTTTTAACGAGCTGGATTTTTATAAAATAATGAGACAACACTGAATGACTCTGTTGTATCTGCATATTTACATGATGTAGTTTTCTGATGGGTTTTTGAGATTACTGGGATACCATCAAAAGGTTCTTCAGGTTTACATTCCACGACTGATTAACGACGAATTAATACCTGATTATTGAAGCTGTAAGGTTCTCATCTGCAGTATCTACAAATTAGCTTCTAAAATTTAGAGCAGGTTTCTATCTCTCCCATAAGCAGATGAAAATTAAAAACAGGGGTTTGATGTTAATATGTGGGACTGTAGTGTTGTAAATGCTTCGTACGAACAATATCGTTATACCTTCATCTTGAGTATGATCCTCCAAGTAGAACATCCTCGTCTTTCGAACAGCCCACTTACATTTGCCTGTATAGTTTTCACAATAGCGGAAAAGCCCTCGTCAATTGAATGAGAGATTCATTCATTTCACATGTCTCGCATTTCACATAGTCTGTGTGCCTCGTCAGTACGCATGGAGACATCACGTGATCCGTTTAAGATTCGCCGCTGTCTCTCTCATAGAGCGTAATTATTACAACTGCCACGTCTTGATATTTTACTACGCACTGGCTACATAAACACGCTATTATTGCCAAGAGAGAACACTGTAACACAGAAGGGTTGGTATACAGTACGTTTACAATCACATATGGATCAATAAACAAATGATTCACGCCCAAAACTGATGTAGAGAATACTGCGAGTTGATTGCTGAGCGCACCCCGAGGTGCTCGTAATATTCAAGATTAAAGTATCTCGTAGTTATTATCCATGGATTAAAATCCTATTTCTCTCTTTCTCATTTATGTCTGGGCATCGCCACTACATACTGCTACCGAAGATTAAGGTAATCAGTATTAGCAACAGCAGGAGACAGCTTTAATACGTTTAGTTAAGAACACAGTCTGTTGATTATATTAAATTCCAGCCTCCAGTTGCTTAAGCAGAGAAACATTACCTAGGTTTTGGCTATAATTATGTAGCCTTCTTCCAAAATGTCACAATATAAAATTAAAATTAAAACATGCCGTATATTGGCCTTGTTAAATTTAAAATGTTAGTACTACAGTACATAGTAATAAGACTGCGTCACTTGTACTAATGTTTTGCTATTAGGCCACACAAACGGGCCAGACAGGTGGGCCGCGGCGCTGAGTAGTAACTGAGTGCCGCAGGCAGCGATGCAGCGAGCTCAGCTGGTAGTCGCGCGCACGCGCGAGTGGAGTAACACAAACTTAAAACCAAAAAATGTTGATTGAGATTATTATGGAAAATAGTTTATTTTCCTTTGTTTGCCATCTGATTTTTTTAATGTTTGTACAGGTGCTGCCTCCTCAGCTTTCCTATTGGCGGCATATGTCTTTCAGCTAATCATGCATCCTTCGACAGGTTTGCATTTCTACTCCAGTTATTCATGCGTCGCAATTTTTCACTTTCCAGGAGCAAATATAGACTCAGACCACAATACGTTGGTTATTAACTGCAAATTAAAACCGAAGATATTGCAGAAAGGTAGGACATAGGAGGTAGGACAAGAATAGTAAAAGAACCAGAGGTTGCTGAGAATTTCAAACAGTGCATTAGACAACGATTGAATTAAACAGGAGTAAGGAACACAATAGAGGAAGAATCGGTAGCTATGAGTGTTGTGGCTGTGCCCTCTTGTAATGCTTCGCGGTTCCTGGCTGGATGAGGAGGGTGGTCGGTTTCAACTGAGTACTTAACTTCAATGATGTTCAGTCTGGTGTTCTGTGGTTAACAGCAATCAAATAATATGTACTAATTCTTGAATCTTGTCCGTGTCCATATCATAATTATATACAATGACTAACGTTCCCTCATAGGTAGCTAATGTGCAAGGCGACGACTGTCACTGTGGAAGACTAGACCACAGTGCGACGTATTGAGGTGCAATGCGTACTGAGTCCCTGTGCGAGGTTCCGGGGTACTGAGATTGAGCGACTGAGACATGGCGGTCGGCAGCGGAGCCTACATACGCGTTGCCCAGGGGGCGTTATCGGTGCGTAGCCTGGGGGCGTGTTTTGGTCTTTTCATAGCCGTGCTTAGTTCAGCGCCTGCTATACAATGTTTCCTACCGCCGACCGGTGCGCTGGCGAAGGCGTATGCCAGCACACTGAGGAAGGAAATAGTGAAGGCAGCCGAGGATACACAAAAAGACAGGGCCCAGTAGTATTCGACATATTGAACCTAACAGACTAAAAGAGAAACAATAAACGAGCTCTAAACGAAGCAGACAAAAGAGAACACATGGCTAGACGATACATAAATATGAGACGGCAGTAGCATGCTTGTCTATGGAGAAGATGGATGCAGCATGTGGGAAAATTTACCTTTGGAGAAAGGAGAGCCATATGTGGTTGAGAGGTCCAAGAGAAGGCCCATAATGGAGCGGAGAGGTGGGCTGAAGATTGGAGTGGCTTCATGGAGGGTGTGTATAAGAGAAACAAACTAGAAAGTAATGTTATAGGAAGAGAAGGAGAAGTAAATAAGTATTTTATGCGAGATACAGTACTGCGACAAGAATTTTACGGAGCACTGAAAGATTTAAGTTGAAAGAGGGCAACTGGAGTACACGACAACACCTCAGAATTGAGAGAGCCACTCACGACGAAATTATCTTATTTATATAAATGATATGCCTTCTAGCATTACAGATGATTCAAAAATATTTCTGTTTGCTGATGAGACCAGCTTGGTAGTGAAGGATCTTGTGTGTAAAATTGAAACAGTATCAAATAATGTAGTTCATGAAATAAGTTCGTGGCTTGTGGACAACAATTTGGTGCTAAATCACAGTAAGACTCAGGTTTTACAGATTCTATCTCACAATTCAGCAAGAACCGGTATTTTGATCAGACAGAATGGGCATATTATAAGCGAGACGGAACAGTTCAAGTTCCTAGGCGTTCGGATAGATAGTAAGCTGTTGTGGAAAGCCCATGTCCAGGATCTTGTTCAGAAACTAAATGCTGCTTTATTTACCATTAGAACAGTATCTGAAATAAATGACTGTTCAACACGAAAAGTAGTCTACTTCGCATCTTTTCATACGCTTATGTCGTATGGTATTATTTTTTGGGTACTTCTTATGATTCAAAAAGGGTAATTTTGGCTCAAAAACGGGCTGTTCGAACTGTATGTAGTGTAAGATCCAGAGCCTCTTGTCGACCCCTATTCAATAGTCTGGGAATTCTGACATTGTCCTCACAGTATATATTTTCTTTAATGTCGTTTGTTGTTAGCAATATTAGCCTATTCCCAAGATTTAGCAGCTTTCACTCAGTTAATACTATGCAGAAATCAAATCTGTATGTGGAATACACTTCCTTGACTCTTGTGCAGAAAGGAGTGCAGTATTCTGCTGCATCCATTTTCAATAAGCTACCACAAGAACTCACAAATCTTAGCAGTAGCCCAAAGTCTTTTAAGTCTAAACTGAAGAGTTTCCTCATGGCTCGCTCCTTCTATTCTGTCGAGGAGCTCCTGGAAGAACTAAAAAATTAAGCAAATTCCAATGTTACATTGTTGATTTTCTTTATTTAAACTTACGACTTGTCGCCTGAATGTTTTTTATATTTCATTTTATCTGTTTCTACTATCGTGTTCTAATTTCGTGTATTGACTCGTCCCATTACCATGGAGATTTCTCCTTAATTTGGTCCCACGGAACAATAAATAAATAAATAAGTAAAAATTTGGTCCTTACGTGGAATGTACATTGGCGGCAGTGGAATCTTTTTGCAGCCAGCTCCGAATTCCCAGAGATCGCCCGCGAGCATCTTATCCCCTTCTTTCGGACACTGAGAAAACTGGAATCATTAAGGTGAAGGACTTGGGAACTTTACTCGTACATAAAGAGATGACACAGACAATTAGCTATAACACAACGACTGTAACAAGGTGTAAAAGCGTGGCAAGAAGAGTAGGTATGGGCCCTTCCTGAAAGTCTACAAAACAAGACAATCGAAGGATTGTTCAATTGCTTCTGACAAATACACTACTGGCCATTAAAATAGGTACGCCACGAAGATGACGTGCTACAGACGCGAAATTTAACCAACAGGAAGAAGATTCTGTGATCTGCAAATGATTAGCTTTTCAGAGCATTCACACAAGGTTGGCGCCGTTGGCGACACCTAAAACGTGCTGACGTGAGTAAAGTTTACAACCGATTTCTCATACACAAACAGCAGTTGACCGGCGTTGCCAGGTGAAACGTTGTTGTGATGCCTTGTGGAAGGAGGAGAAATGGGTACCATCATGTTTCCGACTTTGACAACAGTCGGATTGTAGCCTATCGCGATTGCGGTTTATCGTATCGTGACATTGCTACTCGCGTTGGTCGAGATCCAACGACTGTTAGTAGGATATGGAATCGGTGGGCTCAGGAGGGTAATACGGAACGATGTGCTGGATCCCAACGGCCTCGTATCGCTAGCAGTCGAGATGACAGGCATCTTATCCGCGTGGTTTTAAGGGATAGTGCAGCCACATCTCGATCCCCGAGTCAGCAGATGGGGACGTTTGCAAGATCCTCTGCACGAAGAGTTCGACGAAGTTTACAGCAGCATGGACTATCAGCTCGGAGACCATGGCTGCGGTTACCCTTGACGCTACATCACAGACAGGAACGCCTGCGATGGTGTACTCCACGACGAACCTGGGTGCACAAATGGCAAAACATCATTTTTTCGGATGAATACAGGTTCTGTTTACAGCATAATGTTTGTCGCATTCGAGTTTGGCGACATCGCGGTGAACGCACATTGGAAGCGTGTATTCGTCATCGCCATACTGGCGTATCACCCGGCGTGATGGGATGGAGTGTCATTGGTTACACGTCTCGGTCACCTCTTGTTCGCATTGACGGCACTTTGAACAGTGGGCGTTACATTTCAGATGAGTTACGACCCGTGGCTCTACCATTCATTCGATCCCTGTGAAACCCTACATTTCAGTAGGATAATGCACGACCGCATGTTGCAGGTCCTCTACGGGCCTTTCTGAATACAGAAAATGTTCGACTGCTGCCCTGGCCAGCAAAATCTCCAGATCTCTCACCAATTGAAAACGTCTGGTCAATAGTGGCCGTGCAACAGGCTCGTCACAATACACCAGTCACTACTCTTGATGAACTGTGGTATCGTGTTGAAGCCGCATGGGCAGCTGTACCTGTACACACCATCCAAGCTCTGTTTGACTCAATGCCCAGGCGTATCTAGGCCGTTATTACGGCCAGAGGTGGTTGTTATGGGTACTGATTTCTCACGATCTATGCACCCAAATTGCCCGAAAACGTAATCGCATGTCAGTCCTAGTATAATATATTTGTCCAATGAATACCCGTTTATCATCTCCATTTCTTCTTGGTGTAGCAATTTTAATGGCCAGTAGTGTAGGTATATGACAAAAGATGAAGTCTGGGAAGAGGTTAAAGGAAGAGCCTCACCAAGAAAAATCGGCTACATTATTGAAGATAGATTGAGACTTGCAGTTGCTAAGCGTCGATTACCGCTGACGCCAAACCAAAGACAACAGAGACCTATGGAATGAAGAGCAATGATGGGCAACCTTTGCTGGTCTGCGGCTCGGATTCATAAACTTCGCTCACCTCGCGGGCCTCCTCATCACGTGACGTACAGAAGCGCTCCTAGCGCATAGGACTGGGTTGTTAGTGCAACACTAAATAAATTGAGCCATCATTACTTTGCTCAATTTGAAAGTTAGAAGTCTAATTGACTTAGCATATATTGGCTGTAATACACAGCAGCCCAGCTTGAATAACGCTAACTACAAAATGGGGGATATCCGAAAGTTATCACGGCGGCGTACAACAGGAGCGCCTTGCTCTATCTCCCACGAATTTCTTCGTGGCCCCGATTGCTAGCGATCACGGACTGGATCCGGCCCGAAGGCAACCGGTTGTTCACCTAGAGCTTTTTTTTTTTGGTCATCAGTCTACTGACTGGTTTCATGCGGCCCGCCAGAATTCCTTTCCTGTGCTAACCTCTTCATCTCAGAGTAGCACTTGCAACCTACGTCCTCAATTATTTGCTTGACGTATTCCAATCTCTGTCTTCCTCTACAGTTTTTGCCCTCTACAGCTCCCTCTAGTAGCATGGAAGTCATTCCCTCATGTCTTAGCAGATGTCCTATCATCCTGTCCCTTCTCCTTATCAGTGTTTTCCACATATTCCTTTCCTCTCCGATTCTGCGTAGAACCTCCTCATTCCTTACCTTATCAGTCCACCTAATTTCCAACATTTGTCTATAGCACCACATCTCAAATGCTTCGATTCTCTTCTGTTCCGGTTTTTCCACAGTCCATGTTTCACTACCATACAATGCTGCACTCCAGACGTACATCCTCAGAAATTTGTTCCTCAAATTAAGGCCGGTATTTGATATTAGTAAACTTCTCTTGGCCAGAAATGCCTTTTTTGCCATAGCGAGTCTGCTTTTGATGACCTTGCTCCGTCCGTCATTGGTTATTTTACTGCCTAGGTAGCAGAATTCCTTAATTTCATTGACTTCGTGACCATCAATCCTGATGTTAAGTTTCTCGCTGTTCTCATTTCTACTACTTCTCATTACCTTCGTCTTTCTCCGATTTACTCTCAAACCATACTGTGCACTCATTAGACTGTTCATTCCGTTCAGCAGATCATTTAATTCTTCTTCATTTTCACTCAGGATAGCAATGTCATCAGCGAATCGTATGATTGATATCCTTTCACCTTGTATTTTAATTCCACTCCTGAACCTTTCTTTTATTTCCATCATTGCTTCCTCGATGTACAGATTGAAGAGTAGGGGCGAAAGGCTACAGCCTTGTCTTACACCCTTCTTAATACAACCACTTCGTTCTTGATCGTCCACTCTTATTATTCCCTCTTGGTTGTTGTATATATTGTATATGACCCGTCTCTGCCCGCATCTCGTGGTCGTGCGGTAGCGTTCTAGCTTCCCACGCCCGGGTTCCCGGGTACGATTCCCGGCGGGGTCAGGGATTTTCTCTACCTCGTGATGGCTGGGTGTTGTGTGCTGTCCTTAGGTTAGTTAGGTTTAAGTAGTTCTAAGTTCTAGGGGACTGATGACCATAGATGTTAAGTCCCATAGTGCTCAGACCATTTGAATTTGACCCGTCTCTCCCTATAGCTAACCCCTTCTTTTTTCAGAATCTCGAACAGCTTGCACCATTTTATATTGTGGAACGCTTTTTCCAGGTCGACAAATCCTATGAAAGTGTCTTGATATTTCTTTAGCCTTGCTTCCATTATTAGCCGTAACGTCAGAATTGCCTCTCTCGTCCCTTTACTTTTCCTAAAACCAAACTGATCGTCACCTATCGCATTCTCAGTTTTCTGTTCCATTCTTCTATATATTATTCTTGTAAGCAGCTTCGATGCATGAGCTGTTAAGCTGATTGTGCGATAATTCTCGCACCTGTCAGCTCTTGCCGTCTTCGGAATTGTGTGGATGATGCTTTTCCGAAAGTCAGATGGTATATCGCCAGACTCATATATTCTACACACCAACGTGAATAGTCGTTTTGTTGCCACTTCCCCCAATGATTTTAGAAATTCTGATGGAATATTATCTATCCCTTCTGCCTTACTTGACTGTAAGGCCTCCAAAGCTCTTTTAAATTCCGATTCTAATACTGGATCCCCTATCTCTTCTAAATCGACTCCTGTTTCTTCTTCTATCACATCAGACAAATCTTCACCCTCATAGAGACTTTCAATGTATTCTTTCCACCTATCTGCTCTCTCCTCTGCATTTAACAGTGGAATTCCCGTTGCACTCTTAATGTTACCACAGTTGCTTTTAATGTCACCAAAGTTTGTTTTGACTTTCCTGTATGCTGAGTCTGTCGTTCCGACAATCATATCTTTTTCGATGTCTTCACATTTTTCCTGCAGCCATTTCGTCTTAGCTTCCCTGCACTTCCTGTTTATTTCATTCCTCAGCGACTTGTATTTCTGTATTCCTGATTTTCCCGGAACATGTTTGTATTTCCTCCTTTCATCAATCAAGTGAAGTATTTCTTCTGCTACCCATGGTTTCTTCGCAGCTACCTTCTTTGTACCTATGTTTTCCTTCCCAACTTCTGTGATGGCCCTTTGCAGAGATGTCCATTCCTCTTCAACTGTACTGCCTACTGCGCTATTCCTTATTGCTGTATCTATAGCGTTAGAGAACTTCAAACGTATCTCGTCATTCCTTAGTACTTCCGTATCCCACTTCTTTGCGTATTGATTCTTCCTGACTAATGTCTTGAACTTCAGTCTACTCTTCATCACTACTATATTGTGATCTGAGTCTATATATGCTCCTGGGTACGCCTTACAATCCAGTATCTGGTTTCGGAATCTCTGTCTGACCATGATGTAATCTAATTGAAATCTTCCCGTATCTCCCGGCCTTTTCCAATTATACCTCCTCCTCTTATGATTCTTGAATAGGGTATTCGCTATTACTAGCTGAAACTTGTTACAGAACTCAATTAGTCTTTCTCCTCTTTCATTCCTAGTCCCAAGCCCATATTCTCCTGTAACCTTTTCTTCTACTCCTTCCCCTACAGCTGCATTCCAGTCGCCCATGACTATTAGATTTTCGTCCCCCTTTACATACTGCATTACCGTTTCAATATCCTCATACACTTTCTCTATCGGTTCATCTTCAGCTTGCGACGTCGAAATGTATATCTGAACTATCGTTGTCGGTGTTGGTCTGCTGTCGATTCTGATTAGAACAACCCGGTCACTGAACTGTTCACAGTAACACACCCTCTGCCCTACCTTCCTATTCATAACGAATCCTGCACCTAGAGCTAGGCAAACGATAGTCGCGTTCGAACGCGTTCGAGATTTCCCGAAACATCGCAGTTTTCGATACAATGTTGTGGTTGTTCGAACAACTACGAGACATTTGATCCGCGCTGCACGAGTGCAAGGGATACGCAAGAAACTGCCATCTGCCCTAAACAATAAGCCATGCCTCGGCTTAAAATTTGATGATTTCCAGAAAGATTGGAAGAAATAGCATTAAATTCTGGCTCTGCATAAACTCCAGCTGTGTTTGAACAAATTTACAATATGAGTTCTCAGTCAGTTCAATTATGTGTGAATAATATAACCGTTTATGCCGATTTTTAAGTAAAGACATAAAGACGAAAATATTGTCTTCCAAAAATGTTACTCGACTGAACCCAGAGTAATATTTTATTTTTTTGTGAGAGACGGTAATTTTTTAGCAAGTAGGTTGCAAATGAGCATTTCAATCCCTTTTGAATATATTACAATAACAATTAAAAACGGTAGAAATTAAAATCGGTTCGAAAACTATATAAACATTCAGATGAAAGAATCAAGAAAATCAATCAAAAATGTACGTGTAGAGCAGGTGTGGCTTGAATTCAAAGAAATAATATCGACAGCAGTTGAGAGTTTACACCCAATAAATTAACAAATGACGCAGCTGATCCCCCATTGTACACAAATCTGGACCGAACCCTGTTGCAGAAACAAAGAAAACAGCATGTCAAATAAAAAAAAAAAATCCCCAAGATTGGCGTTCTTTTACTTAAACTCGAAATTTAGTACGGACTTCAATGCGAGATGCTTATAATACTTTCCACAACGAAACTAAGTCTTGAAACCTGGCGGAAAACCCAAACACATTCCGTCGTATTTAAAATACGCTACCTGGCAGACACAATCATTCCCTTCTCTGCGCGATAGCAATGGAAATACTATCGATGACAGTGCTGCCAAAGCAGAATTAGTAAACACAGCCTCCCGAAATTCATTCGCCAAATAAGAGAAAGTAAATACTCCAGAATTCGAATCCAGAACATCTGTCAACTTCAGTAACTTAAAAGTAGGCATTCTCAGAGTAGTGAAGCAACTTATATCGGCTAATAAAAGAAAGTCTTCCGGTTCAGACAATATGCCAATTAGGTTTCTTTCAGAGTATGCTGATGCAATAGCTCCATACGTAACATTATTTACAACCACTCGCACAGTGAAAGATCCACGCCCAAAGACTGGATAATTGCAAAGATCACTCTAATATTCAAGTAGTCTAATAACAGTAATCAAATAAGTTAGCGGCCCACATCACTGACGTCGATATGCAGCAGGATTTTGAAACATATTTTGTGTTCGAACATGAAGAATTACCTCGAAGGTAACGGTCTACTGACACATACTCAACACGGATTTAGAAAACATCGTTCTTATGAAACACTACTAGCTCTTTACAAGAGATTAGATTTCCAGAATACTTTTGACATCGCGCTCCACAGTGGCCTGCAATCAAATTGCGGTTTGTGTAATATCGACTCAGTTATGCAACTGGGTTCGTGATTTCGTCTCTGAGAGGTCACACTGTGTAGTAACTGACGGGAAATCATCGAGTAAAACAGAAGGGATTTCTGGCGTTCCCCAAAGTAGTGTTATAGCCCTCTGCTGCTCCTTTGGTATATTAACGATTTAGGAGACAATCATAGCAACCGTCTTGCAGATTTTGTTGTCGTTTATCGTTTATTAAAGTCTTCAGAAGACCAAAACAAATTTGCGAAACTGTTTATAAAAGATATCTGTATGAGGCAAAAATTTGCATTTGACCCTAAATGATGAAAACTGTGAGGTCATCCACATGAGTGCTGAGATTAATCCATTAATATTTGGTTACACGAAAGATCAATCAAATATAATGGCCGTAAATTCAACTAAGTACGTAGGAATTACAATCACGGACAATTTAAATTGATAAGAACTCACAGAACGTGTTGCAGGGAATGCGAACCAAAGACTGCGTTTTATTGGCACAACACTTAGAAGATGCAGCTGATCTACTTAAGAGACTGCCTACACTGCGCTTGTCCGCCTTCTTTTGGAGTACTGCTGCGCCGTGTGGAATCCTTACCTGACAGAATTAACGGGGTACATCGAGAAATTCAAAGAGGGGCAGCACGTTTTGTATTATCGAGAACTAGGGTAGAGAGTGTCGCGGACCTGATACACGACTTGCGGTTTGCATCATTAGAACAAGGCGTCACTCGTTGCGTTATCATCTTCCCACGAAATTTCTGTCACCAACTTTCTCCTCCGAATGCGAAAATATTTTGTTGACTTCTACCTACATAGGGAGAAAAAATCATTGTAGTAAAATAAGAGAAATCAGAGCCCTCGCGGAAAGATATAATTAGCAGTTTTTTTCAGCGCGCTGTTAGGGAATAATATAATAGATAATTTATTAAGAAAACTAGAAACCCGCCTCGATTACGAAAAAAGTAGCTAGTGTTAACCTAGGTTTCGGCGTAGATAACTACACCTTCTTCAGAACAATAAAACCCACAAGTGCCTAAGAAAACCTTTGTCAATGATTAAAAGAACACCATAGCTATACATTTATAAACGAAAAAAAAAGGAATCACAAACAGAGCATATGTACAAAGTCTAAACCGTTACTTAAAAAAATGGTGTAACGTCCACCTCACACCGGCCTACGTTCGATGGGCCATGAAGGTTCTTAATAGAGAATTACTGTGAAGGTGGTTCGATGAACCCTCTGCCAGACATTTAAGTGTGATTTGCTGAGTGCCCATGTAGCTGGAAATGTGAATGAAATGTCACAAGCCAAACAAACGAAATATATCATAAAAAATGAATGTAATTTTTACAGCGAGATTGGAACACAGTGGTAAGACCCATCTTTGAGTCAGAACCGTCATACGTCAGTCGATCGCGGGACGAGCGAACTTTGACAGTTTGACAGAATCATGTTGGCAATCTTTCATTTACTTACTAGTTGCAGTTGTTATATATGACCTGCACCCTAGGAGGCATTTCAGTCCTTGTTTCACAGTTATTTGTACTATTGAAATCAGTAATGAGACAAAAACGCTAAGACAGGTCGTTGTGATAGTCCTAGCAAAAATCACTAGATCGCAGACCGATCAGAATATCGAACTGAACGCGAGATTTCCCGAACTGTAACGTGAACTGTTCGAACTGTTCGAGTCGTGTTTCAAATGTAGCCCTATTCCGACCCGCGATGTAGAGCAAGAGTCGATGTTGATACTGAGTGACATTCTGTGGTAAAATGGAAATGAGCGTATAGCTTCATTGGCCGGGAGGCCCTTGCGGGGCAGGTCCGGCCACCTTGGTGCAGGTCTTATTACATTCAACGCCACACTGGGCGACCCGCGCGCCGGTTGTGGGTGAAATGTAGATGAAGACAACACAACACCCAGTCCCTGAGCCAGGAATCGAACCCGGGCCCGCAGGACGGCAGTTCGTCACACTGACCACTCAGCTATCGCGGCGAACACCTTCTGTGGTGTTCAGTGACGAGTGTCATTTCTGTCTGTGGCTCTCAAATCAATATTAATGTCTCCGTAGAGGATCTGCTCAAAGATTATAGGACGTAGCTGTCCTCGAGACCACCCATATTGAACTTCTCATGTGTCAGCCATTGAGTATGTTTGAGATGCGATGGGTGGTTGTGTACATTTATTTGAGCCTTCACCCTCAGTCTTCATGAACCAACATAGTATGTCATTCAGGTAAGACAGTAATTTCATTAAGATAATATTCATAGTCTGCTCGCACGTATGGCACACCTCATACATTTGCAATTGACGTTAGTTACAAACAGAATTAAAGTATATTACTTAATACATTTTATGTGACAATCAACTGCACAAAGTTTCATAAATATCCCACTGGTGCTTTATGGTACAGCTCTTACCATTTCCATCACTGTACTCAGCTGTGAAAGACATACTATTTCATTCGAGGCGCCTTATAGCTGCAGAGGCCACACTGCAATAACTACAAGGGCCGTTCAATAAGCAATGTAACACATTTTTTTCTGAGTCAGTTTCGGTTGACACAATGCGAAATATGTTCTGGGACATCGTGGAATATTCATGCTTCACCCCTCTAGTTTCATGACGACCCTATACCTAGCCTTCAAAATAGTGTCTGTAACGGCGGTGTGTTCCAAACAGAGAGCTGCCATTGGGTTCCTTTAGTCAGAAAACCAGAGCATCGCAGATGTTCATAAGCGCTTTTGCAGAATGTCAACAGAGATCTGACAGTAAACAAAACCACCGTGAGCCGTTGGGCGAGGCGTTTGTCATCATAGCAATAACTTCGTGCAAACCTGTCCAGCCTCCCGCGTGCCGGCCGGCCGCACACGACTTTGACTGCTGCAATGTTGGAACATGCAGACACTCTCATTTCACGTGATCGACAAATCACTGTACAAGTATTTTTTGTCCTGCTTCATGGTTAAACGATCAATTCTGAAGTGTATTGTCCTCCATTCAGAAAATTGAAGAAACGACTTAAGCGTGTTCGTCGGTACGAAAATCGAAACAAACTTCTCCATCTCCATGACAACGCAAGGTGTCACAAATTTTTGCGCACCCGAGAGGACCTCACAAATTTTCGTTGGACTGTTTCTCCTTATTCACACTAGAGGCAGTATGTCGCACCTGCCGACTTCCATCTATTTGGCCCAAAGAAGGATCACTCCGTAGGAAGCAGTATGTCGAGGAGGTTATTGATGCAGCAAGACGTTGTCTCCGACGTCGACCAGAAGAGTGGTGCCGTGCTGGCATATAGGCCTTCGCAGAGGGAATTAAAAAAATGTTCAAATGTGTGTGAAATCTTATGGGATTTAACTGCTAAGGTCATCAGTCCATAAGCTTACACACTACTTAACCTAAATTATCCTAAGGATAAACACACACACCCATGCCCGATGGAGGACTCGAACCTCCGCCGGGATCAGCCGCACAGTCCATGACTGCAGCGCCTCAGACCGCTCGGCTAATCTCGCGCGGCAAAGGAAGTGGGGAATAATATGGTGTATTGGAATACTGAATGAAACAAACATGCCGGCCGGTGTGGCCGAGCGGTTCTAGGCGCTTCAGTCTGGAACCGCGCGACCGCTACGGTGGCAGGTTCGAATCCTGCCTCCGGCATGGATGTGTGTGATGTCCTTAGATTAGTTAGGTTTAAGTAGTTCTAAGTTCTAGGGGACTGATGATCTCAGATATTAAGTCCTATAGTGCTCAGAGCCATTTGAACCTTTTTTTAAAACAACATTTTGTAAAAAAAATGTTGCTTTGCTTATTTAAAAGCTCTTCGTACCTATGGAAACTGGAGTGACAGTTTACTGAGGGAGTTCTGGAAGAGATGGAGGTTTCAACCTGCCTGGCATTCATCATAATGGATTTCTATGGTAACCTGTAAGAATATGGCACTCAAGAATGATGACTGTCAAAAGAAAACATAGGAAGTGAGCGGTAATAAACATGTGACAAATTGGGGTAAGCCTGCCATCGAAATAAAATTACTGCAAAGCGAAGTTTGTAAGGACTTACAACCCAAGAGTACCCATCACATATAGGAACAGAAGACAAAACTTCTACTCTAACGTGAGTAATATGCCAAATAAAATGAAGAGTGAAAAAAGTAAACATATACGTATGTTAA
Organism: Schistocerca piceifrons; assembly: GCF_021461385.2. Taxonomy (NCBI): domain Eukaryota; kingdom Metazoa; phylum Arthropoda; class Insecta; order Orthoptera; family Acrididae; genus Schistocerca; species Schistocerca piceifrons. Next base: position 570,067,013 of record NC_060139.1, on the reverse strand, counting down.
ACTTGTTTGCCGAAGAAAATGGAAGTTTTATGTTTTATAACAAAAGTTGCCGTTGTCAATATTAAGTCACAATGTGTCTGATCAGCATGAGATAGATCTAGGGACGCTTTTGGCTTAGATTTTTGGAACTGAGGGAATATCATTTTGGTGACGAACTTCTGGAAGGCAACTCAGGATGTCTACTGTAAATGGCAAGTAGTCTTTCCATTCTGGGTACCTTTGATTTAAAAATCGGAATTTCTTACAGATTTATTCCATAGACCTCAGATACTTAAAGCACCAGTATTACCATTCGCCTGCACCACATATAGCATACAGAATGCAGCCTTTACCGCCAATGCTCGACATACTGTAAGAAGCGCCAGCAGGTGCAAGAGACTTAGTCTTCAATATTCTGAAAGCATATTTCTAAGCTGGCCAGATATGACGTACCTAGACGAACAAAACCTGAGAAGTTGGAATATCATGGACATTTTAACGAAATATTAATTTCTTTTATGTCCTAATTTAATTTTTATTGTATTCTTATATGCTTTAATTAATCTTGTTTAGTGAAAGAATATTACAATATTTATTTACTCTTGACCCAAGCAGTCATAAACCAAAGTAACGGTAAAACTCATTCGCTTGCACGGGGATTCCCAGTGCTTACAGTGGCATATGTAACAATATGTCTAATATTTATACTCTATTTCGTGTCTCAAATTCAGTCAATGTGTAACATATCGCTATGAGAGTAAATTATTAAATGCTGAAAACGAAATGTTCCATTGTTCAACAGTTCCTATATTGACAACAGATCCTTGAAAATGAAAAAAACATATTTTTTCTTTCTCCCTTGTGACACGACATTTCAGTAATTTGTTTGACTTTTTTAATAACTTACAACAAAAATGACTAATTGCTGTTATTGTCGGCTTTACTAATTAAGTTCAAAACCCTTGCCTTTATATTTACTGCCATCAGCGGTTTGCTTATTACTTTATTACGCTCATAATATACATTTACATGTCGTGTAGGCCTAAAGTATTCCAAGAACCCTGTATTTTTACATTAATTTCTCTTTTGTCCTGTGCAGTGAGGAGTATGCTCAGACTCATTACACATTACTGTGAGTGTTGGAAGGACAACTGGTAATAAGTATGATGTTTGGTGATCCACAATTGACACATAAAAATGGTTCAAATGGCTCTGAGCACTATGGGACTTAACATCTATGGTCATCAGTCCCCTAGAACTTAGAAATACTTAAACCTAACGAACATAAGGACATCACACACATCCATGCACGAGGCAGGATTCGAACCTGCGACTGTAGATTGACACATACCTTAGTCACAGAGGTATTACACAAAATGAAACCTCTGTAAATATCTTGATATTGAACTCAACCCATTAAAGAGCTTTTTTGTAAGGACTGTAAGATTACCCATATTACTGATATTCCGCGAAATTTTTTCTTAGGTTTAGTATTAAGACGAAAACTCATTCTTTTCGAGCCACACAGAAAGCATTCTGTCTGCCACAGTAGACTTAGCTTTATGCATTAATTTATTATGAGCTTATTGTTTTGTAATCAGGACTATTCCATGTCATATCAACAAGTGCTACAACCTGACACTCTTACATTTATTTGAAATTAAGCATGAATGTAGTATTAATAAACACTGACAAAAAACTATTTTCTTCATATTTTTCCCATGAAAGATTACTGAGTAATAAGTGCTCAAAAATGTAAAATAAAAAATTCAATTTTTGCCTTGTGGAACAATATCGATTTGTTCACAACTTATGTTGTAATGAATATATATTTATAAATAAAAACATCGTTCTTGAAAATACTGAATTTTGGAAGGGCTATACGTTTAAATTCTCAAAAATATGTATGTGAAAGGTACTGTTTTCATGTAAATATTCTGAAAGTCTCAGCTTGGGATGCATAAGGGATCGCTAACAAAAATTATTTTATGTCTATCATGAATCTGTTATATGTCACTCAGATCATGATCTGTCATTATTTTTATTTAGCGATCCATGACAATTTTATAGAACCTTAGTTGGATTTATTAGTTGGACTACGAAATTGTACTTTTCAGAGAAAGAGCTGTTCCAGTTTTGTGAAATGCTGAATCTTTACTTTTTTTTTAAAAAAAAAAGAGGGTTATCCTTTGGCTTCTAAATTTTTAGCACTGGAATTGTCCTGATGTTATTTTAATGGTAATACTGGACTTGCAAAAGTTTTCTAAATAAGGGCCACCTTCCTTGTTTGAAGTTTACTGTCTAATGAGTGGTTCCCCTATTGTTATGGTAATGCTCTTTCTGTAATTGTAGAAAGGTTAGTTTTTATGGGTACCCGGTTCTATTCTTATGAATTTTAAACATGTTACTTCAAAGAAGCATTAGTTGCCTTGAAAAACAAAAGAAAATATTTGTTTTACATTTGGTCTTCCTGGTTTGTCACCCTGAAATCAGTTACTGTTGATTTGTATGTTACTGATGTTTTTAGTATATATTGTTAAATAAACGATTATTAACTATTGTGAAGCAACAAATAGCTTTCTGTAAACTCATCCTGCACCTTCACCTTACCTGTTAAGTTTTTGTCATATCCTGGGGACGTCCACTGAGATCTCACTAACAGTAGTTGCTCAGCTGTGTAATACAGATAATTACATTTTTCCTAGTATATTTAAAGGATATTTAGGATTTCTTAGTAAAGATTATTAATATTGTTGATTTTAAGACAGGAAACGTAGGGCATATGATTACAAATACCAAAAAGTTTCAGGGAGTGAAGTGAGAAACTCTAATTATTTGATATTTTTACAGTGTAGTTTGAATGGCAAGCTGTTGCTGTGGCCCCTCCCTTAGACAACAGTCTTTCATAAATTACAGATGAAGCGACCATTTCTAGATTTTTACGAGCCACATTATGCAGTACATTACATGCTGCCTGAGTGTCTTTCCAGTATTGTAGAGGAGATGTTGTTCAGTTGACTGCAGAATGGTGTAATTAGAATCAAACTTCAGAAACTAAATTTTGGTTATTTGTTATTACTGTGATGGAACTCCTCTCCTTCTGCTGTAATCAAACTAATGCCTCTAAACGCTACACAAACCGTATACTGCAGTAGTCGGCAACTGTACCTGTGATTCTTCGACTTTGGCTCCTTTCTGTGTTTGTTTCTTCTGAACAATAACATTTAACATGCCAGTGATAACAGACACTGCTATGCGATCTTGAAAAAGGAGCTGGTATTGCTCTTGCACATTCTTTCAAACATTTGCAATCTACATGGAAATATTTGTGTCGATTAATTTTCTCGACAGAAAATAATTAATTGAAAGGACAATAGATTATGTAAAACTGATTGTCATGAAAGAAATATTGGGATATCCCTAACCAATTACCAGGGTAATTACTATTAACTGATAAATTACAATTAATTACCCATCCATAGTTGGGGGAGGAGAGGATGTGGAACATGATAGAAACAAAGGTAATAAAGAGAGGGGGAATCTATGAAGCACACTACCTGAGGAGTAGAGTTTCTTGCACCACCTGCTGAAATCCCCGTGACGTGTGTACCACTGTCTCATAAATTACGTACAAAGGGCGTTCAAAAAGTTTATGCACAGTCGTCTGTGAACATACTTGGAGAGTTTAGCTATAAGTTGGTGTATAAAATTACTTTCTTTTATTTACAGGTGAGCGATAGTGGACCGTGAAGTAGACGTCAGGTTGCGACAACAGTCGTGATGGAGTTCTTCTTCAACACTGGCGGTGACTCTGCCACATCGATTCACAGGAAGTTGCTCCCTGTTTATGGGGAGGACACAGTGTATCGCAGCAGTATCTAGCGGTGGTTGCAGAGGTTTAAAGAAGGTAATTTCTCTCTACTGGACAATCCACGATGCAGTAGACCATTGACAGCAGTGAGTGATGTGAATCAAGGGACCATTGATCAAATCATCCAAAGTGACAGATGTGTGACGACACGACAGCTTGCTGAAATGACTCGATTGTCATTGGGTAGTGTGGTATCACTGGTACAGTCACTAGTGTACAGGAAAATCTGTGCACGTTGGGTGCCTAGATTACTGACATGAGAAATGAAAACGATGAGGAAGAGCGTGTGCAAGGGTTACACGAAGACCTTTATCGAAGAGTGGAAACAGTGTTTTGACGTCATTACCCAGGATGAAACATGGTTGTTTTCGTCCAAAACTGAGAGAAAAACCCAGACCATGGAGTGGCGTCATTTGGGCTCCCCTCAGAAGAAGAAACCAAGATTTTCACAAACAGCAGGCCGAAAGGTGATGGCCTCCTCTTTCTGGGATCAGTGTGGTGTCATTTTCCTTAACTTTTAGGAACCTGGCTCCACAATTAACCAGGACCATTACTGTTTGTCATTGGACATGCTGCAACATGCCATCAAGACCCACAGACCAAAGCCTCAGGGTCAGATCATCAGACTACACCATGACAATGCCAAACTACATACAGCCCTTACTACGCAGAAGAAAATCAGGAAAATGGGTTGGAAAATTTTTCCTCATCCTCTCTACAGTCCGGATTTGGCTCCGTCTGATTTTTACCCCTTTGGTCGTCTGAAGGCCCACCCGCACGGTGAAACATTTGATTGTGAGAAAGACCTTATTTCCTGTGTCAAGCGATGGTGTAAAAGTCATTCCCAGAATTTTATCAAAGCTCATTTACATCATGGAAAGAACGTTGGGCCAGATGTGTCAGCTGATGGAGGCTACATTGAGTAGGCTCAATGTATACCTAAACGTTCTAAGTATGTTCACAAAAACTTTCATTCTCCTCCTGCAAAAAATACAAAAATTAGAGACGACTAGATTAGAAACTATAATATTGGCAGCACTGCATAATGTACTAACTGATTCTTAACCTGCTTCACGATAAGCCTTTTCTGTCAGCTTCCTGTGATAAGAAATAATGTTGTTGTCACTTCATAAACTACATACAATGAAAACAACCCCAAAAACGTAATAAAAATGCCAGTAATCCTTTTACGTCATATGACATAAACTCTTGTTGTATCTAATATTCTTTAAACCAGGAGTTTAATATTTATGAAACAGATTCGTGTAAAACACAAAATATGTCTAGAGAACAATACTGAAAGATATCGACAAATCTTTACAATATCTCGTCAAACGTGTTACAAAGTTCATTATTACGTATAAATTAGGTAACGTTTTCCACATAGTTTGTGTTTCGTACATATCTCGTATTCAATCCAGTGTAGATACCAGAAATCATGTACATATTTAAGAAAATTTGGATTTTCTCAGCATAAATTGGAGTCACAAACTGTGTGAATAACTAACAAATACATTATCCAATTTTACAAATTCTGTATTATTGAAGAATGCATTTATTGTTTATCATAGAAAAGATGAATCAGACACCTCTTGAACATGGCAACAAGTGTCTTTGTCGAAATATCATGAAAAACTGAAGTGGTGTCCCAGTCGGAAACGTGAGAATTCTGCAAGTTAGAAATATGCATGGAAAACTTCAGATTGTTAAGTCAAACACTTATAGGCCTACACATAAAATCTGCATAAAATACGTTTGTTTCCGGGAGGACTTGCTTGTTTTATTATTCAAATAATGTTTATTGTACGGCGAGATGCTTACATTTATGAAGTGTGTGACTTCTGTTCAGATTCAGTATCTTAAAGTTGATATTAAAATGTTTGTATGTAACCAAGAAGTCAGAAAACGTAAGTAATCCTAAACTGCTGCATTTTACGATTTCATTTGGTAAATATTCACGGTTCCTGCCAATCTGGACACATGAGCGATACGCTCTCTTCAGAAACTTATGGCAAACATTGTTGTTAACAATGGTTGATGGTAAATATTCACGGTTCCTGCCGATCTGGACACATGAGCGATACGTTCTCTTCAGAAACTTATGGCAAACATTGTTGTTAACAATGGTTGAATTATTTATTGCCTAACTCCAACTGATTGTTGACGCCAGTGCTCTTGTCATAAATGTTACCAATGATTAATAATGGTGTGTCTGTTTTTTAATAGTAGTCATACTTGAATTTTATCCATAGTGCATGCCGCTGAACTTTGTGACTGTTCCTTTACAGGGTGTAGAAAAATTTCCGCTACAAGTCACAATAAAATGTTATTTATTTGTCACACGACCGGTTTTGCGGTTGTGTCCATCCTCAGGTGTTTATACATTCATGTACGTGTTTATTTCGCTGGAGATCACAGTATAAATACAAACAAATTATTAGCTAGTGATTAAACAGGTACAAGAGGGACAACTGTAAGTGTCAATGCAGCATTTGTCGAAAATATATCTGCACTTGCATAAAGATGAAGGATCATTATTATAGTTACGCTGTGGTGACAGTTTTTCCACTTAGTTGCACACTTATTATCATTTTAACGGCCATATTTCAGGTTTATAAAGTTTAGCTGCATATTTCACTATTACGACGTGTACTCGTGAAATACACTGTGTTTACATACAAACATGTGGTCTATGGTCAAAGAACTTAGACATAGCAGGTGTAAAGTTGTTACTCATACCGAAACATGCAGGTTATGGTCAAAGAACTTAGCTACAGGAAGTGCAAGGGTGTTGCACATATAGAAACGTAAAAAGCTATTATAGAGTGCTAGGTTTTCTGATACACATTATGAAATTTTTTGATCCACATTTTTATTGGAGAACTTAGATGTTGGAAGTACAATGGTGTTATATATATGAAATTACTAAAAGCTATTACAAATTTAAAAATGACTGCTAGAACTGTTTTGAGCCACACTGTTGTCAGAGAACTTAGATCTAGGAAGCAGAATGATGTTACACACATGAAATTTTGAAAGCTATTACAAATTATACAATGACAGTTATAGCTTGTGTTTACAATATGACTTTTATGAATCACGATAATAATACTTGGACTGTTGTATGACTGCTACATCTAATTTCCATAGAATATTACTTTGTTACTATATCAAATGATACTTAATTTTTGGTTTTGAATATTTCATGAAATATGTGGTCATTAGATTTGTTTGCAAGCTCCACATGTTCGTTGAGAATAAGGTCTGGTGACTTAGAGCTGTGGCTATAAATTTCTAGCTCTTGGAGTAGATTTATTTTCTTTCCTTTCTTCACAGTGTTTAGTATTTCAAGGTTGTCTGTAAGGGCTGTGGCTGGGTGACCACAGTGTTTTAGATGCATTGAAAAGGTGGATTTATCACAGTTATTTAGCCTGAAATCATGCCCACGGTATGTTATAGTGAAATTCCTTCTAGTTTTGCCTATGTAGAACTGTGAGCAATTGTAACATAAAAGGTTATAAATACCTGATTTGTGGTGGCATTGTTATTTGTCTTACTGTTGTGGATGATGTGCTGTTGTAGCTTGTTATTAGTGCTGAAAGAAATTTGAATCAAGAAAACTGATGCCTTTATCTGCTTCATGTTCTACAAAGAAGTTGATGTTGTTGTGCATGCTGCTGAGGCCTTTAGCTAGTTTCTCAATCTCCTCAGTTGTACCATTGTACAAGATAATAGTATCATCCACATATCTTTTGAAGTATGTTATTTTATTTTCTGATCTGATCTGAAAAATATATTTTCCATGTGGTTACTGTAAATATCTGCAAGTATTCCTGCCAAACTACTGGCCATTGCAATACCATATTCTTGTACATAAATTTTGTTATTTTTTGAACATCAAGTAGATAAAGGCATCAATTTTGTTGACCTTACAATATCTAATGTAAACAACAAACACGCCTTCAGAAGAGTGTTAGTTTATAACAGACTGGGCCTCTTCAGTGGTGAACTCGTCTTCTGCTACCGAAATCATCACAATATGTATGGTGTTGAGTGTAATTTTGACACTGACATATTAGGTGATTAATAACTTGTACCTACTGCATCACATAAATTATGACTTTTTCCAATAACATTCTGAGCAGTGAAATTGTCATTGTAAGGATACATATTTTGTACTCATTTTACATGTAACATATCATTGGAGATTTAATAATTGTAATTAGCCCATAAATTAGTAAGTCCCGTAAATAAAATTTGGAATAGTAAAATTTCAGATGATTTAGAAGCACTCTGCCGTTTAACACTCTTTATTGCTCTAGGGTAAAGCTGAGTTTTTGCGTAACAATGCTCTGCGGCAACCATCTGATCTTTTTATAGATATTAAGGTCTTCCACTGATGTACGGCAAGATATAAAATCTCTCCAACTGCCATGTGTTTTAGAGTATTAGGAGAAATTTTCTCAATGTCAGAAGTGTATGTGGCTCAGACGTCCACAGTTCTTGCACATGTCAACAATTTCCAACGGTGGCTCAACCTTTCGCGTGTTAGTGTTTGATGAAAAACTGAGTCAGAATAACAATGTGGGTAATGACGGTTGCCAAGGTGGAGATGACGAAGCTCCTGCGGATGTGGAAGAAGCCACCGGCGGTGAAGGCCAGAGGCGGCTCTCTCCGCACTTCACGCAGGAAGGCCTCTGCTTCTGGGAGCGGCGTCCCACACAGAGCGAACGCCGTTGCCGCCCTGTGCAGCAGGACTCCCGTCCGGCGTTCCTCGTCGCACGCGGCGGCGCAGCACATGGACACCGCCACCAGCTTCACTCCGTGGTAGGCCAGCCACAGGGAAGAGCCGAACAGGGAATAACTCAGGACAACGGAGATCCGCTCGACGTCTTCCATCACCAACATCAGAATTATTTCATAGGAACTGCAGATGAGGCCTAAGAAAGCACTGGCCACCATTATTGCCACGGCGGGCCCATACTGTTGCTGGAGCGTCTCTGGCGCACGGTGGAGAACAGCGAATGCTGCGCGGAGGTCGTTGACGTTTGTGTCTCGTGGCCTCTGAGACAGCTGAGGTTCACCAGTAAGAATCTCTATGAGGTATTCATCTGCAAGTCCTGCCATTCCAATATCTCGCCAAACTGCCAAGACGATTTGTCTGTTTAGCTCTCTGTACCGCCGTAGAAGTTCTAGCACCAAGACTGGAAAAAGTGGAGCAATAAGTGTGCAAAGTAATGGGTAAAACACATTAAAACTGACGCCAACACACGAATGTGTTGTGACAGGTCGTTATACAGGATCATAGCGGGCACACATAGCAGAACTAATGAACTAATCATGCTCACAAGTAGGGCTGCGCTTATAACCTTTGCTCTGCCATTAATACTCAGTTGAAGACGCTGGTCTACATATTTTAGAGTCCGAAGAAATACCCTAATGTGTCCGAGCTTGCCAAAAGCAGCTCTCCCGAAGAGGACTATGTACTCTGACCACTGCACTAAGCTGATGACCATGTCAGTGAGGGCAACGACGCCTGAGAGGCCTTGAAACTGTACTGATGTGCCATACAAGCAAATGAACATAAGGCCAAGCGCGAGCAGAAACCAGATGAATGCCAGTAAGTCAAATACTTTATAGCTCGTGGGTATAAGACCAAACGCTCCCCACAATAAATACAGTGGTCTACAAACGATGGACAGTTCATTATCATCGTTCCTGTGCGAGAAATCAACTCTGACTGAAGGACTTAAATGTCTATTCATTTTCATGCCAAAACACCTGATTGTTAGTTGCCTATGACGATCACTGACTGCTTCTTTTGAGCTGCAATGGCCTCACTTGAATTCTGCCTCTGCCACCGCTCGAAATCGTATTTAGCGCAACCTTTTAACACTTCTCTATTCGACTCGGGTTATTTACTATTTATTATGTAATGTTCCTTTAGTGTCATCTGGTAACAAAATGGAGAGAGATTACCGATTTTCCAATTGACATTTTAATCTAAAACTTTCTCACTGATAAGCTGCAGTTACATTAAGGAAGAAATAAATCAATATTGCATTATTTTTTTATTTTAAAGGCAATCGTTACACCGGTGAAATAGCTTTTACACTTATTGCGATTTCTTATCACAGAATTCTTAAAAGGGAAACTGTACGCGGCATAGCGAACTCTCGATAACCACGCCACATCGTCGTGTTTACCCCCAAAAACAGGGAGGGGAAGGAATTTTTCTTTCCAGTGTTTTCCTTCAGCACTCTCTAGCCTTTCTCTTGATCATCGTCAATAAATTAAATGGTGTGAACGGAAAGCAGCCCCGATTGCATGCGAAGGTGTTTTCTTCGATTACTTCCCGCTCTGGCACTCCGAGTTAACAACGCGCGCTACTCAGAACTGCAAAATGGTTATGTGTACCCGTATGAATACTTTAAATCCTGCTACAGGCTTGTGTGTGTTGACTTTGTCTGCGTCCAACAGGAAGACTAAGATTTAGCTTCAACTATAGAATGTACAGCATTAGTATCTAAGAAGAATAAAAATTCTAAGCAGATCTAAGTATTAAATGAAAGATATAGTACGTCAGTTCTTTACACAAATGGTTTCCCAGGAGGAACGGTCAGTATTCACGGTTGTGACAGCAATGATCACATGAAGCAAAAAACTTCAAATGGACGTAAATTGTGCGCTGTTCCAAATGGTTTCCGAAAAAGAACATAATTAATGTACCTTGTTACTTATTTTCTGTATTATTCAGTATTGTCAGGTTTACGCATGCACATACGAACAACAGTTAGTTAACATTACAACAAGCGCTTAAGAAAGTATCAACTGAAAAATTCGTGTTTGTAACACAATCACCTCCAAGCGTTATCGTACATTACAACTGTTGTTCAGGTTACAACAAGTGTCCGAATATCCCGCCGTCAGCTTCAATGTATCTGAGCACTGTTAGGAGCAGATGCAGTGCTGCATGTCTGACTGCCTCTGCATGTTCCCTAATGAGGGCAGCTGGGTCCATGGTGCTACCAAGCAGTTCACCTCACGTATTCAACATCGTTTGCACACCGCAGTCTTGTTCCAACCCCATAAACAAAATTTTTATGACCTAAGCTGTGGCGGTCTATGTGACCAGTTAATTTTGCAACCCCAGTCAGTCCAGCCATTAGGGTAAGAGCGGTTGCAATGTTGCCTCACACGTATGGTAAAATGTGGACGGGCTCTGTCATGCTGGTACTACACTGCAGTCTGCGACGCAAAAGGAACGTCCTGAAGATGTTCAGAAAACGAATCGTCCAAAAAAAGGCAAGTAATCCTGTACCGTCATTTGCTCTTCTAAAATGACAGGACATGTCAACACGTCACAGAACATGCCACACTAGACGTACATAAAATGTGTTCTGTCTAAGAAACCATTCAGAATAGAGTATATGTCCACACGAAGTTTTTTGTTTCAAATGATCAAATTCCGAATACTGTCCTTTCCATCTGGGACACCCTGCATACTTAGTACTTGAGTGCTTTTACGCCTCTTAAGAAACTTATATGGAACTTGATGCAGAATGTAAAGTAGATGCTAATTTCTTATCAACAAAGTTGGATGCAACGCAGCCATCTAAAAGTGATACTGCAGCGTTATGTCATGCTGCTAGCAATACCGCGGACTTAATGTCAAATGTGGTCCGCCACTAACCATGATGTCTGATATGTAGACTGCGAAGTGTTTGTCGTGCGGAGACATTTTGTAATGGGCGTGAGTAATGTCTTGTCCACACCTGCAGGAGAAAGTGTTCTAACTTGGAACACATTTCAACACACAGACATTTTGTAATGGGAGTGAGTAATATCTTCTCCACATGTATAGGAGAGAGTGTTCTAACTTGGAACACATTTCAACTTTTCACCGCTAGCCAGCTCGTAACAGATTTTTAATAAACTTTGTTACTTATTTTTTAAGATGTAGCACTCATTGTTGCGTCCGTCAGCCCATATTGATGATGTTTCGTTGAATGGTTCGCACACTGACACATGTTGATGACCCAGCATTAAAATACGCAGAAAGTTACGGAATGGTGGCACTCCTGTCACGTTGAACGATTCTCTGCAGTCATTGTTGGTCCCGTTCTTGCAGGATCTTTTTCCGGCTGCAGCGATGTCAGTCGGAGTTGCTGTGTCCAATCGCTTTTGCGCCGACTATAACGCCACGTTCAAACTCACTTAAATCTTGATAAACTGCCACTGTACCAGCAGTAATCGATCTAACATCTACGGAAGACACTTGTTGTCTTATATAGGCGTTGCCGACCGCAGCGTCGTACTCTGTCTGGTTACATATCACTGTACTTGAATACGCATGCCTATACCAGATTGTTTGGCGCTTCAGTTTATTTACAGCAATTTAATATAAGCACTGGATTCGTTATCTGGAGACTGGTATAAGTTTCGGGTTACAATATTCCAGTATTTCACAAGGCAACTGAGCGGTGAATATTATTACAAATAGTATTAAAGGAAAAACAGTGCATAAAGATGCATTTGGATTTGTCTGTGTCACCCAAAAATCGCGTGGATCCACAAAAGTATCGCCTAAACAGCGATGGTTGCATTTCTCAAAAAAAAAGTTCCTCAATATTGTATCATTAGTAGTCCAAATGGCAAAATGTCGCCCGATTTGGTCACCTGGGATGTACTCAGTTATTAAAACCAGCTCCGATGCGGAACGATGGTGAGGGGTTTGTTGATAGCGGAAGAAGTATGCACTGAGACCACATTCTATAATTAGTTCGTTTGTAGAAGATTTTGTCAGCTGGCTACTTGAATTCGTCCGAATCGACTGCACACTGTATCCCTCCCTCCCCCTTTCGCCCAAAACCTGTTTACACTCTCTTGTAATTCTACAATAATAGCTGAAACCAGCAAATCCTTGCACAATTAAATATTAAAACATGCATGCACTCATGTACTGTCAGATGACTAAACATGCACACCTAAAGGAAACACATGCTGTTCCGGAATTTAGTGTTTTGATGTGCTGCATTTTATTCGATTTTAAAACAGTGTACACCAACCAGTGTTTCCAAATTCTCCATTTACTTGGGGTACCTCTGAGTACTGAGCCACTGTGGTAGCAATCCCTGAATTCGGGATGCTAGGTGATTTGAATCCATCTTCTGGAAATTGAAAATGTCATTCTGTGGTTTCTCATTTCCAGTTTAGACAAAAGCCGAGGATGGACCCTTACTATAGGCCATAACCAATTATTTCGGATATACCTTTATTTCCTGGCAGATTCCAGTTCCTTTAGTGATGCTGCCCCACTGCTTAAATGAAATGAGCTGCATCGAAAGACAGCCCAGCATCTTATTGGAGACTCCCGGACTAAAATCCATATGATTAATAAATAATAATCCCAATTCTCTTCATTTAGACTTATGAATTCGTCTGCTTGCACATCCCTTAACACAGAAAATGCTGTTTCATTCATTGCAAGAAGTGACAAACGCATACATAATGAGGACAAAAGGGAACGTGTAAGGTTGAATAATTCCAGAATCTTAACATTTCCGCCACCTATCTCTGCCGAATAGAGATCTATTTACTACAAAAGCCCTGTCGGTGATAATCACGATGTACCAAACAATTAACACTCGTCCATTCCTGATCACTTTCTCAGCTCAGATAAAGACTGTTTAAGAAGAAGGTAAAAGGACGCTGCAAGATGAAGGAAAATTGGTGCATAATTACTTCTTAGTGGTTTCCCAAAATGTAGCACTAGCAACTAACGAGATTATACACTGAAGTCACAAAACTCATGGGATACCTCACAACACCCTGCCGGACCTCTTTTTTCCCGACGCGGCATTAGCCATTACTCCCTCTATAGCCATCCACAACGGCTAAAGTTTTGTCGCTGCAGGATTTTGTGCTCGAACTGAGCGTTAGATTATGCCCCATAAATGTTTCATGGGCTCCATGTCGGGCGATGTGGGCTGCCAAATCATTCGTTCGAATTTCCAGAATGTTCTTCAAACCAATAACAAACAATTGTGACACACTGACATGGTGTACTGACATCCATGGAAATTCCATTTTTTGGAAACATGAAGTCCGTGAGTGGCTGCAAATGGTCTCCAAGCAGCCGAACATAAACATTTCGAGAGAATGATAGATTCAGTTGGACCAGAGGACTCAGTTTATTCCAAGTAAGCACAGCCTACATCATTACGAAGCCACCACCAGTTTCCACAGTGCCTTGTTTATAACTTGGGCCTATGTTTTCGTGGTTCTAGAACCCTACCATCAGCTCATATTAACTAAAATCGGAACTTATCTGGCCAGGCAACAGTTTTCAATCATCTCGGGTCCAACGGATGACGTCACGAGCCCAAGAGAGGCGCTGCTGGCGATGTGCTGTTAGGAAAGGCACTATCGTCGTTTGTCAGCTGCCACAGCCCATTAACGCCAGATTTCGCCGCACTGTCTTAACTGATACGTTCCTCATAAATCCCACACTGATTCCATTGATTTCTGCGGTCGTTTCAGGCAGTGTTGCTTGTCTGTTAGCACTGACACCTCTACGCAAACAGCGGTGCTCTCGGCAGTTAAGTGAAGGCCGTCGACCACTGCGTTGCCAATAGTGTGAGGTAATGCCTGAAATATGGTATTCTGGGCACACTCTAGACACTTTAGATCTCAGAAAGTTGAATTCCTTAACGATTTCTGAAACAATGTCCCATGCCTCTACCCCCAACTACTATTCCGCATTTAAAGTCTGTTAATTACGGTGGTGCCACCATAATCATGTCGGAACCTTTTCACACTAACAACTTGAGTACAAATGGCGAAAAAAACGGCTCTGAGCACTATGGGACTTAACTTCTGAGGCCATCAATCCCCTAGACTTTAGAAGTACTTAATCCTAACTAACCTAAGGACATCACACACATCCATGCCCGATGTAGGATTCGAACCTGCGACCCTAGCAGTCGCGCGGTTCCAGGCTGTAGCGCCTAGAACCGCTCGCCCACTCCGGCCGGCTGCAAATGACAGCTCCGCCAGTGCACTGCCCTTTTATACCTTGCGTACCCGATACCACCACCATCTGTATATGTGCATATCGTCATCCCAAGACATTTGTCACTTCAGTATATCTCTGGTTGCGCAAAATTCCAAGATCATTGTAGAATAAAATGGTTTATCGTTTTCTACAGAAATTTTCGTAATAAATAGAAAACGTCATATTTAACAAATTGACATACCATTTGACAAAACCCTTGATACAAGCACGAACATCTCTTTGTCACACTAGATTACCTGTCGATCATAAGGTTGAATCCACACAATGCCTTTCTTCCGTTCAACTTTGCGCATGAGCGTAGATTTCCAACAGCGCAACTAGGCGCGCGAATTTGGGAGAGGCTATGATGTGAAGCGATTTATGAAGAATAATGTCTGTTGACTCCAAATGAAGCACTCTTAAATGTATAGATGACAGCAGACAAAGTTATGTGGAGTGCCTCTTCTATATATTATTGAAATAAATATTTGAGGTATTCTGCCCTAAGGGTCAAGAATGGGATAAAAAGTCTCTTTTCATATTATTTTAAAGAATAAGATATTGTATACTTCAAAGCAAGAAAACAGAGGAAAATAAGCCAGAAATTTATGAAAAGTATGTACGAAAAGGTCGGATATTCATGCTACGGTGACTTGGCACGCCAACACAGGTGCCTGCCATCCGAACGAAAGAAATGGTGGCATATGTGTAGCTCCTCAACAAATTCGAAGTGGAAACGAAGCATATTGATGATGGAAAAAATACAAAATTGAAAAATACAACATCCGTTCTTGTGGATTTTGGCGTTTTGAAATTCCTGGACACGTCTAGTGTGACTATGTTACTCTTCATATAATCTTCCGTTATTGTAATTGCGGATATATTTTTTTATATAATAAAATACAAATGACGCATTGACGTAATGACCAAGGATCTCCCTTAAGTATTTCTCAGTTTCAGGAATAATCACTGAAATGCTTTGTTTTGAAACGCGAAATAAGCAGTTCAGACTGCCTGATACTAAGTCGCTAAGAAAAGATATTGCCAGCCTTATCGCCGCAATTTCCCAAGCAGAAAATCTAAAATCTCGGTGTGACCTTCTACTGAAGTTTGCAAACAAAAAGTTGTTATCACTTTGTATTTCTCGGACCTCTATTATTTAGATACCTCTTTACCTACAGTTACTTTTGCGTTTTCTTTTTCATCACAATAAATGCAGTACAAGCTCCCAAGCAAAGTAGGGGATCCGTAGCAAAGTGTTTGCTCAGAGAGGCAACGCATGAACACGAGAACGCCGATACGTTCTTTCAACAGTACCCTCGCAATAGGTTAAGGGGTCACTTTCCTATCTTCCTTAACTGACGTCTGTTGACCTTATCTCCCTAAGTCCCCAGATTATTTTGCTACCATTCTCCTGGAATAATAACATATTGGTTTGTGTTCTCTACCTTTTCCAGTCGTTCAACGTAACTTGTAAGTAGGCTGTTTCTGTTTTCTTATTGGTAACGCCACGTAGCGCTCTGTATGAAAATCACTGGCTGTGCTGTGAGCAGTCTGTGGCTAGTTTGCATTGTTGTCTGCCATCGTAGTGTTGGGCAGCTGGATGTTAACAGCGCGTAGCGTTGCGCAGTTGGAGGTGAGCCGCCACCAGTGATGGATTTGGGGAGGGAAATGCCGGAGTTTTGAAATTTGTAAGACTGAATGTCATGAACTGCTATGTATATTATGATTTTTCAGCACTATTAAGGTAAATACATTGTTCTCTATCAAAATATTTCATTTGCTAACTATGCCTATCAGTAGTTAGTGCCTTCAGTAGTTTGAATCTTTTATTTAGCTGGCAGTAGTGGCGCTCGCTGTATTGCAGTAGTTCGAGTAACGAAGATTTTTGTGAGGTAAGAGATTTGTGAAAGGTATAGGTTAATGTTAGTCAGGGCCGTTCTTTTGCAGGGATTTTTGAAAGTCAGATTGCGTTTCGCTAAAAATACTGTCTGTCAGTTTAAGCACAGTCATGTATAATTCTTCTAAGGGGACGTTTCAAACTTTACTAACATACGTCCATTTACGCAGCATCCAAGTAGAGAGCTTGATTTTTCTCTGTCGTTTCAACTGGTAGCTGCATTTCCTTAAGGAGGAATCTGAATCAATTTTTTCAGTATTCCAAAAACATTTTCAGAAATTCTTCTTGCCCTGCTCAAACAGTAATCAAATATTGTTTGTTGCTGAGTGAGATTTCCCTTATAAGATTTCATTATATTCTTTGATAAGGAGAAACCACCATCAACTACAGTAATACAAGGCACTACAATTAGAGTTCTGAATAATATCTCTGGTAGAGGGGTGTTCATTAAATTTTCAGCACCAGTAAGAATTTCAGAGTGTGAACTGTTCTGGAACACTGCATCACTGACCGTTCGACTGCAGCCTACATCCACACATGTAAATTTATACTGCTCACCCTCAAGTGCCAGTAATACAATGCTGTTACCTCCTTTCTAATAATGGTAGTATGATGTCACACATTTTGATGGTCAGAATTTTCACATACTTCCCATCTAAAGAGTCCAAGACAATCTGAGAAGTTCCGTACGTCCTGGAATTGTTTTGATATATGTTTCCATTCAGTTTCAGTTGATGCCGTCTGAAAGACGCAATGCACTGACTGTTTGGGAAAATATTTCAGGCCGCGGAGAAACAGTTTAGGCCTGTAAATTGTAAGGTTCAGCTTTTAACGCAAACATTTACAATGTAGGGCAACATTCTGAATAGCTGCCGAACGCTAAGAATATGTGATTATACCTGCACACGGGTGGAATTGAAAAAGATAATCCTTTCCCGGAAATATTTCTTGAAAATTGTTACAGACGTCACATTAAAGAATTCATTGCTATTTCTAAGGAATTAAGCAGAATAAATGGAATGCTGGGGGTTCGACAGTTCAGTAACATATCAAAGAAGGTTAGCATAGAGTCAAATAATTTTTTTGGTGGGTGGAGGGGGGCACCCAGCAATAGTGAAGCAGAATATACAGCTTAGTTGTGAAGATGCCAGTGTTGTTGCAAAAATATACACATGAAGTATTTTATTAAGCAAAATTCTACAGAAAATACATCTAAGATACATGCCAAAATTTGACCCAGTACATTTCATTCTTGGTGGTTTTTTGTACTTCTCAGCTCATCATCTCACATTGCTATTTGAATATATTTGACTTCCTATTTTCTTCAATTTCTGTAACGGTAAAAGTTGCTGAAAATTCCCCTGCACCTTACCCACAATGTCTTTCTACTCTATTGTGGAAAATATCATTTCAGACAAGAGTAAAATATTTCACTAACATTTCGCTTTTGAATAAAACACAAAAATATTTCCTCGTGTTATAGAGTACCACAGGGTAAGTATAGGGTTCACAACATGTCCCTAACATAATTTTTGTATCCTTATTGCAGGGAACTTGAAAGAGGTGATCACAGAACAACGTATCGGCAACTTAAGTTAAATACTGCGTGGACAGCCCTTTGCTGAGATTCAGGAACGGTTTCGCCGACGTTCCCGTGCAGAAGCCCCAGTGCAAAATTATTAGAGGCTTGTGCAATAAGTTACAGCAAACTGGCAATGTTTGTGACGGAAACGTTCTTGGCGGCCGCCAGTGTCGCAGGAGACTGTAGAGACAACACGGCAGGCCATCGAGCAGAGTCTGAAAGCGTCGACGTCGTGTCGGCCGGAAACACGGTATCCGAAAGTCCTCTGTGTGGCAAACATTAAGCTTTGTACTGAAAACAAAAAGGCTTATCACATCTTGCCGCGCCATCGTCTTGAACCAGGGGAGTATGCGGCACGTATGACCATGCTCCAAGACTCAGTGGAGGCAATAGGAACGATGGACATTGGTGAGGAGGCTACCTTTCATACCTGTGGCCTCGTCAACAGCCACAACAGCAGAAAATAGGATGATGAACAACCACGCGCTGCCATTGAGTACGGACGTAACTATCCCCAGGCAAATGTGTGCTTAGGCCTCACCCAACAGCGCTTTTAAGGGCATTTCGTTTCTGCTGAAGCAAGAAAAATTTCAACATAGTACGTGGACATACGTGAGAAATCCCTGCAGTCCCAATTGTTAGCCGACAACATTCTGAATACGGAGGCTTTCACCAGGGTAGCATGCCATGGCACATTGCGCACGTTGTGCATCATTACGTCATCGAAACGTTTCAAAGACAGTGGATTCAATGAGACTCGCCACGGCTCGCCTGATCTAACGCCATTGGACTTCTCTTCATGGGTTCACATAAACAGACAAGTCTACAAAGTTAAGATTAGGGATCTGCAGCACCTGCATGGACACGCTTTGGCAGCTGCCCGTGCAATTAGCTCTGCATGGATGCTCTGTCTGTTCGGACGCACCGAAGAGAGATGGCAGCTCTGCTTGGATACCGAGGCTACTCGCTGTCTTCATATTCCTTCATACTGCTAATATTTCATTTGAACTAAAGCGCTGGTTACCAGAAATGGTTAGGGACTTCTCGGGCATCATGTACATTCCCGCTTAAAGCAACAACTCTGACTTAAATAATGCAGTGTCATATAGCAAAAATGAATTCACAAGGAAAAAGTCTAACTCCAGCACAGTCTCTTGCTGGTTTCTCTGTCAAGAGCAACGTAATCTTCAGCTGTAGATTTTCACTGCCTTTTATGTGTGTTAATATCAAGATGGAATTCACTATCAGAAATGACTGCTTCAAATGGCACAAGATTTTGCTCAGCAATCCTACATATTTTGGACACACAATTTATTCATAACGCAACCAAAACATCACCGTAATCATGAAACACAAACTTTTCCTCCGTTCTCGTACTTATCTTTGCATGCACTGCAACATCAGTAATCCATTACTGCTGTTATAAATAAACAGATTGTAAAAATGCTGCAGATAGTCCAACATTAACGTTTCTATCTTTACAGAAAGGATATACAAACAGCGGTACCCGAGTCCGTGTGACAATGCCAGTTCAATGTTTACAACCTATGCACAACGCAACACTCACTCCCGAGATATTTCTACCCTATGACTGTGACACGCCAGGCAATTATGACGTTATGGAAAGAAACAAGATAATTCATAAAAAATACACATTACCACAAGAAGTACTTTGGTGAGTTAGCAGAAGCAGGTTATCAGAATGCAATTTTCACTCTGCAGCGGAGTGTGCACTGATATGAAACTTCCTGGCGCACAGTTTTAATCTGCCATGAAGTTTCAGAAGTAGGTTATCATTATCGTGCAGCTGAACTAAGTCCAAAATTATACTGAAGACCACAAAGATGTGGATTATACAGAATAAGGATTCTGCGCATATTTTCAAATTAGAAAATAAAATTAAATTTTCTTACGGTATTTTCATCTTTTTGTCAGATGTCTGTAACAGTTTATATGGTCATATTAAAATTTCGTATGGAAGCCACCAGAAGTCAGCCAATGGCGCCTTTGACGCAGAAATCGGCCGGCGAGGCGGCTGCTTTAGTAAATAGTCCGAGTTTATGAGTGAAGTTCAGTCAAAGAAATTTCGCTAAGTAGCAGGAAAACCGTAAAATGTAACAAGCTGCGAGAGGGGCTCCTGCTTTCTTCGTAAGCCAGCTTCGCTTTTCCTTGGCCAGGGTTTCCGGTTTTATAAATAAACTGAAATGTTTCATTAAATTGAGAATTATAAACCGCATTCAAATTCCGACATCCATCAAGGTGAGGGTACTTCATTGCAATGGGCACCTCGTAAGATAGTTTACTTTCTGCGAAGTTATTAAAAAATATTTACTGCATGAGCCTCTGCGCTTTTATAATAAGATGTTTACAACATCAAAGAAACAGTTATTCAAACATCCCAGTAATACTAAACAAAAGATACTAGTATGGTAAACGTCCTCTGTCCACTACTTTTTCAGAACTACTTTGCTCGGATAAGTCCATTAGAAGTGAGCCTGACAAGCGTTGCAGCATCTTAGACCGAAATTTAAATATTCAGGGCAGAGGTGATTGAAGCACATATGCTGATAAACAGCTTCTACTGATACACTTCTGCCATTACACTCAGAACGAACGTGCACCCCTGAATGAACCTAGTGCCTTTCTCAATGCGCACAGAGCTTGAATTCACTTAGGACTTTCATTACATATGCTCTCGTAAACAACGAGTTTTAGTTTATTAAAGAATCGAGTTTGCATTGAATGATTCTATTCTTATCTTCATACTATCTTGAAGCCCGCTGCTTCTCTCGAATGGTCTCTATGGCCTGCAGTTTGTTTTTTATTTTTTTTAATGTTGCTCACAGACTTCAACACCCTTTAAGTATTTTACGCTGATTAAGGCCGTATAAGCGTGGCCTTTTCCGAATGTACTTGTGATCAAAAAGCGATTCTGTACTTCTTTATATCTAACTGAGAGGTGAAATATTAATTTTCATAAATTTAGCTTTAAAATTTTTTAACAAAACGAAATGTTTTCTGAACAATTTTCATACTCTTTTGCACTCACTTTGGGGTTGAATTTATATAAACACTGAATCACGTATTGTATGGCCTTAAACATCCATTAGTAGTTCTTTAGTACTCTTAATTATTTATTTTCAAATCACTTTCACCCCCTATTTTATCCGCTTAGTGGTAGAATTTCCAAAAATGCTGAAACACGTACTTTTTATTTCATGACTGAGAAACCAAATACCAGTTTTCGTAGTTTTAGCTTCAATATTCCCTTAACAGCAACAAACTTTGAAAAAGCCTTTCATTCCTTATTTCACCTCCTTAGGAGTGCAGTATCGCAGAATCTCTTCTTAAACGATGCCTGCAGTATAAGATGCACACCCTTTCCAAACTTAAAATCTCTTTCCGTGCGTGTTTAGGCTGGGCGACAATAAGTCAGTGAACCAGTCTGACCCTACTTCATCCATTTAGGGACTGAGTTTCCAAAAACAGTGAAACATCTATTATTTCATCTCTAACCGAGAAGGCAAACACAAATTTTCAATGATTTAGCACTAAAAATGCTTTTGCAATGAAATATTTCCATAAAACTGTTCACCCTTATTTCACCACCTTAGGGGTTGAATTTCCAAAAACAGTGACATGTGCATGTTTTATTTCTAACAGAGAAGCGCAAATACATATTTTCATAGATTTAGCTTCAAAAATGCTTGCAAAATAAAATATTTCTATAAAAGCTTTCGTCCGTTTCAGCCCCACAAGGGTTGAAGTTATATATATACATATATATATATATATATATATATATATATATATATATATATATATATATATCGAAACACCTATTCTTTAATTGAGAAAAATCTAAACTTAATATATACTCTCCTGGAAATTGAAATAAGAACACCGTGAAGTCATTGTCCCAGGAAGGGGAAACTTTATTGACACATTCCTGGGGTCAGATACATCACATGATCACACTGACAGAACCACAGGCACATAGACACAGGCAACAGAGCATGCACAATGTCGGCACTAGTACAGTGTATATCCACCTTTCGCAGCAATGCAGGCTGCTATTCTCCCATGGAGACGATCGTAGAGATGCTGGATGTAGTCCTGTGGAACGGCTTGCCATGCCATTTCCACCTGGCGCCTCAGTTGGACCAGCGTTCGTGCTGGACGTGCAGACCGCGTGAGACGACGCTTCATCCAGTCCCAAACATGCTCAATGGGGGACAGATCCGGAGATCTTGCTGGCCAGGGTAGTTGACTTACACCTTCTAGAGCACGTTGGGTGGCACGGGATACATGCGGACGTGCATTGTCCTGTTGGAACAGCAAGTTCCCTTGCCGGTCTAGGAATGGTAGAACGATGGGTTCGATGACGGTTTGGATGTACAGTGCACTATTCAGTGTCCCCTCGACGATCACCAGTGGTGTACGGCCAGTGTAGGAGATCGCTCCCCACACCATGATGCCGGGTGTTGGCCCTGTGTGCCTCGGTCGTATGCAGTCCTGATTGTGGCGCTCACCTGCACGGCGCCAAACACGCATACGACCATCATTGGCACCAAGGCAGAAGCGACTCTCATCGCTGAAGACGACACGTCTCCATTCGTCCCTCCATTCACGCCTGTCGCGACACCACTGGAGGTGGGCTGCACGATGTTGGGGCGTGAGTGTAAGACGGCCTAACGGTGTGCGGGACCGTAGCCCAGCTTCATGGAGACGGTTGCGAATGGTCCTCGCCGATACCCCAGGAGCAACAGTGTCCCTAATTTGCTGGGAAGTGGCGGTGCGGTCCCCTACGGCACTGCGTAGGATCCTACGGTCTTGGCGTGCATCCGTGCGTCGCTGCGGTCCGGTCCCAGGTCGACGGGCACGTGCACCTTCTGCCGACCACTGGCGACAACATCGATGTACTGTGGAGACCTCACGCCCCACGTGTTGAGCAATTCGGCGGTACGTCCACCCGGCCTCCCGCATGCCCACTATACGCCCTCGCTCAAAGTCCGTCAACTGCACATACGGTTCACGTCCACGCTGTCGCGGCATGCTACCAGTGTTAAAGACTGCGATGGAGCTCCGTATGCCACGGCAAACTGGCTGACACTGACGGCGGCGGTGCACAAATGCTGCGCAGCTAGCGCCATTCGACGGCCAACACCGCGGTTCCTGGTGTGTCCGCTGTGCCGTGCGTGTGATCATTGCTTGTACAGCCCTCTCGCAGTGTCCGGAGCAAGTATGGTGGGTCTGACACACCGGTGTCAATGTGTTCTTTTTTCCATTTCCAGGAGTATATATATATATATATATATATATATATAGGATAGTGCGACTGAAGGGACTATGCCACCCACGCCTCCCCTGAGACCCACATTCTCACCTTATATGTCCACACACTACATTCGTAATCTCCCTACCCAACAGATTCATTACTCGTGGACGACATTCTTATCAAATCCCGTAAGAGACATGTCCGAAATAACAGACACCATATCCATATAAGTATATGAATCATTTAACGTGTTCTAGATTTCCCACAGTCTTTGTGCGTCACCGACTCGCGTGGAGGCACTAAACACACCACTCCGATTTCAAATCTTACCGCTTTGAACGTAATGTAGTCCGTTAATGTTCTAATTTGGGAAGCATTACTGCAATCTCTGCCATAGCGCGTAATTCTTCCAGCTGCAGCGATTACATTATTTTTTTACCAACGTCCCATCGTTGCCAAGAATGAGCACTTTAGTTACAGACCTGTGAGAGTACATACATAGATATACATAGGCCACTATTTTACGTGCAAAAGCGGTATAGTGAATGCTGCGACTTAACCTGTCTATCGAACTTCGTCTGGCGTTTTCATTACATGTGACTCAAAGTCTCTAGCAAATCTTGGGCATTGATTTAAATCCTCTTCTCTATTGTCCTTTCTCCGGAATCGGTACCAGTTTCTGTTACTGAAGATTCTTATAACGAGCGAGTGTGTAATTTTACACACTGAAGAGCCAAAGAAACTGTTACACCTGCCTAAAATCGTAAAGGGTCCCCGTGAGCGCGCAGAAGTACCGCAACACAACGTGCATGGACTCGATTAATGTCTGAAAGTGTGCTGGATGTGTAAACTCAACAGAGACTGACGGATAGCACATTCTCAGATGACTGAATTTATCCAGCACTTCTGTCATAAATGTCTGGCCATGCAGTCACATAAAACTGTGTGACAATATTAACTCTCCGTTTCCACCGAGTCCCAGCATTTTCAACACACAAAACGACTTTTTCTGGTACGTTAGTAGGAATTATATCTTTGTGGTAGTTTCCTCTCGAAAGTAACTTTTCGTCCTTCGACGTATGTCGATTTACATCTGCAGCAGTAACAATTATTTACCGTCAATGATACTAATAATGTTTCCGAAATCCTGTACAGAAGAACTACAAATCCTTAGAACCATCTTCCAGCACAACAAGAGAAAATCCAAGTCAATGGATATCTACCTTCATAGATTTCCAAAAGGCGCACGACTCCATGAATTGAAACACTTCTTTGTAATACTAGGAGAGCTAGGCCTCAAACAAAAAACTCAGGATGACGCAGGCCGCCCTCTAAAACACCAAATGCTATGTAATCTTCAGAGGACGACTGTCAGAGAATTTTCCGGTCAGTACAAAGATCAGGCAAAAGAGATGGTATTTAATATATACAGAGTGTTCCAGGAAAATTGGTCAGTAATTACCGATATAACTAGAATGATCATTCGAAACAAAAAAGTCTGGTAAACATAGATTCTGAAATGCATAGCTTAACGTCTGTGAGCACATTTTCATCTTCGATACTCTGAAACAATCCTCTTCTTCTTCCAGTTCACTGCTTTCAATACAGGGTGCGTCAAAAAATGTATACACACTTTGAAGCGTCATAGAAAATTTATTTCCCTTTCAACAATGTTAAATTTCTGGATATGGAAAGCTTAAAGTCGAATTGGAAAAGTAAATGTACTTTGCAAATGTGATTAATGTTCAAACTGGTGGCCTTCAGCATCAATACATTTCTGAGTACGAGTCACCTCTGATTCCGTACATCGTTCCAAAGTGTCCAATGAGGTTTCTGCGCACACCGCCTGAATCTCATTCCAATGTGTGTCTAGGTTACGTGGTTTACGTTTGTGCACCTCATCTTTTACTGTGCCCCATAAGAAGAAATCTAGCGGCGTGAGGTCTGGAGAGCGTGCACGAAACTCGATTGGTCCCCTGCGTCCTATCCACTGGCCTGGCACATTGTGATCCAGGAATGCTCGTACGTCCCTACGACAGTGCGGCGGGGCGTCATCTTATTGGAAATAAAACTCATCATTACCGTATAATGCACGCATGGCAGGGAATATGGAGTCAGCAAGTCTTCGCCATTCCACTTTCGCAACAACTTCGTTGGAAAGAAGCCTGCTAACACATCTTTGCACTGGGGTTTGTCCTCACCATGGCAACGACTAGTTCGCCTATCGACTTTACAACAACTTCAGTGGAAAGAAGCCTGTTGCCTCATCTTTGGAACGGCGTCCAACTTCACCATGGCAACCAATGGTTCCAAATGGCTCACTAACAGGCCTTGAGAGGGCAACCCATGCACTACCAAACCGAAGTTCATTTATCCTACATATTTAAATATTTTTAACGCTTCTTAATTGACAATAGCTGTTTAACAAGCTACGTTTAGTGTGTATTTATTTTTAATTCTTGGCAATGTTCTTTTAACTAAGAAATTTTACATTGTTATTCGACTTATAACTCATTGGCTGGTAATTACATCATGCCGTCAGAAGTGGGCGGAGCCTCCATTATATATAGTAAGACGTGCACTGGTTTCTCCAGTAGTGATACTCCAACAGAAAGAGGTTCCTACTCAATGGTAATTTATCGTTTTATTGCTTAATAATGTTATGTATTTTCTTTATTGTATGTAGCCCTCTAATTATAGCTTTGTATACAACTTGTAGGTCTGAAGATGACCACAACAGTGGTCGAGACCGGTCACCGTGATAAATAAATCGTGATCAAGACTGTTTTTAATAGTAAATATTGTCAGGTACGTTTCTCCAGTAACAGTACCTTCAAAGCGGAAAGGCCCAATGAGTCCCCTTGTAGACAAATCACACCACACATTTATAGCAGGCAAATTCACAGCCTTTTCAACTGTAATGTGAGGATTATCTTCAGCCCAGTACACACAATTATGCCTATTGACAGTTCCATTAAGTTTGAATTGGGCTTCATCCGACCAAAATATGCTACCCATAAATCCCCGATCACGTCTCACCATCTCCTGAACCCATTCACAAAATTCTAACCTTCGATCTGGATTGCACCAGCCTTGGAATATACACATGAAACTTGCCTTTCTTCAGAATGCGTAGCACACTACTAGCACTTACATTACTCTCATTTGCCGCTTGCCTTGAAGATTTTTGAGGCGTATGCTGAAACAGATCCAAGACCGCAGTTGTGGAATCATCACTTGTAGCTGTACGAGGTCGCCCTGATCGACCTTTATGCACATCACACACTGTTCCACGAATTTCGAATTTGTCTCGTAGACGTGTAATTGTTAACCTTGAAGGTGGTTCTATACCATACTCACTTCTTCACTGTCTTCGAACAGCAGCTACATTCTCAAACTTCCAGTACCACTTAATTATCTACTTCCGCGCTTCAAAGTTCAAACGCACGTTCTCGATGTTGCAGTTACTTCCTTGCCACTGCTGCCATCTGTTGAAGAAACAACATTACTTTCTCACAGATATTTAACCTTGTAGAACGGGAAATAAATTGTCTATGACAGTTCAAAATGTGTATACATTTTTTTGACGCACCCCGTATTTTCGATGGAGGCAATATGTACCAAAACAAGAAAAATTTTCTAGTACACAGGTGCTCTAAAATGCACACCGTAAGAGCTACGCGCACGTGTTCAATAGGTGAGGTGTGTTTTACAGTAGCGAACACTAACAAGTGCTCCTAGCTCTTAACGCATGCGTTTTAGAGTCCTAGGCTGCTCCAGCTTTTTTGCTTCAAATGAGCTTTCCCGTCATATGCTTGAATATTGACAATTCCATCTAGGAGACCCAGTGTTGTTTAACTGTGTTCTGAAAAAAATCATCAGGAACTGGACTAGATCTCTACCAGCTAATACTGGATTAAAGATGGAGGTCAAAGCCAACTAGCCTGACTTTTGCTGATGACCTCACTCTAATGGGATACAACATGGAACAGGCTTCCTTGCAACTCCAAGCACTGCATTTAATGGCAGAGATTGCAGGTTTGTTAATCAACATATGTAAGACCGAATTCATTATCAATATTAAAAATGCGGTTAGAAGGATGAGATCCAGTGCTACCAAGCACATCAAGAGAGACAAAACCACAAAATGCATCTCAGTGAAACTGTTGCTCTCGAACAAAGGGAAAACAAGCTAGATAGGGCATATTATGCTTGCATAAAAATGTACTCTTCGAAGCATCTATCGAAGAATATCAAACTAAGACACTAAAACCCAATAGCCAGATCGACAGCACTCTAAGCAGCAGTGTACCTATACCTAATCAAGAAGATCTCAATAAGAATTCTCTTGCGAAAGACAGTAGGCAAAGGACGCTATCAGATCGAAGGTGATGGTACAAACTGAATCTAGAACTCTACCAAGACCAAGAAAACCTCACCGATGGCCCCACAAGGAGACGACTAGCTTTCCGTTGCCACATGTTCAGAATGGATCTCTTAGGCTGTTCTATAAGATCTTCAAAGTAGCCAACAATGTTACATCCACTGGATCACCATGGATCAAGCAAATAGAGCAACACCTTGAGGAAACTCATATTAGGTAAAGCTTAATAACTACCAGGGGTCAATCTCCTTTCAGCTGTAGAAACGAGACCCTTCCTAAAATTCCTTACAGAAGTTAACCATAATGAGGAAGGGAAATGGTCCGAGGAACGCAAGACAGAGTTCAACAGGGAAATGGATTGTTGGGCTAACAGGAAAGCCCAAGATACTCTCAAGAAACCAGCTACCATACCTCACCAAGAACACCAGAACTGGCAACACAGCAAAAACGCAATCACCGTAGTCTACAGGTGACGCAGACGAGAAGAAAATGTATAAAAACAAAGAAAGTAACAATAAAATTAATACTTCAGTCTTATCTTAAAACATAAACAGAGTTGCGACATGCACGATGCAGCATGCTCACTCTGTAGGTATTTGTACCTTAAGAACCGACCACATGAACGCAGATGACGTTGTCTGCTATCTCCTCAGACCCTCAACATTAGGGTTGTTCAGTTATGCGTGAACGCGTGAAATTACAAACTAAGAATACTCTGTCAGGAACCAACAATACTTATCCATCCGACAGATCTTCGGAAGCTAGCACACCAACAACGGCAGTACGGAATAAATTATTGAGCTGCGAAAGAGCATTTACCCTATCACAAAGGTTTTCCTTATTTTGAAACTGGAAAGAATGGCTTTAGAAACGTCGCAGCAGTTTACACACAAACAATAAGAGCTACTTAAAAACGCAACACTCATTTTTGAAACATTTAAGCCCCCAGAAATGTCATTATTATTAGACGAATATCACGTATGTGGGGAGCTTCATTCACTGCTGCACGATACATCAGCAAGAGTGCTGTGCTACCAGAAGATTTAATGAAGAGAATATTCAAGAGATGAAATATGACTGGGAAAAAGAGCGTGTGACAGACCTAAAAAAGATAAGGACGTGAACTATGGCGAATTAGAAAAAAAGAAAAGATAGTTCCGTATTCATACTCGCCTTCCGCAGCCCAGTTTTACATTTTCTGTTAACTTTTTATTGTTAGCTTTTAGCACACATACGTTTCAGCCACCACAAAAGGATGTACAAATATATCAAAGAAACTGTAACCAACTTAATAAGTATATTTTAAGGTATAAATTCTTAAATTTATCGTGAGGTTGAAACTATTACAAATACACAATTATAAGACTAGATGCAAATTAACAGTTAACCACTTGTTTGTTTTAAAATATTTAATTCAGTCATTTCATTAGTTTAAACATCCATTATTGGTTCAAATGGCTCAGAGCACTATGCGACTTAACTTCTGAGGTCATCAGTCGCCTAGAACTTAGAACTAATTAAGCCTAACTAACCTAAGAACATCACACTCATCCATGCCCGAGGCAGGATTCGAACCTGCGACCGCAGCGGTCGCTCGGCTCCAGACCATCCATTATTCCTTTAAAAGATATGAAGCACCCAGAAGCCGAGGGGGAAATGAAATGAAACTTCGCGGGCGTGAGGGACAAAATCGGATCAAATTTACAAAAAATATGACAATATAATCCTCTTATCAGTCTGATATTATATCCACTGTGGCCTGGATGCGAACACTGATGTGGTTGGGGAGGTTGTCATAAAATCGTTGATCCCCTCCTGAGACAAGGAGGGCAAGAACTGCTGTAATCGCTTGTCTGTGTTCTGCACATTGGCAATGGATCAGCGTTGACGCTTGAGCTGCTCCGACCCATGTTCTATTGAGGACAGGTCTGGCGATCTCGCTGGGCACGGCAGAACGTAAATTTCACAGAGACGAATGACATGTGTGGACGAGCACTGTGTTGTTGAAAAATGGTACCACAATACTGTCACATTAGAGGCATGAGGACGCACGATTTCCCTGTAGTATTGTTGTGGCATCAGATATCCCTCATTCCCTGCAGCCGTGACCTGAACACATACCCAATGATTCCCCACACCCGTAACACCGCCGCGCTTCTCCAAAACGCTGGAAGAACGGGACCTTTCCACCTCTCCCCTGACGCCTCATATTCACCGAGGATCATCATCTGGGGTAGTGCAGAACCACCATAAGAGTTCTGTAAGTAGTAGCAAGTATAAAGTCTAGTAAGACCAGTACGTATTGTTCAAATGGTTCAAATGGCTCTGAGCACTATGGGACTTAACTTCTGTGGTCATCTGTCCCCTAGAACTTAGAACTACTTAAACCTAACTAACCTAAGAACATCACACACATCCATGACCGAGGCAGGATTCGAACCTGCGACCGTAGCAGTCGCGCGGTTCCGGACTGAGCGCCTTAACCGCGAGACCACCGCGGCCGGCAGTACGTATTGTATTGTCTGCAGTATTAACATTTCCGTTAACAGTCCCAATCAATTGATTTAATCAACTGCAGAGAATTACTTTGACACACCACTGATGTAACACTTCACAAAAGCAAATGTGTGTAGTGTCTGTGTTGATTTAACTGGACTTCCGTTCACATTCCATGTACTGGTCCACTCACATCGATAC
Source organism: Schistocerca piceifrons (assembly GCF_021461385.2). Taxonomy (NCBI): domain Eukaryota; kingdom Metazoa; phylum Arthropoda; class Insecta; order Orthoptera; family Acrididae; genus Schistocerca; species Schistocerca piceifrons. The sequence goes on along the minus strand of NC_060139.1, from coordinate 570,036,266 downwards.
AAAGAACTTTGATTTACTTGTTATCTTCCTTCCTCTACCGTCCAGAAAGTTGCTCTGAATATTGTGTGATTATAGATGTTACTATTGGAGCTTTCACCACTAACATTGGGAGGACATACAACTAATTTTATTGGGACTAAATTTATTGGGACCATATTTCCGTGGTATAACTCCTGCTAGTCTCTGACCACTGACATTGCTTCATAGGGGTGAGAAGGACAGATTCTTAAATTTGCTTGAGGATATGGGGATTTTTCTACCGACAGAGATCAGGTATGATGAGGTGGTACTTAGGAAAGAACCATTAACGCGTCAGTTGAGAGGAGATTCAGTTCTGAATGGGAATCTGTTTGAAGATTTTGAGTATAATTTTGCGCTTGGCACAAAAGAGAAGGAGACTACGGAAAACGAACATACAGGGTGACAATTACTGAATTATATTTAAAAAAACGTAAATTACTTAGAAACTACGGTGTGCACACACTTCATTCAACGTGTAAACGTCACTATAGGTATTCAGATTTAGGTTGTGATATGATCGATATGCCTGCCATCATTGGTGATGATGTGGCGCAGACGAATAGCAAAATTCTGCATGGTCCGCTGGAGTGTCTGAACATCGGTGCTGTCGATGACCTCCTGAATTGCTGTTTTCAGCTCAGCAATAGTTTTGGGGTTATTGCTGTACAACTTGTCTTTAATACAGATCTTTTCAGATCCAGAGAATGTGGCGGCCAATCAAAGCCATGCCAGTGGCCACTGGGTACCCCAGAGCCAGAATGCGGTCCCCAGAGTGTTCTCCCAGCACATCACTCTCCTGCTTTGATGGGGTTGAGCTCCGTCTAGCATGAACAACATCTTGTCGAAATTAGGGTCACTTTTGATAATCGGGATGAAATCATTTTCCAAAACCTTCACGTACCGTTCGGCGATCATCGTGCCATCATGGAATACCGCACCAATTATTCCGTGACTGGACACTCCACACCACACAGTCACCTGATGAGGGAAAAGAGACTTTGTGATCGCGAAATGCGGATTCTCAGTCCTCCAAATGCACCAATTTTGCTTGTTGACGAACCCATCAAAATGAAAGTGGTCTTCGTCCTTAAACTGAACCATACTAATTCGCATTATGCCCCCTGGCTAATCGCGCAGTTTGAACGTCCTAACGCAAACCGTTCAGAAGTTATGACAATTTTATTTCATATAATTATATAATTTTCACCCTGTATATTGAATAAAGTAACAGAAGCGCAAGTGGTCACTGAAGAATAAAGAGGATAATTGCAATGAATTTTGTGGGGAAATAGAAAATTAAATAAAAGAGAACAACCAGCGACTTAGGAAGTTGTAATAAATGAGCCTAATAAAGAGAGGCAAATAACAGAGAGACTAAGGCTAAATATTTAAATGATATAATAAAATTAATAGTAAGTGAGGGGACTCCAGTGCAAAGGCTAATCTGAACTGTACACAGGCACTTGTTTTCTATGGGACTAATATGGAGTAGTTAGACTATAGTTTGAGAAACCAATTTAATAAATCGTTCAAAGGTTGTTTTATATTATTAAGTATCGCATGCGTCTAGTATGTTTCCGACTCATGTGTCAAGAAAAAATAAAAATTTTGCTCTCGGGAATGTATATCTCCGAGAAACAAAATTTTTGAAACCAGTAACACAGATGGGCTTATATTTTGGAGCTATGTATGAAGTTATGTTTTTAAAGAATAGTTTTCCTTTATAAAATACGATACACAGGGTGATTCAAAAAGAATACCACAACTTTAAAAATGTGTATTTGATGAAAGAAACATAATATAACCTTCTGTTATACATCATTACAAAGAGTATTTAAAAAGGTTTTTTTTTTTTCACTCAAAAACAAGTTCAGAGATGTTCAATATGGCCCCCTCCAGACACTCGAGCAATATCAACCCGATACTAAAACTCGTTCCACACTCTCTGTAGCATATCAGGCGTAACAGTTTTGATAGCTGCTGTTATTTCTCGTTTCAAATCATCAATGGTGGCTGGGAGAGGTGGCCGAAACACCATATCCTTAACATACCCCCATAAGAAAAAATCGCAGGGGGTAAGATCAGGGCTTCTTGGAGGCCAGTGATAAAGTGCTCTGTCACGGGCTGCCTGGCGGCCGATCCATCGCCTCGGGTAGTTGACGTTCTGGTAGTTACGGACAGATAAGTGCCAATGTGGTGGCACTCCATCCTGCTGAAATATGAATTGTTGTGCTTCTTGTTCGAGCTGAGGGAACAGCCAATTCTCTAACATCTCCAGATACTGTAGTCCAGTTACAGTAGCACCTTCTAAGAAAAAGGGACCAAAAACTTTATTGGCTGAAATGGCACAGAAAACGTTCACCTTAGGCGAGTCACGTTCATACTGAGTTGTTTTCCGCGGATTCTCAGTGCCCCATATACAGACATTGTGACGGTTGACTTTCCTGTTAGTGTGGAAAGTTGCTTCATCACCAAACACAATCTTTGAAACGAAAGATTCATCTGTTTCCATTTGAGCAAGGATAAAATCACAGAAATCGATTCTTTTAATCTTATCAGCTGCAGACAGTGCTTGAACCACTTTCAGACGATAAGGTTTCATAACTAACCTTTTTCGTAGGACTCTCCATACCGTTGATTGTGGAATTTGCAGCTCTCTGCTAGCTCTGCGAGTCGATTTTCCTGGGCTGCGAACAAATGCTTGCTGGATGCGTGCTACATTTTCATCACTCGTTCTCGGCCGTCCAGAACTTTTCCCTTTGCACAAACACCCATTCTCTGTAAACTGTTTATACCAACGTTTAATACACCACCTATCAGGAGGTTTAACACCATACTTCGTTCGAAATGCACGCTGAACAACTGTCGTCGATTCACTTCTGCCGTACTCAATAACACAAAAAGCTTTCTGTTGAGCGGTCGCCATTTTAGCATCAACTGACGCTGACGCCTAGTCAACAGCGCCTCAAGCGAACAAATGTACAACTAAATGAAACTTTATAGCTCCCTTAATTCGCCGATAGGTAGTGCTTAGCTCTGCCTTTTGTCGTTGCAGAGTTTTAAATTCCTAAAGTTGTGGTATTCTTTTTGAATAACCCCGTATTTAAAAACAATTCTGACACGAACTAAAGATTTTCATGATAACTTCATGATCTTGTTGATAATATAAATTGGCAAGAGTTACCTTCTCGCACTGTCTACCGGCCAAACCATGGGACTACTATTTACTGTAGCGCTACATTACGATAGGCGGCAACACGTCTGACGTTATATCACTAGAAACTGCAACAGCTTCTTGAAATTATGTACAGGATGTAAATTTAATACATTTGTGTCTGGTGTATTTATCCATTTGCAACGTAACTATGTTTAATGTAACAATGTGGGTAGTCTAATAATTTGGTTCAATTGTTTCAAAAACCAGAGAGGAGAAATTTGAATAATAATGTGATTATGTATCTGTGCAATTTATCATTATCGAGCAATGTTGGTACATACACAAGAACAATTTCTGTAAATTATTTTTGGAGGCAGTTTTTGTCGCGAAGAAAACATGAAGTAGGACTTAGAAGAGGATGGATGTGAAGTATTTTTAGATGGAATGTTTCTAAACGATGAGCGGAAAGAAACGTTTCTGAATCATCTGAGACAGTGTGTTGGAGATGATCTCACAACGTGAAGTCCGTGAGGCAGTGTATATTATTTATAACTATCTATTGGTGAAAGCGCAGCGTACAGCGCTGAACGCTACATGTTGTGGTCTGTTAACCTGCAGTGCAACTACAGCACTGCGACTGAACACAGATTATTTGTTTTTGTGGAATGGCCGTTAGTAATGGCGGTCGTTGTCGACTAATCAGTCGTGAAGAGTTACGGAAGCCACATTTCAAGATAATAGTAATAACAATACGTCACATAAGCGACGTCAGTGCACTACGTTTCTAGTTTACATCAGAGGGACTTAATTTGTTGCCGCAGTTTTTTAATAGATGTGATACAACTCTCTATCTTAACAGTTAGAATTAAATTTTTGCAATAAATGTGCATGGTGGAAAAAAAATTCATATTACTGTTACGATGACCTTTATCTAATGCAAAATCTTTTTAGCTTACATTGGGATAATTAATGGAGCTAAATTTAGTTCTATGTCTTCCCAGTGTTGGTGGTGAAAACTCCAATAGTAACAACTATAATCGCACAATATTCAGAGCAACTTTCTAAACGGTAGAGGAAAGAAGATAACAAGTAAATCAAACATCTTTGGATCGATGTGAGTGGGCCAGTACATGGAATGTGAACGAAAGTCCAGTCAAATCAACACAGACACTACACACATTTGCTTTGTAAAGTGTTACATCAGTGGTGTGTCAAAGTCGTTCTCTGCAGTTGATTAAATCAATTGATTGGGACTGTTAACGGAAATGTTACTACTGCAGACAATACAATATGTACTGGTCTTACTAGAATCAGACTAAGAGCAGCCGACCAGTTGCAAAGGATAAAGTAATCTTTACCTAGGTTTCAATAGATATAAATCTATCTTCTTCAGAAGACGGCCTGGGGACAATGAACATCGTAATATATATTAAGGTATGAAGCATGAGTCAAGTTCTTCTTTTTTTTTTTTTTACTTTATTGTTATTTTAAAGCCTGTACAACAGGCAGGCTGTCAGCAGCACACTACGCTGCTCTTCAGCCATAGAATATACAAGCAGAAAAAACAGGAGAAGACACATAAGTTACAGAATGTGGGCAATAAAACAGGAGACACATAGAGACAAACACGAAGCCGTTCACACTCGTCGATAATCCACACTGCTAACTGATGAGACGACGCACAAACACTGAAGATGACGATGGCACTGGTGAACGAGGGAGTGTGACGGGGAACACTGAACACTAAACACGACGGCACACACTAGACACCATGCGTCAAGAATGAAGTTTAACATATATTACGAAAATATTGTATTACAAGATGTGAGAAAGATTCTTGGTACTTACAGTATTATAACAACATGAAGTGATATGTCCTTATCGTTTAGGCAAACATCTGCATAGTTACATTAATCATATAAAATATAGCCCTGAAAACTGGGTTTGTCAGACAAATAAAATAGGTACATGGAAGTTGCAGAGCGCCTAAGCGACTGAGTAAAATCGGCCAGCGTAGTAGCACAGCGGCCAGGGCAGGTGGCGCTCATGTCGCGAACTATGTGCCGATAGGCGTACTGAAGTAACATTTGAAACATCAATATTAAATGCGTTCTTAAATAGAGTGATAATAAATAAAATGGCAAGCATTTAACACTCCCGTTATGACATTGTGGGAGGTATAGGAACAATAACGTAGATACATACATCAAAAAGACAGGTGGCGCTTCCGCCGTGAGTTACATGCAGTGGTCTATATAGCCAAAATATAAAAGTTATATTACCATATTAGTGAAGCCCATAGAACGTATATAAGTCAAAACATCAAGAACAATCAGTAATGGCTCTTAAGAAAATTACGAGACCTGGTCCACAATCCAGTTACTACGTAATACAGAATAAGAGAAAATTACATGAGGGCCGCTGTAGTGGCAGCCATATATCGTGAGAAGAACACATTATATAAACGGTAGTAAACTGAAAGATTTGAAAGTGCATTATAGCTTCCTGAGGAAATAGACTACTGAGGTTACTAGCATTAATGTTATATATTAAACAGTACGGGTTTAAAGCCTTCGAAAAATTGTTTACAGGCAAGGTTCAACTGATCATTCAGTATATTGCCGTCTTTGAACTCTAGATGTCTAAAAATAAATAGCTCTTCCCACAGATCTAGTCTCCGTCCTTTGACCTGTCTATGTAGGATAACCGTGTCTTCTAACTGTTTAGGCGTATGGCCGGTTATCAAGAGGTGTTCAGCAAAGGTGGAGTTGCGAATATTCGTTCCTTTTTTACCTAAAAGATGTTCTTTATATCGTGTTTTCACAGCTCTGCCGGTTTGACCAATATAATAAGAGGGGCAGTTATTACAGGTTAGCTTGTAAATACCTGAATTAGAAAACCAATCGCTGGCAATCTCTACTGACTGTACAAGATTTCTTTTTAAACTGTTATCTGTAGAAAAGGAGACGTTACAGTTATATTTTTTATTTAGAGGACGTTTAATCCTATACGATAAGTTACCCAGGAAAAGGATGGAAATAAATTTTTTAGTTTCTGTGGTATCCGTGGGGAGATTATTTCTCAAAGTCGAACATTTTTGGGAGATTTTCTTATTGAGCAGGTAATCGATCATATTCTGGTTATACCCATTATTAGCTGCAATCGCTTTGATGACATTCAATTCCTTTTTTTGATCCGCAGGTGATAAAGGAGTGGTTACCATTCGGTGAATGGCGGAATGAAAAAATGCCAATTTATGAGCTTTTGGATGGGTTGAGTCAGCAGGAATGACATTATCTGAATATGTTTCTTGCGGAAGATATTAAAATGGAAGGAATTATCTTCTATAGAAATTGTTAAATCGAGAAAATTAAGTTCACGTTTATCATTTTGAAGTTCTTTTGTGAAGTAAATTTTTTCATGTAAACCGTTGAAAGTGTAAAAGAGATGCTCTAACTCATGATCAGTGCCATCAAAAGCAATGAAAATGTCATCAACATACCGTGCATAATAGCGGATTTTGTGGCGTAATTCTGAACTTGAATTGAAGAACGTTGTTTCCAGGGCGTTAATGAAAACCTCTGCTAGAATACCGGCGAGGGGGCTACCCATTGCTAGACCATCTGGCTGTACATACATTTTCCCGTTAAATGTGAAGTAATTGTATTTTAAAATGACCTTAAGCAAACCAATGAGTTCGGCAATCTGAGTTTCACTTAATTTTTTATGTTTAAGAAGATTCTCTTTTACAAGGTCTATGGTTTCATCAACCGGAACATTTTTGTAAAGGCTGACGATGTCAAAGGACACCAGTCTAGTGTCAGGTGTACAACTTATAGATTGAATATTGTTAATTAATTCCTTACTGTTTTTTACAGAAAAATTATTTTCAAATGTGAAAGCGTCTTTAATTTTAAAATGGAGGTGCCTAGCAAGTGTGTGATGTAGACTGCCTATACCATTCACTATAGGGCGGATCGGGTGATTTTGTTTATGCAGTTTAAACTGACTTCTGAGCACTGGTGGTTTAGGGTTCATATTTATAAGCCCTTTCTTTTGGAACTTATTGAACAAGGTGACGGAATTCGTTAAAGTACGCCGGATTTCATTTTGCGGTTCAGTAGTAGGATCTACAGTAACCTCAGTGATGTCGTTTTCCTCAAAAAAACTTTACAGTCTTCTCTATATATTCATTTTTATATGCCACGACCACGGTGTTCCCTTTGTCACTCTTAGTGACTAAGGCGTCGTGCTCTCTAAGTTTATGATTAATGCTTTTTGTTATACTATATTCGTCCGATTGCTTATTAGGAGATAATTTAATTTCTTTTTCTATTATGTTGTTACATTCGTAGGCACATTTGACTTGCTCCGTTTTCTCTAATTTCAGAGATTCTAAACCGATTTTTAGATCTACAATGAGATTACAAATAACTGGATATTTATCGAGTTTTGCAGGCAAGTTATATTTAAGGCCTTAAATATAACTTGCCTGCTATACTCGATAAATATCCAGTTATTTGTAATCTCATTGTAGATCTAAAAATCGGTTTAGAATCTCTGAAATTAGAGAAAACGGAGCAAGTCAAATGTGCCTACGAATTTAACAACATAATAGAAAAAGAAATTAAATTATCTCCTAATAAGCAATCGAGCGAATATAGTATAATAAAAAGCATTAATCATAAACTTAGAGAGCACGACGCCTTATTCACTAAGAGTGACAAAGGGAACACCGTGGTCGTGGCTTATAAAAATGAATATATAGAGAAGACTGTAAAGTTTTTTGAGGAAAACGACATCACTGAGGTTACTGTAGATCCTACTACTGAACTGCAAAATGAAATCCGGCGTACTTTAACGAATTCCGTCAGCTTGTTCAATAAGTTCCAAAAGAAAGGGCTTATAAATATGAACCCTAAACCACCAGTGCTCAGAAGTCAGTTTAAACTGCATAAACAAAATCACCCGATCCGCCCTATAGTGAATGGTATAGGCAGTCCACATCACACACTTGCTAGGCGCCTCCATTTTAAAATAAAAGATGCTTTCACATTTGAAAATAATTTTTCTGTAAAAAACAGTAAGAAATTAATTAACAATATTCAATCTATAAGTTGTACACCTGACACTAGACTGGTGTCCTTTGACATCGTCAGCCTTTACACAAATGTTCCGGTTGATGAAACCATAGACCTTGTAAAAGAGAATCTTCTTAAACATAAAAAAAATAAGTGAAACTCAGATTGCCGAACTCATTGGTTTGCTTAAGGTCATTTTAAAATACAATTACTTCACATTTAACGGGAAAATGTATGTACAGCCAGATGGTCTAGCAATGGGTAGCCCCCTCGCCGGTATTCTAGCAGAGGTTTTCATTAACGCCCTGGAAACAACGTTCTTCAATTCAAGTTCAGAATTACGCCACAAAATCCGCTATTATGCACGGTATGTTGATGACATTCTCATTGCTTTTGATGGCACTGATCATGAGTTAGAGCATCTCTTTTACACTTTCAACGGTTTACATGAAAAAATTTACTTCACAAAAGAACTTCAAAATGATAAACGTGAACTTAATTTTCTCGATTTAACAATTTCTATAGAAGGTAATTCCTTCCATTTTAATATCTTCCGCAAGAAAACATATTCAGATAATGTCATTCCTGCTGACTCAACCCATCCAAAAGCTCATAAATTGGCATTTTTTCGTTCCGCCATTCACCGAATTGTAACCACTCCTTTATCACCTGCGGATGAAAAAAAGGAATTGAATGTCATCAAAGCGATTGCGGTTAATAATGGGTATAACCAGAATATGATCGATTACCTGCTCAATAAGAAAGTCTCCCAAAAATGTTCGACTTTGAGAAATAATCTCCCCACGGATACCACAGAAACTAAAAAATTTATTTCCATCCCTTTCCTGGGTAACTTATCGTATAGGATTAAACGTCCTCTAAATAAAAAATATAACTGTAACGTCTCCTTTTCTACAGATAACAGTTTAAAAAGAAATCTTGTACAGTCAGTAGAGATTGCCAGCGATTGGTTTCCTAATTCAGGTATTTACAAGCTAACCTGTAATAACTGCCCCTCTTATTATATTGGTCAAACCGGCAGAGCTGTGAAAACACGATATAAAGAACATCTTTTAGGTAAAAAAGGAACGAATATTCGCAACTCCACCTTTGCTGAACACCTCTTGATAACCGGCCATACGCCTAAACAGTTAGAAGACACGGAGACTAGATCTGTGGGAAGAGCTATTTATTTTTAAACATCTAGAGTGCAAAGACGGCAATATACTGAATGATCAGTTGAACCTTGCCTGTAAACAATTTTTCGAAGGCTTTAATCCCGTACTGTTTAATATATAACATTAATGCTAGTAACCTCAGTAGTCTATTTCCTCAGGAAGCTATAATGCACTTTCAAATCTTTCAGTTTACTACCGTTTATATAATGTGTTCTTCTCACGATATATGGCTGCCACTACAGCGGCCCTCATGTAATTTTCTCTTATTCTATATTACGTAGTAACTGGATTGTGGACCAGGTCTCGTAATTTTCTTAAGAGCCATTACTGATTGTTCTTGATGTTTTGACTTATATACGTTCTATGGGCTTCACTAATATGGTAATATAACTTTTATATTTTAGCTATATAGACCACTGCATGTAACTCACGGCGGAAGCGCCACCTGTCTTTTTGATGTATGTATCTACGTTATTGTTATTATACCTCCCACAATGTCATAACGGGAATGTAAATGCTTGCCATTTTATTTATTATCACTCTATTTAAGAACGCATTTAATATTGATGTTTCAAATGTTACTTCAGTACGCCTATCGGCACATAGTTCGCGACACGAGCGCCACCTGCCCTGGCCGCTGTGCTACTACGCTGGCCGATTTTACTCAGTCGCTTAGGCGCTCTGCAACTTCCATGTACCTATTTTATTTGTCTGAAAAACCCTGTTTTCAGGGCTATATTTTATATGATTAATGTAACTATGCAGATGTTTGCCTAAACGATAAGGACATATCACTTCATGTTGTTATAATACTGTAAGTACCAAGTATCTTTCTCACATCTTGTAATACAATATTTTCCTTATACATGTTAAACTTCATTCTTGGCTCATGTTTCATACCTTAATATATATTACGATGTTCATTGTCCCCAGGCCGTCTTCTGAAGAAGATAGATTTATATCTATTGAAACCTAGGTAAAGATTACTTTATTCTTTGCAACTGGTCGGCTGCTCTTAGTCTGATTTACGTCTAACCGTTGCTGTAGCGCAGCTATGTTTAAAGTACTGGTCTTACTAGACTTTATACGTTCTACTACTTACAGAACTGTTATGGTGGTTGCAACAAAAGACTGAATTATTTAATAGCTTGTGGTCTGACAGGGTAAGATATAGACTAGATATTTATTTTTCCCAAGTACATCATATAAATGTAGCAATGGTCATTTGGATAAAAAGAGCTATCAGTTTCATGACGAAATGAATATATATTTGGATGGAGGTGGTAATTTTTATAAGGATGGGTCATAAGGTCGTTGAATATTATTAATGATAGATTATTGCTGCCAACTGCTGGCGACCCATTCTAAGTCTTTGTTAGTGACATTCGTTAGTTCGGCTAACCCAATTGCAGTGTGTTCCAAATGCAGAAACCATTCCTCCCACTAAACTAGTCTGAATGTCTCAGAACATACATGGTCATCTTTATACTGATGGATTGACAGGCAACAATTGAGGTAATTTTTAAATTTACATATTTTCTAAGTTAGCAGTAGAATAAAAGGAGAAGTGGTATTGCAGTACTTTCAAATAAAAGCTAAAACAAACGTTTCTCAGTACAGATAGAATCATATACACATATAGAGGCTCCATTGGGGTGTCATTTCTACTCCAGGGTATTCCCATGTTCACATATACTAGTATTCAATCCAGCGCAAAGCCTCAGTCTGTCAAAATATTTTTGGGCTAGACATTTCATTGGATGGTAGGAGTGGAAAGGCCAGAAATGACGTTCTTCATTGATTCAAGTCCACATTTAGGTTCGTCTTGTCTGGCATTGATTATAAAGGTGACAATGACGGAGTGGTGCTCCCACGGTGCTGGATGACTGCTGAGACACCACAGTTCATTACGTGGCTTCGACAATTAGGTTTACCACCACAACCGACGAGGCACCACAGCCAATGCTAACGGCCTGGGGAGTTGCTACGCTGCGGGACATAGGCAGTGGGGACCTACGTCTCTCGTAACAGTTCACGTCGGCAGGCCTATGAACAAACTGTACTTCAGATACGTGCCCACTAAGGCGTAGCTCTAAAGAGGGAGGTCGAACGTTTAGGAGCAGGATGTCGAATATTTTGGGATGCCTGATTTTTCAACCGCACTTACGAATACCAGATAACCAAACCCATGATCGTGAAGACACAGTACGTTTTTGTTAACGTTCGTAGTGACAAGAAATGGTAGATGTAAGATTTGCCCCATTTCAATCCAATTCAATGATTCCCTCAGAAAAATATTTCACCATATGACGCCCCTCCCAAGTTTATGTCAGATATGGCACTGTCTGAGATTTAAAAACATGCTGTCGTAATATGTGCTAGTTTCTAATAAGCGTGTAAGGTGAAATAACTGCGTTTAAGATGTGTCAGAATTTACTTAAATACGATACTGACATTCAAATAATGTTCAATTTATTTCACCCAGGTCCGTTTGCGGAGCGATAGATGTTCAGTGGAGGGCCGAATGCTATGTTTAACCAAGTCCAATCACGTGGAAGCTAAGCACTTATTTCATTTATTTTTATTTTTATTTTTTGTTTGGTCATCAGTCTACTGACTGGTTTGATGCGGCCCACCACGAATTCCTTTCCTGTGCTAACCTCTTCATTTCAGAGTAGCACTTGCAACCTACGTCCTCAATTATTTGCTTGAAGTATTCCAATCTCTGTCTTCCTCTACAGTTTTTGCCCTCTACAGCTCCCTCTAGTACCATGGAAGTCATTCCCTAATGTCTTAGCAGATGTCCTATCATCCTGTCCCTTCTCCTTATCAGTGTTTTCCACATTTTCCTTTCCTCTCCAATTCTGTGTAGAACCTCCTCTTTCCTTACCTTATCAGTCCACCTAATTTTCAACGCTCGTCTATAGCACTACATCTCAAATGCTTCGATTCTCTTCTGTTCCGGTTTTCCCACAGTCCATGTTTCACTATGTAAGTAGGCTGTTTATGTTTTCTTATTGGTAACGCCACGTAGCGCTCTGTATGAAAATCACTGGCTGTGCTGTGTGCAGTCTGTGGCTAGTTTGCATTGTTGTCTGCCATTGTAGTGTTGGGCAGCTGGATGTGAACAGTGCGTAGCGTTGCGCAGTTGGAGGTGAGCCGCCAGCAGTGGTGGATGTGGGGAGAGAAATGGCGGAGTTTTGAAATTTGTAAGACTGGATGTCATGAACTGCTATGTATATTATGATTTTTCAACACTATTAAGGTAAATACATTGTTTGTTCTCTATCAAAATCTTTCATTTGCTAACTATGCCTATCAGTAGTTAGTGCCTTCAGTAGTTTGAATCTTTTATTTAGCTGGCAGTAGTGGCGCTCGCTGTATTGCAGTAGTTCGAGTAACGAAGATTTTTGTGAGGTAAGTGATTTGTGAAAGGTATAGGTTAATGTTAGTCAGGGCCATTCTTTTGTAGGGATTTTAGAAAGTCAGATTGCGTTGCGCTAAAAATACTGTGTGTCAGATTATTTTTCTAAGGGGACGTTTCATATGTCGACCCTTAGCCGAGGATACCTCACTGGAATCTTCTGATTTTTTCCTTGTAGTTTGTGTAATTAGTGTAGCTATTGTTTATTGCTAGCGCGTAATTGTAGAGAGAATCTCCCTTGTAGTGGCAGTCTTTCATTGCTGTTGTGGCATGCATGTAGATTTGCACCAAGTATTTCGCAATGCGCTTGCAATTAACTAGATATTATTTTCAGTGCTATGTTAATGTGTATTCTTATTTTGCTCTTCAAATTGTGCTTTTCTGTGTTGTCGTGTGAAATATTGTGACAATAATGGCGCGTGAAAAACGTAATACTAGGCTCCAAAGTAAACTGAGAAATGACAGTGAAGACAAAAGCAGTGTGTTAGCGCCACCGTGTAATGAATTAACTAATGTTCAACATAGTAATTTGGTAATTGTGCATAGGGAAATGGAGCGGGCGGCAAACAATGGCGTAGGCAGTGAAACAATTAGTGAACAGGGAAGAATTATCGATCGATCGCTCGGCAACAGCTCGCCTCAGGAATCCGAAATGACAGGACACAATTTTGCAAATACTGTAGATTCAGGTTTTGCGTCCACACTGTTTTCTCAAATAAGTCAAGACACATTTTCTGCTTGTCAAAATGTGAATGTTGCCGGTGCAAATGCACTCCCGAAAGGGGTAGAGGGACAGATTCCAGACACTAATGCATTGTTATTACAGCTAATGCAACAAATGGAACAAAATCAGTGTAAACACAGCAAGAGCTTCAAAAGTTAGACACAATGGAACAACACCAGAGACAAACACAGCAACAGTTAGACACAATGGAACAAGATCAGAGACAAACACAGCAAAAGCTTCAAAAGTTAGACACAATGGAACCAAATCAGAGACAATCACAGCAAAAGTTTCAAAAGTTAGATACCACACTGAACAAACACGTGAAGATTTAACTACTGCGTTACATAACATTGAATCGAAATGTCAAAAAGTCTGTAATGACGTAAAAACAAAAATTTGTGAGCATTTTCAACCTATTTTTTCGCGGCATGAAAATGCATTACAGAACCATGAAGCAGCCATAAAAGAACTGCAAACTATTGTTCATGAAAATCATGAGACCTTGCAAGCTAAAATTGACTCAGTTGCATCTACCGATTCGGTTACATAACTTGCAAAAACTCAGGAAAACTTAAAGGACACAGTAGATACTCTGAAACTTGGTTCAGAAAAACACACTGAGGAAATAAGTACACTATCGGAGAAAGTAGTCGAACTTTCGGGTCAGTTCACTAACTTATCTACAAAGGTAGATGATGATCTGAATGACACAAGACCTGTAACCATCACTGACACAGAAGAGTATGAACAAATTAAGAAATTCAAACAACATCAGAATCAAATTAATACGCAACACAAAATAGTAATCCGGGAAGTACAAGATCAGTTGGCGCAAGTAATACAAAAATTACATATTTCAGAGGACACTCGCACTCCAACACGGGAAGAGAGACTTAGAAATACGGAACAACCACAAAATAATAACACAGGACACTTCGGAAATTATGAAGGAAATTGGCAAGGCACACCGAATTTTGAGATGGAACCGCCGAAACGACGTAACAATGGCCGACATGCGACTCGCCGACATTATGATTTTGACTATAAGCTGTTCATTACTACACGTAAATTCAAAACATTTAAGAATTTTGACAACGACATTCATCCACAAGCATGGCTTCATCAATTCTCTCATTTTTTCCTCCGAACTGGTCATTGGAGCACAGGTTAGAATTTATGTGTGGCTATTTAGAGAATGGACCAGCTGTAAGAATGCGATCGGTCATTCACGATTGCCACAGTGAAGGAGAATTTTATCATGCCTTCCTCTCAGCGTATTGGTCTCAAGCTACACAAGACCGAGTAGAACATAGCATCATAATGATGAAATGTTTCGAACAATCTGAATTTTCCAGTCTTATGAAATATTTTGAAGACATGTTGCATAAAAATCATTATCTTTCAAACCCATACACCCCTCAGAACTCATCTGCATTTGCTTAATCAAATTGCCTGAACATTTACGACATATTATTTTAGCAGGTCGTTGCAAAGTCGACATTGAAGCTTTTCAGGGACTGTTATTAGAACTGGAAATTGACACTGACAATCGCGGAACGTGAAAATAGGAGCACAACAATTACAGGTCACATCTGTCACAATTCTGCGATGACAGAAATAATACACAACAAGGCTATTCTTACAACAGAAATCGTGACCAAAACAGACACCAACCATATGACAACCACTGGCAGAGTAATAATAGTTACAGAGAAAGATCGCATTTCCGTAGTAATGAATATGACAGAGATTACCATAGAAACAGACAATATGGGAACAAAAACAATTATTATCAAGGGAGACAGAATAACTTCAGACGCAACAGTTCAGCGCGAAGTTACGATTCCGCTAAAAATTCTGCACCACATGACCGACAAACAAGAAACTATGTAAACTACTGACAAAACGACAGACCTGAATTCCATCAGAACTGGCGGGATTCAAACAGAGCGGAGCACTCTCGACAAAGTGAATTTGTAGAAGTTAGAACTCCTAATCCCAGTAACGATGCACGCCAACAAAGAAACAGACAATGACTCGCACCGCAGGCAGCCACGTGCGCCTGCTGGCTCAGGGAAAAATAACATAGACGCTAACCTTGAGAAAAATTCCAGTATTCTTTACCGACATATACCCCATGATAATTGCGTTAAAGTTGAAACTCTGCATACTAGGAAGAGCAAAGGGTTAAACCACATTTCACATGTAAAACCATTTATTGAAAGATAATCGGCTTTTTAAGTTTGTCTTTGCCATATAACTTTTCACGTTACATTACTAGTATGCTTGTCAGACTTAGAATCTGTTAACATGCAACAATGTTTGAAGTTAAATATCCAGTCAAGAACCAAGAGAACTTATTGAAACAGAAATTACGAATGCATTGTATAGTGAACAGACGTCACAGTGTTATTGTGTGTGTACATTCTTGCTTGTTAGTTGCACGATTACGTAACGACTATAAGGCTTACATACTTAGAACATATACTGGTACTGCTAATGAGATTTTAATGCAACATTTTGGTTTACTTGAAAATTCATTCTGGATTTAAAGTACTTTCTGTGAGATACCAGACGACACAGTGGTTAGTTTATTTGACAGCTACACGATTATATCACGATGCTACTAATGAGTGACACAATTTATATTATTGGTTTTGCGCTGTATCTGTTTTATATCTGCACAGTGTTTCTGAATTATTCTGGAAAGCAAAACATGTTTTAGTAGTAACGTTTGTGGTATAGCTACAATGAGACAGCCTTTTTCATGGCACAACAATACGTTACTGTACAGTACTTTCTTCATCACGCCAATAACCATAATAACTACGATATCTATACGCAAAGCATTTCACTTTTGTTTATCATGAGGTAAGTACATTGACTTCTGCAGAACTTAGCTTTCGGAGGACGATAACTACGACACTTTCACAGAGATTATGTTGCAACAAGACGCACAGTTTAGCGCTCCAATACACGTATTTGAGTGATTAATTTTATACTTAAAACATTTATTTTTAAAGATTTTTGAATTACAAAGAAAGTTTTCCGTGATACATTTCATTCCATTGTTGTAATCTGTAACACCTGAGGATATAATTACATTAATCCTCAGGTGGGTATACGCTTACTTTGTGTACCATGTGTTTGGCAAGCACAAGGAGCCCTAGCTAATATGGTATTTGCTTATACAACTTTACACATCGGTACCGTATTTATCTAACACACAAATTACACAGCTATCTGATCATTTAACTGAGAGAAACAAACTTTTTTACTACGTCAGTGACACATGTTTATGCAATTACAGAGTTGGATTACTTCACACTTACGAAATTGTATTTTGTCTGTGCTTTGTGAACTGTTCATATTTTTTCGGACCCATAGTGATATTATGAGAGCTTTGAATGATATATTTGGTATGAGATCATGATTTTTAAAGTACGTTTAAGGTAGATGACACTATTGAAATGAGCAGAGCATTTTCTTTAGGTTTTGAAATTATTGCAGAAAGCTACAACGTTTTTGAGATTTGACTGAGGTGTTACGATGTTATTATTACGACGACGATGTGTATTATGCTGTTGAGGTATGTTTATGATCCATAAGCTGATGCTATATGAGGAATCTGATTATGCTGTGTATCAGTTATGATGAAATATTGTAGAAGTGTCGACAATATGTATATGTATAATAAGGTAAGGAATAATGAGTATTGGTTAGGGACTCTGGTTTGTGGAAAAGGTTGTTGGAAACCAAGAATTGTACTTTAAAAGTTATGAAATGTACGTAAATGCGTGAGTGTATTACAATGCCGACGAAAATTTTTTGGACACTGTTATATCAATAGGATTTTGTTTCTACACATTTGTAATGCAAATTCTCAACCTGTGAATTTTTTTATATGAGACTGCCACTGTAGCGGAAACTGCTGCCGTAAATATTTCAGTAAGAAAGGTAAATGACCTTGACATAATGCGTTTTGGGCGCCCAGCTGAGAGGTAGTCGTCTGACAAAAGAAAGCCATTAGGTCCAAAAAAACAAAAAGAGGCCATTATCCTCGCTAGTGACATTTCTTTGTCGAAAGCATCGCAAATACGACATGCTTACACTTGAAAACATATAACACTGTGGCGCTCTTAATTTATGATATTTACAAAAATGCCTAATGAAATGATGAGCTACATTTTACATCTGTTGTCTTTCTAATTGAGAGATTGCTCATTTTGTTTAATATCTGGTCTCCAGCTGTGTTGCAGCATTGGTTTTATAAAATAAACTTAAATGCATCTCCTAATGTGAGCACTTTCTGTCAACAGATCTATTAAATAATTATTTTCTGATCCACATTCTTCGAAAAAGGAGCTCTTGGAATTGAAAGAACAATAAGAAGGGACTAATAACAGTAACTGCATATATAATTTTCTTTTCAAGTACTTGGTAATTTTTTGTAGAATTAGTTCTTGTGGTGCACCACTTTAATTACATAGACATTAAGACGTGAATATACATTTCCCTTGTCTGCATTGTTGTCTTTAGTGTAATATTTTTTTCTGCTTGAGCTATGTCATGTTTAGATATGAATTTGACTTTGTGTTACTCTGCTAAGCCAGTTTACTACTGATTTATTATTCTTGTTTGCTGCTCATTGCCTTATATTAATTGTAATATTGTTGCTTACGTTGTGAATTTGTATTTTTTTTGTCCTTGCTGTTTGTGTTAATTTGTTATGTGCTGCTGCATTGCCTTGTCCCTTGGTACATATATCTGAGCTCAGTAGATTCCAGTTAGCTTAAGAGGGGGTAGACTATATAAGAAACTAACTATGATGAATTGGAAGAAATCCATTGAGAAGCTATAAGAAAATGGTTTGGCCAAAAAAGTAGTGCACAGTGGAGAAAAACTGTTTTTGAATGAGGATGTGAACAGAATACAGAATGCATTCTTGGATAGGATTTTTTTTTTTGGCTGGAGCAAATGTTGAAATAAGAGGGACGATACATGGAATAAAGTTTTGGGTTGGACTGCAGTACTAAATGTTACACTGAAAACGAACCCTGTCCTTTCCATTGTGTTATCCCCCTATGTGTTTGTGTACTCTTGTATATTTGTGTTTTTCCTGTCTTTATGTGTTTAGCTAATAAGAGTTATGTTGTAGAATTTTTCTGATAATATGTTATTTTCTTTGTAAAGATGTTTAGACATTATGTATTCTGTTTTAATGCTCATGTGTGAAGTTGATGTTTCGAAAGTTATTCTGATCTTTTATGTATGTACTCATGTCATAATTCCTGTAACACCGATGTATATGTTATTTCGATTCTTTTGTAAAGCCTGTACTACAAATGTTGTCTGTATTATTATGTTCTTTAATGATGTATTTTGTACCTTTGTAATTGTATTCTTATGTTATAAAAAATGTAATTGATACCAGTTCATCATATTATTAACTTGTAAGTTCCATTTCACTGCACACGTTTCTGTTGGTCATAGTATACGGAAAATATGTGAGAAGTAGGGACTGTTAGTGTTTACACGTGTGTTACTAATTTAGCAAGGGACTGGATAACAGCATTGCTGGTTCTAAGGACAATTCCAAAAACTTCGTGGGTGCACAGGTGGTGGTTTATGGACTTGCTATATCGTCCGCAAGACTCTTCGATGGTGATTGTCTACCTGCACGGTCGCAACAGAAGGTTGCTGGCCGTCTCTACATGGACTACAGTGGATCTGCATCTTTGATGGCCCACCAATTCCATAATTTCTACAAGGACTGCAGTGTGTCTGTGCCTCTGGTGGCCCACCAATACCATAATATCTACCAGGACTACAGTGGGTCTACTCTGTGATGGTCTGCCTACCAATATTCTTCAAAACTTCGACTGACTCTGCTGTGGGTTTGCTCTGTTGTGACCCATTACCTGTCAGCATGTCAAGAGTCAGCATTTTCTATCTGTTGGAAGGACAAAACTACTTCTTCAAGACTGCATGGAAATCCACTACTTCCATGTGCATTTTCTTTTACTGCTCAGACTTTGAGAAAAACACTGCTATTTTACTGTGATGAACAATCTGGACTGTCTTTATGGACTGTGAGAAAATTTTAGCTTTTGACCAATATTGTATCTATAAGTGTGTGCATTTTTTATCTTTGTTATTGTAATTATGAAAAATTTTATCAAATCATTATTGGCGACTGCCCAAAACAATTTGTAAAATTTTTTGTGGGGAGCATGGGGGCTATGTAAGTAGGCTGTTTATGTTTTCTTATTGGTAACGCCACGTAGCGCTCTGTATGAAAATCACTGGCTGTGCTGTGTGCAGTCTGTGGCTAGTTTGCATTGTTGTCTGCCATTGTAGTGTTGGGCAGCTGGATGTGAACAGTGCGTAGCGTTGTGCAGTTGGAGGTGAGCCGCCAGCAGTGGTGGATGTGGGGAGAGAAATGGCGGAGTATTGAAATTTGTAAGACTGGATGTCATGAACTGCTATATATATTATGACCTTTGAACACTATTATGGTAAATACATTGTTTGTTCTCTATCAAAATCTTTAATTTGCTAACTATGGCTATCAGTAGTTGGTGCCTTCCGTAGTTTGACTCTTTTATTTAGCTGACAGTAGTGGCGCTCGCTGTATTGCAGTAGCTTGAGTAACAAAGATTTTTGTGAGGTAAGTGACTGGTGAAAGGTATAGGTTAATGTTAGTCAGGGCCATACATTTGTAGGGATTTTTGAAAGTCAGGTTGCGTTGCGCTAACAATATTGTGTGTCAGTTTAAGCACAGTCATGTATAAATGTTCAAATGGGATGTTCCAACTACCATACAATGCTGTACCCCAGACGTACATCCTCAGAAATTTCTTCCTCAAATTAAGGCCGGTATTTGATATTAGTAGACTTCTCTTGGCCAGAAATGCCTTTTTTGCCATAGCGAGTCTGCTTTTGATGTCCTCCTTCCTCCGTCTGTCATTGGTTATTTTACTGCCTAGGTAGCAGAATTCCTTAACTTCATTGACTTCGTGACCATCAATCCTGATGTTAAGTTTCTCGCTGTTCTCATTTCTACTACTTCTCATTACCTTCGTCTTTCTCCGATTTACTCTCAAACCATACTGTGTACTCATTAGACTGTTCATTCCGTTCAGCAGATCATTTAATTCTTCTTCACTTTCACTCAGGATAGCAATGTCATCAGCGAATCGTATCATTGATATCCTTTCACCTTGTATTTTAATTCCACTCCTGAACCTTTCTTTTATTTCCATCATTGCATCCTCGATGTACAGATTGAAGAGTAGGGGCGAAAGGCTACAGCCTTGTCTTACACCCTTCTTAATACGAGCACTTCGTCCTTGATCGTCCACTCTTAATATTCCCTCTTGGTTGTTGTACATATTGTATATGACCCTTCTCTCCCTATAGCTCACCCCTACTTTTTTCAGAATCTCGAACAGCTTGCACCATTTTATATTGTCGAACGCTTTTCCCAGGTCGACCAATCCTATGAAAGTGTCTTGATTTTTCTTTAGTCTTGCTTCCATTATTAGCCGTAACGTCAGAATTGCCTCTCTCGTCCCTTTACTTTTCCTAAAACCAAACTGATCGTCACCTAGCGCATTCTCAATTTTCTTTTCCATTCTTCTGTATATTATTCTTGTAAGCAGCTTCGATGCATGAACTGTTAACCTGATTGTGCGATATTCTCGTACCTGTCAGCTTTTGCCATCTTCGGAATTGTGTGGATGATGCTTTTCCGAAAGTCAGATGGTATGTCGCCAGACTCATATATTTTACACACCAACGTGAATAGTCGTTTTGTTGCCACTTCCCCTTATGATTTTAGAAATTCTGATGGAATATTATCTATCCCTTCTGCCATATTTGACCGTAAGTCCTCCAAAGCTCTTTTAAATTCCGATTCTAATACTGGATCCCCTATCTCTTCTAAATCGACTCCTGTTTCTTCTTCTATCACATCAGACAAATCTTCACCCTCATAGGGGCTTTCAATGTATTCTTTCCACCTGTCTGCTCTCTCCTCTGCATTTAACAGTGGAATTCCCGTTGCACTCTTAATGTTACCACCGTTGCTTTTAATGTCACCAAAGGTTGTTTTGACTTTCCTGTATGCTGAGTCGGACCTTCCGACAATCATATCTTTTTTGATGTCTTCACATTTTTCCTGCAGCCATTTCGTCTTAGCTTCCCTGCACTTCCTATTTATTTCATTCCTCAGCGACTTGTATTTCTGTATTCCTGATTTTCCCGGAACATGTTTGTATTTCCTCCTTTCATCAATCAACTGAAGTATTTCTTCTGCTACCCATGGTTTCTTCGCAGCTACCTTCTTTGTACCTATGTTTTCCTTCCCAACTTCTGTGATGGCCCTTTGTAGAGACGTCCATTCCTCTTCAACTGTACTGCCTACTGCGCTATTCCTTATTGCTGTATCTATAGCGTTAGAGAACTTCAAACGTATCTCGTCATCCCTTAGTACTTCCGTATCCCACTTCTTTACGTATTGATTCTTCTTGACTAATGTCTTCAACTTCAGCCTACTCTTCATCACTACTATATTGTGATGTGAGTCTATATCTGCTCCTGGGTACGCCTTACAATCCAGTATCTGATTTCGGAATCTCTGTCTGATCGTGATGTAATCTAATTGAAATCTTCCCGTATCTCCCGGCCCTTTCCAAGTATACCTCCTCCTCTTGTGATTCTTGAACAGGGTATTCGCTATTACTAGCTGAAACTTGTTACAGAACTCAATTAGTCTTTCTCCTCTTTCATTCCTTGTCCCAAGCCCATATTATCCTGTAACCTTTTCTTCTACTCCTTCCCCTACAACTGCATTCCAGTCACCCGTGACTATTAGATTTTCGACCCCCTTTTACATACTGCATTACCCTTTCAGTATCCTCATACACTTTCTCTATCTGTTCATCTTCAGCTTGCGACGTCGGCATGTATACCTGTACTATCGTTGCCGGTGTTGGTCTGCTGTCGATTCTGAATAGAACAACCCGGTCACTGATCTGTTCACAGTAACACACCCTCTGCCCTACCATCCTATTCATTGCGAATCCTACACCTGTTATACAATTTTCTGCTGCTGTTGATATTACCCGATACTCATCTGACTAGAAATCCTTGTCTTCCTTCCACTTCACTTCACTGACCCCTACTACATCTAGATTGAGCCTTTGCATTTCCCTTTTCAGATTTTCTAGTTTCCCTACCACGTTCAAGCTTCTGACAGTCCACGCCCCGACTCGTAGAACGTTATCCTTTCGTTGATTATTCAATCTTTTTCTCATGGTATCCTCCCCCTTGGCAGTCCCCTCCCGGAGATCCGAATGGGTGACTATTCTGGAATCTCTTGCCAATGGAGAGATCATCACGACACTTCTTCAATTACAGGCCACATGTCCTTTGGATACACGTTACGTGTCTTTAATTCATTTGTTTCCATTGCCTTCTGAATCCTCATGTCGTTGATCATTGCTGATTCTTCCGCCTTTAGGGGCAATTTCCCACCCCTAGGACAAGAGAGTGCCCTGAACCTCTATCCGCTCCTCCGCCCTCTTTGACAAGGCCGTTGGCAGAATGAGGCTGACTTCTTATGCCGAAAGTCTTCGGCCGCCAAAGCTGATTATTTATCAAAATTTAGGCAGTGGCGGGGTTCGAACCCGGGACCGAAGACATTTTGATTATGAATCAAAGACGCTACCCCTAGACCACGGGTGAAATCCCGCTTATTTCATAAAGAATGAAAAATTAAGTGGCTCTCATACCTACCAAGAACCCATCTGAAAGCGTGTAAGAACTAAAACTACCAAGTGGCCAACCACACGGATTTAAAAAGGAGATTCTTTATTCTGGATCTTATGTGATTAGTGGGTCCTTAGTTGTTACAATGTTATTTACAGCTACAGGTAGTGTTAGTGAGAATGAGCAAGTTATTTTACTGTTAATGTTACTCTACTTATTGAAGTGGTATGCTTAAGAACCAAACCTCTACACTGCCTGCCGTGTCACAGGTGTGTCAGTCAAATATATAAACCTACCTTGCACGGCCTTGCCCACCGAGCTAATTCCGATGAGCGTGACCCAGACACTGGGCAGGCACATTGTCTTGAATATTTGGCTGCAAGTTCCTGTTATTCTAAGTCCTGCTTATTAGAGAATCTAACTTAGGTCAGTTGCTGTTCTTTGTCTTGATTCAGCAGCGTTTTACTCTGCTCCCCCTAGTCCTGCACGTGACGGATTCCAACTGTAATGACAGTCGACCTATCCACGCGCAGGTGGTATGGGGTTGGGGCACTGGGACACATTTTGTTATTTGTCGCTACTCACGATTGTCCCTCAGGTATTCCAGAAGAACTTCTCGTGATATCTCGTTATCCAGGTAGTTTAGTATACGGAATGTATCCTCTTGACGTAGTAGTGTGAACGTGTCGTTGTTCGCTAATTGCAGACTTAGCGCAAACTCGTATTGGGGGCACTCGTAAACCACACGGTCGGGAGTACGCTCCGGTGCACCACAGTCGCATGAAGGTGTAGCCCTTCTCCCAAACTAACACGAAGGTATGTCGGATAGGGCCCACGACCATCTGGTACGAATTGGAAAATTCTTCGGTCAGTGTCATCGGCTTCCCATGCCTCCTGCCGCAGCTCTTCATCTATTCTCTTGATCGCAGCGTTATCCCCAGCCCGAATGTTCAGAATGTCCCTGATTTCCCCCTTCTTCTCCAGAACCATGTTGCCTGCTCTCTTATTTTAATGTCAATAGGGCAGAGCCCTATTATTGCCAACAGGGCCCCACCTGGAGATGTCCTGTAGGCTCACACTGACCTTAATATCATGTTTCTTATCACCCTTCTCACCGTAATGGCGAGCACCACTCTCGTGAGCCTGTGCGCCCAGACTCCTTAGCCGTAACCCACTATTGATGTTAGTATGCTGTTATGGTATAATTTTATTAATTCAGGGAGATGATGGAATCTTTTATGTCGAATGAAATCGAGGTTATTAAGTACTTCTAGCGCTCTTTGGGTTATGGTTTCGATGTGTTTTGCAAAGTGCTACCTCTCAGCAATGACGACTCCCAGACAACGCGCCTCCCGTCGCTGGAGAACTGGCCAGCCCTCGATTCTGACTGTTGGGTTTCTTACTAGCTGTATTTTTTAATAGGTGATAGGTCGACTTGTTTGGTGATATTGCCATTTTAGTGTTACACCACCCTACTCGTAGCGATTCCACAGCCCTTTCTATCTTTGGCTCAATTTCTTCGCGGCTATGGCCTCCACCCAAAAGGATGAGGTCATCCACGTAGGCATCACCTGTAGCACCTCTTCGCTGTGTTGCAAACTGTCCAGTAATGGTTCCATGTGCATGTTCCGGAACAAGGGGCCTAACACAGGACCCTGGGGGCATTCCTTAGTTATTGCTTTACTAACTCTCCCGCTAGGGGATGATAGCCAGACTTCCAGATCCTCGAAACAACTCTTAATACAATCTATACCGGCCCAGGACAGCCTTTCTCCTGTAAACAGGAGCAGAGTGGAGGCCATCATAGGCGGTCGAAGGCGCTAGTGATGTCCACCATGATGCCACCTATGTACTTGTACGGGGCTGAGTCACAGGCCTCGGCCGCCACGGTGACTGCGTCAGCCGCCGACAGCCCAGGCCTGAAGCCAAACTGCCTCTTACTCATCCCGTACAGTACTCGATGTGCAGCCAGTCTGTCAGCCAACAATTTCTCAAATAGCTTTCCAAAAAGGCCTAGAAATTAAATCGGTCTCTATGATTTGGTTTTGGTCGGGTCTTTCTTGGGTACTTTCTTTATTAAGACCACGTTAGCGATTTTCTAGATTTTGGAAAATTTTTGCAACCTTAGGCATTCATTATATAGTTGGGTAAGCGGTGTTACCAACGGGGAGTCTGGTAACCGCACTACCTACGCGACAATGCCGTCTAGCCCAGGGGCTTATCCTCTCTTTAACGATTTTATTTGGGTAGCCACCTCCTCTTCAGAAAAGGGGTATACTGCCCTGTCATTTGTGTATCTTACAAGATGCTCAGTTCTCATTTGGCGCTGGCCCTCGTTTTCGCCTTACGCACAGCCGTCAGGCAACAGCGTCCGGAGGAGTTTCTCAGCTGTTTCCTGCCAAGATCCCGACATCCTGTCCCTATGCCTGACTGTAGATATCACCGTTGGAGAGCGGATTTTCTCTCTGCAAACTTGTAGGGCACTCTCCATGGGGTCTGTAGTTAAATGGTTTATCACATACCTGCCAGCCTCTGTAGCCGAGCGGTTCTAGGAGCTTCAGCCCGGAACAGCGCTGCTGCAACGGTGGCAGGTTTGAATCCTGCCTCGGGCATGGATGTGTGTGATGTCCCTAGCCTAGTTAGGTTTAAGTAGTTCTAAGTCTGATGACCTCAGATGTTAAGTCCCATACTGCTTAGAGCCATCTGAACCATTTATTACATACCTTTCCCAACTTCGAACCCTAACCGCCTGAAGTTCCTTCTGGAATGTCTCCTTTAATACCCTGTACTGTTGCAACCATCATGGCCTTTCCAACCAGACGACACTGAACTGGTTGTGCCTCTTTAGTCTTCTAGTTCGGCTGACCATGGTGACTGGGAGGCCGCCATGACCCTCCTCCTAGTTGGTACAGCTACTTTCACCACTCAAGTAATCGCACACACCAGCTCTTCATCTAACTGTGCACATTTATATCTTGCCGTAGGTTACCTCCTGGTAACGCAGGATTGTCGCACTCCCTTGCTAGGCGTTCCCAGTCTGCTCTGTTGTAGTTCAATTGCACCTCTCACCCCATGTTCCAGTGGCTCTCTCTGTCGCCTACCGTAAACGTAATAAGATGTGGTCACTTGTGGTGGCATTGTCTTCTACCTTCCAATTTCTCACAATGCTGACAGCAATGTGTGGCAAGTGTCACATCGATATCTGTGACTTGTCTCCCTCCAGCTGTATAGGTGGGAGGGTTACCAGATCTGTTAGCCACCAAAAGTTGCATGGCCATAATTTCTTCGGTCTTCCCTCCATTTGCGTCCCTTGTGCCACTATAGCATAGGGGGAATTTTACATTTATGTCAGCAGTCACAATCACTTTGCGTCACCGCAACGCCGTGATTATCCGTGTGAGATGATCCTGATGTTGCTCAATGTCATCTCCATGTTGGAAGTACATATTAACAAGAGTTAGTACTCCCTCGTGGGTTGTATTTCCACGACGTTGCAGTGATTGTTTGGGAACTGCCAGAGAATTGTTAGCTTCAATGATCTGTTTGTTGTTATTATCGCCGCTCTCGGGTCGTCTCGGCTGCTGACTAGCTGCAAAAGCTATTCGCCCAGCTTGGGATTAAGGCTTCTGCAAGCAGAGCGCATCTAGTCTCTTCTCCTCCATCACTTTGCGCAGCTCCTGCATCATGAGTCTGCCGTTTGTGTGTTTAATTGTCCAATAGTTATTGTTTTCACTATGGGAAGTACGTGTGTTTGCGATCATTTGGTCAGTACTTTCGCCACGGATTGCATCACTCCACTAGTCTCCAAACTTACAAAACCCTATCGTTGAGTTCCACTTTGCGAAAATTCTCTTACTCTCCAAATCTCTCAGTGCCTTTAAGCTCACCTGACTTTCAACATCAGCCCACCTGTACCTTCAAAAATATTCTACCAAGTCTCCAAACGTCCATCTCTCCTCACACACAGTGAATATTTATACAGGTTGCTCATTTTAACTGAAGATATTGAAATTCCTCGAAAATTAAACATCGGGACACAAAAATGTTATCATTCCTATGTGCCTGTCTCGGATACCACACTCCATCCGGTGCGTGTGTGGTGGCAGGCGACTTTGAAATCTTCAATGGGAACGATCGCTTTTTATTACAGATTACATTTCTACAGAAAAATCTACATACATCTTGTCTGAAGCAACCTTGATATCCAGTGGCACGTAGGAACCCGCCTCCATGCTCTGAGGATAGGACAGGCCAGTATTTCATAACTTCTAATCGTAAACCCCGCTCACAACTTTGTATTCCTCCGATGTATCGAATAGGGAAGTAATCGACGCGCCACTGTAGCTATGGTTCGAAATGACCGCTACTCTACTCTTCAAATTGGAGTAAGTGTTCAGATGTAGTACCGCTAACTTCGATACACTTAGTCATCCGCTAACCCAAATGACCGTACACAGGACAAAAGCATATCTGCGGGGAAGTCAGCACAGACGTTTCTGATGCAGTCGAACACGTCTTCATGGCCTGTTGGCACTATCTGGTACACGTTACCTTTTAAATATCCTCACAGAAAGGATTTGGGCGATGCCAGACTCGGCGACGTCAATTCCGGCGACGTGAAATCCGGCGACCTAGCGCGGCCACTTCTGCCGATTCACTGCCCAGTGTGAACTCGATCTAATACCTCCCGTGTTCAATCGCATAATGCGCTGGGCATCCGCCGTGCTTAAGACACATACGTTGTCGTACGTCCATGACAACATCCTACAGTGGTACCGGTAGCTCCTGTTCCACAAACGTTGATATTTACTCCATTCAACGTGCTATCGACAAGTTATGCACCGGTGAGTTTGTTCCCATGACGCACACCATACGTTACCCGATTAAGGACGTTGATGGTCAACTTTCTGTAACCATTGCGAATTGTCTCCACTCTAGTAATACATGTTATGACGGTTAGCACTGCCATGCTTTGTGAATGCAGAGTCATCGGAAAATAGCACCTCGGCAAAGAACGTGGAGGTCGTTTGCATTTGTTGACGTGCCTGTTCACGAAACACTACCCACTTAATGAAATCGGCCCCATGACGTTCTTGATACAGCGACACGTGGTATAGATGACATTTATAACGATATAGTATCGTGATAATACTACCTACGGACTTATCGGAATCGAGGCGCAATTGCCGGGCGCTTAGCCGTGGCACTACCAGTGGTACAGTTGTTTCATTAGTTTCTCGTGTAACACGTTTGGTTCGTTTTCTGTTGCAGGCAGCTCTGCACGCTGCCATCAGACATAAAGGCATTCATAACCCTGTAAAAGAACGAATGAGAGCGAGCTTTCTCCCGAAAACGCTCGGCATACAAGACCTCTACATTTTTCCACCATTCTTTGCAAATGAGGCTCATTTCAATTTTTTATTCTGTGGTTGCAGCATTCATCGTCCACTTGCACATCTGGTCGTAGAATAACAGGAAGGTGCGCAGGCAATAAACACTGATCAGTATTGTAATGTTTAGAGCCGCTAACTGTTGTACGTCTGCACGATACGTGAGCTCCGGTTGCCGTGTACTGCCTGTCACAGTATGTGGAAATTCGCTACATGGCCACGGTGGCGCGTCGAGAAGACGCTGTTCAGTATGTTGGAAGAATACAACGTTGCGAATGGGGTTTCCAATTAGAAGTTATTAAATACTGGCCTGCCCCACCCTCGCTGCATGGAGGTGGAGTTCCACTTACTATTGTATAATCAAGGCCACTGAATAGCATGTCGAAAATTACAATTGCGTACCCATTTCTGTTTCTCAGATTACAGCGTCATATGTGGTGAAACGAAGCAAATGCTTCAGACCAAACATATGCAGATTCTGCCGTAGAATATAATCTGCAATAAAAACTGGGGTTCAAACTGAAGATTTTAAAGTTTCCTCCCACCACACTCGCATGGGGTGGGGTGGCAGCTCGAGTGTGGTATCACCGGAAGTCCCCTTCCGTGACAAACAAATTGGAATTATAGCTTTCTTTGATCCATTGTGTAGTTTTTCATATGTTTCAATGCCTTCAGTTAAAATGGATAACATGTATAGCAAACGAAAGTACATTGTTTCACCAGTAATTCCACACCATGGTATGCTGCCACATCCATGACACCTCATCCTTTGTACCCTACAACCTACGTACACGTCACCACTAAATCTGCCCAGATATCTTTTATTTTTATCAGATCTAATCCTAATCTTTCTATTTACTTTTCGCATCAGAAATCGTCGAGCCATTGACACTTCTTTTCCTCATCACAATTTTCGCACAATACCTCTTTCTCCAGCTTTTACTCCAACTGCTCGACTGCAGATCTGTATCTAACAATGGCGTAATACTCAACATTTTCCATTACAAATAATTTTGTTTTCAGTTCCAGTCTTTCGCAATAGTTACAGTGCAGTATTCTGTTTAGCATTATGACTGGTTCACCTACACTTTCAAAGACAACACTGTTTTAAAGCCAGCATTACTGAGATCAGTTTTAGCCACGACGTTAATAATGCCAAAAAACTGTATGTAGTTTCACTAACAGGTTTTGTTAAATATCTTGTATCCAGTTTTGTGTCTTATGGTCTTTTTTCGCATGAATGACGACTTGTAGCACAAGTGACCCTCTGTCATCTGAGGCATCAGAATATGAAGTAAATATGCGGAAGAAACCTAAGGATACCATCGTCACACACAAACGGATATGTGATCTTGATAAGGAACGCCAACTTTTGCTATGTAAATGTACTGCAAAATAATCTGGTAAACTAGCAAAAACAGTTAATAGGACACTTGAGTTACTATATGAAAAATATGTTCGTACAGGTAGCTACAAAAAATAAAAACTTACACGCAGTTTAAATGTTTAGTTAATATTATTGACATAACAGTTTTCTCATTTCCTTAAAAGTCTGAAATATAAACATTCTTCCCAACACAACTCTTAATCGGCAGTAGGCATACCAGTTCCTCCCTGTGAATATATCCATGCCTTTCAACTGTTGAAATACTGTTAGAGAGGCTGTCGAAAATTACACCAGGTACTATCATATCACTCAGGACTGTGGCTACAGTCTCAGCAAAGCCTGGGAACTAGGACTAGGTGTGACTAAGAAGACACTCAACAAACACAGATAGATGGCTGAAGGCACACTGAGTGCCTACGGCCACAGTACCTCAGCGCGGGTGCCCCACTGGGCGTCGCGGGCCACAGTTTCCGTCCTCACTGCCCCTTTTAGACTGCGGAAGCAGGGGACAGGAGGTATAAGGTACAAGTCGCCCTGGTGCCTCCAGAAGGTCAGTTTGTCAGCGCAACTGATATGGTGAGCCGTCGCGCCGTCGAAATATTCTATCTGCAGGACTCTACCAATCGTCAGTACAGCAAGTGACTGTTCGATCAAATAGCGGACTACGAGAAACGGAAAAGTTACTAAAATACTATAGAGGAACCTCCCATTTCCTGTATCTGTGAAATAATAACCATAACGCAGATATTTTTCTCTTCTGCACAATAAAGGCTGTTCTCTCTTTGTGAATAGCTGTGTTTTTCTTTCACAGCCTTTGAGACTGCCTACAAAGGAAATTACATAAAGTAGAATGGCACCATTGTACTGATATTAACAATTAATAATACTTATGTGCTTGAGTCTGTAATTGTTTTATATAATTAATAGTGACAATTTTAATTATATATCTTACTTTACAATCGACCTACGATGAATCAGAGTTAAAAAAATGGCTCTGAGCACTATGGGACTTAACGGCTATGGTCAGCAGTCCCCTAGAACTTAGAACTAGTTAAACCTAACTAACCTAAAGACATCACACAACATCCAGTCTTCACGAGGCAGAGAAAATCCGAATCAGAGTTAAAATTCACAGATTCTCTTCTGGTGATCACATCTGAGAGAAAATGTTTTAATGTATTCCTGTTATCCACAGAAAACAGTGAACTTGAATTACATTTAAAATGGTGTAGATCATGTTGTGGAATGACCTAATGAAATATGAAAGACTATATCAAGAAGTGGCGAGGGTCTTCTTATGGGCATAAAGCCAGATGTAATATGTGGAGAACATTGAAGTAAGCATTAAGTAGGACACACTCTAATGTGGCACAAGTTCTGCAACAGTCACAGACAAAAGTCTTTGACTGATAGGCAGCTGACAGGCTACTGTGAAATGCAGATGACACATGTAAGACTGTTTCAGGAAAACATCAGATGAGATTGTCACAGATTTCCTACTTCTCCTTCCCGCCTATTTCTTTAAAATTCAAATTCAAGGTTTATTTATTAAATTATAAATTTTTTGCGTCATCATGATGTTTCACCACAGACAACAGTTCTGTATTCAGCACTGACTTGCTTGTCATTGCAGAAATTCTGAGGAATCAAATAAATAAATGGTCCCATCTTGAGTTTCATGTTAACTTTATTATTTCTGAGGTATGTAGTCGTTTCCAGGATAGGATCATGTTTTAGAAACTATATTGTATTCTGAAAGGAAATTAGTACCATCAATGTTTATTCACATCAGATTGTATTCTTGAACTAAGAAGAAACACACGCTTCCAGACAGGTAGCCACCCTTACGAACGCATCAATCTCCACCTGCTGTGGCCTCAATGCAACTGAAGAGTGGGATTCTGTCTGCAGTGGCCAGAGACAGCAGTCATGCGTGTGTGAGGTGTGCCAGTTTTTGTGAACGTATATGTCTTCTCTTTTGTGACGAAACCTTCAGTCAAAAGATCAACATATAACAGTATTTTTCTTGTTCCTATCTGGTACTCAGCAAGTCATTTTTATGGTGAGTAACATTCTATCCTTTTCGTAATAATGTTAATAAACCAACAAAACAAGATATGTAAATAAAGAGTGTCATAGTATCAATAAATTGCAGACATACAGCTTCAATGTAGGTGAGAAATATATGATAAATACCATAAATTCATCATAAACACTTTTATGTCTAAATACAGACTGTATAATGCCCAGTTGAATTACAGAACTTCCCAAGAACAATTCACACAGTCAAATGTGGACAAAATTCTGAGACCACTCCAGTGAAACTGTAGAAAAAAGAATCCCAGCATATAGTAGTAATCCACAAAGTGTCAAGCCAAGAGCAAAATTCCAAAATAATGTAACTATTTCTTTACTTTTTATTACACATGACAGTAATTACAGATGTTAATAACGATCTTTTTTCAAACTAACATGTATTAGATTTACAAATAAGCTTCTATGCTTAGAACAGTTTTCCCTCTGTCAGATATATTGCTTCTTATTGATCAGAACCAATGAGACTTCAGAAAAATTAGTTGTAAGTCATTTTGAAAGTGGTCAAATTATCTGGAATTCAGTACAGTGCTCAACCTACGTGATGATCCATTACATTTTCATGGTCTTCATAAATTATTCGCTGGTATTAGTAGAGGTAGTGGTTTTTCTTGTATCATGTGTAAAATGTCTAATAATGACTGATAATTTTGATGAATACTTCTATTATGTCATCTCTTAATTAGTAAACACAACAGGTACAATTTGAATTTTACTAATTGAGAATTTGGTACACAATTAACTATGAAACGAATATGGTGTACACTACTTTTTATTATTTTATGCAATAGTATTACTGTAAGACGATTTCATTACTCATTCAAATGTAAAGATTGAAACTCAGTTCGTCCTCATTTGAAGCTAACTGTAAATAACTATTCTTGCATTTACAGTCTGACTGGTTTCAGAACCAGTAACTTTATATAAACTTCATAGTGACGACGACGTAAACAGTGTTCTAAAAGGCAGATTACGTGTGTGGTGATGGGCACAAGTGAGGACAGATAAAGATGGACTCCCCTATCTAAGGAGCATTCTGTAAATCGGAATGAAAACATGATCCTATGATGAATTGTGTAACGCAGTCTGCAAATGTCGTGTAAAACATGTATGTATGTGTGTAAGTATTTTTTTGTATGAAACATATTTCTGATATTTTTGTCAAAACAAATTAGTCTGTACGACACATATTTCGATGTCAGTTTAGGTGTGTGTGTGGGTGGGGGCATGGGGTTGAGAGAGAGAGAGAGAGAGAGAGAGAGAGAGAGAGAGAGAGAGAGAGAGGGGGGGGGGGAGGGAGGGAGGTAGAGATGCAACACCTGCAGCTTCATAAAAAGATCTTGCAAAAGCAATTGTAGTATTAGTAATCTTATGAGTGTGTACTTCTATGGTTTAATCTTACTGTTTCATAAATGTTATAGATTCTAACTTTGAATAATATTATATACAGAAAGATATTGATTCTCTTGGTGTATGTGTACATAACTAACTGCACACACACACACACACACATATTGTGATTAAAAAGTAGCAGTACACACTTGTTGGGTGCAATGTATGCATCAAAATAGGGGTAACGTGTTAAATACAGTTTTGTCTGAAATTGCTTTACTTCCAAAATATGCCATAGAGTAGGAATCACAAGTGCGCTACAAATAACACAAAATTAATTCTTCTCAGAAAGCAACGACATAGAGGGACCTATAATTTGATACATCTATCTACTGCATGTTTACACCAGAGCATGTTAAAAATTATGTTCATGTATAAAAAGACAGTGGCATGCTGGACGTCTCACCTCTCTCGGAATGTTGCAGGTTTCATTCATCTGTTTCCACACAAATGCGGAGCCATTGTCAGTTCGTTGCTGTAGTTGTGCTACATTTTCAATTGCAACACCATAGCTGATTATCTTGAGATAGCTCCAAAGGTAGATGTCTAGGCAGTTAAGATATAGAGGTCTGGAGGTCCAAGCAGCTGCTCCTGCACGACCTATCTACTAATCAGGAGAGGCAACATTGAGATACTCTCGTTCCTCCCGACTGAAATTTACAGGGCTTCTGTAGTACATACACGATAAGTTGGTTCGTATAGCAAGTGGTACATCATGAAGTAGACAACCCAATTCATGCTCCAAAATCTGTCAATACTTTCTGCCTGTGAGGCGCTGTGAGACTACATGCAGTCCGAGTAACTTATTGTCCACTATAAGACACCAAATATTCTCCGTAAAATGTTGTTGATGTCCTTTTACTGTAGTTACAGGAGAATTTTCATACATCCACTAAAATACACATATGGGTAATGAAGCTCTCTTCTGTGAACAGTACCGAGCGACTGAACAGTGGATCAGCAGCAAGGTGCTCGAGTAACCACTGACGGAAATTCTGATGTCTGTGTTAGCCTACAGGTGTCAGCTCCTGTACCTTCTGCAGGTGAAGTTGGTGGAATTGCTGTCTCCGCGGCAGGTGGTGTACAGTTGATTGAGGAACCCTACAGTAGCACTTATATCCCAGGTACTTATCGTCTGATCTTCGTCTACCATTTGCAGGATGTTTTCAACAGTGATGATGTAATGCCTACCACAAATGGCATTACGCATTGTAACTCGGAAATAAAGCAGACCAAACTTTATTTAACATTTTAGCCTATTTTGATGCTTATGAAGTGTGTAAAATTACTTTTGAATCACCCAGTTCATTAATGATTCCTTACAGAATATGACGATGTACTGTGCTGTCTGTTATTATAAAGTACCTGAAAAATGAAATAAATGATTTGAATAAAAATTTATGAAAGTACTCATCTTGAGCTTCACGGAAACTTTTGTTGTTGTCTTGTGCTGTGGTCATTTACTGTGCAGCTACGGGTTTTATAAATATAATTCCATTTTTACATATGCTGTTAATATTGTTATTGTTGATTCACTTTAGATTTTATTCTTGAACTGGTCTTTTCCAGACTGACACATAATTACACTTCTAGCAACTTAAGCAACTTCTCATAAATCACGAATAAATTAACAAAAAGAAAACATACACGTCCTTCTCACACTGAGTGCAGATATCAACTACACTTTAAAGCACATGGTATAAACTAAAATGCTGACACATTTGAACATTATTTTGAATTTTTATAATTTCAAAGTTTTGCATTTAAGTTTTTACAGGAGTAAGTAATTTCCCAAAGTACTGTGAACTGTCAGAGTTACGTATCCACAAGATAAAGTTTATAAAATTGTGAAAAATGTCAAAGACGATCCCATTTTTGAACAACATAAATCTACAGTTCCGGAATATTAAGCGAATGCAAATAGAAAGGTAATAATTATTTTTACATTGTGGTTCTAGTGTCCTCTAAATGTACGTGGACTGTTATTCTAAGAATATGACTTATAAGTGAAATATTTTGACAGTGAAATGTAAAAGCACTGTAAAGAGAACAGTTGCTATTGAAATATTCATCGTAAAACGCTGTTTTACTAAAATGTTGTCATAGTTGAATACTTTGTTTCTAAA
The DNA here is from genome assembly GCF_021461385.2 of Schistocerca piceifrons. NCBI lineage: Eukaryota > Metazoa > Arthropoda > Insecta > Orthoptera > Acrididae > Schistocerca > Schistocerca piceifrons. The sequence continues at coordinate 570,000,515 of NC_060139.1, read as the reverse complement.
TAACTCTAAATAACAAAACGGAGTGTGTGATAAAAGAATTTCACAGCACACAGATATAGCAGACACACAGTTTCGCTGACATGACGAATTTGTGTTACATGTCAAACATTTACCATAAACTGCAATCTACGTCTAATTAAAAATGGTACACTGAACAGTTCCAACAAACAAGGGAAAACCTTCTCAGAAATTCAGCCATACGTTAACGCTTCTATTCCAGCACGAAATAATACAGTCAGAACTGCCGCGTTACACATTATTCAACAAGCCAACATGGAAAACATCTGCAAACAGAACGTTAGGACCAGAGATTTTGCCTCCGTCTCTGGAAACATCAGAAAGATGAGCAGCTTGTGGCCACTCTCAGTGATTTTCGGGTTGCTGTGTTCGACGTGGGCGGTGTGTCTTGGAGGCTCGCGGGCTGTAGCAGTCCGGCAGCACGATGCAGCAGCAGGTTGGCCTGCTGTAATTTGCTCAGTTTACCACTGAGCATTGCCGCATGTGCAGCGTATTCTTCCAATCCTGCAACACCTGCGGTACTTCGGCAGAAAAGTTACTGAATAGACTGTCGCTCTCACACACACTTCAGCAGTCTCCAAGTGGCAGAATATGTGTAGTTCAAATCTTAGGAGACAGTGCGTTTCATTGTCAGAAGTGCTTGGAGGCGCCCAGGAAAGCAGCATAGACTGTTGGTTTTTAGAATGAACCAGTGAAAGGTTACAGATTACTACTTTCAATAATAAACTAGAAAGGAGGCCTACTGAAACATTTGGAATGTTGGTAAAAAATTTCTTAAATATAACAAGTAAATTCTAAAGTACTGTCTCATTGCGAGGATTAGCTATGTTGGGACCATGTTAGAGATGCCAACAAAATTGATTTAGCCTACTGGAATTTCGTGCTCCTCTAGAAATCTATTACATCCTGTGATGTGTAAATTTGGTGATACTGAAGATTATTTCAGCCTTCCTGGTTTGTTATAGTGACGTTGTGTTGCAATGAACGGTTGTCCCACTCTCAATGATATGTGGCACGCATCACACCTCACAGAGATTTAGTGTTGAGTTACAGTAGCCTAGGTAAGAATCGAAAATGAAACCTCTGGAAATGGAAGTTTTGAAGTGTTCAAGGTCTTCCAGCCTCCAGGAACTCTATTATAGAAGCTGAGAAAAAATAGATCTGTTTGTGTATTGACCAAATATACGAAATACTAAGGAGTTACTAACTTTAAATGGGTGAAAAGTATTGGTTTCTTTACAGTTACCAGCATTTAGTGTATTGTAAACAAAAAGAAATATTATCCTAGCAATTAAAATGATAGTTAATATTATTAGGTTTACCACTGTAATAATGAAACATAGAAGAGGTACCTGAAGGAAGGTTAGAGACTGTACTGATTGGGTAGTAAATATAGTATGTAGCTGATTTTAGTTAATAAGTATCAATATGGTGGTAAATAAAAAACCACTAGAAAGACGTTTCTCTCTGAAGAACAGATAAACATTAAATAGAAGCTGTTACTCGAAAATTCCTGGTCTGCTCTGATCTGAAGACAGCAAAAAGTAAATAAATTTTCTATAGCTGATACTCGGCTTTCATCATAATTCGTGCTGAGTGAAGCGGTGACAGGGTGAGAGGTTAAGTTTATTGTACCGACGTCCGCCTGGTATTGACAAAATTATCACAAAATCAACTACGTCACCAAGGACACAGAGACCCTACACATACAATTTTCACTAATTTGATTGATATCGCAGTATGATGTACAGCGAAAAGTAACTATAGGTCAATAAAACCAAGGCAACAACGCGGTCAACAGAACGTTTCCTTGTTGTAGTATGCTGGGAAGCATATGTTAAATACATTTCGTATGTTTATCATGCAATATGCATATTTTCTTTCGTGAAACTGAAGAAAAAACATAAGACACTTAAAATTATTACTAAAAATTGCAGTTGAGTTTGGAGAGGATTTATCTTCCTATTAAAGCAATTCTTGTTTGCAAACTTTGTTTACAACATTATTTTTTTAGTAACAGAGCAGTACAAGTCGTGGAACAGAGAGGTCACATGAGATACTCAGGAATTACATATTTAACTTGCCTCTCATCTTGTCCCCAAGCTCTCTTTTCGTATTTCATGCGTTATGGTCCAGTGTTTTGAATTACAGCGTGTAATTTTCCTCGAATTTGGTGCAGATCTCCTGCTATATTTGTTGGGTTACTGTTCGTCTACCACAGGAGGTCATTAGGTAAAATCCGCCTCTTAGACGATGGCGGCCAAGGAGTACAAACAAGTGATGCGCCCATGGAAGGCACGTCAGGAGTAGAAATGACCTGGAGAGGATACTTTGACATATCAGAGGCAAGCGACCAGTGAGGGGGGGACCGTCTGGATCGGTGTGCTGGACAACGGCAGCACACTTAAGGACCGCGGTTTGTTGGCTGCCACATGAAACGAGTAGCGACCACTTTGATTCAGCATTCAGAGACTTCGTAGTTGTGAGTGGCATCTATTTCCTTTGGCTGCTGTGTTGTAATCATTTATATTATTAAAAAAAAGTCCCACAAGCCCATATTTATAATCAGAAAATAGGAACAAAATTCTTGTATGTTTTCACAAAACTGCACGCCCCCATGTTTACGATTCTCGGCCTCCATAGCCTAAAGGATGGGTATTATCTTTTGATTCAGTCTATCTCAAAAACCATCAATGGCTCTCCATCACATTCTGCTTACAGGTACTTACCTTTTCTTTCATATCTATACAGATTCTACTCTTTGTGAGCCATATTTATACAAAAGGGTGGTATATTAGTGGAAAGAAGCACAGTAAGTCTATAAGGCTCTTGCAGGTCATGGTTTTCTTCCTCTCAGGGGAAAGTGGCATGTAGGCAGTTCCATTGCAAGCACAATTTGCTGATCCTCATTCAGGGATGGTAGGCTTATGTCTTTTCGTGAAAATTCAGTATTGTGGTTATTCACTGCTTATAAAAAAAAGTCCTTGGTTGTTCTTTTTTCAAAAGGATCCACTGGGCGCTGTGTATTGCATTCTTAATGTTCCATTTCTGGGTTTCAGTGGTTTTGAAGTGTGCCTTTTCCAACGTTAAAACAGAAAATATTTTGCATATTGTAGCGGATACAAGTTTACAGTGTTCTGAGCTTAAATTTGCAGTTGGCAGAGGCATTTACCATTTGTATGATTCTGAAGAGTTTGTCGCACCAGAACGAGCATGTCCGCTCAGAAAGTACTTACGGTTTAGTACATCAATTTAATAACAAGACAGCTTTTGTCTTGCTCACCACAGTTGTTATTAAAGGCTGCAGTTCTCTCAACACATACAAGTTTTCAGATATTTCAGTATGCAGTTATCTGTTTCTTGGAAGCACCAATAGAGCTTTTTCACGGCCTTAATCCCTATTAATATCGGATCTGGCGTGTTCACAATCTTTCTCATCAGCATCCACAATCATCACTGCGCATTTCCTGACTGTAACAACGATTAGAGCGGAATGGAGCTATGCAGTTATCTCCTTTGACAAAAAAACCTTAAATTAGACACATTACTTATTAGTGCCGCTAGATCTCATAGCTTGCCTTCCTTGCGCTCTGAAAAGTGGGCGTTCCCACCCACTCACTGCTGCACCGAATTCCATATGCTCAAAAAATTTACTTATTGTTGGCTTCTGCGAACCTCATTTATGATATCTCATGTCATCCACTCTTTGATTGAGAGAGACAGAGAGAGAGAGGAGACAGAGAACACAGGGCATGTCATCATACTCCAAAGCACTTAGAAACTGACTGCTTTCCTGTAAACTTAGTTAAGTCAATATACATCTACATCTACATCTACATGGATACTCTTCCAATCATATTTAAGTGCCTGGCAGAGGGTTCATCGAACCACCTTCACAGTTCTCTATTATTCCATCTCGTATAGCTAGCGGAAAGAACGAACACCTATATCTTCCCGTACCAGCTCTGATTTCCCTTATTTTATTGAGGTGATCGTTTCTCCATATGTAGGTTGGTGCCAACAAAATATTTTCGTATTTGGAGTAGAAAGTTGGTGATTGGAATCTCGTGAGAAGATTCCGTTCTCAACGAAAAACGTCTTTATTTTAATGAAGTCCAGCCCAAATCCTGTGTCATTTCTGTAACACTCTCTCCCATATATCGCTATAATACAAAACGTGCTGCCCTTCTTTGAACTTTTTTGATGCACTCCGTCAGACCTATCTGGTAAGGATCCCACACGGCGCAGTAGTATTCTAAAAGAGGACGGACAAGCTTAATGTAGGCTGTCTCCTTACTAGATCTGTTACATTTTCTAAGTGTCCTGCCAATAGAAAGCAGTCTTTGGTTAACCTTCCCCACAACATTTTCTATGTGTTGCTTCAAATTTAAGTTGTTGGTAATTGTAACACCTAGGTATTTAGTTGAATTTACGGCTTTAAAATTAGACTGATTTATAGTGTAACCGAAGTTTAACGAATTCCTTTTAGCGTTCATGTGGATGACCTTACACTTTTCTTTATTTAGGGTCAACTGCCACTTTTCGCACCATTCAGGTGTCTTTCCTAAGCCGTTTTGCAATTTCTTTTGATCTTCTGATGACTTTTCAGTCGATAAACGACAGCGTCATCTGCAAACAACCTAAGACGGCTGCTCAGATTCTCTCCCAAATCGTTTATATAGATAAGGAACAGCAAAAGGCCTATAACACTATCCTTGGGGAACGCCAGAAATCACTTCTGTTTTACTCGATGACTTTAAGTCAATTACTACAGTCACATAACTGAAACGATATTCCATAAGCACGCAATTTTATTACGAACCACTTGTGTGCCTTCTGGATATCCAGAAATACGGAATCAATCTGAAATACCTTGTCAATAGCACTCAACACTTCACGTGAATAAAGAGCTAGTTGTGTTTCACAGGAACGATGTTTCTTAAATCCATGTTAACTATGTGTCAATAGACCGTTTTCTTCGAGGTAATCCATAATGTTCGAACACAATATATGTTATAAAATCCTGCTGCATATGAGCCTGTAATTTAGTGGATGAATCCTACTACCTTTCTTGAATATTGGTGTGACCTGTGCAACTTCCTAGTCTTTGTGCACGGATCTTTCGTCGAGCGAAAGGTTGTATATAATTGTTAAGTATGGAGCTAATGCATCAGCATACTACGAAATGAACTTAATTGGTACACAGTCTGGACCAGTAGACTTGCTTTTATTAAGTGATTTAAGTTGCTTCACTACTCCAAGGATACTTACTTTACGTTACTTTTGTTGGCAGCTGTTCTCGATTCAAATTCTGGAATATTTACTTCGTCTTCTTTCGTGAAGGCATTGCGGGAGGCTGTGTTTAGTAACTCTGCTTTGGCAGCACTGTCTTCGATAGTATCTCCATTGCTATCGCGCAGAGAAAGCATTGATTGTTTCTTGCCGCTAACTTCACATACGACCAGAATGTCTTTGGATTTTCTGCCAGGTTTCGAGACAAAGTTTCGTTGTGGAAACTGTTATAAGCATCTCGCATTGATATACGCGCTAAATTTCGAGCTTCTGTAAAAGATCGCCAATCTTGGGGATTTTGCGTCTGTTTAAATATGGCATGTTTATTTCTTTGTTTCTGCAACAGTGTTCTAACCCGTTTTGTGTACCAAGGAAGATCAGATCCGCCGTTTGTTAATTTATTTGGTATAATTCACTCAGTTGCTTCCGATACTATTTCTTTGAATTCAAGCAACATCTGGTCTACACTTACATTATTAATTTGGAATGAGTGCTGATTGTCTCTCAGGAAGGCGTCAAGTGAATTTTTATCTGCTTTTTGGAATAGGTATATTTTTCGCTTATTTGTGTAGGATTTGAGGATAACAATATTCAGTCTCGCAACGACAACCCTATGTTCACTAATTCCTGTATCGGTTTTGATGCTCGTTATCAACTCAGGATTATTTGTTGCTAAGAGGTGAAGTGTATTTTCACAACTGTTTACTATTTACATGGGCTCATGAGCTAACTGCTCGAAATAATTTTCAAGGAATGCGTTTAGCACAATTTCGGATGATATTTTATGCGTATCTCTGGAATTAAAGATGTATTTTCGCCAACATATCGAGGGTAAATTAAAGTCACTACCAACTATTATCGTTGTGAGTCGGGTACGTGTTTGAAATCAAACTCCAGTTTTCTTTGAACGTTTCGGCAACTATATCATCTGAATTGGGAGGTCGGTAAAAGACTCCTATTATTATTTTATTCCAGTTGCCAACAATGACCTCTCTCCATACTAACTCACAGGAAGTATCTACTTCAATTTCGCGACAAGTTAAACTACTTCTAACACCAACAAACACGCCACCGCCAACCAAGTTTAGCCTATCCTTTGGAACACCGTGACTGAAGCCCTTTTTGTGTTTTCCCGAGACCCTCTAACCTAAAAAAACCGCCTAGTCCACGCCACACAGCCCCTGCTACCCGTGCAAGCGCCTCCTGCGTATAGTGGACACCTGGCCTATTCATCGGAACTCGAAACCCAGCCACCCTCTGGCGCAAGTCGAGGAATCTTCAGCCTACGCGGTCGCAGAACCGTCTGAGCCTCTGATTCAGAAGCACCACTCTGCTCTATACCAGAGGTCCGCAATCGGTCTTGTCGACTGCAAATTGTCAGCTCTGATTTCATCTTGCAAGCAAGACTGGCAGCCTTTGCCACTTCAGTTAGCCGCTCGAAACCAGAGAGAATCTCTTCTGATCCAAAGTGACACAGGTCATTGGTACCGACGTGAGCACTCACCTGCAGATGGCTGCACCCTGTGCTTATCGTGGAATCCGGGAGGACCCTTTCTGCATCTGGAATGACTCCACCCAGGAGCAGAGTGCACATTGGTTTTCTTTCCCTTCTTGTCAGCCAAGTCCCTAAGGGGCCCCATAGAGCACCTAGCGTAGGAACTCACAACTACCAATAATCCCACCCTCTGTGATTGCCTGGATCTTGCAGACTTAGTGGTTTCCTCTGAAACAGGACAGGCGACAGTATCTGGCTCAGCGACAGTGTCATCCACAAACAGCACCTGGAACCTGTTTGTTAGACATACCGGAGAGGCCTTACGTGCGGCCGCTGGGGAAGTCTTTCGCCGCCTGCTCTTCGCCCCAGGGCGACCTCTCACTCAATCACAGGTGAGGGGTCAACCTCAGTGCGAGCAGTAACTGGGTTGGCCATGGGTAAGGACCGATCGGAGGACTCGGACGTGCTGGATGTTCGTTGGATCCCCACGGCCGGCCCACAACAGTGGTGCACATCCACTGCAGCCTCAAGCTGTGTAACCGAAGCCATCACAGCCTGAAGCTGAGAGCGAAGTTCACCAACTCAGTTCGCATCTGCACGCAACAATCGCAGTCCTTGTCCATACCAAAGACAGTGGAAAACTAAACTATGCAGACAAACGGACTATCGGCACTACTATAGACCCTGACGAAAACGCAGGAACTGTGTCTAATAATACGCAGAAATTCACAAACCTAGCTACCGAAGCACTCAGGTGAAACTAAATAATTTTCCCCTGATTAGGAACTTGTAATATGTCACAAAATTGGTTTACTTTCCAATGCAAACGAAAACGCGAGAACTGTGACTGTTGTGTACTAAATTTACACGCAGAAGCTCAAGAAACTAAATTATTAAAGCACACAGATGATATATTAAAATTCGCTCCCGGTTAGGAACTCGTAAATGTCACAAACGTGGTTACTTCCTTGTTGTTGCTTCTGTCTCGGTCGGCTACTATTGCCTGACTGATGATAAACAGTGTGTTAAGCGGAAATATTACAACACTCACTATAAATATCTTTTGCAGTCTTTTCATTGACTTTATAACGTCAACACTGTAGCCTGAGAATGTGAACTACATACTTTATTCGGTGTTTAACTATTTACTTCTTCAGAGATAACGTTTCAGTTTACAAGTACCATTTTTCTCAATTCCCCATTAGTTTACACTACAATGACTTCTCATATGAGGGCTAATGCCAATGAGAAACATTCTGCTACAGATGAAGTCTTGGCATAACCCTGTTACTGTAGCGAGGAGCAGAGAAGCTGCTATCTTAGACTGAGAACACGAAAGTATGGATTTCATAGTGAACATTTTCATTTAAAATTATCAGCCTGGTACCGGAACATTAATTACTTGCATAATTTTTTTCTGTCTTCCTATCTGATAGTTATTAATACTTCATATTACATTACCCCACAAAGACAACGTGCCTAATCAATTTGTAATAATGCAGAATTTCTCTTAACTTTTGCTGACACAATGTAGTAGGCCTTTTTCCTGCAGTAGTGGTTGAGAAATAAGAGCATACTTGAAAGGATGCTACCAAGCGATAAAACTAACATATACAGAAGGTATTATTTTATGGAGTTCAGAACATCAGCGGAGGTATGTACACAATACAAAGCCAGACGCTACAATTGGCTCTGCAGTATTATGGTAAAAATATCGTTATCCAGTGTCAACTTGTATACCTTATTGACCAAGCAATGGTGCCCACATCCCAAGTGGTCTCTTGAATATTCATTGTCATTGCAGTGCTGCGTATGAACGTTCAGTACAGCAAAACGTCAAAGGTGACTAGGAGTTGGTAGGTGTAAGCAACTAATGAACAGTTGTGGCCTATCGGACAGTCCTAAATATAAGTGCGGGGAAATCCAGTATGCTTTTGTGTAAAATGCGTGACTACGAGGGTGATCTGAAGGACATGTATGTATTCTATGACTTAAGAATATTTGTAATACTGCACTACTATAACAACATACGTAGAGAATGATGCACCTCGTGATAGAGCTATCAGAATAGTTAATATAGTATTTGATTAAGCCATTTGTAAACGCTGAACTAGTAAATAAATAAGTAAATAAATGACCATACTATGATTCGTCAATGCTTCCCACTCAACATACACCATCAGATCAACTTCCCTGTGATGCTGAACCACTTTCATTCGTATCAACAAAGACACTTCCTGGAACAGTCACTTTACACATCAGTTACGGGATTAGTTGTTTCAGTGCAGGGAAACGCTTCTTTCCCTTAGGGCGGTATCAATATCAGGTCACACTCCAACCCATTCCGGTAACTGTACCAGCACCCTATAGTTCGCTAATTACTTTCACTGTTCGATGTTTCGAACATCATTTTTACGCAGATCTCTACCTGACACGAAAATATATTTTCTATGACACATCCCAAATTATATCACAAAGATATAACTGTGTGACTAAACTACTGGAAACATCGAGAACGTGTACATGTAAGCTCATTGGAGACCGAGCTGTCCAACTACGATGAGGTACGTAATGGTGGCCGAGAGGGCAGACACCAGCAGCCTCTTGTCGATGGGGAACAGACCGGACGCCGTGAAGCGCGGGGGTGGCGCCCGCTCCACGTGCCTCAGCACGGCCTCCACCTCCGGCGCCGCCCCCGCCATGCTCGCTGCCCTCCGCAGCAGAACCGCCGCAGCTGCCGCCTCGTCCCCCAGTGCCGAACACGACAGCGTCATGGTCGACAGGTCAAGCACGCGCCGCACCAGCCAACACAGGTCAAAGCCTACTGATCCGTTCATTAGCATTTTTTCCCCTTTTCCTGATGACGTCAGAATCACCAAAAGCTCGTAGCAACAGTAAGCGTGTCGCGACCTCAGCTCCAGCACTAACACGACGAACTGCAGCGCCAATGTAAAATCACAGATTGTCTCTATTGTAATTATTACAACGTCGAGTACATTAAAATTTGCATATATGTTGCCTAAGCTCATAATAATGGACGTAGTACTAGCCACTATTAGCAATGCACCAGGCATCAGAAGAAGTGTCCCAAATTTTCTAGAGTCGAGTGTGGTGCTTGGCAGCAGTATATTGTCAGCCAGATCCAGTGCGTCTAGGAATGTATTAAAATGTTTTAGTCTACTGAAGGAGCAACACAAAAAGCCACTAATCAAACGTAGTGTGAAAAGAAGTTTAAGCACTAAGTCAATGATTTGGGTAATTTCTGTAACATCTGAATGGAACAACTCGGCCACTTTATAAAGTTCCCTTATGCCAATACTAATCGTGACGGACAACCAAAATACTGATACGTACTTGGCAAACTTTCTGAAAATGTTCTTGTTGCTACAGGCGCAATCCTCCCACTGATCACGTCGCCACGGTGCAACTCCCATAAGCTGCCACAACATGTAAATAATCTCCGTAGTGATGGAAAAAGATACTTCTTCCATCTAGATTATGACTATGAAGTGAATATAAATTTTTCAGTTGAAAAGACTTGGAAACACTAAAACGTACTGTATCTTTCCAACTACAGTGACTACTGACTTTTCTCAATATTTCGACGACTTACTCCGTAATGTGGCTTACGGAATAGCTATAGGTCTTGGGCGTAGGAACTGTCTTAAAAATACATTGACTTTCAGTATCCTCATCTACTAAGAACTGATGTGTTTATACAGTATCGACCTCATTTTCCACCCAGTGCGCAGTGTGCATTTACGCGATAGCCGCCACTTTCATTACCAGATAGCGTTTCTTACTATAACAATCCATTAATCGATTGACAGTCACCTCTGACAGAAAATACGTCATAATGTGGTCGTGTTTGTTAACTTTTTAAAATTTAATTACACTGCCTCCTCTTCACTGCAAAGGCGTTCCGAAACGTAGAATACAAAAAAATGGTTCAAATGGCTCTGAGCACTATGGGAGTCAACTGCTGAGGTCATTAGTCCCCTAGAACTTAGAACTAGTTAAACCTAACTAACCTAAGGACATCACAAACATCCATGCCCGAGGCAGGAGTCGAACCTGCGACCGTAGCGGTCTTGCGGTTCCAGACTGCAGCGCCGTTAACCGCATTGCCACTTCGGCCGGCACGTAGAATACAATCAGCGAAGATGACGAGGGACAATAACCCAAAAAATTTAATCTAATCATGAAAATTTCGCATGGTTACAGAAATGACTGAGAAGCCTTTCTTCCTTACCTCCTTTTAACTCTATAAAAACTAAACACACACACACGTCAAAAGTTCATTTCACTTACTAATACAGAATAAAATACATGACAAAGAACAACAACAACAAAACTCATAAGTCAATCAATAAAAAACAGCCTTCATGTACACTCAGATGACAAAAGTCATGGGATAGTGATACACACACATATATATAGTTTGCAATAATATCGCGTACACAAGCTATAAAAGAGTAATGCATTGATGGAGCTCTCGTTTTTACTCAGATAATTCATTTCAAAGGGGTAGATGGAAAACATAGATTCTAGCCCACTATTCATTTTCTACTAAAAATCACTCGTTCCTTTCATTAGAAAGTGGAAACTTACCTAGAAACTACACTTCCCATCTACTTTAATCCGCTCTTCAGGTCTAACTCACTTAGAAAAATTAATAGCAACTGATATTTTTTAGTGCCTCATTCATCAGTTTTCAAAAATAATAGTTTTTTATACAGAAGATGAACTTAAGAAAATAAAATTTAATATTTTTGTATAAAAGGTGAATGAAAGAATTTAAAAAGTTTATTTTGGTAAATAATAAATTTATTTTAAAAAATTCATAATTTTCGCATTGTGAATTCAATAACATGAATTTCATTATTTCTATTTTTAAGTTTCCTCATTCCTTTATATTTCATTTTCATCTGTTTGTTTTTAATACATTCAAAGTCCCAATCAGTAATTAATTTAGAATATCTGTCTGGTAAAATAATATTAAATTCGTCATTAAGCTCAATACAAAATTTTTCTCCACATGTGGTATATAAATATTCACATCCAGTAATATTATATAAAACATTCATGTGTAACTCACTTAATTCTTTAATCTCTTTCGAGACACTTACATTTTTGAGCTTCTTGATTTGAGTCTCCATGTATACAGAAAAATTATTATTAGATTCTTTATAGTTTGTAATGTCCATGTGGTAATGTATCTGTTTTATTTTCCAAAACATATCTTTTGTCATCATGCGGACTCAGTGCTCACTTGATTATTTCAACTGTGAAAAATTCATGTTTCTCACTTGGGATTCTTCTGTAGTGTTTTCTATTGTTAAACAATCTTTGTAAACTTCTAGGCTTACCCAATTTCTGACAATGCATATCTTAATTCATTTACATTTTTCCTCTATTTTATCGCAGACTTTATAAGTATACATTTTTGGTCTCAGATCGTAAAATACTTGCACTATTTTTCCATTGCATTCTTTCATTTCTCCTACAACTATCTTGTTAACTTGTGAAATACCATAAATATTGTGATTCTTGAGTTTCTCCCGGCGTATTTGATAATCAAAACATCCATTGGTGTACTGCCGGTCTACAGTGTCCAACGGGCACAATATTTCGGCGATCATACATGTCGCCATCATCAGGTGAACTGACGGACTGAGCTCCTGTGAACGTGCCGGCACGGAGATCCGTACACTATGGCTGCTCAGAGGGAACTGGGTTCGGTCGCGGCGGCGGCCGATTTAAATACCCTCCGCCTGCAGCGCGCTCCCTCCGCCGTCCGCGCCCCGCGCCACGGTCACGCGGTGGAACAGATTGCGACGGCGTCTGAGATGACGCCGGTGTGATGGCTCTGTCCGCCATGGTCGTCACAACTATACGTTTGCTCAATTTACTCTTGATTAACCCAATCGGTGGTTCCCAAGCCTTGCTAAGATTATAGCCACAGTCACGGTTTATGAGGTCGTCATTGGTGCAAAGCCCCGTCGTCATCCGTATGGAAACCTAATTCCTTTTTCCGTTACGTGGACACGTTCGTCATCTGGCCACATGGTATGGATAAACTCCTTGACTTCCTTACACATCTTAACTCCATACACCCTAACATCAAATTCACTATGGAGACTGAAACGGTGGGTAAATTACCTTTCCTTGACGTCTTGGTCAAGAGAAGGGCTGACGGCACCCTAGGTCATGGGGTGTATCGGAAGACAATTCACACTGATCTGTATTTGCACGCAGACAGCTGCCACCACCCTTCACAGAGGAATGGAGTACTTAAAACTACAGTACATAGGGCGCGCACTATCTCTGACACAGAGAGTCTACTCCAGGAATTGGAACATCTGAGAAATGTATTTCGAAGAAATGGGTACTCAGAGTGGCAGATTCAACGTGATCTCCGCCAAACCACTACAGCACAACCTATGGAGATAGATGAAATCACGAGGGAGGAGGTAGGCACTGCGTTTATTCCATATACAGGCGCACTCTCGGGGAAAATCGCCCGCATTTTGAAGAAACGCTGGGTCGGAACTGTGTTATGTCCTCCGAATAAAACTCGTGCACCGGTGAGGAGCGCCAAAGATGACCTCGATTTGAGGAAGGCCGGCGTGTACCAAATTCCTTGTCAATGCGGCAACTCGTATATTGGTCAGAGGATGCGTACCGTCGAGGATCGATGCCGTCAACACCAGAGGCACACTCGACTGATGTATCCGAGCAAGTCGGCGGCCACTGAACATTGTTTGTCGGAAAATCACGCTATCGAGTATGAACGCACGAGGATTCTGATACAGACGTTGCAATACTGGGACAGCGTTGTTAGAGAGGCCATCGAAATTTGCACCAATGACGACCTCATAAACCTTGACCGTGGCTATAATCTTATCAAGGCTTGGGAACCAGCGATTGGGTTAATCAAGAGTAAATCGAGCAAACGTATAGTTGTGACGACCACGGCGGACAGAGCCAATTCACCGACGTCATCTCAGACGCTGTCGCAATCTGACCCACTGCGCGACCGTGGCGCGGGGCGCGGACGGCGGAGGGAGCGCGCCGCGGGAGGAGGGTATTTAAATCTGCCGCCGCCGCAACCGAACCCAGTTCCCTCTGAGCAGACATAGCGTACGGATCTCCGTGCCGGCACGTTCACAGGAGCTCAGTCCGTCAGTTCACCTGATGATAGCGACTTGTATGATCGCCGAAATATTGTGCCCATTGGACACTGTAGACCAGCAGTACACCCGTGGGTATTTTGGTTACCACAAATATTATTTTCGGGAGTCTAATTAGTATCAAATTTGTCAATCATCGGCTTCGTACCTTCATAAATATCTTCGGCTTTTGTATGATAACTGTACATATTTTGAAAACAAAATTCTATGTTTTCTCCATTATTCAGTTTTATTATTCTGTAGTGTAAATCATACAATAGTTCTCTAGATAAATCAAGTATACTCATTCCATTGTTTAATAAATGCGATTTTTGTCTTATTAATATGAACAGCAGCAAGATTTTCATTAAATTTAGTTCTTGCTTTAAAATTTGACATTAAATCATCACATTTTTCTCCATCCAACACTAATTACATATCAGCTCTATTTCTAATATTTTCAGTTGTCCTGGCAAAAACCGAATTATACATAAGTACATAGAAATCTTTATCAGAATCATTTTTGGCATTACTTCTCATTTCTGCACTTAAATCTATATACATCTTCAACCAATCACACTGTTTAAATTTTAAAACTCTATGTATTTTTGTTAATTTCATTCCCGACACTAAACACTGTTTAATATTTCTATAATAAAGTAAATATTTACTTTTGTTTTCTGAAGTAGTTAACAATTTTCTTTGTTTTGTTCTGGGTATAATTTCATTTTCAGGAGCTAATGGTAAATCTTTATGTAAATCATCTAATTCTTTTGGATACTTTAAATCTAATAGAAAAATTTTAGTAGTATCTGAGATTTCAATTATTTTTGTACTATCAAAAGAATCTGGATTATCTCATTCAAATCACCATATGGTAAATACTGACTGATTCCATAACCATACAAATAGTTTGGATCTAAATATACTAGATAATTCGATTCCTTTTTAATATCACATACATATAAAAATCACTTCACTTTGCTTTTCAACTACCCAGTTTCAACTACTTTTTGCATTTCTAATTCTAAGTACTTTCTCACAAAACTAATATAATTTTTCCTCTATAAATACAATCTGAAAATAAAATGTCTACCACCAATAAAAAGAAACACTCTATAACAGAACTTCTGGGAAATAAAGTAAAACCAAACAATGAAAGATATGAATTATGGTTAGTTACAGAAAACCTAAATAATAACAATCTCTTTACAAATATTAGAAATATTATCTACTCAAAAGGAGAACAAAAATTAGAAGAATTTGAATCAATTGTGGAATCAATTTGCAATAATTAAAATTACAGATTTAGTACACTGTACAAAAAAATGCAGGCAAAAAGCTATTTTTACATAAGCAAGAAATACGTAGATCTTATGAGGAGAGTTTTCTATATTTTGTTCTACGAAACATACTGTTGAAGCTAAGTTACCTCTTCTTTTATATATGAGTACAACAACATCTAAAGGAGCTAAACTAGTTATTAATGTAGATATTGATGTAATATGAGGTAAATGTACGAATCTAGTTATTATTCCTTACAAAACAGAATTAGCAGATGCCAAGACTGATAAAGTATTAAAAGAACTACCACAAATATTGCAAGAACTTAAAAAGGAACACTATTATTTACAGGATTTAGCGATAACACAAGATTTTATTTGCAAAAAAACAACAAGTCCAGAAGTAAATAAAAACTTATGTAATTATTTTATTGATTTTTTTAAATTGTCCACACAGAAGATTAAAGGAAACTTTTGCTTCCACATCAACTAAAGAGAATGGAATTACAAAATTAGAAGTAACAATTTATAATTATATTAATCCAAATTCCCAGACAGAACAAGAATTCGATCC
Source organism: Schistocerca piceifrons (assembly GCF_021461385.2). Taxonomy (NCBI): domain Eukaryota; kingdom Metazoa; phylum Arthropoda; class Insecta; order Orthoptera; family Acrididae; genus Schistocerca; species Schistocerca piceifrons. Next base: position 569,984,681 of record NC_060139.1, on the reverse strand, counting down.
ATTAACAGATTGTTTACAATTAACAGCAAATGTAAGCAGATATTTTGAGAAAGCTCCATTTTATTCTGTTCCATTAGCTAAAAGGGGGCAAAAATTAACATATTCATTACAAAACAGCTGTTGCACTATTTACAACAATCTCTTGCAATATGTTTACTGGAGGACCAAAAATAATTAAAAATAAAAAATGAAGACAAATGCAAATAAAAATTGGAGCAGATAACAAAAAAGAAAGATAAAATTTAGTTACATTTGTACCATCTGCTTTTAGTTTTAACTTGTTACGTATTAATTGCATAGAAATTTTCGAAGAGGCAGAGAATGTCATTTCTGTAAAACAAATAGCTTTATAAAATCTGGGGACACATATTTCTCTAAATCCAATAGCTTGTTTTCTACAATACAAAAAGAAATAAATATCGACGAATTGGGACTAATAAAGACAAATAATGTTGTACCATTTGTGTCTAGCAAAAGAATAAAATCTCCCACAAAATTCATCCATATTCCATTAAAGAAATTTAACCAATTAATGTATTCTTTTTCTAGACAAAAATGATAATTATTTGAAGATTGATGAATGTGATACTAAAAAATACTCATTCTTATTAATTTTTCTATGAGAGTTAGACCTGAAGAGAGGATCAAAGTAGATGGAAAATGTAGGTTTTAGTTAAGTTTTCATCTTCTAGTGAAAATAGCGAGTGAAACGAATGATTTTTAGTAGAAAATGAAAGTGAACTAGAATCTACACATTCCATCTACTGAAAGGGTTTCCGACGCAATTATGGACGCACAATAAGAGCTAACAGACTTTGAATGCGGAGTGGTAGTAGGATCTAGACGTATAGGACATTCGATTTCGTTAGAGAATTCAATATTCTGGGATCCACAGTGTGAAGAGTATGCCGACAATACAAAGTTTCAGGCATTAGCTCTCACGACAGACAAGGCAGTTGCCAACAGCCTTCACTTAACGACCGAGAGCAGCGGCCTCTCGGTAGAGATGTCGTCGCTAACACAGAAGCAACACTGCGTAAAATAACAGCAGAAATCAATGAGGTACATACGACGAACCTTTCCGTGGAGAAATTTGGCGTTAATGGGCTATAGCAGCAAACGACCTCTGCGAGAGCCTTTGCTAACTGCACGACATCGCCTGCAGCGCCTTTCTAGGGCTCTTGACCATATTGGTTACACAATGGACGACTGGAAAACAGTGGACTGGTCAGACGAGTAACAGTTTCAGTTGGTAGTAGCTGATGCTGGGGTTCGAGTGGGGTGCAGACCTCTCGAAGCCATGGACCAAAGTTGTCAACAATACACTATTCAAGCTAGTGGTGTTTCCATAATGGTGCGAGCTGTGTTGCATGGAATAGACTGGATTCGTTGGTCCAAATGCCCCAATCATTGACTGGAAATGGTTATGTTTGGCTACTTGGAGACCATTTGCCGCTGTTCATGGACTTTTCCTTCCCAAACAATGGTGTCATGCCACAGGGTCACAACTATTGCAAATACTCGTAGTTTCAAGAATGTTTTGGTCAATTCAGGCGAATGATTTGGCCACCCAGATCGCCTGACATGAACTTCCTTGAACATATATTTGACATAATCAAAAGATCAGTTCGTGCACAACATCTTAACATCTTGCACCGACCACACTTTCGCAATTATCGATAGTAATAGAGGCAGTATGACTCAATATTTTTGCAGTGAACTCGCAACGACTTACTGAGTCTATGCCACGTCAAGCTGTACCACAACGCCGGGTGGAAGGAGGTCTGACACGATATTAGGATGTACGTCATGTCTTTTGAGAGCAACCGTATGTGTCTAACACTAGTAGTCAGTGGTGAGATAGGTGTGTTCCATGCGGAACTACTAGTTTTAGACACATACGGTTGATCTCAACAAGTATGGGCCTGAAGATGATGATGTAACAACATCGAAACTAGTTGCCAATAAAACCAAAACCTCAATACAGCTGGAGGAATTTCATCATTTTTTAACATATGCACTCTATATTGTTTGGTGGGGACAAATTTCTGCTTAAACAATGTCTTGGAGTACTTTCTTCTCGACGGCATTCAACTGGTTAGTTTTTGTTTCCCTGTTTCATGTATTATTCACAAGTTTTACTAATGCAGGAAGGAGAATTATGTTGCAGCAGTAACCATTTTTGCGACACTAAGTGTTGTTCCATCCGAGGACGTGCGAAACTCTTGATTCCTAACGTTTAACCTGGATACCACGAGAACTGTTAATGCTAGTGTAATCGGGTGTCGCGAACAACATTACTTCAATTTAAATTAGACTGTTGATAAAGAGTACGCTACTGCACTGCTTACTCGCTCACTTCATAAAATCTTTGATACACAATGTTGAAAAAGTGCCTCAATAGTTCACCAACTGATGTTCGAGAACACGATGGAGAGGCACAAATGGCACAGAAAATATACAATGTGGCTCAGTCATTAATGAAACAGAGTGAAGTGGTCCATTAAGTCACCGTTCATACTTTTCTCTAATAGGAGACAGGAATTATGAGTAATGGACAACAAAGTGAGATTTTTTAATTGGACTGCAACTTTTTATGATTTAATGTATGTATGGTCTTGTGGTGGGATGATTCAGATATATGAGTTTGCATCTTTACAACTGTTACTTGGTCCCTTTTTAGCATGGAAGTCTAAATTACTTACCTTTTGTGGGAGGAGTCAGACTAGTTATTCGACACAATTTGACTTTCATGCGTTTAATATTCCTGCACAAGACTGTGTTATGTGGCCGATTCTGCAAAAACAGACCTGTTTCTCATGTAAACCCAGAAATAAAAAAACCAATCAAATCAGAATAATCAACCCAGAGCAATAAATGAAATACGTATGAGCACTAGCGATTGCCAGTTACTAACTGAGGTAGATTACATTTTCATTTTGTGCTGCATGTTCATGTAAATAAATAACCTCCATGAAAACATCTCGCACTGAGCTGTCAAAGAGCAAGGGGACGTTTATTTCATTAAAGCCGGCGAGGGAAACAGCCTTCGGCTGAAATCGCAGTGAGCACGCAAGCTTAACGGCGAGGGTCCTCCCCTGTAGGTCAGACTGGCCGTGGTTTTAGCTCCAATTGTACTGCGACAACGGAGTCTGTTTTTAATGAGCTGTGTGCTGAGGGAGTAACACTCCGTTTCTGGTACATGCCGTTTCTGATAGCGTCCTGGAAGAGCGCTATTGTGGGCAAATCAGTAGAAAGTCAGGTTTCGTCGAAATACGCAAACCGCTAAAAATAACATGTAAGAGCGGAATGAGAAACACCAAAGTTTAGGACGGCTTTGCAGGGTGTGGTACACCATGATCAAGCTAAGGGCACAGAAAACTATACGTTTAACGCGATATAAAAACCGCTGCGATTGAATAAGGTATATACTTTAGAAGTAAGAGTTGGAGACGCCACTGTAAGAGGTCCATCCTCATTGGCCATAGACAGAGAAAGAAAGACAGTAAGCCACAGTTTTTCCGCGCCAAGTGTTAAAAGCTTACTACTGGTTAACCGCCTGAAATGAGAGCAAGTGAATGAGGCTAGCGTCTTTGAAGACAACTTTTCACTGGTCAGCACTCAGAATATTAACCGTTCAGCCAATCAGAATTATGTGACGACAGGAAAGTGCAGAGACCCCTAGCAGACGGCACAAAAGTACTCGCAGTCAGGAATCATCAACGGACGATCTCCCCAGCCAGGCGTCTATTCGAGTAGTCTTGGTGAGTTGGCGACTTAAGCACTTTTCCGGCTGACTCGAACTTAAACTAATTTTGAAGTCATAACAGCCTCCACCTGCAGAATAAGATGGCGAAAACCATCGGGAACAACGAGAGGAACTGTGGGCAAAGCTGAGTCATTTTTACCGAGATTCAGTAATTTCTAGCTTCATTCTGAAGACTTTTCTGCAGCTAAAGGTTCAATATGCTTTCGTCTCCGGCTATAGATGCAAACGCAAACTCTTCTGTAGCACTTTCTGTCACCAATCACGATATGACATCAGCGAATATAATAGTTTATCCAGACAAGTGTTTACTGAATCACATTCCAGGTCACTTGTCCAGACTTTCCATGGTATTAGCTTGTCATTGTCAACGTTTGTCAAGCCATCTGTCATACATTTATATAATAGACTAAGTTAATTGAGTTCCTTGTTTAATTCTCTACATAAAGAATTCGTCAATCATTATTTTGTAGAGTAACGGTTTTAATTGTCAGATGTACAGGGCAATTTCCATACGCCAGTAAATAATGCAGACATTACCAAGCGACACCATCTTCCGACCCCATGAATGTTTACAACTGTTTATCCACCTCGCTGATAACGAACGTTTAAGATTCCCCATCGATACTATGCAACATAAAGATTTATTACTACTACCATACACCCAGAGTATTTCCATGTTATCGACGTTAAGGCATCTTTGAAATGTATATGTCTGAATATGTTGGCCTGTAGAATCATCCTACTATTAATATACGTCCAAGTACAAACATCTTTGGTACTGATTGAGCGTCGATCTGCTGCTGACTGCAACCTGTACTCTCTATTGCTCCTAGAACGACGTATTCCATCTGGAGGACGCTTGTTTCTGTAGTACTCCCTGAGAGGATATATCGTTCGTCCCCACACCGTGACGCTGCTTCCCTAAGAGGGGTATCACGCCCCTAATGTTTAAGCTTCCTACAATTAACAGCTGATTGTTTGAGCTCTGTGGCTGCCACGACCTTCTCAGTGGAGGGACCGCTGCAGTAGCAGAAGATGTGGCATCTACTGCCTTTGTCTCGGCACCAACTAGTAGGGGATACATATATAATTATCTCATCAATCTATGCCCCTATGTGAGGTACAAATGTAAGTATGAAGAATGAATTCCTTTAAAAGCTCAGTAAAGCGTTTTCCTAGTTTCCATCTAGATGATAAATTTAGATTACGAGATAGGGGAACATTTATATCGATGCTGTATGGAAATGATGTCGTTTTGTGTAAGATAATTAAGCACGAAGTCTACTATGCTAAGAATATTTCAGTTTAGTTTAATGTATATAAATTAACTTCAATAGGCCGTCTAACCCGGTACTTTCAAGACACCTTGTTTATCGGTGGAAGAGGCCAAGCTAGCTGCATTCCTTTCACACTGTAGAGCGAATACTTGCAGGATAGGGCGCGTGTTGAAGAGACATGGACTGAGACCAGTGTTCTGGCCCACCTCGAGGCTAAGAAATATGCTCCGCTACGTTAAAGGCAGAAGAGGTCTTTGAGTTCCTGTCGTGTATGAGGCCCGCTTTGAGGGTGGTAGCGTTTATATAAGTCAAATTATTCGCACTGTTCCTGAACGCTGTGCGGGGCATTCAGACAAAACAAAGGGAGCTTCAGAAGTTAGCCAAGGCTGAACATTGCCTAGAAAACGGGCATAAAATACAGTTGGAAAAGACAACAGTTTTGGTTCAGACAACATCATACTGGGATTTTGCTATCAAAGAAGACTGCCTAAATTGGAATAAACAGCAACAGTACTAACAGGAACCGGGGATACACACTCATTAGGTCATGGGGACGGGAGTTGCACATGGAGCGAAGACAAGGGCGTAGAACTGAAGCTTGGAGGGATGCCGGCGCGGATGGCGACGCGGCCGGAGCTGCTAGAAGCTGCCCAACTTGCCTTCTGCTCATGTGTCACTCCTGCTCTCTCTCGAATGTTTCAGACGCTGCCATTACATCTGTATAAGCATAACACTGTGCCAGCCCCGGCAGTCAGCGATCTTAACTCTTGATGACGATCTTGGAGACAGCTATCGAAAGCTCCAGCGTTTTATTCAAAGTGGCGCAATTAGTAAACGGAGATTTTATTGATGAATTGTAGTTTCAAAGCATCTACCATCACTTTTAAACTAGAGAATTGAGAGTACTTTTACCTTTCACTCTCATAACATGTAGAATTACGTGATACTCTTTGCAGTGCTGCATGCCAAATAGTAAAGAAATTGCGTCTTTCTGTTATGAATTACTTTCAGTACCATAGATCAGCTAAAATTTTATCATTTACTCTATAGTTCTACCATGTCGAGTAAGAAATCTAAAACTAATACTACCCTGTGGAGAAACGCCTATTTAACTTTCCTTTAAACTCAGCAGATAACTGCAGCATACATTCAGCAAATTTTTGCTGATATTTGCCCTAAAATAGTATTATCTTTAGAATTTTACCTACATAAATCTGTTGTAGAAGCCTTACAAAATATCGTATCTTACAAAATTACTTAACGGAATGTACCGCCGAAACTTTGCTTATAGTTTGCACATAGATAAACATTCTACTCCGAAAAGTAATTAAAATTTTAATGCGGTTGATGACATATACACACCAAATTTTGTACGAAAAATGACTGCAAACAAACCAAATACATTACACAAAAGAATTGTGCAACGTACTACAAGTGACACATATAAATAACCCCAAAAATTTCCTCCCAGATCTCATGCCTTCATATTTGTCTCTTTCGTAAATGATCAAACTAATTTACGTTCTGTCGATATCGTCACACAAACGCTTGTGCGACCAATATTCACTCATTCGTTGCTCTATATGCTGCCTTCATACTTCATCACTTACTTCTGAAATTTACCAAATTACCTCTTACACAAAACAGAAGTAGTCCCCTAAATTCTCATAAATTATATATGAAAATACACTTATTTACACAAAAAAAATTTCACATCAAGTTCTTCACTCACAAGACACAAGTCTGCCATCGTTGCCGCTTACATTTATCCCGCCAGAGTGAGTAACTCCTGAATTTCACTTTTTTCTATTTTTCAATTGCATTATTCTAGACCTTTTTTCTCATTCATCAACAGACTTTTATGTTCAGAGGAAAAATTTGCGAAAACCACTGGAACATCATTTTTTTCAGAGATATTTACACTTTCTTTCATCAATAATATCGATCAGTTCACTTATGCACTGAACATTTTAAATTTCACCCCTCTCTAAACACAGTTCCATGAAAAGGTAATTTTAAACGTTCCTTCCTTTTTCCTCCACATTTATGGTACATATTATAATTCCAAAATATTACTCAATCTCAGTATCCACTCCTAGGTTCTCCTTATCTACCTCCTACTCGTCTGTAGGATTTAAACTGCCCTCAAAGCTCGTTGTTTCGTCATCCTTGTAAGCATCAAATATATTGTTCGCTTCCTCCAAAGTAATGATATCAGTAGCTGCAACATTCTTCCAACCAACCACAAAACTTAAAAGGGCTCTTTTGAACAAATCCTCACCTATTTCCGCCGAAACACTACAAACTTTATCACAATTAATTCCATTGACATCCACCAGTAACTCATAACATTCATTACTTAAAATATCCATTATATCCATCGATTCATTAATGAAATAACAAGCAATAACTCCATCAACTTCCGCCGATACACCATATAAATTGCCGCTACTGCATCGCTCCACATCAGAACTCACAGTACACCCGAATTCCACCAAACTCGGATCCAAGAACTTTCTCCTTCACATATTTTACCCTATCAGACGACTCCGCCACTTTATGCTTTAACACACGCTCTGAAACGTTTCCACATTCATTCTTCAGTATTCATTCAAAGTTCGTGTTTACATCAAAAGCCATCAAAAGAAATAAATGCACGAACTGCTTCATCCGAGATATCAAAATCAGGAGCTTGAATCTTCACAAATTCAGCACCTAAAATATCACTTTTACATCCCTCTAACTGTAAATCACCCACATCCGCCGATATATAATAAAATTCATCACCAGCTGACGAGACTATTGCTACACGGGCTTCAGAAATACTTTCACATACTTTTGTCCATACACAACAAACTTCATCTCCATCTGATGAGACTACAGCCTCGCCGCCTTCACAGATAGCTTCATTTACTTCCACCGTTACAAAATTATCTACATTACTTTCACCTGAATTACCATGATTGTTGCTGCTGTCTAGTGACTCTTTAAATATTGTAATACATTCCATCTCTGCCCAGTTCAGATCTAACTCTGCCTTTCTTCTGGTTACAAATTTTTTCACCCAACATACATTCATTCCATCATTCACTTGTATTTTGCAAAATAAATTTTTCAGCTCCACGTAATCATTATCAAATATCTTCACAAATTCTGCAACATTTCTTGCGGCCTCTCTATGGTTGCGCTGCTTAAAATTATTCCCCATTTTATTCTTATTTGTTATAACCTCTTTCTCCAACATTTGAGGCTTTCTTTGCCGAAGTTTCGACACCTACAGAGTTTTTAAAATAACGTGTTCTTTTCAATGTCGGTTTATTCCGTCACCTCGGGAGCTGAGATGTGGTGAAGAATTTGTGCTTACAGTTTTCTAATGGTCCACTGTAAGTACAAATTCTTCTAAATTTCGCCACTAACTTCACCAAAATATCGATAACCAACTAAAAAGTCGCGTGTTTCTTATATATTGCAGAAAGTCAACGAAATGAAGCAGACTGTTACACAGTGACAACATGAAAAAAAATGGCATAATAGACACCAAAAACGCACTACTTTCATTTCCCGAAACGCGTCGTGCGAAAAGTAAATAAGAAAATCGTGACAGGTAGCAGAAGATTTATTTATAAACCAACCAACTGAATAATGTTTATTCATATAAATGGGAGGTGGTCCTACAGTATTCAATTAAAATACAAACAGAAATTACCCTTATCAAATGCAGTGAAATTATATTGTGTTATGAGGATGGTAATAAAATCCTGAAACCAAATTTGTATCAAATATACCCGAAAACTAAGTCAATGTCGTGTCCGCAATACACTAACTAGCCATCAGCTCAAAAAAGTTCAGAATTCAACGTGATGGTTCACAAATTAACACATACACTACAAAAAGTTAGTAACTCATATGCTGTCTACTCTCAGTTCCGTAAATCAAGAATCTTACACTGGGACACATTCAGCACTTGGGAAATACAAAATCCCTTCAAAAGTTAAAGTATGGAGCTGCCGTTCAACACAAAGAATCAAACATATCCACTATAGAGTACCACTCATTACCGCAGGTGTGCCTCCTTCCAGCACTCAACACAAAGTCTCCAGAATCGCTCTCTTGAACTCTTCGCTTCAAAAGTCAAGTCTCCACTTGACCCCCGCAGTGTTCTGCTACTGTCTGATTTTCCACTGTCTGAAGGACGCCTCCACCAAAAATACGTCATTCGTACTTCTCGCTACAGACGTGATTTGAATCATATTGACCACTTCCCATGCTAAACTAATATGTCATAACACTATTTAAATAACGAAACGTCAGTAACTTTTGGTTGCATTCAGTTCATTTACATTAAATATAAGCAATAGTTAGTTAATTAGTAAATAAGCCCGCATTCGTATGCAAGTGTGCCCACACATTGTCGTTAACTGTCTGTTTTAAAAGTTATTTATGCCTTCTTGACAAACGCGTCTTTTGGCTCTCTTTACAATTGTGGTGTCCGCTAACATATCTGCTTGACCACTTTTTAAATTAACACAGCTTTTTTAATAGCACTATCAATCAATATTCAAGTAAATTTTACCGACAAAATAGTAAACTGTTCATTAAATAATTTTGTAAGTATGACAATATGAGGTTTTGAGGCTGTGTTCATTTTCTGTGTAAATGTGGAGGATACGACGTTCTGACAAACTTTTACATAATGTGTCTGGCCATGTACTCATTTTCTCCGCACCTAGACTCGCTTGCAGCAGTAGCCTAGTCAGACCTGGCACAGTGAGTCCTGAACCTTTGGGCCCGCTAGTGTTCAGCTGTACACATAACCCAGTAGCTATTCTAGGCGGCCAGTTAGCTCGCCTACATACTCGTAATGTTAACAAATCTGGCAGTGACTGGAGCTAGTACTTTTGTCTCATCAGCAGTAATCACAGGAATACATTTGAGGAATCTGCTATAACGCAGGTACTAATAATATACTACAGTACAATCTGTGATATCGTACTGACACTGGAGTTCACTTTGTTAGTGCTGCAGATGTGGTCGCCTTTTAGAACCCTGAACGCCCAGCTGTAGAGGATTCTCAGCAGTCTCAGTTGCTACTGTGCCACCATAAGAAATAAAATGACAAAGCAGATATCTGCGAGGATGCTGCTATTACAGAACGTCAACCTGGTGCTGCAGCGTGCTGCAGAGCCGCTGTAGTCACACATGTCTCCTGCAGTCACCTTGAATGTGATGGAAATCGTTCTGGGCATCGGTTACAGTGGGTATGAGCTGTTAGTGGAATCAGAGATGCAAAAGCAATTGAAATATGTGTTAATTACGGCATCATTTGTATTCTGTTTGAGTTGTCTGAACTGTTGACCATGCTTTCAGCCTGATTAATTAGTATTAAAATAATGTTCACACAAGACACAGATCTAACCGTTGTGATTGCGTAACTTACTACTCACACACAATCAAATTTTATACTTGAAGGATAATAAATTTTAGTTGAGTTAAACTTTACAGGCACCTTACTGTGGATTATTTAGTATGGCGAATAATGAACTAATAAATGAATGAATGACTTCTATATGCAACGCAAAAATCAGCTGCATGATCATTTAAATTGTGTGCAAAAACACAGGGTTTGAGCAACATTTCAGCTGGAGTACACCAGCAACTGCAGGTACCAAAACCTCATGAGAAAGAGGAAAATTTAGATCCATTTGCACACTTTGATTAAAGGAATTTGTACAGATATTTAGCTGTAATTATCAATCAATATCACGTTTCAAAAGAATGAGGTCAACTATGCAAGATTTAATTACATTGTTACCATTAACTGCATACGCTCATTCAATTCCATGTTCTTTGGAAGTATTGTAGCTCAATTACTGTTGTCTATCTTCATAATGAAAGACATTTCCATAACATTTAATGCTCCTGATATAGTGCCAGAATGAAAACATAATGCACAGAGGGGTCCAGAAAAACGTAGACACTATTTTACAGTTAATAACTTTTTAACAAAATGACATATCACTGCAGTGTGCGTGGTACCATAGTCTATTCCTTTCTCCACAGATCTTGGTGCGAGTTTCCGGCAGATGAAATTGCAGCTACGAATGAAGTAAGACTCCCATTTAATCAACGCATGATCGTATGTAAGTGGTACCGCAAGTTCGAATATATGACACATACTGGCGTCATGTGTACGGAACTCAGCCACCGACACGTGTATCAATTTATTGTATATAAATAAAATAAAATCATGTGGTAAATTTGAAGCCGACGGTACTGTTCAGGATGTGCATAAAGAAGGATCTGGCCGACCAAAGATATCAATTTGTCCAACTCCCAGGACCGCTGTGTTGCAACACAGGTCACCTCAAAAATTTGTGAAGCAGGCTGAAGGTGAAAGCGGGCTAAGCGGATCAAGTATACGACGAATTCTGAAGGCTGCAAGGTGGAAAAGTGTACATTCCCAGATGACAGCACACTATTAACGAGAACGACCAGGATAGAGGATAGAGTACTACGAGTGGTTTGAAGGCATGCTTCACGAGTATGAACGGTTTGCTGGGACAGTTATCTGGTCTGAATAGGGGCAATTCAAACTAAGCGATACTGTCAACCACACAACCACAACAATTGCGTTTACTGGTCTCCTAAAAATCATCACATTCATGTAGACATACACGTTAATCTACCGGACGTTAATGTGTGGTGTGGTCTGTCATCACACAGTTTGACTAACCCATTCTTCTTTTAAGTTACCGTAAGCTAGTGAGATGTACCTTTACAAGTTGCAGACAACGATTTTACCTGCCATCCAAATGTTTGGAAATGAAAGATTTTACCTACCAGAAGACGGCTCCACTTACTTCCACTTGAATGAAAAGCTATCTAGACGATGGATACGTCGAAGAGCAGCTGTTGAGTACCCGCCACAGTTTCCATACCTTACATCACTTGACTATAGGGAATCTATGGGGGAGCTTGAAAAATCGAGTGTATCAAGGGAAGTCAGCTACACTTAGCAAGCTACGATAAACCATCGAGGCGTCCTGTGCGGCTATCGCAGCCTTAAATTGATCAACAGTTCAGCATCATCTACGTTGTTTAGCTGCAAATGAGGGTCACTTTGGACACGTAAAATAGGCTTCCTCCATGCACGAATTGTAACGGTATGTCATTTTGTTCCATTAATATCGATTATCAAATTTTTTCTGGTCCCCACTCCATATAAAAGTCAAGAAACTGTCTAAACGAAAATAAATCTTTCACATTTCAACAAGCTGTGTGGTAAAGTGAAATTTATCTGTGTAGAAGCTTAACGATACAAATAATTAAAATATTTTGTTTTTAAAACATGCAATAGCAATTTAACAGTTGAATAGACCTATAACAGATGTGTAAAGATACTAATCTAAAAGCTCAGTTATGGCTTCTTCTCTCAGAAAAATATCATTCACTACTGCATCATCTGACATCGATGTCATTAATAGAATGACAAGATATTGTAAGTAAAATGTATGAGATTATTTAATGATATACAACAACATCAAAATTCATTTACTGCTCACATTAAAAAAATGATAGAAATTGTCAACTTTGTTGCCAACTGAAGGTAATAAACCGTTTCATACAGTATGTTGATTTATTAAGTATGTCACATAGTTTGCTGGACTGGATACATAGCATATTCATCCACTGTAAGTACTCAAAAGTTTATAAAGATGTTTCACACTACAGTACCCTCTTTTCTAAGCCAAACGTATGGCTTCACAAACAATAATTTTATAAACAAAAAAGAAATATACTGTACATAACAGATCATCCCACACAGCATCACTAATGCTGTAAAGACCAGTAAACAGAATACACATTTCAAATTTATTTTCCAATTTATTTCTACAGCTGAATGACAGTTTATTTTTATGAGTTTTTCAAAAGCTTGGTCACCTGATTTCTTGAAAAATCAGAGCTCCGGTGAAGGATTATCAGTTAGAATATATCGTGATGGAATCTGAGTCAGGGTTCCTTCAACTCTGACTTACCCTGTTATTGCCAAAACCAAGCAAACCGTCAATCTCATATTGATCTAAGCCTCTCTCAAAATTGTTAGAAATACTGCCTCTAGCATTTTCTTTCAAAGCATCCTTGCCTGATACTTAAATTTTACTACAGGTAAGAAAATGCCGTCGTTCTTGATTAACATAATCCATTGGACCAATGTAATGTGGCCACAACAGATACTGCTGTTATGTGACTGGATAAATGTAACGACTGAGTAAAAATCGGTTAAAATATTAAGCATAATAATTATTAATTTTTATATACCACATTCAGAAGAGAAGGTACATAAATCTCTTACTCCTTTGTGTCTACGTAAATAATGAATATATCTGAAGCCCTTACTCTTACGGAATGTTCTGACAGAAAGGATACTAAGCCGTTGTTACTACACAGACGTTACATACCATGTGTAGAAGAATGAAACCGGAATTTCCCAACAGATGGTACTAGCCGTCAGTGTAGTGCCCGTGAGACCGCGTCTGCAGCGCCATTTGCTTCCTGTAACGGCTAACGACGAATTTCAACACACGGTAACACAAATTACACACATCGGCACCCATTTCAAACCCGTAAACATGTCGAGATTTGTGCCCACTAGCTACCATTTGCCGACAGAGTTAGTTTTCTGTCATCATTTGAAGAAAACTGCAGCAGAATCGCATCGAATGCTTGTCGAAGCTTTCGGCGAACATGCTCTAGGAAAAACACAGTGTTTCGAGCCGTTTAAAAACTTCAAAAGTGATGATTTTGACGTGAGAAACGACGAGCGTGGGAAACCACCGAGAACGTTCGAAGAGAAGGAATTGCACCTACTCATGGATGAAGATGATACTTAAACTCAGCAGGAACTGGCGGAAAAATTGAATGTAACGCAAAAAACCGTTTCTCTTCGGTTGAAAGCTTTGGGAAAGGTGCAGAAAGTGGGAAAATGGGTTCCGCGTTAACTGAATGAAAGCAAGCATACCGAAAGACCACTTGTGAAATGCTATTCACTACAAAAGAAAGTCGTTTCTCCATCGAGTAGTGACAGGTTATGACAAATGGATATATTCTGAGAATCCTAAGCGCCGTCAATCATGGGTGAATCCAGGCAAATCATCGACGTCCACTGCAAGACCAAATCGCCTTGGAAAGAAGACAATGCTCTGTGTTTGGTGGGATCAGAAGTGTGTCATTATTATGAGCTGCTAAAAACTGGTGAAACCGTTAACATTGGTCGCTACCAACAGCAAATGATCGATTTAAATCCAGCATTACTTGAAAAACGACCGGAATGTATTAAAAGGCAACACAAAGTTATATTGCTCAATGGTAAGGCCTCATCAAACACAGCTAAACGGGTAAGGGAAACGATTGACGCCTTCAGTAGGGAAATCCTAGGGAATGCGGCTTATTCTCCAGACTTATCTCTGTCCAGTTGTCATCTGTTTGCAACGCTGGGACACGCTGTCGCTGAACAGTGCTTCAATTTGTATTAAAATGTACGAAAATGGCTCGCTGAATGGTTCGCTTCAAAAGAAGAACAGTTTTCTTGGCACGACATTCATAGCCTGCCGGAGAACCGTGAGAAATGCATACAAAACAATGGAGGTTATCTTGAATAAAATATTGTTTATTAGTTTCAAACAACAGATTTATAATTAGTGCAACCAAATTCCGGTTTTATACTTCTACACCTGGTAAATTGACAGAGTAAAGCCTGTCGTTTTCTTACTAAGTTTGTTTTTTCTTGTTGATAGTCACACTTCAGGTGTGATGTGAATACGCAGTGTTCACATTCATTTAAATGTTCACAAACTGTCCTTAGAGCGAGCCTTGATACTTTCCTAAATTTACAACTCATGGATTCAAAATGCTATCACAAGCATTGTATGTGCTAAACAGAGAATTGCAAAATTTGCTTATAAATTATCAACAAGCGTAATCTGAATTGTTAAATTTTAATCTTTGATAAACCTCATTTTACCATGTGGAGATGATACCTACATTGTCACCTATCCATTCAACAGATTAGTAATTTACGAGTAACATTAGACAAATTATTGAAATTCAGAGATTAGTATTAAACAACATAAATGTTCAAACTAATGAACTAAAAAATAATTTTCTTATAAATAATGATTGATGAATATTTTCCTGTTTTCCGATGTATCTCCTTAATTTGATATTTTTTGTCAGTGTGACAAGCAGTTCACGTTGGCCGGAACGAAGTTCTAGGACTTGGTTAGAATAAAATCTTCTCATTCATACATAAGCCAGCTTTCGACTAAGTGCTCTTTGGCCGTTGTCAAGGTGTAACAGACAGCCGTGTGGTGACTGGCTGATCCTTACACTAGTGTCATTCCTTCTGTGACGTCACCAGTGCTCAGTCCATAGCAGTATAAGGCAATGTTTTCATCCCGCGTCTGATGTAACCTTGTTATGCCTGAGTCCCACGCAACCCCAATCTTTATTGAGAGTTTTAATAGACAATATGATTTCTATATGTTCCTTTATTGTTCTCTACCAGAAACCACTACCCGTCGTGTTGGAAGAGACGTCAATGAACAGTTTTATGTCAGTTTCCAGCAACGGCTGTTTCTCATGGACGGAGTAGTCGCTGACTACTCTCACGTCCAGCCAAGCGATGTTGCGTCGTGTATACAGTCTCCAGATGTAATACTGTCAGCACTCAAATGATATTTTCTAAACGCCGTGACTTCCGGGGCTTGAGAAAAGTAATTTAGGTTTCAGAATTCCTGAGGTTTACAAAAGGAGGTAAGTCTACAAGGATTCCTGTGCAAGGCTGGCGCTGCAGTAGGGTTTCAGCAGGCTCAGCGAGTGGCGCTCGCAGATTACAGGCGACTGAAACACTCAAGGACGGGGCTCGCGTCAGTGGGGGACTCACGAAAGAATTCAGGTTGTGGGTATCTTTAAAAAGTAACAGTCGTCATGAAAATGAATGTCATTGAACGGGCTGTGTTCAACAATAATTCCATCTTCGTGACTGTGGTTTACAAAAATGTATTAATAAAAATTTCAAATTGTGCCTGATATACAGGACTTTTAATGTTAAAATACAATTCTTTGACACACAGATATTCACTATAGTGGCTCTGCATGGCCTCATGTCAACACACAGTATTTGACTATTTAAAAGAAACATCTGTGCAACAATACACATCTTAACGTAAGGGCCATGCCTGAAGTGTTCATGCGTGTTAGCCATGACATTCATCAAATGTCTGCTGCTCGGGTATTGGCTGAAGTCGTGGCTTAAGACATTCACTTATAGCCACGGGTATACAAGATCAATAGTACAAGGCAAATAAAGATTAGAGCTAGAGGGACAGTCATACTACTAGGAATAATCGTCGGTGCCTGTAATCTTCGTCGTTCCAATCAGTGATATTCTGCATCAAGAGTGATTTGTCCATGTTCTTGAACTAATAATTTACAACTGAGTCTAAAAGTGGAATCTTAGAATTGTTGGGTAAAACCGGCAATTTGTCTGGGTATGGTATCACATTAGGTATTTCAGGCATATATAACACAAAAGGTTTAAGACGGGCGCTGTGGGAGTAGGTTAAATGAGTAGAAAGCCTAACAGTGGGCGTAACCATGCCGCAAGAAGAAATGTTAAACAGTAATCCATTATAGGTCTGAGGCAAGAGAGTAGACAGATATCTGATCAGAAATGCTGAGCTAGTCTGTGGAACTAAGTGCAACTAACTGTTTCGAACAGGGACGACCAAGATTCGAGCCTCGTATGGATGAGGAAGGGCTTTGGTCTCTTCTAGGAATAGTGCAATTTCACAGTTTCTTACTCCAGTATTAAATGATAGCCTAGAACACATGTAACAATTAGTATGGTACCAGACTGAAAGGCATAAAGAGATGTCGCTGCATGTGTTTGACGATCTTTACTAACGATCAGGACGTCCTTCGGCTGCCAGAGGACGTGCTTCTGGGTGGCTGGCCAGGAAGCCGGGAGTAGTGTGTAGAGGATAACACTCGAATTCAGAATTAGTACAAGTGACAGACAAAAGTATTAGCGCCTGCAAAACGTCTACCGATCGCGACAAGTAGGCTACACCTTTGCAACGTAATAATAGTACGGCAGAATTTATTCCCGTATGCGGTAAACCACTTGCATTGGCAAAAAGAAGTCAAAGCAGACATTAGTTAGCATTTGCAAAAACCGATCATCGCGTAATAAGTTATTTTTGTTGTAAAGGTAGCCGAATAATAGCATGCAATACAGTAGCACGTAGATGGGTGGCGTGGCTGTTATACAATAGAATTTGTAGTGCCTTAGTTATTTCCAGGGTAGCTGTTAAGTTTGATAGCTCCTGGTGAATAGTAACCAGTTCATGCTGGACTGAATTCCTCAGTTCCTCCTATTCTTGTATTAGTTCTGTAGTTACACTACGAATTTATCTGGTGGTAGAGAGACGATTGTCCTCGATATGTACGAGCTGCACAAGCTGGCGTACAAGTGTTTCATGGATTTGGACAGTAAAAGAAGTGACCTGTCGAAGAGTTTTATTCCAACTACCAGAATCACGTTGGTCAGGAGTGCCGTATATTGTTTTCAGCACAGCGCAGCCTACTTTTAACCAAGATGGCTTGTTGCATTTCAGCGGTATGTCGTCCGCAATGCTTCAAACTTATTTATTTGTGGCCATAAGGTATGAAGCGTTCTGCTTCGCAACAGTGTTTCGCACGGCATTAATTAAAAGATGTGTGTGAATTCCGAAGGGACCAAACTGCTGAGGTCATCTGTTGCTAGACTAACACACTACTTAAACTAACGTAAACTAACTTCAGCTAAGAACAACACACACACCCATGCCCGAGGGAGGACTCGAACCTCCGGCGGGAGAGGCCACGCAATCCATACATGGCGCTCTAGACCGCGTGGCCACTCAGCTGGTGATACAAGTATAGTAATCACACCCAAGAAGCAAGAATCAACTGAGGAAATGGCAAACAATGTCTTTCAGAAAATTATTAAGTGGTTCTCTGCACATGGACTCTCACTACATTTTGAGAAAACACAGTTTATACAATTCTGTACAGTAAATGGCATATGACCTTTGATAAATATAGACTATAAACGGAAGCCTGTTGCTAAGGTAGAATACTCAAAATTTCTGGGAGTGTGCACTGATGAGAAACTGAATTGGAAGAAATACATCGATGATCTGCTGAAACGGTGAGGTTCAGCTACTTATGCCATTAGGGTATTGCAAATTTTGGTGATAAATATATCAGTAAATTAGCCTACTATGCCTATTTTCATTCACTGCTTTCATATGGCATCATATTTTGGGGCAATTCGTCATTAAGAGAGAAAGTATTCATTGCACAAAAGCATGTAATCAGAATAATAGCTGGAGCCCACCCAAGATCACAGTGCAGACAGTTATTTAAGGAACTCGGGATATTCACAGTACCTTCGCAATACATATATTCACTTATGAAATTTGTCATTAGTTACCCATCCCAATTCAAAAATAGCAGCGAAGTGCATAGCTACAACACTAGATGAAAGGATGATATTCACTATTCTTGATTAAATCTCACGTTAGCACAGAAAGGGGTGAATTATGCTGCCATGAAAATCTTCGGTCATTTGGCAAATAGTGTTAAAGGCCTGACATATAGCCAACCAACATTTAAAAGCAAATTAAAAGAATTTATGAGTGACAACTCCTTCTACTCAATAGATGAATTCTTCTGTATGAAGTAGTAACTGGAAAAAGAATTAAATAATTAATTAATTATTTTGTGTAAAGAAAACATGTTAAAGTGACACGTTCCACATCATTACGAAATGTGGTATTCATGATCTATGGAACAAGGATTAATGTATCTATGTATGTATATGTATGGCATTAATCGATTGGTAATTTGTTGTGTGCTGTTTTCTCTTCTTTTAAAACTGCCGAGTCCAATATCCAACTGCTGAAACATTAAACCCGATGAAGATGGGTGGTTTTCTAAAGCTGGGGGTGGGCGTTTCGTTACACTAGTCAGCAGAGCAAACATGCTACAGCCGCTCATCGTAAGGATCCGCAGCAGCTGATGAGAGTGCGATGATAATGAAGTGTCTCAGTGAACGAGGTTTCACTTTTTGATGAGGCTTTAGAAGCAACAGCGTCTGATAATAGACGGGTTGCCTACAATAATACACACCATGTTTCATTAGGGCGAGTTAGTTCTAGCACGCCGGCCGTAGTGGCTGCGCGGTTCTAGGCGCTACAGTCACGAGCCGAGCGACCACTACGGTCGCAGGTTCGAATCCTGCCTCGGGCATGGATGTGTGTGATGTCCTTAGGTTA
The DNA here is from genome assembly GCF_021461385.2 of Schistocerca piceifrons. Classification (NCBI taxonomy): domain Eukaryota; kingdom Metazoa; phylum Arthropoda; class Insecta; order Orthoptera; family Acrididae; genus Schistocerca; species Schistocerca piceifrons. The sequence continues at coordinate 569,965,254 of NC_060139.1, read as the reverse complement.
GTTAGGTTTAATTAGTTGTAAGTTCTAGGCGAATGATGACCTCAGAAGTTAAGTCGCATAGTGCTCAGAGCCATTTTGAGTTCTAGCACTACTTCATTTAACCAGCTTACAAAGCAAAACATTTATTTCGCATAAGATAAGTGGTAGCAGGGAGAATGTCGGTAGGTAGTTACCTGTATGACTTTGAACGAAAAAGTGACGTACGCGATGCGGAATGTGACAGCATTAAGCGATGAATTTGGACAACAACCAGTGGAATGAGCCACGTTCACTTGTGTAACAATACTACTTTTTGTCAACCTCGAAGTGGAAAAGGTTGGGAAAATGAAGCACTGTGGGGTTATGAATACTTACAAATCACGTCAGTTGATGGTCATGTGGAAACGGATGTAATTTGACGCTTGAAATCGTTTGTTTTACGACCGATACATTAGGTCAGGAAATCGATAGGGCGGCAAAATGTTCTGGTTTCGGAGTGGAAAGTATCGGAAAAATTTGAACAGACTCAGCAGCAAGATGTGTACATTTCCTAAGAGTGGCTAGGAGAGAGACAGGAGGCTGATATAAGTAGTTCTCCGAAATGGATCACAGGTGTAACATGGGAATCAATTAGTAGTGGTCTTTGCTGTTGTTGTAATCGTGAGGAGACAGAAATTCACTTTTCTATGGCGTTAGAGGTAGAATTATAGCAAGAAAGCCAAATTATTTTCCGTGAACGAAGTGGAACGACTTGTTAGGGTGAAGTGTTGTGCGTACAAAGTGTATCGTTTTTTATGGTTGTAGGGCGCAAAACTGCTACGGTCATTAGCGCCCGGTCTGTGGCCTAGGGAAAGGTAAAAAAAGAAAAAAAGGCAAATTGGAAATCAGTAGCAATGGGAGCGAAACTCAAAAAGTGGGGAAACTAAAAAACAGAATGAAAGCTTAGAAAACCACTAGAGAAGAGGGGAAGGGGCGGGGGTTGTTTTCCTCAAATAGAGCTTCAAATGACCGACGTCATCTCACTGACACTGATAAACTCAAGGACGCGATCGGCTGAGCGCGTGTCATCTGCTAAAGTGGAAGATATATCAGGCGACAGCTGTACACGGGCGCGTAGCGGAGTAAAATAAGGGCACCCAAGTAAAAGGTGGCTCGCCGTCCACAGTTGAGAGTAATGGGGACAAAGCGGGGGAGGATCGCCACTTAAAAGACGTCGATGGCTAAAAAGACAGTCCCCTGTCCGGAGTCCAGTTAAAATTACCTCCTCCCGACGACGAGCTCGGGAGGAAGAGCTCCAAGCACAAGGTTGGGTATTGAGGAGGTGTTCGGTAATAAGACAACAGATAATATTGAAGTGCGACCGAACGGAACGGCACTACATGTTATATTACAACAAATTCATATGGCACTCCCGCTTCAGACTGATATCAGTTTTGCAGAGGATCTCGCACAGGTGTACTTTATCATTCACAGTATCAAAATTAGCTAAGGGGCAAAATGCATCACATCACATTATCGTATAAGTGTCCGAACATATAGAAGGCATAAAAATGAAAACATGTTTAGCAGTAAAATAGTAGAGAAGCCTGAGAGGCAAGAATTTGAGATCGTGCGAATACATCGCGCATGAATACAGAGGCGCCAGTATGCGGCCGAAGACCGCCTAGTGCATTCCGTCCGTACATCAGGGACATAGCATGTGCGTCGGAGGCCTAGTGTGGGACACAAGGAAAGGAGGGTTGTCTCCCTGTAGTTGCCCAAACACTTAGTGACTGAGCATGAACAACTTGTTTCAATTTTCAAAACATCCGTCGTCTGCTTGGTCGATGCACCGAGACGTCACCCGTGCCTTACGACAGACCAGGGTGAAATTACATAATACTGCGGCAAGGGAGGAGCAGTACCTCGTTGTTGTTGGATGGAAAAGATCCAGTTTCGGAGCTCTTGGAGCGACTCATTTCACATTATTCTGGGCTGGTGAGTCCTCGACAAAAGAAGGAAGTACAAAACAGAGTTGGTAACGTGGCGATAGGGTAAAAAATACAGAAGGGAACTCAAAAACTTACTGCAGTTGCACGCAGTTACGGGTATGCGCCGGGTTTTCACCGGCAGAATGGATACGCGCAGCGTGCACCATCAGTTGGCGTAAGGAACCACGTTATCAAAATTCATTCCTGTTCACGCTGTTCAGCGTAGGAACAAACGAACACTCCCCCGCATGTCAACTAGCAAACGCCGTGTCACCAAAATTTACCGTTTCCTCAGTATCACGCGTCATGGAGACTCAATGATGTTACGACAATCTGATCTACTGCGTATACGCCTCTAGCGCAGTAACGCTGTTAGTGAAATCACTCATGATAGACTTGCCCTGTCGCAGTTAACTACTGCCACCTCTTATGGAATAACCCGCGCTAACTCGGCTCAAATAGAATCGTTGCCATAACCGAAATTAAAGGGGAATATGGCAATTCGCTTAGGTTGTGCGTGTTAGATTTCAAATCCAACACCCTGACAACGTATCCGCCACAAGAGAAAACAGTAAATCACTGAATCAGTCACAACAGTGCAAGTGACGTTAAAGTTAGAGGGAAGCTTTTCCGTAACAGTGTTATTTATAAATGAGCAAAAAAGATTTGGCAGACTCTATCTACACTACTGGTCATTAAAATTGCTACACCACGAAGATGACGTGCTACAGACGCGAAATTTAACCGACAGGAAGAAGATGCTGTGATATGCAAATGATTAGCTTTTCAGAACTTTCACACAAGGTTGGTGTCGGTGGCGATACATATAACTTTCTGACATAGGGAAAGTTTCCAACCGATTTCTCATACACAAACAGCAGTTAACCGGCGTTGACTGGTGAAACGTTGTTGTGATGCCTTGTGTAAGAAGAAGATATGCGTACCATCACGTTTACGGCTTTGATAAAGGTCGGATTGTAGCCTATCGCGATTGCGGTTTATCGTATCGCGACATTGCTGCTCGCGTTGGGCGAGATCCAATGACTGTTAGCAGAATATGGAATCGGTGGGTTCAGGAGGGTAATACGGAACGCTGTGCTGGATCCCAACGGCCTCGTTTCACTAGCAGTCTAGTTGACAGGCATCTTATACACATGGCTGTAACGGATCGTGCAGCCACGTCTCGATCCCTGAGTCAACAGATGGGGACGTTTGCAAGACCACAACCATCTGCACGAACAGTTCGATGACGTTTGGAGCATCATGGACTATCAGCTCGGAGACCATGGCTGCGGTTGCCCTTGACTCTGCATCACAGACAGGAGCGCCTGCGATGGTGTACTCAACGGCGAACCTGGGTGCACGAATGGCAAACGTCATTTTTTCAGATGAATCCAGGCTCTGTTTACAGCATCATGATGGTCGCATCCGTGTTTGGCGACATGGCGGTGAACGCACATTGGAAGCGTGTATTCGTCATCGCCATACTGGCGTATCACCCGGTGTGATGGTATGGGATGCCACTGGTTACACGTCTGGGTCACCTCTTGCTCGCATTGACGGCACTTCGAACAGTGGATATTACATTTCAGATGTGTTACGACCCGTGGTTCTATCCTTCATTCTATCCCTGCGAAATCCTACATTTCAGCAGGAAAATGCACGGCCTCATGTTGCAGGTCCTGTGCGGGCCTCTCTGGATACAGAAATGTTTGACTGCTGCCTTGGCCAGCACATTCTCCACACCTCTCACCAATTGAAAACGTCTGGTCAATGGTTTCCGAGCAAATGGCTTGTCACAATACGCCAGTCACTACTCTTGCTGAACTGTGGTATCGTGTTGAAGCTGCATGGGCAGTTGTACCAGTACACGCCATCCCATCTCTGACTCAATGCACAGGCGTATCAAGGCCGTTATTACGGCCAGAGGTGGTTGTTCTGGGTACTGATTTCTCAGGATCTATGCACCTAAATTGCGTGAAAATATAATCATATGTCAGTTCTAGTATAATATATTTATCCAATGAATACCCGCTTATCATCTGCATTTCTTCTTGGTGTAGCAGTTTTAATGGCCAGTAGAATACTTTCATCAAAACATGTTCGCTGCTATTGAGCAATACCTAGGTGCATTAACGCGGTTCCTTTAATTAAATATCAGTATACGCATGACACAAAATGCATGTGAGTCTCTTGCCAAGCTCAGAGGGAGGAGAAAACCGCCACTCTTTATATAAAAAAACCATAAAATGTAATACACATAAATGCAAAAACATAATGGTGGAGCTCAGTAACCCAGTGCTGTATATAATAATCATTATTAGTACCTAGAGCAGCAGTGGACAAATCAGTTCTTCCAGTATTAGTTCTGATGCAATTTCCTAGTTATCTTTTATTTCTCAAACTCTCGGACTTATGAAAACATTTCAAAAACGACAGCCTCCTATGTGGTTACTGATTGACATATTTACATATCGTGTTATCATTGCTTGTTGGGTCCTACAAGTAAAGAAAAAGTTTTCTTGTATCTGTTTAAACTGTTACTGGCTCTCTCATACGCTCCCTTACGAACTCCACTATCGTACTCGACTTACCTGCGAATATTACAAACGGCTGTGATGTACCGACGTCTCTCGCAGTCAGCGTCGACAGTCCTTCAGTGACGGTGTGTAGATCGGAAGTTTCATAGCAGTGCGACGAATGATGGGAGCTCAGTAACAAACGTAATATGGAGTGCTGTTTCTCAAAGTAGCATTGGACTGACTTGGTGCGTACAGTGTAAGGTGTGCCTGCCTTTAATCTAATAAATCAAAGTAATTTGGATCATGAATATCTAATTCTTGTTCAAGTGTTAAGTGTATCGTGGTACTAATAATAATATATCAATCGGTTTTCCACTATTGGGTTCAGGTGTAGTGTTGCAACATGTAATTCATCGTCAGTGTTTTCAGTAGTTACTTAAGTTTTCCAGTGACATAAAAATGCAAAGAGTATCTCCAGTGTGGTGGGATACAACAGTAATTATCAAAGATTTATAACAATGTTGGTGCTGCATATGAGGCGGGCTCACAATAGGCTCAAAGTTTTTAAAGCCTCTTTAGTCATTGCCTCCGTCCATAAATCCGGTGTAGATACTCCGAGGTACGTAGAGGTAATCATATTAAGAAGGAATGTAGCGTCACTTGCGTGTTAAATAGTGTACAACGGCTTATAATAGCAGAGTTTTGAAAGGCGATTGCACTGGGTCGCTAGCGAGCTCTATAGAGCCTTGCTCGTGGCGCAATGTGTTGCTTATCGGCGCTTGGCATGTGCTAGAGGCATGGTCCAGTTGTACATCCGCCCAGGCTGCTTGTGGCGGTGCGTCGTTTCGGTTCCACAGGCGGCTGTTGCTAAGAATATTCACGACTAGTAGGCGGCAGTATTCCATTTTATTAGGTGGCATTAGATTTATAACAATGTTGGTGCTGCATATGAGGCGGGCTCACAATAGGCTCAAAGTTTTTAAAGCCTCTTTAGTCATTGCCTCCGTCCGTAAATCCGGTGTAGATACTCCGAGGTACGTAGAGGTAATCATATTAAGAAGGAATGTAGCGTCACTTGCTAATACAGAAAGATATTCTGTCAGTGTTTAGTAATTTCGAAGCTGAAAATCGATAGCCTCAATGGCTTCGTAAGGTCGAATACGCAATATCGCTTCAGGAAGTTCAGAGATTTAGTATGGAACCGTAACTTTCTTTAGGAAAGTGCGATATTCGTGTTTTTGTCAGTGAATATGCAATGCATAACTTTTCTGCCATGCGTATTTACTGTGTAATGTGTTGATGAGCATATGACTTAATCTGCAAAAGCAATACGCAATTTTCACAATAAAATCGATCCCTCTGAAATTTACCCGGTCTAGTGAGCACCCAGTTCTATGGCCCTGCCAATAACTAATAAAATTCTCTGCAAATAAACAATGAAATAATTGAAAATTCCTGGCAGATTAAAACTGTGTGCCCGACCGAGACTTGAACTCGGGACCTTTGCCTTTCACGGGCAAGTGCTCTACCATCTTTTTTAGTTTTTCTTATTTTTCTTTTTTTTCTTTTTTTTTTTTTGAACTACAAAGAAAACCCCTAAGTGCCACCGCCACTTTTCATCCTATAACAAAAAAATCTGGTCCACTTCAGGCGTTGGCTCCTGACTAAACCTACTCCAGAAAGCTACCTATATACCAGGGGAAATAGGGGAAATCAAGGTTAGGGCTATCCTTACAAACAAAACAAAATCTTCCTTTTTCTGAATTTTATTTTTATTTTTATTGTTTTTATTTTTATTCTTTTATTTTTTTCCTTTCTTTCTCTTTTCTTTTCTTTTTTGTTGTGTAATTGATCAGAGGCCTTCTGCGCCCCGCTGGTAATATGTTGAGTCACGTCTTCTCGAAATTGATGTGTTCCGTTAAATTGTTCAGAAATGTTCATTGGTTCAAACAGGAAATCTTCTTCTCTCTTGGCTTAACACATTCCAGCTGCAAGGCGGGTCGTGGAAAGCACTCCCAAGGAAGTTTGAGAAAAATTGTCTGGATTTTGGCTGACGGACAACGACATAATGACGGTCATTGAGGTATGTCCAAAAATCGAGTACAGAGTCTACAGTTTGCCCAAATAGGTAGTGAATGGCATGTCCGCGAATCCAATTCACAGCGTTGGTCTTTGTCCGAGGAAAATAGTCACTTTCCGGAAATAATAATGAAAGGGAAGTAATCCTATCCGGAATGTCCCGCGTTAGAAAACCCACAATACGACGAACCAAGTGCCAAACCTCCGCCGCCGGTCCGCAAACAAATCGATGTTCATCATTGTCTGGCACTCCACACGTGGAACATAGAGGTGATTGGACGAGGTGGATACGATGAAGGCGAAATTGGTTGATTTGCTTACCACTGACAGTTAGGTACCAGACAGATTGAACATTCGTGTCAAAGTAACAGGCGAGCACCGCGCGCCATACATGACGCCAGTCAACCTGGAGGAACTTTTGTTCGATCGGGTTAGGTGGACGACCTAATTGGAGGACATTGTATACTGCCTTTGTCTTGAGTAAAAGTTCTCTTGGTAAGGTGAGGCGTAGATAACTGAGTTCAAGAAAGAAGTATCGTGTATAATGGAACTGGGCAGGAACATTCGAGATCATCACTGGGGCTGACAGTGAGACCGGCGAATATGCCGACAGGAGGAGACCAGTGAGGTTCGTTGGGCAACGTGTCCATACCGTCATCTGGAAGCTGACAAATTGAAGGCGAGCTCTATCCGGCACGTGAAACAGATCTATCCCACCTCGTTCACGGGGAAGAGTAAGGGTGGCATAGTTAACTTTGAACAACAGCCCAGAGCTGACGAAAGATGCCATCGCTGCCAACATGCGACGTGCCACAGTAAGCGGGAAAGGTAGAACTTGTGCTACATGGGGAACTCGGGATGCGATATATATATTGACATATCGCGCTCGTTGGAGAATATCTAGGGATCGAAGGTGATGGTCCATAAGACCTGCTCTGATCATTAAAAGGAGGCGTCGGCAGTTGATGGTGCCTGAACGCCGGAGATCAGCTGAAAAATCTATTCCCAAACAGCGAATAGTAACAACGGTGGTGAGAGGTGTAACTCACTCCACGGGAATTCCCGTGCCAATGAACATAACTTGTGACTTACGTACGTTTAAAGAGCTACCCGATGCCTCACCATAAGTTGCTACCCACGTCAAAACAGCTCGAATCTCGTCGGCATTACGTAAACAGATGACTACATCGTCAGCATAGGCCGTGCAACAGAATCGGTAGCGATCTGTGGACAACCCTACCAAACGTTGTCTTAGTCCACATAGCAAGGATTCCAAGGAAAAGGCGTACAAGATCGCTGATAGAGGGCAATCTTGATGTACGGATCGACCTGTTTTTATCGGAGGAGTGAGTCTGCCATTGTACATAATCCTGGATGAGGTACCCCGCAGAAGGCGCATCGCTACCGTGATAACGGCGATTGGGAAACCCGTATGGTAGAGAACGGCCGTAAGGAACGAATGGTCAACCATATCAAAAGCTTGACTAAAGTGCCCCAGACAGGCAATGTGCCTGGGTAACGGCGATCATATCCCGGTAGCGGCATAAAGCCGTGCGGATATTATTATCCCCGCCCAAAGATGCTTGGTCTGGCGACACAACATATCGGGCAACGTTTTTTAAGTCGTGCGCCAAAAGGCGAGTGAAGATTTTCATATCACTGTTAAGGAGGGTGATCGGCCGATAATCACTGATATTGTTGCCACCATGCGGTTTAAGTACAGGATTAATAATTTCTTCCATGAAAGCGTCCGGCACAGGTACTTCCGGAGACATCAGTTCCCGACAGATGTAGGTGAAGGTGGACTCTTAACAAATCACAGAAGGTGCGATAAAATTCGAGGGGAAGACGGTCCGGTCCTGGGGAGCGATTGATGGATCGCATCGCGGACTTCATCATCAGTCACCTCTGACATCAAGTCAATCGCCGCATCTCCTGGGATACCACCGAAGTCGAGTTGTGAAACTTCCTCGATCAACTCTGGGGGATGTGGAATTGCGGCGTAGAGCTGCTTGTAGTGGGCGTGAAGCATATTCCCTATTACAGACTGGGTTACGTAGCGACGCCCTTCTTGGTCTGTTAGGACGTGAATCAATTTTCGGCGTCGAGTGTGGCGTTCTTGAATGATATGGTACATCGACGGATGTTCATGAGGCATGCGATCAGCAGTACGAGATCGTACTATCGCTCCTTCCAAATGCCTCCGCATGAGATTGGAGTTTTGTGCCTTAGCATGGTTCATCCTTGTATGACGCTCAGGGGAGGCTGGCATCGTGGAGCATTCTCGTAGGATCCTGTAGTAAAAGTCCATAGTGCTCTTCCTCCAGACTACAACATCTTTGCCATACCGGATCAAAGTTTTTCGAAGAGCAGGTATTGCACACTGGATCCACCAGGATATTGTAGACGGATACGTGGGACGGCGTCTGTTACATATGATCCAAGTGTCTTCTATTAGAAGTCGACAGTCAGGTGAATTAAGAAGTGCCGTGTTCAGTTTCCATAAACCACGCCCGTGCCATACTGCCTGTCTTGTGAGAACAACATCACAGACGTAAGCCTCATGATCTGAGAAAGCAACAGTCCAGATTTCAGCCTGTCGAGTGTGTTGAATTAGGGATCACGAGATGTAGATGCGACCCAATCGGCTAGAAGAGTGCGCAGTGTAGTACGTAAAGCCCAAAGGATCACCGTGAACATGTCTCCACGTGTCGACAAATTGTAGCCGCTTGAGGACTGTTTCCAGAGCTGCGCATGGTGAGTGAAGCGGTAATTGATCCTGAGGTCGCTGGGTGCAGTTGAAGTCTCCACCCATGACCCAGTCATCGTGTGGTCCCATAAAAAGGGGTGTAACTTATTCGCGAAGAAGGCATTGCGTTCACGACGGTAGCTGCAGCCCGACGGCGCATAAATGTTGACGATGCGTACACCAAAGAGAGTAAGGGCCATACCTTTGGCGATGGGAGGTATAGGACATCTTTGGCAGGAACAGCTTCTCGTAAGATGATGGCAACACCACTACCAGTGTCCGAAGCGGGAGAAAGATGCGCCGTGAAGCCTTGTGGTGGTGAAAAATCGGGGACATGCACTTCCTGAAAAAGCGCAATATCTATGTCCGCATCATAAATCATATCGCGGAGCAGTGCTAGTTTGTGGGGCGCACGAATGGTCGCGAGGTTAATCGTTGCGACACGATAATGGTGGTGTTGAAGTCCTACAGGCACAGGTGGGGCTTCTTCTTCAGGAGCGAAAGTTCGTCGATCTTGCCGGTCCGCTGAAGAGGTTGCTATTGTGGAGAGTTTGCGGGCGCGGGCGCAACCGATGGGGGCGCCCTATCATCAGCACCGTCCACCCCAGTCCCTTCGATCTCCAAGTCGTCTGCCCAGGAGACTGATACTGTGGTAGGGCATCGGCTGTACACATCATCCACGTGGAGAGGAGACGTAGTTTTCGGTTCAGCGGATAGGCTCTCTTCAACGTCGACCTGTGGGGGCAACGACGCCAGTAAGGAGATGTGTCCGTTGCCAGTGGTCGCCTGTGGCGGGTCGTTCGCATCAGACTTTTGGTCATCAAAGAGCGGTTTGTCGTCCATCTTCGGGTCTGCATCCCTGGTATCCATCCGTAGAATGGATTCATCAAGGGGTGTACGGCTACGTTTCTTTCTCTTTCGTGTCGACCCTTGTTTTCGAACATGTCGTTCAGAGTCTGATTGCGGGTGGCCTTCGTCTGACTCCGGACCAGCCTGAAGCAAAGCAGAAGTAGGTACCACTCCCGAATCAACGTCCATCTCAGTAGCATTTTCAGTCACAGTGCTGCGAAGATTCGGCAGGTCAGGATCTGGCGTCTGTGGCACCTCAGAAGGAATCTCAGTAGTGGTTGCATCTACCTGATCAGACGACGTCAACGGAGCCGGAAGACTCTGTGTAGAGGCGCTACCTTCCTTGGCAACCTTGGCATACGTGACAGGGATCTGAGTGATCACCGCTGGGGACGCTTCCTCGCCGACCGGCGTCTGGATCAGGCGGCTTCGCATGCAGGCGGATCTGACGTAGCCTTCCTGTCCACAACCCACTCATGTTCGGGGTTGGCTCGCACCCCGTCAATTGTCAGGTATGATTGTATACTTTTTTTCAGTTCAATTTCGACCTGACGCACACCATTAAGGACATGGTAGGTCGCGAAGGTTTGCCATTTTTCCTCTACGTGACCGATGACGTGACCGTATGGTTGTAACGCAGAGACAACTTCGTCCTTCGGCACTTCAAAAGGTAGTTCAAACGCCCTAATCGTGTTTTGACCGTACTCTGCGAGTTCAAGTGTTACAGCTCCTACGTGACCATCAGAGTATTTGAACTTAAGTCGATTGGCATGGCGGCGAATAACATCTTCACACACCTCGGTGTTTGTCATTTTAATATAAACGACACTACTCATGATCGAAAAATGGATTCCGATAACGTGGTTAGGATCCAAACGAACTTCTTCACGTATGAACGTTTCAAGTTCATGTGCACGAGGTCGCGCATGTTCAGCTGGGAAGGAAACTTTAAGGGTCGCACGGCGGTAAGCGCTCGACATGTTGTTCATGGTGGACGGACGCAAGCCTTAAAGCTACGACGCCGAAGTAAACAACGCCTGCAGCGGAGCACTGGCCGGCGCGCGGGGCCGTCCGCACGCTGCCACGGCTGAGAGCCAACTGACCATCTGAGCTACCGAAGCACGACTCACGCCCGGTCCTCACAGCTTTACTTCTGTCAGTATCTCGTCCGCTGCAGAGTGAAAATCTCATTCTGCAATGTAATAATTTTTTGTTAGCTCTAAAGTCGCAACGGATGTAATCTTGGTTTTTTGTGCTCTCCACAGTAGGCACAGAAAATATTCAATCTTGTCACAGCCAATTGCAATGCTGGCCGTAAAATAGCTTCATACAAATAATATCAGTAGATTGGTTGATAAATGAATAACCTTGCAAATGTCCAATCAAAATACTGGATATTGGCTCAGCACTGTGCAATGCAGCCAGCACTGAAGCTCTTACAAAAATTAACACATGGAAGATGATGAGGCACTGATAAGGAGATATGCTAAGACCGAATGCTTCAGTTTGAAAATTGTATTCAAAATAAGGTTTCATCTTCACAAAACCTGATATGGTATATTTAACATTAACTTCGAAATCAGTGAACTTCTCACCTGTTGTACAATTCTCATTTACTGATGTAATTAAGAACACTTGGATTGTTACATGAGAAAAGCCTGACTTCGTTTGACAAGATAGATTGCAAAATTTGACTACTCTGTATCAGAATAACAAAACACACAAAATATTACAAATCGGGTATACCTAACCAACCTATACATTAAACCTTATGCAAAATGCCTGGTTCCTACATTCAAGAGTCGGTATTGTAAAATGCAGCTAAATCCACATTGCGTTACTGCATATTTAAAACAAAATATACAAAATTTCATTACCTTACAAGTTTATTCCAATTCCTTTAACTTTCAGGTACAGTATCGATTCATTACTCTTCTCTAATTGCCATGGGCAATGGCCAATAAATATTGTTAACGATCAGTATCACTTCAGTTCTTGATAATCTTATAGCCTTACAAATTAATTATTCACACATTACGCTTTTATAGAAATAACTATGACCTAACATTTACGGGCTCTGTGTGAGCACAAACAATACCATTCATCATTTCATTTTATAAAAACTGTATTATGCTACGTCCATAAAACAACAACTAAATTCTTACAGCTAGCCACTAGCTGTAAGTCTTACATCCTAAAGATAACAGAGTGCAACGGCATCTGCTACTGCGCTCCGCGCGCCGCTACTAACAATCGATTCTGCCACTCAGACAACATCTTTGGTTCTGTGGTGTCAAATACACAATCTCTTCTACATATGACAAGAATTATTATATTACAAAATCGAGCTCCACTACAAGTGGACTCCTCACAGAACTAACAATGGCTCTGAGCACCATGGGACTTAAACATCTGAGGTCATCAGTCCCCACAGAACTAACACATAAACGAACTGTTTCATCTTGTTCTGATCGCGAAGTTAGGGACGGTAGTCGGGAATAAGTATTGTTTGGACTGTAGACTTTGTCATAAACGTGATTTTTTTTTCAGTGCTGTTAAGGTTCAAATATTTCATGCATTGTTCGGATATTTGCTTATCTTCAAAATGGTTCAAATAGCTCTGAGCTCTATGGGACTTAACTTCTGAGGTCATCAGTCTCCTAGAACTTAGAACTACTTAAACCTAACTAACCTAAAACCCGTGGTCTAGGGGTAGCGTCTTTGATTCATAATCAAAACCTCTTCGGTCCCGGGTTCGATCCCCGCCACTGCCTAAATTCTGATAAAAAATCAGCATTGGCGGCCGAAGACTTCCGGCGTAAGAAGTCAGCCTCATTCTGCCAACGGCCTTGTCAAAGAGGGCGGAGGAGCGGATATAGGTTCGGGGTACTCTCTTGTACTAGGGGTGGGAAATTGCCCATAAAGGCGGAAGAATCAGCAATGATCAACGACATGAGGATGCAGAAGGCAATGGAAACCACTGCATTAAAGACACGTAACGTGTATCCACAGGACATGTGTCCTGTAATTGAAGAAGTGTCATGATGATCTCTCCATTGGCAAAAGATTCCGGAATAGTCCCCCATTCGGATCTCCGGGAGGGGACTGCCTAAGGGGAGGTTACCACGAGAAAAAGATTGAATAATCAACGAAAGGATAACGTTCTACGAGTCCGGGCGTGGAATGTCAGAAGCTTGAACGTGGTAGGGAAACTAGAAAATCTGAAAAGGGAAATGCAAAGGCTCAATCTAGATATAGCAGGGGTCAGTGAAGTGAAGTGGAAGGAAGGCAAGGATTTCTGGTCAGATGAGTATCGGGTAATATCAACAGCAGCAGAAAATGGTATAACAGGTGTAGGATTCGTTATGAATAGGAAGGTAGGGCAGACGGTGTGTTACTGTGAACAATTCAGTGACCGGGTTGTTCTAATCAGAATCGACAGCAGACCAACACCGGCAACGATAGTTCTGGTATACATGCCGACGTTGCAAGCTGAAGATGAACAGATCGATAAAGTGTATGAGGATATTGAAAGGGTAATGCAGTATGTAAAGGGGGTCGAAAATCTAATAGTCATGGGCGACTGGAATGCAGTTGTAGGGGAAGGAGTAGAAGAAAAGGTTACTGTAGAATATGGGTTTGGGACAAGGAATGAAAGAGGAGAAAGACTGAGTTCTGTAACACGTTTCAGCTAGTAATAGCGAATACACTGTTCAGGAATCACAAGAGGAGGAGGTATACTTGGAAAGGGCCGGGAGATACGGGAAGATTTGAATTAGATTACATCATGGTCAGACAGAGGATCCGAAACCAGATACTGGATTGTAAGGCGTACCCAGGAGCAGGTATAGACTCAGATCACAATATAGTAGTGATGAAGAGTAGGCTGAAGTTCAAGACATTAGTCAGGAAGAATTAATATGCAAAGAAGTGGGATACGGAAGTACTAAGGAATGACGAGATGCGTTTGAAGTTCTCTAACGCTATAGATACAGCAATAAGGAATAGCGCAGTAGGCAGTACAGTTGAAGAGGAATGGACATCTCTAAAAAGGGCTACCACAGAAGTTAGGAATGGATACATAGGTACAAAGAAGGTAGCTGCGAAGAAACCATGGATAACAGAAGAAATAAAACTTCCTGGCAGATTAAAACTGTGTGCCCGACCGAGACTCGAACTCGGGACCTTCGCCTTTAGCGGGCAAGTGCTCTGCCATCTGAGCTCCCGAAGCACGACTCGCGCACGGTACTCAGAGCTTTACTTCTGCCAGGAAGAGCACTTGCCCGCGAAAGGTTCAAATGGTTCAAATGGCTCTGAGCACTATGGGACTTAACTGCTGTGGTCATCAGTCCCCTAGAACTTAGAACGACTTAAACCTAACTAACCTAAGGACATCACACACATCCATCCCCGAGGCAGGATGCGAACCTGCGACCGTAGCAGTCGCGCGGTTCCGGACTGAGCGCCTTAACCGCGAGACCACCGCGGCCGGCACCCGCTAAAGGCATAGGTCCCGAGTTCGGGTCTCGGTCGCGCACACAGTTTTAATCTACCAGGATGTTTCATATCAGTGCTCACTCCGCTGCAGAGTGAAAATCTCATTCTGGATACAGAAGAAATACTTGAGTTGATTCATGAAAGGAGGAAGTACAAACATGTTCCGGGAAAGTCAGGAATACAGAAATACAAGTCGCTGAGGAATGAAATAAATAGGAAGTGCAGGGAAGCTAAGACGAAATGGCTGCAGGAAAAATGTGATGACATATGATTGTCGGAAGGACAGACTCAGCATACAGCAAAGTCAAAACAACCTTTGGTGACATTAAAAGCGACGGTGGTAACATTAAGAGTGCAACGGGAATTCCACTGTTAAATGCAGAGGAGAGAGCAGATATGTGGAAAGAATACATTGAAAGCCTCTATGAGGGTGAAGATTTGTCTGATGTGATAGAAGAAGAAACAGGAGTCGATTTAGAAGAGATAGGGGATCCAGTATTAGAATCGGAATTTGAAAGAGCTTTGGAGGACTTACAGTCAAATAATGCAGAAGGGATAGATAACATTCCATCAGAATTTCTAAAATCATTGGGGGAAGTGGCAACAAAACGACTATTCACGTTGGTGTGTAGAATATATGAGTCTGGCGATATAACATCTGACTTTCGGGAAAGCATCATCCACACAATTCCGAAGACGGCAAGAGCTGACAAGTGAGAGAATTATCGCACAATCAGTTTAACAGCTCATGAATCGAAGCTGCTTACAAGAATAATATACAGGGGAATGGAAAAGAAAATTGAGAATGCGCTAGGTGACGATCAGTTTAGCTTTAGGAAAAGTAAATGGACGAGAGAGGCAATTCTGACGTTACGGCTAATAATGGAAGCAAGGCTAAAGAAATATCAAGACACTTTCATAGGATTTGTCGACCTGGAAAAAGCGTTCGACAATATAAAATGGTGCAAGCTGTTCGAGATTCTGAAAAAAGTAGGGGTAATCTATAGGGAGAGACGGGTCATATACAATATGTACAACAACCAAGAGGGAATAATAAGAGTGGGCGATCAAGAACGAAGTGCTCGTATTAAGAAGGGTGTAGCACAAGGCTGTAGCCTTCCGCCCCTACTCTTCAATCTGTACATCGAGGAAGCAATGATGGAAATAAAAGAAAGGTTCAGGAGTAGAATTAAAATACAAGGTGAAAGGATATCAATGATACGATTCGCTGATGACATTGCTATCCTGAGTGAAAGTGAAGAAGAATTAAATGATCTGCTGAACGGAATGAACAGTCTAATGAGTACACAGTATGGTTTGAGAATAAATCGCAGAAAGACGAAGGTATTGAGAAGTAGTAGAAATGAGAACAGCGAGAAACTTAACATCAGGATTGATGGTCACGAAGTCAATGAAGTTAAGGAATTCTGCTACCTAGGCAGTAAAATAACCAATGCCGGCCGGAGCAAGGAGGACATCAAAAGCAGACTCGCTATGGCAAAAAAGGCATTTCTGGCCAAGAAAAGTCTACTAATATCAAATACCGGCCTTAATTTGAGGAAGAAATTTCTGAGGATGTACGTCTGGAGTACAGCATTGTATGGTAGTGAAACATGGACTGTGGGAAAACCGGAACAGAAGAGAATCGAAGCATTTGAGATGTGGTGCTATAGACGAATGTTGAAAATTAGGTGGACTGATATGGTAAGGAATGAGGAGGTTCTACGCAGAATCGGAGAGGAAAAGAATATGTGGAAAACACTGATAAGGAGAAGGGACAGGATGATAGGACATCTGCTAAGACATGAGATTAGGTTAGGTTAGTGTTGTTTAACGTCCCGTCGACAACGAGGTCATTAGGGACGGAGCGCAAGCTCGGGTTAGGGAAGGATGGGGAAGGAAATCGGCCGTGCCCTTTCATGGGAACCATCCCGGCATTTGCCTGAAACGATTTAGGGAAATCACGGAAAACCTAAATCAGGATGGCTGGAGACGGGATTGAACCGTCGTCCTCCTGAATGCGAGTCCAGTGTGCCAACCACTGCGCCACCTTGCTCGGTAAAGACATGAGGGAATGACTTCCATGATACTAGAGGGAGCTGTAGAGGGCAAAAACTGTAGAGGAAGACAGAGATTGGAATACGTCAAGCAAATAATTGAGGACGTAGGTTGCAAGTGCTACTCTGAGATGGAGAGGTTAGCACAGGAAAGGAATTCGTGGCGGGCCGCATCATACCAGTCAGTAGACTGATGACCAAAATAAATTCCTAAAGACATCACACACAACCATGCCCGAGGCAGGATTCTAAGCTGCAACAGTAGTGGTCGCGCGATTCCAGAGTGTAGCGCCTAGAACCGCTCGGCCACCCCGGCCGGCCCGCTTATCTTCCTCGTAACTGGCGACTGACAAAGTTGTGCATAGTGACAGGGCCCTTGCTCATACACGGACCTCCATTTAAGCACCTACACCAAAATAACGGATAACAAAATGCCAGACATCTGGAGGGTTAGGAATCGGGTGACTCAGCGGGGTGGACAGAATTGCACACATCATAAAAAGTTTTCCATCACCCCATTTACCAGAACTCCTGACGATAGACGTTGACTGTGGATATTGTGTCACAGACACAGTCCCTTTGACTGTTCAGAGAGGTCAGTAAACCTGCCCAAGGATGTAAACAACCTTGCACGAGTAGCATCCATTGGAGGGAGGGGGTCGGAGAGCTGATCAGTTCCAGTTATTCCACCAGGAAGGAACTACACGGCTCGTGTCGTTTGTAGTTCAAAGATACCTTGACGGTCAATACCTGGTTCGATCGCGTCCGCATTGGTACTTTGTGACAGGAAGGGTTCTCAAAAAGAGAAGTGTCCAGGCGTCTCGGAGTGAACCAAAGCGATGTTGTTCTGACGTGGAGGAGATACAGAGAGACAGTAACTGTCGATGACATTCCTCGCTTAGGCCGTCCAAGCGCTACTACTGCAGTGGTTGACCACTATCTACGGATTCTGGCTCGGAGGAACTCTGACAGCAACGCTATCATGCTGAATGATGCTTTTAGTGCCGCCACAGGACGTCGTGTTACGACCCAACCCGAGCGCAATAGACTGCATGATGCGTAACTACATGTGGCCGCAACACTTCACTCCCGACGTCCATGGCGAGGTCCATCTTTGCCACCACGGCACCATGCAGCGCGATACGGGTGGGCCTATCAACACGCCGAATGGACCGCTCAGGATTGACATCACGTTCTCCTCACCGATGAGTATCGCGTATGCCTTCAACCAGACAATCTTCGGAGACGTGTTTGGAGGCTGAACGCCTTAGACACACCGTCCAGCAAGTGCAGGAAGATGGAGGTTCCCTGCTGTTTTGGGGTGGCATTATGTGGGGCCGACGTACGCCGCTGGTGGTCATTGAAGGAGCCGTAACGGCTGTGCGATACGTGAATGCCATCCTCCGACCGATAGTGCAACCATATCGGCAGTATATTGGCGAGGCATTCGTCTTCATGGACGAAAATTCACGCCCCCATCGTGCACATCTTGTGAAAGACTTCCTTCAGGGTAACGACATCGCTCGAGTAGAGTGGCCAGCATGTTCGTCAGACATGAACCCTATCGAATATGCCTGGGATAGATTGAAAAGGGCTGTTTATGTACGACGTGACCCACCAACAACTCTGACGGATCTACGCCGAATCGCCGTTGAGGAGTGGGATAATCTGGACCAACAGTGCCTTGATGAACTTGTTGATAGTATGCCACGATAAATACAGGCATGCATCAACGCAAGAGGACGTGCTATTGGGTATTAAGGATACCAGTGTGTACAGCAATCTGGACCACCACCTCTGTAGATCTCGCTGTATGGTGGTACAACATGCAATATGTGGTTTTCATGAGCAAAAAAAGAGCGGAAATGATTTTTATGTTGATCCCTATTCCAATTTTCTGTACAGGTTCCGGAACTCTTGGAACCGAGGTGATGGATATCTGTTTAACCAACAACTAAATTGACCATAGTGTTAGTTCCAGGGAATTAAATGGCGAAATAAAATTACTTTTGTGACGCGGTAAAACCTTGTTATGCAAAAGGGTTTGTAGAGAGTCTCGAAAGAGAACTGAACGTTTCAGGAAATGAGCCATTAACAATTTGTTCGGTATACGACTGTGGCATAAGACATTACCTGATGTACATGTGTCAAACATTACTCTAAATATGTCACCAATTCGTCATTAAATCTTTGCATTTTACTGTTTCTTTTCCATTATTTTCGAAGAAGAACATTACGAAGTAACTATGATGGAATTGAAATCGTGTTCTTCCTATGGGGTGGTAGTATTAGGAATGGATGACAGGTCGCAGTTTGTTTACCTCTTAGTCGCACACATGCGAGTATAGGGTGTGGCCGAACAAATACGTACGTTGTCCATTGTTCCGGGATTCCGCGTGACATCTATATTCTTGATGATGGCTTCCATGCAATGGAGAAGGCGAGAACCCGCGCCATACACATTCGTGCAAGTGTATGACCCTCTCACAAAATTTATTTATATCATCAGCTTGTGTCCTAACGGGAGAACATTAAGGCGTTTTCTATGTAGTCAATCTGCGAGCAGTGCGAACACATGTTTCTCGTAATATCCCTTGTGGTACTGTACTACATCACTCGGTACTGGCGAGAATAGACTTATCTTGGTTGAGTCCTTGGTTCATAAACCGGTCCCTATGGCATGGATTACTGAGTGTGGAAAATTTGTTTGAGACTAATTTCTTACAAAACAATTCGGTAAAGGCGTCTAAAATGGTTTAAACTATGTCACCTACTTCAGAATAGGTTTTCCAAATTATCTGAACAAATGCAGTTTCTTTACGTAGTATCAATTGTTTCAGCTATTGTATTTGAATAACTGTAAGTCTTCCTAATTAAAATTGCTGTTTAGATGTGGGTGTCTGCTTCTTCAGTTAATGAAACGTACGAGTTCAGAAATATAATCTTATTTTCTCGGTGTTCTAAAGTGTCAAATGGGTCATCACTTATCTGTGTGGTAGACTGCCTGTGCGGTAGCATAGTGTCAGGCTTGCTATATGTCAGGGGAACCGATGTGACAGTTCGGCTCTCTATCTTCGTGGACGAGTCTTATTCAGCCAGGTCATTATAATAAACCCATTGAGTGTCACTGAGCATCGCATGGGAAAAATAAAATTGACAAACTGAAACTTCCTGGAAGATTAAAACTGTGTGCCGGACCGAGACTCG
This sequence comes from Schistocerca piceifrons, assembly GCF_021461385.2. Classification (NCBI taxonomy): domain Eukaryota; kingdom Metazoa; phylum Arthropoda; class Insecta; order Orthoptera; family Acrididae; genus Schistocerca; species Schistocerca piceifrons. The sequence goes on along the minus strand of NC_060139.1, from coordinate 569,945,345 downwards.
AACTCGGGACCTTTGCCTTTCGCGGGCAAGTACTCTACCAACTGAGCTACCCAAGCACGACTCACGCCGCCCCCTCACAGCTTTACTTCTGCCAGTATCTCGTCTCCTACCTTAGAGGCACTTGCCCGCGAAAGGCAAAGGTCCCGAGTTCGAGTCTCGGTCCGGCACACAATTTTAATCTTCCAGGAAGTTTCATATCAGCGCACACTCCGCTGCAGTGTGAAAATCTCATTCTGGAAACATCCCCTAGACTGTGGCTAAGCCATGTCTCCGCAATATCCTTTCTTTCAGGAGTGCTAGTTCTGCATGGTTGACAGGAGATCTTCTGTAAAATTTGGAAGGTAGGAGACGAGGTACTGACAGAAGTAAAGCTGTGAGGACGGGGCGTGAGTCGTGCTTGGGTAGCTCAGTTGGTAGAGCACTTGGCCGCGAAAGGTACGGTCCTGAGTGCGAGTCTCGGTCCGGCACACACTTTTAATCTTCCAGGAAATTTCATATCAGCGCACACTCCGCTGCAGAGTGAAAACCTGGAAAATTGACAGATTTCCTACCACAAAGTAATTGATATCCTTTGCGTGTACATTGACATTTGAGTGAAGCTCGTATAGAACGTAACTGTGCTTGTGAAATTAACCACTGGTAAACATATTGAGAGGGACTCTGTAATATTAGAGCGGCTAATTTGTTTTGTTACATTCATCACCCCTATCTAATAACTCTCTGTCACAAAACTGCGTTGTGTTCAACTTCAAATCATTTAGACCAAACGGCAAAAATGCAGTAGAACTTTTAGAAACCGTAGTACAGAGCTTTGCTACATACAGTCAAGGTCATGCATAGCATAACAGCTGCTATCCGTTTGACCCCATAGTTAATGCTGTCATTGGCCTCATAATACCATCACAGCCTTTTCTGATTAATTGGCTCTAGTTACTAATCCTTAAGTTGCGATTTATTCTACAGCAAAAATCTTCTTCTGCCATTTTGTGCAGCAGCATGCACCTTTATTGCAATTATATCTGTCTGCCTGATAAAATTCAGACTAGCACTCCAGACTTCCTCATGCCTGTACATAAATTATTTCTCACATTTTTATACTCTGCTATATGTCTGACAATATATTTTCTTTTCTGTTTACACAACACAGCAAGTCCTTGCACCTTAAGGCATAAGGGTGCCTATTTCATAGAACGTAGCGAGGATATGAGGGCAGTGTCGTGTCATTTTTTACTCTTTTTTTGCAGTAACACCCTTGTTTTGAGCAGAGCTAGCTGGTAACGCTAGCGGCGGCGTAGCTTGGCCGTGGTACGGCTTAAGCCAGTCTTCATGCACTGTCGCAGTATGATGAGACAACTGAATTTCCTCATTTACGGGGGATGTCATTCGTAAAACAGAGTAAAGGTCGTCATACTGAGGAGTGAACTTTTAGCACTTCCCTTACTAACTGCTTGATTTTGGAGCAGCACAAGAGCCCCGGGTTTATACTGCGGAAGCGTCACCCCTTTGTTACTACACTGCAGCTGTCTTGGAGTAGTTTTGGCATTCTTTTGCTTAACCTGATTCCAAATTGACTAAGACGGCGGGCGAATCCCTTTACTTCGCTCATATTCACACCAGGTGGGAGTTTATCGAGTTCAAGCGGGGAATTTACGGGCCTTCCGTAGATTGCCTTGTAGGTTGTATACCCTGTTGATTCGTGCATACGCCTGCTACGTGCCGGAGCTACGTATTTTTCACATTCTGCGTGTCTTTTCGCCACGTAGTAACAGACCTATCGCTTTATGGACGCTTCAGAGGCCACCGTTACGCTGCGGATGAAAGGGTGTTGTGAGCCAATTTTTTTATTTTTAACAGTTTACGTACTTGCACAAATAGGGCAGACATGGAGCTGGAACCCTGGTCAGTTAATATAGCGACCGAGCTTCCGAACAGGAGAATCAAGTGACTAACAAAAGTGCAAGCAATCGTTTGAGTGCTTCCTTTACTGCTTGCTCAGTATACATATTGAATAACATCTGGGATAGGCTACAACCCTGTCACACTCCCCTCCCAACCACTGCTTCCCTTTTATGCCCCTCGACTCTTACAACTGCCATCTGCTTTCTGTACAAATTGTAAATAGCCTTTCGCTCCCTGTATTTTACACCTGCCACCTTCAGAAGGTGGCAATGAGAATCACAGACACGAAAGAACATTGTTTTATCTACACACCCTATTTTTCCACGTAATATCCATTGCGTTCTATTGCCTTCCTCCAGAGCGAAACACGTGCGTGTACGCCCTGTCGGTACCAATCCTTGTCCAAGTCACGGAGCCAGTGAACCACTGTGTGACTCACCTCCTCATTGTCTTCAAAACGTCTTCCACGAATGGTATCCTTCAATAGATGTTCGAGGGAGCTAGGTCAGGGCTGCCAGGTGCGTCACCCGTGGGTGGTCTCCCCGTGTACTGTAAATCGTGGAGTTCCGCTGAACCGCCTTCTGATGACCTCACCTTCGCGCCCCAACGACTAACTGTACTTCTGTCGACAGCATATGCTCCATAGACTTTGAACGAGCGTTTGTGAATATTACCCACAGCTTTTTTCTCTGCAGTGAGAAATTCAATGACGGCACATTGCTAGTAACGTACATCAGCTACAGACACCGTTTTGAAATTGTCCTGCAGCTACGTTATCTGTCCGAAGTGACGGAAACTTAGCGCGCTCACTCGGGAGACGTCAGGTAATACATACTTAATCTTTCGCATTCGTGGCACTGTTTTCGGCTGAAAGAAAAAAAGAAAAAAAATCCCTTTTCGCTCGCTGCGAGTGGAACAGCATAGGAAATGACTAGTAATGGTACAGGATACCCTCCTAGACGCAGATTACGGTGAACTGCGGAATATCTAAGTAGATGTAGTATACACCAGGCTTCATAAAGAGGAAATGATACCATATGGGTCCTGTGCAGAAAGCTCAGATGTCGCTTTACGAGACTGTCGACACCGAAGGCCACCAAAATTTAGACAGGGCTCTTTATTTCTTACTCAGAACTGATGAATTCACTCACCTGAATTCTGAACCCTTATTTAGTTTAGGACCTGTCTTTTTTCTTTTTCTACAGTTGACGTATCCGTAAACACATGACACGACAGATTGGTTTACCGTGAAGCTCTCTCAGAAAGAGCTATATTTCGCAGATAATTTCGCAGCTATATCCACTGTCTTGCTTTTACCTGCGCACGGGTAACGTTGCCAAAAATTTCACTTAACTGAGATTTATACACAGGGTGGTCTATTGATAGTGACCGGGGCAAATATCTCACGAAATAAGCATCAACGAAAAAACTTCAAGGAACGAAACTCGTCTAGCTTGAAGGGGGAAACCAGATGGCGCTATGGTTGGCCCGCTAGATGGCGCTGCCATAGGTCAAACGGATATCAACTGCGGTTTTTAGATAGGAACCCCCATTTCTATTACATATTCTGGTAGTACGAAAAGCAGTATAAATGTTTAAGTTGGACCACTTTCTTCGCTTTGTGACAGATGGCACTGTAATAGTCATAAACATATAAGTACGTGGTATCACGTAATATCCACCAGTGCGGTTGGTATTTGCTTCATGATACACTACCCGTGTTAAAATGGACCATTTACCAATTGCGGAAAAGGTCGATATCGTGTTGATGTATGGCTATTGTGATCAAAATGCCCAACGGGCGTGTGCTATGTTTGCTGCTCGGTAGCCTGGACGACATCATCCAAGTGTCCGGACCTTTCACCGGATAGTTACGTTATTTAAGGAAACAGGAAGTGTTCAGCCACATGTGAAACGTCAACCACGACCTGAAACAAATGACGATGCCCAAGTAGGTGTTTTAGCTGCTGTCGCGGCTAATCCGCACATCAGTAGCAGATAAATTACGCGAGAATCGGGAATCCCAAAAACGTCGGTGTTGAGAATGCTGCATCAACATCGATTGCACCCATACTATATTTCTATGCACCAGGAATTGCATGGCGACGAGTTTGAAAGTCGTGTACAGTTCTGCCACTGGGCACAAGAGAAATTACGAGACGATTTTTTGCACGCGTTCTATTTAGCAACGAAGTGTCATTCACCAACAGCGGTAACGTAAACCGGCATAATATGCACTATTCGGCAACGGAAAATCCACGACGACTGAGACAAGTGGAACATCAGTGGCCTTGGCGGGTTAATGTACTGTGCAGCATTATGGGAGGAAGATTAATTGGCCCCCACTTTATCGATGACAATCTAAATTGTGCAATGTGTGCTGATTTCCTATGTAATTTTCTACCGCTGTTACTACCAGATGTTTCACTGCATGACAGAATGGAGATGTACTTCCAACATGATGGATGTCCGGCACATAGCTCGCGTGCAGTTGAAGTGGTGTTGAATAGCATATTTCGTGACAGGTGGATTGGCCCGCACATTCACCGGATCTGACGTCCCCGGATTTCTTTCTATGGGGAAAGTTGAAGGATATTTGCTATCATGATCCAGCGACAAGGCCTGACAACATGCGTCAGTGCATTGTCAGTGCATGTGCGAACATTACAGAAGGCGAACTACTCGCTATTGAGAGGAATGTCGTTACATGTATTGCCAAATGCGTTGAGGATGACGGACATCATTTTGAGCATTTATTGCATTAATGTGGTATTTACATATAATCACGCTGTAAGAGCATGCGTTCTCAGAAACGATAAGTTCACAAAGGTACATGAATCACATTGGAACAACCGAAATAAAATGTTCAAACGTACCTACGTTCTGTATTTTAATTTAAAGAACCTAGCTGTTACCAACTGTTTGTCTAAAATCGTGAGCCATATGTTTCTGACTATTACAGCGCCATCTACCTCAAAGCGAAAAAAGTGGTCCAACTAAAACATTCCTATTTCTTTACGTACTACACGAATATGTAATAAAAAATGGGGATTCCTATTTTAAAAAACGCAGTTGATATCCGTCTGACCTATGGCAGCGCCATCTAGCGGGACAACCATAACGCTATCTGGTTTCCCCCTTCAATCTAGACAAGTTTCGTTCTTTGTAGTTTTTTCGTTTGACGCTTGTTTGGTGAAATATTTGGCCCGGTCACGATTAATGGACCACCCTGTAGACATCTAACCGACACAAGCAATGGGGTGACACTGTCGCCACCTGATGGTTGCCTGCCAGACAAGCGCTCGGTTAATCTTGTTCATATGTGATGTAAGGCATAAGTTTTCATTAATCACCGTCCAGTGTGAAATTATCCAGTTTTACAACTCTGTTAGGCATCTGGAACACTGGGTGTAATTGTTTCTAAAAGTGCTGCGAATGAGAAAGTTTTACGTTTTCGCTGCTTCTGAGTAAGAACTTCACTCTTGCTACAGTCCGTGTGATTTCACCAGCATTAAGAAACAATTTTAGTACCCTTGTTTTTATATAATTTAACTATAACATTCTCTGGAGTGTCTAACTGATTTTTGTATGGTACCTGCTCTTTGTGTGATAGTACTGAGAAATATTACGTTTCGTTCACTATAGTTTGTTGCTGCTGTTTCTTTCCAAGGGAGGTCAGTTTCTTTATCGTAGCTTCCTATGTTTCTAGTGTCACCACTATCGCTGGAAGCCGATCTCTGTTTCTGTCCCTGTGTGTAGTGGAGCGTCGGTAACTGCTGTGGCTGCTCTAGGAGTCCAATAGGAACAAATTGCTTTGAAAATTTGGGAAAACAGAGTCTTGCTTGTGAAGGCAGTCCATGCATATTCTTGATGCAAAGTAAAATCTTAATAGCTCAGTGAACAATATTTCAATGGAATACGACTGTGGGACTGTGGGGAAACCAAAATCCTGGAATAGTATAGAGCACATGCCCGATTACAGTCATATGGTCGAAGATGTGTACATTGATTTAGAATCCCACTACACTCTCAACTTGAAGTTCATGGTATGCCCTTCCACTTATTTAATAGTTCTAAATTAGTTCCGAAATCAGTTTTTCACGTGAAGCTTTAATCTTTCCATCAACCCAGCTCATTCACATGCCATAGCCCGTAAACACATCCCGCTCTTTCTCTAATAAGGTTATTAACTCTTGACAGTTGTTTGTTCTTTACACGTCTTCCACCAATACGTCTTAATTCAGCGTCCATCAGCCACCAAACTACTCGTACTTCATGCAGAATATCTCCATCATTAAGCGTTTCCAAAATACCTTCCAGTTCTCTCTTATCCGCTTGTGGTCAATTGCCACAAATACCTCTGTCGCGCCTTGAATGCTTCAGTCCTTTTGTCTAGTATCCTTTTTGTACATCCGCAGTTTTCATATGCATGAAACAAACAGTCGTACAACACAAAATTCACCAAATAGGTCTAACCCACTAACACACTGCCGTTATGCAGCGACGCAACATCAAATTTTGTCACGCAACTACGGGTCTCAAATCCAACTCCACTTTGTCCTACACAGGTAAAGTACCTCTACTAAAACTCAAAGACCAAATACACTTCCTTCTTCCAGGATTCTATAATCCTTCCACCAACCGCACTTACACCCCAGTTATCTCTGTGCTCGAGTCGCACTCGTGAGTCGAGTTACAAAAATAAAAAATGCTTCTATCGGAGCACAAAAAAAAACAAAAAACGTGAGTATACTGTTCTTTAAAATATCTGACAGAAAAGTGGGGAACCAGCTGCTTCAAACGTCATTCCGCCTTCCCCACCAAAAATTTTGCATGCGAACGTAATCCTGCTCTCTTAACACAGAGAATTACAAATCATTTTATCCAGTCACTCTTTGTAGTTAAGCTCTCATTATCGACATCTTGCTCTCACTGCCACTGCCTATGTACGCTTCTCTCCCTCTGTATCCTTTTTCGCCCATTGGTGCTTATCTCTTTATAGCACTGTCACTATCTTCATCCCTTTCTCTTGTATTGTTTTAGTACTGTCTATAGCTCCCGCTGCCATCTCGTCCTTTTTCTTTCCCACTTACAGTCTGGTGTCATTCTCTTCAACCACCATTGTCTCCTCTCGCCATTTGTCCTTGTGGATGATTTGTTCAAGATTTTGGCCCCTTACAGCAGCAAACTGAAACACACTCGTGTAGAGCATGGGGGAACTGGGCAAACTTTTTCTTGTTGAAGTTCGCCTTCTGCGGGATTGAGGACACCTCAAACCTATTAATGGTCGCCACCCAACTTTCTTTTATCACTTTTACTGTCTCTTCTCTTTTGCTCCCACTGCTACTATCTTCCTCCATCTCTCTTTCTCTTTGCCACTTTCTCTCTCCCACTACCACTGTCTCCTCTCTCTCACTCTCACTCACTCTCTATCTCTCTCTCTCTCTCTCTCCCTCTCCCTCTCCCACTGGCACTTTATCCTCTATTTTTCTCCGTCACTGCCTCATTGCTACTCCCTTTCAGCACAATGAGATTTTCACTCTGCAGTGGAGTGTGTGCTGATACGAAACTTCCCTGGCACACTAAAACTGTGTACAGGTGCGAGACTCGAACTCGGGACCTTTGCCTTTTGTGGGAAAGTGCTCTACCGACCGAGCTACCCAAGCACGGCTCACGACCCTTCCTCACAGCTTCAATTCTGTCAGTACCTCGTCTCCTACCTCCCAAATATCATTCTGGAAACATCCCCCAGGCTGTGGCTAGCCCATGTCTCCGCAGTATCGTTTCTTCCAGGAATACGAGTTCTGCCAGTTTCGCAGAAGAGCTTCTTGAAGCTTGGATGGTAGGAGACGAAGTACTGGGAGAACTGAAGCTGTGAGGACAGGCTCTGAATCGTGCTTTGGTAGCTCAGTCAGTAGAGCACTTGCCTGCGAAAGGCAAAGGTCCTGAGCTCGAGTTTCGATCCGGTACACAATTTTCATCTGCCAGGAAAGTTTCGTATAAGTGCAAATACGCTCGCAGGCCACAATTTTTGGTGAGGAAGGTGAGATGAGAACTGAGGGAAATGGTTCTCCACTTGTCAGTCAGAGCCTTTTAAAGAACACCATACTCGCCTTTTTGAGCTCTGACAGAAGCGTTTTTGAGCTTGTTCCCCTCTTTTCCAGCTAGAGCAGAGTGCGCTGCCTTTCTAAAACAAATTCTGCAGATCAATGAAGTTTTGAAAGTTTGTTTATATATTTCGACACATCTATATACTTTGACACATACAAACAACAAAGAAGCACGCATAACATAAGGCTAATGCAAACTGCAAGATCCCCTTCCTTCCAAGGAAAGTTCATTTTACTCTACATTACTTAAAAGTGCACTGTATTTTTCGGGTACACTTGCAGTATACCAAAAAATGAGGCGTCTGCTTAGGAAACGTAAGTGACAGTCAAATGAAAACAAGACAGACGGAAAAATAGTAAGCAAACTGTCTATTATTTCAACGAAGCAGATGGAAAAATAGCCGGCCGAAGTGGCCGAGCGGTTCTAGGCGCTACAGTCTGGAACCGCGTGACCGCTACGGTCTCAGGTTCGAATTCTGCCTCGGGCACGGATGTGTGTGATGTCCTTAGGATCGTTAGGTTGAAGTAGTTCTAAGTTCTAGGGGACTGATGACCTCAGAAGTTAAGTCCCGTAGTGCTCAGAGCCATTTGAACAATTTTGGAGAAATAGAAAAACAGTAAGCAAACCGTTTATTATTTCAACGAGACAGATGAGATGGACAAATAGTAAACAAACTCTTTATTATTTCAAAAATAATCACCATAGCTGTTAATACATTTATGCCACTGTGCGATACTGTCACTGTCTCCATGAAAAAATATTTGCAAATTCTTTGAGAAACGTGACTGTACCCAAGCGTGCACCCCTTCTCCTGAAGCAGATAGCCACCGATATTTACCTTCATGGCTAAAAATATGGAACTCTCATGAAGGGAGATAAGGGCTTCATGGACACTTCGCAGAAACTGAAACGCGCCATAAAGTCCTAACGGCCAACAATACTGGAGGACGGCATTATGTTGTTGCAGGATAATGCCCGCCAAAATGTTGCCAATTTTGTTTCGACTATGCTGCAGAAGTTTAGCTACGAAGCCATTACATATACTCCATACAGTCCGGATCTCTGCCCACACGGTTTCCGTATCTCTGGAACCCTGAAGAAAGACATTCGTGGCAGTCGATTTGCTTCGGATGAAGAGGGGCAAGCCAGGATACAATAATGTTTCCGTTCGAAACCACAAACATTTTTCCATGAAGGTACTGATTGTCTTGTCTCTCAGTTAAATAAATTTACTAATGGTTAAGGTGAGTATTTTTGAAATAATAAACGGTTAACTTAGTTTTTTTTCTGTCTGTCTCGTTTTCATTTGACTGCTTCTTATATAAAGAATTTCGTATGACAATATAATTTTCTGTAAGGCGCTTACACCGCCAAGTGGCAGCACCGAGTAATTTTCAGCTCAAGACAGCCTGTATAGGCCTGAAGAGAACATTATACAGAGACAGCGCGTCATTAATTTTTATTCGTGACTAAAACAGTTTGCTGACCTCAGAACCCTTGCAATGATCCTAGAACCCTTACCACGTGTTCACTATGTTACTTAAAACTAAATTTACATCTCAGATCACACATTACGTGAATATTTTACGTGCATTAGAACGGAAAATTTCAATCCAGTGATCTCGGTACTGGATAATGATATCGAAAAAAGTTTCAAAGTTCGCCGACAGTATCATCTTCGGAACACATGGCATAAACTTTGACGATTTGCTATGAATAGATATCAAAGATGTGACCATCCCCGAAATTAGTACTGCCGGTATATATCAATCTGAGTGTACCTTCATAAGCGAAAGAGATTTTCGAAAATGGGAAAATGCTTTTTCTAGATAAATGTCTAAAGATTGTACAGTAACAATTTGAGCCGTTTCCTATTGTTAGTTATTTGAATAATTTCGGCTCACGTTTTCTCCATAAGTGCGGTAAATGTGCACCTCTGGATCTCGGTAACGCATCATGACATCGAAAAAAGTTTCTACGTTACCCGCGACCTTCATCTTAGAACATGCGGTAAAAATTTCAACGATTTACCATGAGTAGAAAGCACGGAAGTGGGCACCATCACAACCGGTACATTTGAACCACAAAATTATGGTTTTTGGGGTTTTCTCAGGAACCACCCACGAACAAATGATGATTTATAAGCAGTCTACGCTCCACCCCACACCATACCTAATGCAAAAGAACCAACAGACTTTCTCAATTTGCCTGGGCTGTAGGAAGCGTGCAATGTTTAATTTTGACCCTGTATTGTCGGTAGATCCTTTCTTTTTAATTATTGTCACTAGGCCAAGGGCTATCCAAAACACATGATCCTGTATCTGTGCGATCAACAGAACCCGAAATACGACCCCCTGAAAAAACGCGTTTTCGCGGGCGGATTTTTGGAACATATTAGTCCGCGCCCTTTCGGGGACCGATTTAATAAAAATGTACCAACAAATATGAAAAGAATTTAAAACAGAACGAAAGGAAATAGAGTACAGAGAACAGCATAACACAAGAAAACATCAGTTTCCAAACTCGTTACAGTACATTCCATGAAATATTATTATCTCATCTCACAGTGAACGTACGAGAGAACATCGACGGAAAACTCAGAGAAATTCAGTCCCATGCTGTGATATACCGACAATGATTTTTCTCGTAAATACGTGAACCGAACATGAAAACGGGGTGATGCTGGCGTTCTATAGGTTACTGTCCATCGTAGTCCGTAAGGTGGCTTCCGGAGAATAGATGTAGATGTAGACTATTTTAACAATCGTCTGGTGAGACTCTTACGACAAAAATCACTTTTTATGAAGCAATAAGGAAAATAAAACTATAGTACTACAACGGCGAGAACAATGTACGCTCATGCATTTAATGGAGAAATATTTTGTAAACATAAAAATACAAGGAAAGCTACACAAAAGACATAAAGTCAGTTTACGAGACTTTGTTCAGTACCTCGCTATTTGAGTTCCTACAGATTATTTCCCATTCACTTTTCCGCCTTTGCAGCCACTCATCAATTTTTTGTGCAGAGTTCCTTTCAGCTGCTCGTGACATTCACGGTCGCAGACACGCAGCAACTGTTCATCTGTACGAGCCACTAAAATGAGTTAAGTAGAACTGGCGTTCGAATGAAATATGGCGTGAACGCAAATATTAGGCCAAGGTCAATCGGTTTCCACAATTTTAGTTTGACATTCACGTTCGTTGATTTCGCCTACTCGCTACCAAATTATCATCTTTCAACGTAACCTATGCCTCGGGCTGCTCTGTAGATCAATCTATCACTACAAGTAAATCGACCTACTCCATCCTAACACCAGTTGCCGTAGGTCTCCTTATTTTAGCTACTCATTTCATTCGTGGCCTACCGAACGTGAAATCGTGCATCATTGTGCGGAGCAGGGCGAAAGCGATATAGGCCAGTATTATGGTATTAAAAACTCTCCTGATCAATTTTGAATCATACTGTATGTTAGTTATTAAGAAACTCGAGTGGAGTTTAGACATGCAGAGAGGATTAACTGTCGCCTCTTCATCATATAAATCATTCTACGTCATCCTGAACTTTGTCACTTGGATTGCTTTCATATTGGTTCCCTATGTACGTAAGTGCAGTCTTGGAGTAAATCTCTGAACCATGTTTAGATACAACTAGTATAGTATTAATAAAATGGAAGATAACAGAATTGTTTATAGTGGTGAGCCCAAACATTACACCACATGGAGGCATTGTGGGAATCCAGGAGAACAGCCACTCGAAGAATTTCCGCACCATGGATGCTGGCAGATGAGGACACTATTATGCTATGGCGACATTCGCGTCGCCTTCCATAGCACTTGTGGTAGTATTCAACGACTGTTGGCTAGATAAACGCTATTGTGGGCCACCTGCATCTGTCCATGCTTGATGTCTTCCCCGACGGCGATAAAGACATAACGGCGCTATAATAGTTTGAGAAGGATGATACCGAACTTATGCTGATGTGGCCACAAATTCATCTCTTCGAAGAACATCTACAATGCACACTACCGTGCCCAGTGTGTAGACATCCGGTGGTGCGTACCTCCGGAAACCTCTGAAGGACTGCGTACCAAAAGTGCATCAACATGCCATTAGCCCACTGGGCATAATCTTCTGGCTCACCAGTTTAAGCAGCAATATATTATTTATGAAAAAATATTTATCTGTGTTGAAAGAGAGCTGTCATTATGTTTCAGACGATACACAAACATGCTAAGCTGGCTGGATTGTATGTTCATTATTGTATCATTTGGAAGCAGAAAAAGATTATGAGACAGTCATTAATCGACTCCTGATCGTTTGCCAAACCAAGTGCGAGACGCAAGAAATGGAACAAAATGAAGACCCACTTCCTTCCTGATCATAAGCCTGAACTGGTTGTGCCGCGTGTGCACGCATGTTGTAATATATATATTGCTACAAAATATACAAGAAAAAACTGAACTACAGTTCTTCTTCTGCATTACAATGAACAATGAGTTCAGGCTTATGTATGATTAAACTGCCCTTAGTGATCTCGTTTTATACAACCCAGGCTCCTAATCACATGCGTCACTCTGCACTGAAAGGAACATGCTTGTGTTACGAATAGGTTAGAGTACATACTCTACCATTTCGATGTTTAATACATTCTTTACTTTACTGTTACCTTGGTTTAAGCATTAATTTCGCCCTTTCTTACACCCAGTCACTAGGCACTTCATATTAACTTAGTTACGTGGTAGACGGACGTAGGTAAATGATTCAAAGCGTTGATGTTTTGTGAACGGACTAGAGCGCCTGCCGTGTGTGCCAGAATCCTTTGCCAGAATATAAGTACCACGCTGTAAGCCAAGAGGGGATTATCGACCTTATGACGACTTCACACGTTTGTTGGGCTGCATCGGACAATTTTGGTAGGAGCAACTGTAACAAGGAGTGAAATTAAGGCTTAAAACGAGGCAAAAGTGAAGTAAGTAATGTTTTAAACACCAAACGGACGGGGTATGAACTATGTTTGCAATATAAAGATGTTCCCGGCAGTGTAGCATGTTGTCTGTGGTTAGGCTTTGTGGGTTACATAAAATGAGATCGGTAGGAGTAACTGTATCACCTTCTACAGAAAAGGAAATGCTTTGGTTCATTTTTCTCTCGCGTTCGCACTGAGTCTGCTATGGAGTCAAGGCAATGGTCTATGTTAATTACCGTAGACTTGTGAAATCGATTGTTTACTAACTCGCAACGAGTAATGGCGACGGATATATATCAAGTGCTGGGTGCGACTGAGTTGGAAACTCTTGGAATGTCTTCCTTGACATTACATCTTTTAAACTCAGAGAAGCAGCAGATGAAATTATATGTAAGTGGAAGCTAAAATGGAATGTATAATGTTGTCGATCGGACATTTCGCGCCCGTATAAATGCAGCAAAAATCTTAGGCACTAAGTATATACTGAAAATGTTTTACCGTAGCTCTTATTTAACTTCAGAGTCGCTCACATTAGCCCGCTCACGTGACTAGGTACCGAGATGTTCCCGTTCAAAGGAGAGTGAATTCGCGTCTTGCGCTGTGAGCACGGAGGGTGATCGCAGAAAATACTACCGCAGGCAGCCGCTATGGCTGCGCTTACGATTACTGACAGAGAAAAATAAAGAAGGGTGATAGCGCTGAAGGGAAAGATAAAGAGAAATGTTGAAGTTGAACAAGTTGAACAAGTCGACAGTGTGCGTATTAAGGAAGTAGAGAGACAAGGCGAGTGGAGTGGGATTCAAGTATTAACCCCTAAGATGGAGAAGCAAAGTGCTCACAGAAATGGCTTCATGACCAATGGATATATGTGTTATTAGGCAGAAAATACTGCGATATACGGTAGTGGACAACTCAAAGAAACTTTAACTTAGGGAATACGTCACAGCTTTCATTTCACATCAAAGTTAGCAAGAAAACTTTGAAGGGAATTATTCTGTCTGTGGGATTTGATAATCAACTGCGCGAGAATAATCCTTATATACAAATGAGACGCCATAGTTTAAAAATAATAGACTACATTAGCTTGTTAGGAAAAAATGGATCATCAGAATTAAAGTGACCAATGGTTTACGTAGACGCATAACAATGTGAATAAATGTTGTCGCTAGTGTGAGAAGTGTACTGTCAAACTTCTGGGAAATTTTTAGTTGTGTTATGCGTGGGGTTGGCGTATAGACGTTCAGGCGTACTTGTGAGAGTATTTGAGTTGTCGCTCTTATTGCTTCTCCTCCCTTTCTTGAGCGTCAACACAATGTCACCGTTGTCACAGTACCAATATCTTTAATGCCCTTTGCTGGGTAATGTTTCTTTCTTTTAAAACAGTAGATATCGCAATTACTTTAAAAGCTATACAATCTCTGGAATTACTGACTTCACGAACACAAAGAACTACAAAGTTAATGTTTGCGTACTAGTAATCTTAATGAAATTGCATGTTATTGGCTGAAGAGGTCGATTAAAATAATACTGGGAAAATCAATAATGACTCTATTGTTGTCTAATGCTAAAGCGTCCACTTCCACGACACTCAATACGTCCAGAAACATTACCCATTAAATTCTGAATTCCTCTTGGTGATTGAAGAAGTAGTGGCAGAAGTCGATATGTGTGGCACCAATGCAGTGTAAAATAGGACGCTTAACAAAATTATGTACAGTAGTCTTGTTGGCGACTTATTAGGTGTTCCTGCCATTAGAATGAATCGCCACGTAAATCCATCGCCCAGTGTTGCCTTCTGTCACAGGGACAATGATGCTGAACTCTTCATCATTACGAGACCACTGTATTTATTGTGGGGGACTTTTGGTCTCATGCCGACGACCTATAAACTACTTGACTTACTATCATTGTTCTGGTTTTTGATTGCGCTTTGCCTTATGATCATTAGCATGTACGTCACATCACTCCAGTTTCAGGTCCTCCCGGGTGTCATTGTCTTAACTGATATGGCAGTCAGATTCATGCAGTGGTCAGAGCCCATCGTGCTCTTCGGAACATCGGCGTTTGGGAAACTTGGGCACATAAAGGTATTTCTTCGCGCTCTAAACTATGTAGACCAGCGTCTTCAACTGAAGAATAGTAGCAGAGGAAAGGCTGATAGTGTTATCTTATCTGTGGGCATGATTGGTGCACTAATTACCTTAAGTGTGGCAGTTTTCAGCCTGTATAATGGACTGTCACAACAAAATCGTGTGTTCAGGTCAGTGACGTACGAAGTTTACTCAGTACTTTGTACACTCGTTGCTCCACTTTTTCCATTCTTGGTGATGGAACTTCTACTGCGGTATAGAATACTAAACAGACTACTCGTCACAACAATTTGCCCAATTACTGAAGCAGCACGATGTGCTGATAAAGGCCTCATAAAGATCCTCATCGCTGAACCTAAGCCGTCCCAAGAGCAGAAAGAGACAACCATCAACGACCTCCGCGCCGCGTACGCTGTTCTTGACTGTGCGGCAGAGGCGCTCCAGCAAC
The DNA here is from genome assembly GCF_021461385.2 of Schistocerca piceifrons. Taxonomy (NCBI): domain Eukaryota; kingdom Metazoa; phylum Arthropoda; class Insecta; order Orthoptera; family Acrididae; genus Schistocerca; species Schistocerca piceifrons. The sequence continues at coordinate 569,929,827 of NC_060139.1, read as the reverse complement.
AGTATGGTCTTGCTGTGGCGTTAATGGTGGCCAGTGCTTTCTTCGGCGTCATCTACAGCTCGTATGAAATAATTGTGTTGGTGGTGATGGGTGACGTTCAAAGTATTACCGGTGCCCTGAGTCGTTCTCTGCTCGTCTCCTCGCTATGGCTGGTATACCATGGCGTGAAGTTGATGGCGGTGTCCATGTGCTGCTCCGCCACATGTGACGAGGAACGTCGGACGGGAGTCCTGCTGCACAGGGCGGCAACGGCTTTCGCTCTGTGTGGGACGCCGCTACCTGAAGCAGAGGCCTTCCTGCGTGAAGTGCGGAGGGGGCCGCCTCTGAGCTTCACCGCCGGAGGCTTCTTCCACATCCGCAGGAGCCTGATCATCTCCACCTTGGCAACTGTCATCACCCACATAGTCATTCTGACTCAGCTTGGCATCAAATACTGACATGCAGTACGTTGAGTCGCTGTTGCAATGTGGGATGTAGATCCAAAGGCGACCGTGAACTATTCTTTTAGCTCTCATTCACGTTCACTTCTGCTATGCGGATAACTTGTCATAATGTATCTGACATACGTGCTAAATAGGGAAGTTTCACTTTTGATCATGCTTCTGTTAATAATTGAATAGGTAGATAGTGAAATAGGAAAACTCCTGATCCAGCCTTACTTCATCGTTCACCATATATGCCCTAGCTGAAGGGCGTCATTACCGAAACATCCGTATTAATTATGGCTTACAATTTTTAATGACTTTTTCACATTTTACCGTCAGCTGTGAGAACAGTTATTAAATGTGAGCAATATTAACACACACTTAGTAAATGGATAGTTTAAAATTATTTCACTTCTTTCAGGTAATGCAAATATAAAAGTTCTATCGTATTATAAACACTTCTTGCATAGACAAAGCAACTTGTCGGAACTATTCTCAGCAACAAACTTCTTTGACTAGTTGTTTGTGTGCATAAAAGTTTGACACTGGTGTCATGCCATCTTTAATACATAGTTTGTACCTCTGAGCAATGTACTTCTTCTTTTGTTCTGGCTTTTATCAAAACATGGTATGCTGTCCAAATGCGTTCACTTTTAATTGTAAGCTCTTCTTTTCCCTACAGATTTGCTTGGCTACATGTGTGACACATATGCGGCAGCCATCTCCTCCTCTCTCTGTGTGTTCACCTCTTCCTCCATCCCATCTCTCCTCCCCCACCTCTTTGTCCGTCTCCTCCCCTCCCATTTCTCTGTCCAGCTCATTCTCTCCCTCTCTCTCATCACCCATCTCCCCCTCTCCTTGTCCAGCCCTTCCTCCACCCCTCTCTTTCTCTTCATAACCTCTTACCCCTCTCCGTCTGCCCATCTCTGCTAATCTGTGCCCTTCTGCAGATGTAACCACTGCAAGGCATGCTGACACTTCTTGCGAAACGTGTCTCCGCCCCCTCGCTTTATTTATCTCGTCCTCCCTTTCTGTATATCTCATCCTCCCCGTCTATCTCTCTCTGTACATCACCTCCAGCCCATCTATGTCCAATTCCTCCTCCTCCACCTTTTCTTTGTCCACTTCATCCCCCCTTATCCCACAACCCATCTCCTTCCACCATATCTCTGGTTAGCCAAAGCCATTTGCACATGTAGCCCAGAAAAGTAGATCGATAAAGTGGGCGGATATTACCCCCACACAATATACCTACCTGTCATGAAGGGCAGCCTACACATTGGGGGCTGGAAAATGGTTTTTTTCCCCTGATGTAAAGGCCGCATGGTAAAGCAGGACAGTAAGGCAGACAGATACTAATGCCACACAAACCGCCTTTTGTGCAGTGTAGCTTGTAAACCTATATGCCAGGGACTGGAGAAAGCACGTTTTTACCCATATCTTCTTCCTCCTCTTGGAGCTAGGAAGTCATAAGAACCACAGTGCTGATACTCACGTGGGTATATTTGTAGAGACATTTTAATTGATGTTGGGATCTCTGAAAGTGCTTCTTCCTACAGTGTTTAAATTTTGTACAATTGTGGGTCATAAATATCACACTCTTGGTTTGGACAGCATCAAATACAACAAGCACTTTTTGTTATGTGAAACAAAGAAATGTTTGGAGGTTCTTAAATTTGTTTGCGTCTTATGAATTGAATGTAATCTCTGAATGGACTGTGATGCTATTTGTTATCTCATGCAACTGTGAGAAGCGGCCTTTGTGTAGCTACAATTGTGATCCAGGTTAATACTTATTTGGTATCTAGTGCAGCCCAGCCAAAAATTTCAGTGCATTTCTGCAGGAATCTTCCACTAACCTCTGTACCACATGTCATGATAGTTGTCAAAATTTGATGTTTTCGTCTCACTACATGTACAACCATCTCAATACAATAAAAGACAATACTCGTAATAAGTGGCAACATTCAATTAATAGTGTGCTTGAGCAGCACAAATTTTTTTCCAGTCCTTACCCAGCATTTGGTACTGACAAGTAGAGGGCATCTGAGGATCTTGCAGTATATTTTATATAATCTTCGAATGCGCTCCAAGGATACAAGACGTGAAATTCTGCTCCGTAAGTGACTTACTTGATTATTTAATACATTCACAAACCGAAATGCACAGACATCCAATTTGACAATTGTCCGTCCAGTTGCTACTTTTAGTGTGCTGGTCACATTTTCACTTGCACAATACAATCGACTCCCTCCCATTGCTCTCCTTTCATAGTCCACAATGATTTTATTTTACAGCGTTATGCTTCGTTTATGCTGAACAAGTGTCAGCGCATTCCATTTAACAGGAGACGCAGGTGAATCTGTGACTCGTCATACGACGATTGGACCTTATTACGTGAGAGTATTGGATGCACCGCCCACAATCCACATTAGGGAGCAGAGGGGTTCGAAACACCGTTCACTAATCCAGATTTACCAGTTTAAGAGAACAATTTGGCTTAAACACATTTGTAATGTTGGTCATCGAAAATCCAACTGTATCTCTCATAGTTTCGTTGAATCGGTTAAGTGAACTACCGGGATGCTTTCTTTGGGAATGACATGGCTAAATTCTTTCCACTGGTTGGTCTATTTCGAGTTCGATGTCCATCATCAATAACACTACTGTCTACGAGACGATAAACATTAACCCTGTTTCCTTTTCCTTTCCGCGTTAACTGAATTTTTACTATTAGTGACTTACGCTCAACACCGTGTACTTTCACAGCTGTGTAACGCAATTTGAGCGACCCGAGACTTTAACGCATTTGTTTTTTGCAAAACTGTTACCGCGTTTCACTCAGGATGTGTGCGAAGTACGTGTAACGTAGTTATGTTACAACTCTTTAAATATTAGTCTGTTTATCATTTGAAGTGATTATTATTCTATTTTTTACGGGGTTGTAACATTCGTTACCTAAGGTCACAAAATCAGAGGCGATGTAATTGGAAATTACTCTGGGAAGTAAAATCAAACAACACTTTGCAGAGTTAGTATGGAATGGTGATGTAAGTACGCGAAGACCCCAAACGAAAAAGACAACGGTGGTCCTTTTCTTGTGTAACTATTGTATGTGTATTATACTGAAAGAATCGTCTAGAACCATTGAGAATATATACTCAGTCGCATATTCTCTGGTATACTGAGAAGGATTGATTCAATACTTTCTCTTCCGAAGCCTGTTATTAAGGATAACGTTGAAAATGAATTTCTAGTAAGTGCTCTTCGATATGTGTAACATCTTTGTACAAAGGAACAGTGTAACATATATCGTCGGGAGCACATACAACAATTAGCACTATGCAGCATATTTTTGATTCTACTTTACCTCAAAAGGTAAACGTGACCTGTTTTTCACTAGCCTACTTGCTCGGAAAGGCGTCTGTCCTCTGCAATAATTCCAAAAATCTATCTGCCCTATAATTCATTCAAAAGAAGATAATGTGAAGCAACATAAACGCGTAGTGTTCGAATAAGGAAATTACTGACACAGAAAATGGTTTTATTTTCGTTTATATTAGAATGATTTTTGTATCAGGTATTTGATAAATACGTTTTGGTCCAATACGCGTAGGTAACTGAAATATTTGGAAAGTCTTATTAATGCAAAAAAGTCTTGGCTATACATTAATGAAAATGTGATGATGCCGATTGCAGACATGCATAAGACATTGATTTCCTTTGACTGTAGAGCAAGGAAAAACGTAATTCTGGTGAGAAACGAATGTACTTAAAAGTACCCCGCCGAAAGCGGTTTACCACGATTGAACCCATGTTTCTTTCGAAAAGGCATGGGACGCTCACAGTTTCGTAGCAGACCACGACTGCTTGAGTGGTATCACAGTGACACTGCTACTGCTGCTGACATGTCCCACTCACGCTCGATCATTTACTGCTTCTGAATACATAGTTTCGTGATCTTTAATTACATGTCTTCCTGTCTGCGTACATTCTTGTGTTTTCTGAATCTTTTAAAAAATGACAGTTGCTTTCCATAGGAGTTAAAAGCTATGAAACAAATTTTTGTCCACTCATTCCAATGAAAAAATCTCTTAATTATGGTTCCCACTGCCGTTGTAGTGTTCGTTTCTGTGCAACAAATAGTCACTTTGTTTGCCAGAAGTCAGATAAACGTATAATATTAAGTGACCTTTCTAGTAAAAATATCTCAATGAATATACCACGTGTTACTCGGAACATACGAGTATTGTGTTGGTAACAGTAGGACAATGAATTTATAACTTTCTTGACGCGAGTACGATATCGTAATTTCCATGTCACGCCATTAAAGATTTAAATTTTGCTATGGATCCGGCGTGGATGTATTATTATATGTATCATACACTGGTCTCATCGACACAATGGACGAATTGAAAAAAAAATCTGTAACTGTCTTCATGTAATTGTGTAGTTATTAATATACGACATGTTCTGTAGGGATATTTAGTATGGACAAAGGAATTAATTTATTGCAACTCCTAAGAACGCAGCCAGTGTTAAAATAAATTAATTCATCATTCAATCCGTGAGGTAGATAAAGAGCAAAGAGGTTCTGATGTGGCTTCTAATCTAAGTGGGCATGATTTTGGTCAGTGTCAGAAAATCATAATTTGATGTGATAAATCGATAGCAAGCAGTAAAGGAAACAAAAGAAAAATTTGGAGTAGGTATTAAAATCCATCGAGAAGGTTCGCCAATGACTTTGTAATTCTGTCAGAAACAGCAAAGGACTTGGAAGAGCAGTTGAACGGAATGGACAGTGTCTTGAAAGGAGGATATAAGATGAACATCAACAAAAGCAAAACGAGGATAATGGAATGTAGTCGAATTAAGTCGGGTGATGCTGAGAGAATTAGATTAGGAAATGAGACACTTAAAGTAGTAAATGAGTTTTGCTATTTGGGGAGCAACATAACTGATGATGGTCGAAGTAGAGAGGATATAAAATGTAGACTGGCAATGGCAAGGAAAGCGTTTCTCAAGAAGAGGAATTTGTTAACATCGAGTATAGATTTAAGTGTCAGGAAGTCGTTTCTGAAAGTATTTGTATGGAGTGTAGCCATGTATGGAAGTGAAACGTGAACGATAAATAGTTTGGACAAGAAGAGAATAGGAGCTTTCTAAATGTGGTGCAACAGAAGAATGCTGAATCTTAGATGGGTAGATCACATAACTAATGAGGTGGTATTGAAAAGAATTGGGGAGAAGAGGAGTTTGTGGCATAACTTGACTAGAAGAAGGCATCGGTTGGTAGGACATGTACTGAGGCATCAAGGGATCACAGATTTAGCATTGGAGGGCAGCGTGGAGGGTAAAAATCGTAGAGGGAGACCAAGAGATGAATACACTAAGCAGATTCAGAAGGATGTAGGTTGCAGTAGGTACTGGGAGATGAAGAAGCTTGCCCAGGATAGAGAAGCATGGAGAGTTGCCAGTCTCAGGACTGAAGACCACAACAACAAGAAATCGATAGCTGCAAATGAAATGGTGAAAAAGTGTTCAGAGTTATTGCATGGTGATTGAAAAAGTAAGAACATCTATCTTATGCTTGGAGTCAGTGGTAGGAGTATTAGTTTAGAGCAAGATCGTTTTACGCAATTTGGACGCAATCTATTAAAATAAAAGATGACAAAAATTATTTTAAAGTTCACAGTAACTTTGTGAGAGAAAATTCTATACCTCAATTAACGTGTTTTTTTTTTCTGACCGATTCGGAGCAGATGAATGAGAAACGGAAATCGAGAGAAAAGGAAAAGTAATGTAGCACCGCTACTAATAGTGGAGGGTCTGGTAGGGTAGGAGAATGCAGCCTAATGACATAAATAACCTTACCATATCAGCCAAAACGAACGGATGAACATAGCGGAACGAATCTATTAATTTGTAGTGGACATCATTAAATAGAAGGAAGCATCACATAATTCGTTTAGTGCGTTCAAAAAGAACGACGTTTTTGGGGTTGACTTCCCTCTGACGACGAGCGTAATACAGAACCAGAACAAAGGCATGGTGGTAGAATGATGGGAAAAGAAATGGGTCACATCCTTACATCCTTTGTATAGGAACTACCCCAGCATACGCCGTATGCCAACGTATCACATCCACGAAGGCAAGATTACGCTACTTACGGTTTGCACCCAGGATTTTAAGCAAATAGTCTTTCCGCCGTCCTAGAAAACTCTAAAATAAACATATAAATAGATAGAATGAGACACGAAGAATTAGGCCTGTGTAGAGCAACCCAAAAGTCAGAAACACGTAACATAATCAGAAAAGATGTGATCTTTCAAAATATAAAACGCAGCATGTAACATAAATAAGTTAAGATATGTTTATATGTGGTACTTTCATATGTAAGCACATCAGTTTTTTGGTTTCTTTTTCTCTGTGTCAAACAGTTTTCCCATAAACAAGTCGCAAACTTCATGATCAAACGTTTTGTGCCTGTTCGTAACTGCACCACACAATGGACTATGCTCGTCAGTACTGGTTAATGATTTTGGTTTCACTCGTCTACACATCAACACCTGACATTCTTCCCATAGGACGATTAGCACTAACAGCTTCGTCGCCGTACGTACTTGGAGGTAGGCCTATTAAACAGCCTAAAAACATACGACTTGTAATAGCTATAATCATTTCTCTCCTAATGACGTAATGTTGTTCAGCACTCTCCTCAGTCACCAACATAAATATCTGCACTTACACTCGTCAAGTGCTCTAACTAAAAACAAGTCACAGAGTCTTACTTATTTCAAACTTGTTTCGACAGATTATGGGCTGTATCTGTCTCTTTCCGTACTCTTCATTACAGAGTAATCTCCATCAAAACAAAAATGGATGGAAAGTAACACATAATTACAGGAAGTTTTCAAGGAGCAAGAGTTAAAACTCGTAAGCCATAGGGAATACGATGGCTAGAGTACGAAAAAAGGACAACAGAGGTAGGATGCTAAGAGGCCGATGACGGAAGATCGTATCCCGAGACAATAGAGGGTAGTGAAGAGGAACACAGAGCTAAGCGGAGATTAAAACTGTGGAGGTGAACCACGACGAATTTGGATATAACCGTGGGCTGCAGGAAGAGCAAAACGTGTTCCTGACCACCACCATTTATTCATTTATTGTCTTTTCTGCTTTTGTGGGGTCTGGACTACATGGTGTACGCTAAATAATGTTTTTGACACCTCATCTTCCCATATCACTAACTAGATTCTTCTGTCATTTAGTCCACTCAGCATTCCTCAGTATCCTGCTTTAATAGCAGAGAGAGTTTTCTGTCATGAGATTGGATAAACATATGACTCTGTATCACCATCATTTGCGTCAGTGTAATTGTCTCCAACCTAGGAAATATCTTAAGAAGATATTTAGCATCTTCATATCATTTTTTGTTAGTAAACACACTGGATTCATCTTCAAAGACGTGAAAACATGTAGTGCTATATTTAGAGAGTCAGCACAGCTACACAGATGATTTTATTTATTTCACATACAGGCTTGTGTTGTGTAACTTCTTCAAAATGCGGAGTGACGCAGATAACCAGGTCAGTGTAAAACAAGTAAGACAAGGAAACATTTTAACATCGATAATTATTCAAACTACATCATATGACACAGATCTCCAACAAAAGAGATTGCATAGGATTGGAACATTGAGGAACAGCAAAGTAAGCAACGGAAGACGTGTCGTATTAAGCCGACACAGCAAACAGAACGGAGAATTAAATCTGTACAACTGATTGCAATTTTCACTTTCTTTCGTTCTTGTACTGTGCCCTTTATTGCTAAATTTATTAACCTTGCACGTTGAACAAGATGTTCGCAAGCCACAGATTAGATATGTTTTATACATGACCGGATATGTTTCATACATGACCAGACCTTAAAAAAAGGAATTAACAAGAAACTAATTAGTATTCTAATAGATTAATTTGTTGCAGCTTAAAAGGTGAAAATAGTCAGCATAGAAAAATATGATAATTTTGAATAATATGGCATTTGTAATGTGCCGGTCGATGTCAGCAAAATAAAATATATTCTTCCTTTTCTTTCAGGCGTGTTATTTTCTGCTCTGTAAGAATTTGTCTCGTCATCTGATACAGAAGGAGCTTCACGGTCATGCTAGTGACTACTCCCACTATAGATAGCGCTGCAAATCAGTGAAATGAAGTTCTTCATATTGTTATTATAACCACACATTTTACGCACAATGCCTACTGCAACTACGAATTCTGTTTGTACTGTATGCATGAAAACTAATGCTGGATAAACAAGCCTATATCAATTCCTTTGTTGTTAAGTACGAACTGTTACGTAAAGTATCTTCTTAGCGTTTATATCATTCTGTAGGTTTCATCTGATATTTTATATCATTCCATAGGTTCCATATGTTATTAGTACAGTCTTAAACGGATTTCCCTAAATATAAGAAGGTTGTATGTCGTTGTTTACGCTGTACTTCACATGTGTAAAAATTGCGTGAAGTGTGAACACGCTGGCTTCTGATACAAACTGCATATACACACTGATGTTTACACACGTAGTACAAAAGAGGAGATAAGTTACAAACTAGAGCACAAATCATTCTTCAGTAATTATCGTAGTCCATATAACTCTATGCGTATCTCTTTAGCCACGTTGGTTTCACAGTAATTTCGGAGAAGTAAGAGGAGGTAAGCAATTATAAAGCGTATCTATGAACATGTGTATGTATACACAGACACAACTACAGCAGTGCGAGTGCGTGTGAGTTTGTGATTTGCTTTGTTAAGGATTATCACCCCATTCCAGTCATTGTTGAGAAACCAACGTTCACTATAATGCGAAATCTTAAACTACATTACTGGAACGAGATCGAAAATATAGTTGGTTGGTTGAAACCTCAATACTGCACATGAGAAAGAAGAAAGTTCTTCAGCGGTGTATGGAGCCATACTACTGTTGCAGTTGTGTACCGATAAAGGAAAAAGGTAAAAGGAAAGAGAAGAACAAAACAAGTAGACACGAGATAAAGTATAGCTTTAATTACTTCGTCGTTCACATTTTGTTTTAATGTTACATATTTACTTACTAAAACTGATATTCATCTCTTATTTATTTATCTTTACCCACCGAAATATAAGCATTCTAGAGAGAACCAGAATTGCAAAGAACAAGTTCCTGTTATGTTGTAAAGACGGTCTTCCACTGTTAACACTGTTTTTGCCAATTACATACTACTTACTTTCGTTGCTATTAATTTACAGGTGACATTTATATGGTGACGTAGTTAATGCTAATAATTCAATCATAAAACGACTATAACATTTTCACTTATTTTATAGTATCCACAATATATTTCGTGATTTGTCTCAAAGTAACTAAAGAATGTGTAACCATGAATGCGAATCGTTTTACTTCTAAAGAAAGCATTGGTTTTAATAACTAGGGTTTAACCTGGAGGGTCATTTCTTCTGTTTCTTGTATATATAGCTGCTTTTGGCATTCGCCTCTACTGGACATTTGTTGGCCCAAGATTTTGAGTTTTATTGTATTTCTGTAACGACGTGGCCTTTTCGTGAGCAGTAACCTAAAACGAACTTACAAGAAAAGTCGTTTGTGGCATATCTTTGACAACAAGGTTTCTCTATTCTGACTTAAGAGTAAATGGGTCATGATATCGGGATTTATCTAATGAGATTTGAAAATGTGCCTACCAGTCACACCAGGCTCCCAAAATACAGTACCAACAGTTCTTTTCAGTTTGGCTTCTGTATATTTCTTGAATACCATTAAGATCTCTATCTTCCTAGCTGTCGCTCAAGTTTACATGGACAAGCTACCTACTTAGTTGCTAATGACTTCATGCAAAATATTATAAGACACGAAAAAACTCACTTTGACCTATGTTTCATAACTTTTATTTCGTATGACCTAAGTTGCAAAGTTCACTTTCTCCATTACATTGACTTAGTGCATAAGAAATATGTTGCGTGAAATGCAACAAGAGTGAAATTTCGTTAATAGTTGCTTCTTCTAGTGAAATAAACACTATGTTTCACCAAAAACCCATTGTTAAGTCAATGAAAATGATGAAATAATACAGGGTGATTCAAAAAGAATACCACAACTTTAAAAATGTGTATTTAATGAAAGAAACATAATATAACCTTCTGTTATACATCATTACAAAGAGTATTTAAAAACGTTCTTTTTCACTCAAAAACAAGTTCAGAGATGTTCAATATGGCCCGCTCCAGACACGAGCAATATCAACCCGATACTCCAACTCGTTCCACACTCTCTGTAGCATATCAGGCGTAACAGTTTGGATAGCTGCTGTTATTTCTCGTTTAAAATCATCAATGGTGGCTGGGAGAGGTGGCCGAAACGCCATATCCTTAACATACCCCCATAAGAAAAAGTCGCAGGGGGTAAGATCAGGGCTTCTTGGAGGCCAGTGATGAAGTGCTCTGTCACGGGCTGCCTGGCGGCCGATCCATCGACTCGGGTAGTTGACGTTCAGGTAGTTACGGACAGATAAGTGCCAATGTGGTGGCGCTCCATCCTGCTGAAATATGAATTGTTGTGCTTCTTGTTCGAGCTGAGGGAACAGCCAATTCTCTAACATCTCCAGATACTGTAGTCCAGTTACAGTAGCACCTTCGAAGAAAAACGGACCAAAAACTTTATTGGCTGAAATGGCGAACAAATGTACAACTAAATGAAACTTTATAGCTCCCCTAATTCGCCGACAGATAGTGCTTAGCTCTGCCTTTTGTTGTTGCAGAGTTTTAAATTCCTAAAGTTGTGGTATTCTTTTTGAATCACCCTGTATGTTTCAGTTCATTCACAACAATCTTTTCTTGTAAACCTTCCAGTCTCCCATGGAGCAAAATTCGGATGCTGGTTGCCTTGAAACTTTGCAAATACGTTTCGCATCCAAACTACACTCTGATAACTTCAGCTTTTGTAATCCTGTCTTCCTCATAGCAAACATATGTACATATTCCAGGCCGCTGATGATGCCTTGCAGAAAATAAAGGCGAAACGTGTATGGCACTAAAATTGTGTTTCATTCAGTTACTGTCAGACGGTCCATAAGTAAAACTTATCAGTATACCGTAATAATACACTTTGATACTTAACGATCGGTGCGGAACATCTGGCTCGTTGAAGATTCTTTTAATATTTCCATGAATACATGAAAGTTATTTCTCGATCAAACAATCTAAATCTATTTATGGAAGAGGTTCCACCAAATTAAATTTTTTAGGTCATTTTGTAGATTTTAGTTTAAAGTTACACGGACTCCTTGGGACCACACGAATTTAATTCTTGGTATATTGATAGCTACTGAAAACGCATTAATGAAACTGAATATCAAGACTATATCTTCTATTCAGTAACGTAATGAATGTAGAAATATAATAATTGCATTGGTAGTTAGATAAATCCCTTTGCCAAAACTGTTTTCTGTGTAGTAGGGGGAGGTTTATAATTGATTCAGCTGAGCAGGATAATAATCCTCTGAATCTCCTTTGTTTTGTGGATAAAGCTATTTTAGTTATTCATCTAATAAAGAACAATTGTAAGAAATGCGACGTATTGATGGAGCAGTGTTAGAGCAAGACTGAAAATAAACTACAACAAGACCAAAGACGGAAAAAAACCATATGTTAACAAAAAGCAAACAGTTGTAGAATTCAAGTACAGGGGCCAAATAAAAACATTCACTGGACTGAAAGAAATAAACGGGAAAGAGTAGGTTTTGTTTCATCTTTTAAACCGAATATTATAGTTAAGCATGAATAGTCAGTGAGCCCAATACATCAACGGACGGTGCCAGTTGTAACCTATGGCAGTGAAATATCCACAAACTGTCTGAAGTTTGACAGTCATGACAACATACAAGATGGCACAGGATGAATTGTACTGTACTGTATTTACCGAAGACAGAGGACAATACCAGCTGGATACAAATGAGGACTGACTCTGATCTGACTGTACTGAAGCAATAACATGACAAGTCACCTTAAATGATTCGTTGGAACCTATGAAAAACCAAAATCAGGATTTGAAAACCATTGTTCCTGAATATATCTAATCTCTCAGTAAACTACCATCTTAGCCAGTTAATGAAAGATGAATGGGTCGACACGGAAAAGAAGGAAGTTGACTGTGTATAGTGTAATGTGAAATTAAATTGGATGTGGATAATTAAACTACCAGACAGTAAGCTCCAATCATTTACTGAACTCCGCATGACGAGAAACTACCTACATGATGATAGGATGCAAAACGAGCGAAAGGATAAATTACGTTAAAAATACAGGCATGCCATACTGAGATATGTAAAGCAGTAGATTTTGTGTATATGGGACCCTGGAAAGGTCCTTGATCTAGCAGCGAACGAAAACTTCTGATAATTTTTGTGAGTTTGTCACGTATGTGTGGTCAGTGCATATACTTCCGATATTAAGCTATCTTTCAGGTTCTGATGAAGTTCGTCAGCCTGAGCTCGTGGTATCTCTTTCTTTCGTCACTGCTTGCCTGAAATTCTGCGTCCTTACATTTGAAGTTCCCTTCACCTGAACCTGACAAATATCGAACTGCTTCCCACTCATAACAATTTTTTTTCATGTGGGTCAGTTTTCAGAAAACTTCTGTTGAATTTTTGTTCTGTTCATCCTGATACAGTTTTAATTGCAGCTAATACGTTTTAAAATGCTTCCTCTTTTATTGTTATGATTTTCATCAAGCTCCACAATTTTACTCTCTAACAGATTTTAAATTCTCAGATTTTTCGTCAAACTTTTTATTTAGTTTACCTATCTCAGTGCAACAGTTTATCTACAAGTTCCTTATCGATTTACTCTCTAAGACAAAAAAAGAAGCACTACGAAGAAATTATCCGAATGGGACAGATGTCGGTGTATGTGATTTACATGTACAGACAAACAAATAGTTACGTTTTTAGAAAAATTGAATGATTAATTCAAGAGAAAGAGCTTGACAGATTGTGCAATCAGTAATGCATTGTTCCACCACTGGGTCTAATGCAATCAGCTACGGTTTGGAATTCATTTCTGTAGTTTTGGTTCTACTTCTTAGAGATATGTTGCCAAATTCTGTCCAATTGGCCCGTTATATGGCCAAAATCCCACTTTTGTTAGCGGACCCCGCCCACAATGCTCCAAACGTTCTCAGGTGGGGAGAGAGCCAACGAACTTGTGGTCAAGGTAGTGTTTGGCATGCACTAAGACAAGCAGTAGACACTCTCGACGCCTGTGGTTGGGCGTTATCGTACTGAAATTTAAGCCCAGGATGGCTTGTGAAGAAAGGAAATAAAACGGGATGTACAATATCGTCGATATACCGCTGTGCTGTAAGGGTGCTGCGGTTGACAAGCCATCCTGGGCTTAAATTTCAGTAAGAAAATTGCCGACCACAGACGCCGAGAGTTTCTAATGCTTTCCTTGTGCTTTCCAAGCCCTACCTTGGCCATCAAGGTGGCTGGATGTCTTCACAATTGAGAATTTGGAGCATTATGGTAAGGGTCCTACACCAGATCCAGATTTTGACGACCTTATGCGCCAACTGGTCAGAATATGGCACAATGTCCCTCATGAGGACATCCAAAAATTGTATCAAATTCTGACCCTTATAACTGCTTGCATAAGAACCAGTACTGGACCAAGACGTTATTTACATGCTCAGTTTCGGAAACTGTTACTCTTGAGTAAAGCATTCAGTTATCCTGAAACGGTAATATTTGTTTGTCTGCCTGTCTACATCACATCTACCGATTGCTGTCGCATTCGATAATTTTTTATTGCATTTATTAACTGATTTCGAGACTGCACTAAGTGAAATGTCTCTATGGCTGTGATCACGTAGTGTAGAGTGCCAAGCGTTTTCACTCCCAAGAAGCTTCGCATATCGCATCTACAAGGACTTCTGGACGCGGGATGGCCACAACAGGTACTGCTTTTCGCACGGGGCGGTTGTGTGCGAGGTCCAGAAGGGCGCTGATGAGCCCGTTGTGGCCGAGCAGCCTGGCCACCTGTGCGGCGGTCCTGCCGGCGGCGTCGGCGGCGTCGGTCCTGGCACCGGCGGCAACGAGCGCGGCCACGGCGTCGGCGCAGCCCCTGGCAGCGGCGCGCAGCAGCGGCGTGTCGCCCTCGGCGTCGCGCGCCTCCACGTCGGCGCCCGCGGCCAGCAGCACGCGCGCCACCCCCAGGTTTCCAGCGCGCACCGCGTAGTGCAGCGGCGTCGAGCCGCTCGAGTCGGCCGCGTCCACGTCTGCGCCGGCCTCCACCAGCGCCTCCGCCGCCCCCGGGCAGCCCGCGGCCGCCACGGCGTGCAGCGGGGTGTCGCCGTTGGCGTCGCGGGCGTTGGGGTCGACGCCGGCTGCCAGCAGCGTCCTCACTGCCGTGCCGCCGCCCCTGATGGCCACACTGTGCATGTCGCTCCACGTACCACCCCAGCCAGACGTGTACTTCAATGCGAGGCGCACCCCCTCAACATTTCCACTTTCAGCTGACAAGAGGAGCTGCATCTTGACCATGCAGCGAGACACGCCCCCGTCGTACATAACGTTCAGGATAGTCGTGTGGCCAGCTTGGGAGGCGAGGTGCACCGCGGTGTTTCCTTCTGAGTCCTGGCTCTCTGGGTCGCTGCCGGCATCCAGCAGCAGCCGGAGGGCGTGGACGCTGCCACCAGCGGCGGCGGCGTGGAGGGCCGTGCGGCCGCGGCCGTCTCTCACCTCGCAGTCGGCGCCCGCTTCCAGCAGCAGCCGTACCACCGCGTCGCGCCTGTTGGCTGCGGCCACGTGCAGCGGCGTCGACCCACAGCTGTCCAGAACCGCCGACGCCAGCTTCGCGTCCACCGACAACGCCAGCCTCAGCAGCTGTAGGTGGCCCTTACTGCAGACCTCGCGCATCAGCGAGGCTGCGGCCTCTCCGACGGACAGCCTTCTCCTTGTGACACTGAGGTCCTTTGGAGACATGCCACCTTGCAGCATTTTCTCCAGCCATTCCCAGGAGCCAGTCTCTTCTGCGAAGCGTACCGGAGTCCATCTGAATACCTCCTCTACTGTCCACTTCTTGGATGTCATCATACCGACTACACTGTCCTGGAACAATGATATTATTTATGATATGGCAAGAACCCCACGACTGCTTCGATTTATAAAGATGTGAAAAACGAAAAGAAAGTAAATGCAGGAAGAGTTTTATCTAGTCGACCGTCATTTTCGACAACAACTAGTTTCAGATTATATCCTCAGACAGAAATATACGTTGAAATAGCACCATTAGAGCCGTTTAGTAACCGAAACACTTGGACTGTTGGCTTGATCTGCAGTTGACGCAACAAGTCACTTGCGTGCCTCTAGAAGAGAGAATACTTTTATGGCTGTGTAATACAATTATCTTTTATATAAATTGAAGATGGAGAGGGGATAGAGCATAGGAAGTGAGAGGGAAGAAAATACTAATATCACCTGCATCGGGGCTTCACACGGGATCAGCGACGACAAGTGAAAATGTGTGCCAGATCTGGATTCGAACCCAGGATCTCCTGCTCACTAGGCATTTGCGTTAACCACTGAGCCGAATTCATTGCAACTGCACGGGCTGCCTCAGCACGCCGCTCAGCTGACCCACGCTGCCACCTACCACCACCTACCCATAGTCCCCGTCCATGTCCTCAATGCTTGCTACTTTGAGATTCGCGTAGGAAGCCCATCGTATTTTTGTACCCGCACTGGAGATCAGGGATTCATTGCCCATACAGAAAAATTAATGATATCAAATTATCTTTGTGTGCTAGTACCACCTTCGCGCGTGAAAAACAAGGACCCATCATCGTGTCACTGGGCTAAACTGTAATTTTTGTGGGTAACTGCGACGTCTAACATAGATGGTAGGTATACCAGCTTGACAAATGACACGGCAATCTAGAGGGGTTTGTCTGTGTCGATAGGGCACCCGAAGTAGAGTAGTCCTCGTCAGGACATTATGTTGGCAGCCTGATGTCTTTGCTACTACCATCTTTGGCTTTCAAGTGCTTCAGAGCAGTGGTGTGTGACGTATCTCTGGCTTTTGGTTGTGAATGTAGGCGGTTGTCGGTGTCAGGACGTATTTTAGTAATCATGATGGTTAATGGTCTTATTTCAGGTGTACAAGTTAACAGCGTCTCCATTATGTCTTTTTCAATATTCCACAACTCTAGAAAATGAGATCTCCACGAGAGCACTTTGTTCTGATGTAAACCGCTGCTTTGGCAACTAGGAGAGCAAAGTGATTATGCTAGTTTAAATTTATCCCCAGACTAAATTAATTGTGACTTTCACTACTTCCCATAGGGTTTATTCCATCGTTAATTTCTAGTGAGAGTCACCAGACTGAAATAAGTATATTTCTTTGTGTTAGGAAATTGCACGTGGCCTATATGCTACAGTTACGACCAGTTGTTGAGTCTTGCTACAATCGTTCTGAATGTTGGTTCGTCTACTTCTATGTAATTTGTTTCGATTCTATCGTATTAAAGACTTGTTTCTTTGTTGAACTACTTTTAGCATGGTGCTGAATGGCCCTCCCAGCAAATTTCAGTTGCCTCTTCCTTGAGCACTTATTTAACGAAGCATGCGTGAGCAATTTTTTAGCTAAATTTTTTGAATCTTTATGAGAGATAATTTCTTCTTCTTCATGACCACCACTTGTTATTACGAGTCCATCATACTCGTTTTATGTTCTAAGGTTAAGTCACAAAACGTTTCCGACCTGCTTGTACTAAAAACAAAGAAGTTGGACGTCACTCTATAATGACTTTTGACATCATAATTGCTCTTTTCCGTCTAATCTCCGCGATGAAAGATCCACGTATTTCTGTTTACCAAGCAAGCACCCAAACCTGTCCATTCGGCGAATAATCCGCGGCTTTCCACTCCGAATGACTACTCACATGCCTATTTAATCTACCATCATTTTCCCAGAATCTGATTTAAAATACTTAACGTGCTTTTGTAAACTCACAGTCATCCCATGAAATGGGGACACTCTCTGGTAGGCATACTACAGGTATATAGTTAGCAGACGTGGTTAAGAATTATTTTTTTGCCCCTCTACTGACTCACACACAGGGTGATTTTTTCCACTGTGTACAAACTCTAGGGATTGATCGATAAGAGGATACGGAACAAAAAAGATCTAATGAACATATGTCCGGAAACGCATGGTTTCCTTGCTAGACCCCATTTATTCAACCATACTTTGTTAGAGAGATTACGATCTAATAGGTGCTATGACATGCAGCCACAGTTACAGTACACATGGTTTCCTCCTAGAGAGTGATACTGTTCCTCACATTAGAAGTATCGGTGCAGCCGAAATGTATGGGCCGGAATAACTGGCGACCGTATTTTGAGACCAGTCTTTGTACCACGTCGCCTAAGAGGCCAGAACTGTCGGCATTTCTTGGGGGGTGACTTTGCCTCTCCTGCAAGAAGAAGCGCCATTGATGATTCTAACGGTTATGTGGCTACTACATGATGGTGCTCCAGCCCACTTAGCCCTTAACTTCCGGACCCACCTCCATCGTGTCTTCCCTGGTCGATGGAAAAAAAATGGTTCAAATGGCTCTGAGCACTATGGGATTTAACTTCTGAGGTCATCAGTCCCCTAGAACTTAGAATTACTTAAACCTAACTAACCTAAGGACATCACACACCCCCATGCCCGAGGCAGGATTCGATCCTGCGACCATAGCGGTCGCGCGGTTCGAGACTGTAGCGCCTAGAACCGCTCGGCCACAACGGCCGGCTGGTTGATGGATCGGACGAGGGTGTCCAGTTGCATGGCCTCATCGTTCACCGGATCTCAACCCGTGCAATTTTTAGTTATGGGGTCATCTCAAAAGTATCGTGTATGCAGAGCCCATTCCAGATGTGGAGACTCTGGGGCAGCGTATTCATGCTGCCTTTGACATTGTTTCAGTGAGAAAATACACGAATTAATGCAAAAGTAAATTAATCATTAATAAGAACTTACGTAAACAGTACCACACGAATGAGGGATCAAAGACGAACAAAGAAGAGCCGTCTGTTGATATTATTTAAAGAAATGTAGAGATGTGACAATTAAAACTGGAGGTATCAGCGTCAGGGATGAATCAGCACTCACATTCAACTTAAAAGGAGCTAAACAGAAAGTTTGCCAAAGGAGCTGAAGACAACTTGCCTCAACACTAGGCTGAACTTCAAAGAAGGATTACAATGGAACTCTTCAGTACAGTATGTGAGGTTTGGGAGTTGTACACAATGGATAACAACTTTTCTTATAATAGAGAAAAAGTAAGTAGGGAGTTAAGTACAGAATGGAGAAACAATACCGTGGCAAGTCTTGTTATAAAGTCAATTATATATAAAGGTTACTGTAAATGATGGACTCGTTTCCAAAACTTCGTATTTCTTCAAGTACAAATCCAAAATGAGCAAGCTATATATCAATGAAAAGAGGAAGTGTCAAAGTTTTTTTCATAATGTTTGATGCCAGTTTAATAAATTTAATTATTTGTAATAAATTAGCTTTTAATAATTATGTAATAATTTGAAATGCGATAAATGGTACAAACGTTCAGTGTGGCCACCGCTGGCTGCACGGCAAACATCGACGCGTTAGCCAAACTCGTCCCGTACACGCTAAAGTGTGTCTGCTGCTACTGAGTTCACATCAGCTCATCGTTCAGGGTAGTTGGTGGAGGCGGGACGTAAACAGCATCCTTTATATGCGATTGCAGTCTTTCTCGGGGTATTCAGATGTCGGATTCTTCTCGGGTTATGAGTCGAGTGGTGGCGTTGTCTTGTCGCAACGTTTCAATGAGATTCGTACCCATCATCTTCTGGCGAAGACTTCATCAGAAGATAATGGGTACGAAACTCATCGAAACGTTGCGACAAGACAACGCCACCACTCGGCTGATAACCCGAGAAGAATTCATCAGCTTCCTTTATGTAACCCCATAAGAAATAGTCACAGGGTGTGAGATCAGGAGATCTCGATGGCCAGAAGTGCGGAGCCAGCTCCGCAAGTCCCCTGCGACCGATCCTGCGCTGAAGAAGGTCATTCAAAAAGCATTGTACATCATGGTGCCGCTAGGGTGGGGCTCCATTCAGTTGGAAAATGAAGTCCTGGGAATCTTCCATAACAGCCATTGTTCCAACATATCCAGGTACGTGATTCCCGTTACAGTTCTTTCTGTAAAGCAAAATGGTACATAAACCTTTTTACGGGATGTGGCACAGAACACGTTGATCTTCGGTGGGCCTCTTTCGTGTTGCAATGGTGAATGTGGATTTTCCAAACCCCTTTCCGAACATTGAGTCTATTGTCTTTGCCACTAAGGTGGAACGTCACGTCATCGATAAAAATTACACGCTATAGAAATGCGTCACCCTCTGTCTTTGCTAGCGCATAACCACAAAATGCGAGACGCTTCTCTTTGTCACTGGGGTTGAGAGCCTGCATAGCTTGTAATCGGTAGGTCTTGTACAGCAAACGCTGTCTCAGAAATTTCCATGGACTTGATTGGGGTATTCACAGTTCTTGACTGCCTCTATTGGTAGACTTACTGGGACTGCGCACAGAACTTTCTTGAATCCTGGACATCAGCCTTTGACACACGCGGTCGAACTGTGTTTTTTCCTTTGCACACACTCCCAGTCTGTTTAAATTGCCTAAACCAACGGATAATAGTCTTGCGAGTTGGTGGTTGAATACCGAATTTGGTACTAAATGCCCGCTGCACTGCAATTTGCGACTCACTTTTCGCGAACTGAAGAACGCAGAAAACCTTGTGCTCCACAGTCTCCATCTCACTCACTAGTGACAGTGGAACGGAATGGTGTCGGCCACTGTGGCCGAGCGGTTCTAGTCGCTTCAATCTGGAACCGCGCGACCGCCACGCTCCCAGGTTCGAATCCTGCCTCGGGCATGGATGTGTGTGATGTCCCTAGGTTAGTTCGATTTAAGTAGTTCTAAGTTCTAGGGGACTGATGACCTCAGATGCTCTTAGTGCTCAGAGCCATTTGAAAGGGAAGGACGGCCCTATTGGCGGGTGAACTCTACCGGCTGCTTCCGAACCATCACCGCCCGCCCGCCGCCGCCCGTCAGAAACTGCCTCTTTTCATTGGTATAAAGCTTATTCATTTTGAATTTGTACTTGAGTAGATACGAATTTTTGAAAATGGGTCCATCATTTAGAATAGGCCTGTATATGTATAATTATGATAGAAATCTGATGAGGATGCAGGTAATAACCGTTTTTGCGCAACAAACAATCTTTATAGAGAAAGTAATTGTTAATATCTAACAATGAAACCACCCACACTGACCTTGCAAGCGAAATTACTGCATTTATTAGAAACGTTGGCTATAGGTTATATGTCGTACTTTGTTAATATCTAAACAATGAAGCCACCCATACTACCTTACAAGCGGAATTAAATTATAACTGGAAACACTAACGTAAGTGTGATCAGAATTACACCTAATAAAGGCCGGAAAGTTATATGAGAGATGAATTATTAAATTATGAAACATGTGTGTAAGGTTCGAATGGTCATCATAAATGCCAGATTGTACAGACTCCGGTATTTACTGCACCACGAGAGAGAATTATGAAAGTACAACTTGTTACAGCCAGCCATACAAAGAAGACTGAAAGCAGATCAATTATTGTAGAAAAATATTACAAAATATTTGTACATTATGACTGTCAATGAAATGACTGCTAACCTTTAGTAGGCGGGAGTTGCTCAAAATCTGAGATTTTACACAGAACTTTTTTTTTCGTGCTTCAACAACTGACATTCAGTTTGCAAAATAACAATGCAATAAAACGGGCAAATTAGGGTATAGCTCCTTGTCGACAGTGAAGTCATTACAAACCAACACTAGCTGTGATGCAATGGGACAGAGGAACCGATCGGTAGTGTCGTTCGTCATGGAAGGAAGAACAGGGAATTTGTTTGAAGAAACAAAGATAGGGTTCGGACATCACTTCTCCCAAATAACATTCACTGCGTTACCATACACTCAAACTAAAACTGACAGAAAAGAGATAGGTCGTATTAACTTCTCTCGTCTACTCTCTGTTGGTATTGTTGCCCATTATTGTCCTGTGCCGTAGTAAGAACGTATCTGACGAGAGTACAGGTCCAACTGGGCCTCGCCTTCTGACTTCAGTAATAAAGGTCAGAGAATGGTGTGCTGCCGTGGTGTCTTCAAGGTGTAACTGAAGATACCTTGCACCTCTGTGTGCACGATGCTTTTGTACCAGACATGCGGACTTGCACCTCTGTGTGCACGTTGCTTTTATACCAGACATACGGAACGTACAACATCTATCAACATTTAATGACTGGTATATTTCAATTTAATGAAAGTTAAGGTACAACAAAATTATGTGCTTAACTAGCATGAAGGAATGAATTAGAAACTTCAAATAAATATGATGTTGGAGAATCCAGTCACCAGGAAACAGTCCCCAATGGACGTTAGTGCTGTATACTTCGATACAACAGTTACAAAGAGCAGTGGACGAAGTACAGTATCC
This sequence comes from Schistocerca piceifrons, assembly GCF_021461385.2. Lineage (NCBI taxonomy): Eukaryota > Metazoa > Arthropoda > Insecta > Orthoptera > Acrididae > Schistocerca > Schistocerca piceifrons. The sequence continues at coordinate 569,907,760 of NC_060139.1, read as the reverse complement.
TTCTGCTCAGATGAGAACCATCTGAACAAATAAACGAATTATGCAGGAACAGCTTTCAAAACCTCGTCCAGCCATCATACGGTTTTTCCCTGAAACAACCGAAGAGAGAGCTGAGACAAGTCGTTTACGTTTCACAGCCGCTTCCATCCACCGCTCTCCCACCAGTGGTGTAGTGAGGACGCCCAGCAGACACCATGCTAGTGCAGTGTAACACTTCGTATGGCCTGTCAAGCGCCTCATTTCGGTGAGGAAAAAAAGAGTCCACAATTTTTTCAGTTATGCCATATCCAGCTGAAGCCACTTATCGATTCTTGGACCCTGTAGAAAAAAAAAAAAAGTTTGCTACGTCACCCGTTTTCCCAAATGGTCGCAGCCATTTACGTGGGAATTAGATCAGGTGATTTAGCAAACCATGCGAGGTGTGATAGAGTGTCCGAACACCGAACACACTACATACGTAAACATCCAGTTGTGAATGCGGCTGTTGTCATGTTGCAAGACATGGGTACTTCATCCAATTCATTATGAAAATGAAGAAGATTAAGGCAACAGTTGGTCACCGGGGATGTAGAAATAAACATTCTGGTTAATCTCCACAGTGGCCTGAATGACAGGGTCCAAGTCATGTTACGGAAAACGCCCATAAACCACTACAGAGCCACTCCAGAATAAACTACACCCACTATGTACTAGGTGTAATAGCCTCGCTGGATCTTCGGTGCACTGTACCCCTTGCGTCACTCCAAAAGAGGCCAAATTGCAACTTACCGTGTCACACCACACCCTTACAGTCAGCTAATGTCCAGGTTTTGTATCATTTAGCCCCAAAACCACTTTTTGCATGGTATCCGGCTTCAACAGTCCATCGCACGCAGTTTGCTTCTCCATGTTCGCTCGGAAATTGGTTCACGTGATCTGCATTTCACTAAATCAGCAATTCCTCACGGGTTTGAAACTAATATCACTGGCAAGGCGTCATATTCGTCTCTGGTACCTGGAGGTTATGATCACTGCTTTTACGTCATGCTACCTCGATGCGAGTGTAAACCATATTTCATGAACACACTGGGCAGACACCAAAAAATCGGGCAACTTCGTTTACGTTGTGATAACGGGCAGCACATGAAGCAGGCGGAAGGTAATAAGAACGTCTAAAAATGAGATTGACAGGAAGTGCAAAACGGCTAAGCAGGAATGACTAGAGGCCAAATGTAAGGATATAGAAGATTGTATAACTAACGAAAGATAGATACAACTAACAGGAAAATTAAAGAGACATTTAGAGAAAAGAAAAGCAACTGTATGAATATTAAGAGCTCACGTAGATACAAAAGGGAAAGCTGGAAAGTGGAAGGGTGTATAGAAGGCTATACAAGGGAAAGAAACTTGAAGACAATATCACAGAAAGGGAAGAGGACGTAGATAAAGATGAGACGGAAGGTATGATACTGCGAGGAGAATTTGACAGAGCACTGAAAGGCCTAAGTCGAAATAATACCCCTGGAGTAGACTACTTTCCCGTAGATATTGATATCCTCGCGAGAGCCAGCCATAACAAAACTATTATAAGTGACGTGCAAGACGTATGAGAAGTGCGAAATACACTCAGATTTCAAGAAGAATGTAATAACTCCAGTTCAAAAGAAAGCAGGTGCTGACAGGTATGAATATTACCGAGCTGTCAGTTTCATAAGTCTTGGCTGCAAAATACTAACACGACTTATTTAAGGAGGAATAGGAAAACTTGTAGAAGCTGACCTCGGAGCAGATGAGTTCGGATTGCAGAGAAATGTAGGAACACTCGAGGCAATACTGACTCTACGACTTAGAAGATATGCTACGAAAAGACAAACCTACGTTTATAGCTTTTGCAGATTTGAAGAAAGCTCTTGACAATATCGACTGGAATACACTCTTTCAAATGCTGGAAGTAGAAGGGATAAAATACAGCGAGCTAATAGTTATTTGCAGCTTGTACAGAAACAGACCGCACCTATAAAGTCAAGAGGCACGAAAGGCAGCAGCGGCTGAGAAGGGAGTGAGACAGGGTTGTAGCCTATCCCCGATGTTATTCAATCTGCGCATTGAGCAAATAGTAAATAGTAGTAGTAGTATGGTATTCTGCTTTACGGCAGGTCTTGTCATGGGTTAAGTCACTTCCACTTTTGTCTGTCCACAGCCAGTCTTTTCATTTCTGAATATTTGCCTCCTTTGATATTGTCCAGCATTTGGTATCTTCTTTTACCTCTTCCCCTTCTTCCCTCCACCATTCATTCTATTCCTTCCTTCAACAAATAGTCCCTCCTCAAACAATGTCCAATCCAGTTCCGTTTTCTCTTTATAACTTTATAATGACTTTCAGCATGTTTCTTTCTTCTCCAGCTCTTCTTAATACTTCTTCTTTCCTTACTCAGTCTTCCCATTTCACTTTCTCCATTCTTATACATATTCACACATAGTAAAGGAAACCACAGAAAAATTTGGAGAAGGAATTATAGTTCAGGGAGAAGGAACAAAACCTTTGCCGGTAGCAGATGATATTGTAATTCTGTCAGAGGCAGCAAAATACTTGGAAGAGAAACTGATCGGAATGAGTAGTGTCTTGAGAGTCGGATATAAGATGAACATTAACAAAAGTCAAAAAAGGGTAATGGATGGTAGCCGATTAAATCAGGCGTGCTGAAGGAATTAGATTAAGAGTGAGACAAAAAATGTTGAAGATGAGTTTTGCTATTTGTTCGGCAAAGGAGCTGATGATAGTCGAAGTATAGAGGACATAAAACGTAGACTGACAATGAGAAAAAAGCGTATCTGAAGAAGAGAAATGTTTTAACATCGAATATAGAGTTAAGTGTTGGGAAGTCTTTTCTGAAGGTAATCGCCTGGAAAGTGGCCTTATATGGAAGGGAAACGTGGACTACAGAAAGTTTAGATAGGAAGAGAGTAGAGGCTTTTGAAATGTGGCTCTACAGATGAGTGATGAAGATAATTCAATCAGTGAGAAGATACTGAATAGAACTGGGGTGAAAAGAAATTTGTGGCATAAGTTGACTAACAGGAGGAGTCGGCTGATAGGACACATTCTGAGACCTTAAGGGATCGCCGATTTAGTATGGATGTTGGTTCGAGGGGGTGGGGGGAGGGGGGGGATTGTAGAGGGAGTCCAAGATATAAATACAAAAGCAAGTTCGAAAGGATGTAGGTTGCAGCAGTTACTCAGAGATGCAGAGGCTTGCACAGGACTGACTAGAGTGAAGAGTGGCATCAGACCACTCTTCGGATTGAATATCACAACAATAACAATGGGCATGTCCAAACACAATACCTCTTTACTCACATTCCGTCACATCTCCACGTTTTACTTCACTGGTTCCATACAGCCTACTGACATATGCACACTATTAATGTGCCATGATTTACGTCAGCAGACAATGGTCCTATGACAGTCGGGTATGTGCTCCAGACCATCTGCAGTACTCCGAAGTGACTAGTGAGCCATTTGACTGGGATTACTTATATTTAAACTGATGAGTCTGCTACGACTGCCGACGTGGATGAGATGCTAAAAGTATTTATGTTTTCTTCGTTCTCTTCTGAACTCGTACACAGAACGCAAAACTTAACTAGTTGCTTTAGGCCAGTGCTTCAGTTCCAAAACAAATATCCATATCTCAGTAAATTTCTTGTTGGTAGTACAATAGAAGAAAGTGTTTGTGACAGTATGAATAAAATAACCGTAAAAGTACAATGACGAAAAAAATGCAACACACAGAAGGACTGGGTTCAGGGGCGCAAGGGCGTAATATGTCCAAACGGAGGGGTTTTAGGAATTCATTTGTCGCACTCATCGACAATCAGATGGCTCTCAGGAGGCTCGTCTGTACACCCTGTGTTTTGACTCTAGTGCCAGTAACTGAGCTGACTTTAGAGGTGACAGGCCTTTACAACATTTACTCTAGGGTATTCATGTTGATCAGTTCCAGCCATTTTAGTGCGGTTGCATTGTGGGCCTAAGGGGCGTTGGAGATGTTGAGCACAATATACTTCTTCCAACAGTGGTCTGTGAAAGATTCCCACACCTGGAGATCAGTTTCTGGACATCCACGTAGCACAAACGTACGTCATGATCGATGCACTGTGCAGGAGGTGGTGACCTGCCAAACATATTCCAGGGAAGAAATCCGGGCACATGTTGCGCTTCTGTGTCATCAGGTGCAATTGCGAAACGCCTGCTTGCAGCAGGATTAAGATCACGTGCTCCCCTGGCCAGGTTACAACTCACATCACGACACCAGCTTGCGTGGATACACTGGTGCCGTGACGGAGTTGATTGGAGAGTGGGATGACTTCTTTTGCCTTCAGTGATGAGAGGAGGTTCTGTTTGTATGCGAGTGATGGAAGTACTCGAGTATGACTTGGGCATGGTGAGCAGCCCATTCCAGAGCGCATCCTCCCACTACACACAGGTCCCATCCTAGGTTTCATGTCACGTGGAGACAATCAGTTGCAACTCATGGTCACACTTGATATTTCTGCAGGGTAAAGTAACCAGTGCCCTCTGAATTCCACAGGCTATTATCCCAGGGTTCCTGCCATGACAGATGGCAGATGATGGGCTTTCTAGCAGAACAGTGCACGACCACATACTGCTGCTGCGACGCAACTTTCTCTTCGTGGAGTACAACAACTGCTTTGGCAATTAGATCACTAGCTCTCACCAGTTGAACACGTAAGGGACACGATGAAGCGGGAACCTATTGTTCTTCAGTGCCTGGAAGAACCATTGTCGGACTGTACCAAAATACGCACAACGCTTGGAACAATTTATCGCAGATGCCATTTGGTGCTTTTATGATCATTTGCATGCGAGAAAACACGCTTGCGTTGACGCTAGAGGGTGGTACACTGTGTATCGATCTACATTTACATCTACGTGGATACTCTGCAAATCTCACTTTAGAGCCTGGCAGAGGGCTCATCGAACCTCCTTCTCGATAATTCTCTATTATTTCACCCCCGAGCAACGCGCAGATAACAAATACCTTTATCTTTCCGGGAGAACTTTGATTTCCCTTATTTTATTATGATGATCTTTTCTCCATATGTAGGTAGCAGCCAACAAAATATTTTCACAATCGGAGGAGAAAGTTGCTGATTAAAATTTCGTGAGAAGATCCCGCAGCATCTTTGTTTTAATGATGTCCATCGCAAATCCTGTATCATTTCAGAGACACTCTCTCCCCTATTTCTCGATAACACAGAACGTGCTGATTTACTTTGAACTTTCTCGGTGTACTCCGTTAATCTCATACAGTAAGGATCCCAAACCGTGCAGCATTATTCCGAGATATGACAGATAAGCGTAGTGCAGGCAGTCTGTTTAGTACATCTATTGCATCTTCTAAGAGTTCTGCCAATAAAATTCAGTCTTTGGTTCGCTTTCCGTACAACATTTTCTATGTGTTCTTTCTTTAAATTGTTCGTAATTGCAATTATTAGGTATTTAATTGAATTTACGGCCTTTAGATTGAGTGATTTATCGCCTAACTACAGTTTAACTGATTCCTTTTAGCACTCGTGTGATCAAATGCCAATTTTCACACCATATAGACATCTTTTCTAAATCGTTTTGCAATTTGTTTTATTCTTCTCATGAGTTTAGTAGAACGATAAACAACAGTATCATCTGCAAACAGCCTAAGGCGAGCGTTCAGATTGTCTCCTAAATCTATTACATAGATAAATAATAGCAGAAGGCCTGTAACACTAGCTTGGGTTGCGCCAGAAATCAATCTTGTTTTACTCGTCAATTACTACGAACTGTGACTTCTATGACAGAAAATCACGAATCCAGTCGCATTACTGAGTGTTCCATAGGCACGAAGTTTGGTTACAAGCCCCTTGTGCGTTGCAGTGTCAAAAGCCTTCTGGATATCCAGAAATACGGAATCAGTTTGAAATCCCTTGTTAATAACACTCAACATTTCGTGTAAGTAAAGATCTAGTTACGTTTCACAAGAACGATGTTCTCTAACTTCTCGCTGACTGTGTGTCAATAGATAGTTCTCTTCGAGGTAATTCATAATGTTCGAACACAGTATGTGTTCAAAACCCTGCGGCATATGGACGTTAATGATACATGCCTGTAATTTAGAGGATTATTGCTATAGCTTTTCTTGAATATTGGTGTGACCTGTGCAAACTTTCCAGTCTTTGGGCGCGAATCTTTCGTTGCATTAGCGGTTGTTTATGACTGTTGTGTATGGAGATATTGCACCAACATATTCTGAAAGGCACCTAACTGGTATACTATCTAGAACAGAAGACTTATTTTTGTTAAGTAATTTGATACAATACTCGGATGATATTTACTTTTAAGTTACTCATGTTGGCAGCTGTTCTTGAATCTAATTCCGGAATATTCACTTTTTCTTCACTGGTGAAGGAATTTCCGAAGGCTGTGTTTAATAACTCTGCCTTAATAGCACTGTCATCGATAGTATTACCATTGCTACCGCGAAGATAGGGCATTGATTGTTTCTTGCCGCTGGCATATTTTACATACGACCAGAATCTCTTTGGATTTTCTTCCACGTTTCGAGATAAAGATTTGTTGTTGAACCTACACACATCAAAAAAAGTTTTGCATCACCTCGGTTCCGAGAGTTACGGAACCTGTACAGAAAATAGGAATCGAGATCAGCATAAACATCATTTCCACCTTTTTATTGCTCTTGAAACCCACACGTCTCATGTTATACAACCATACAGAGGGACCTTTAGAGGTGGTGGTCAAGATTCCTGTACACACCTGTACCTCTAATATCCAGTAGCACGTCCTCTGGCATTGATGCATGCCTGTATTCGTCGTGGCATACTATGCACAAGTTCATCAAGGCACTGTTGGTCTAGATTGTCCCTCCGCTCAACGGTGATTCGGCATAGATACCTCAGAGTGGTTGATGGGTCACGTCGTCCATAAACAGCCCTTTTCAATCTATCCCAGGCATGTTAGATAGGGTTCATGTCTGGAGAATATGCTGGCCACTCTACTCGAGCGATGTCGTTATCCTGAAGAAAGTCATTCACGGGCGCGAATGCCTCGCCCATATGCTGCCAATATGGTTGCTCTGTCGGTCCGAGGATGACATTACCGTATCGTACAGCCTTTACGGCGCCTTCCATGACCACAAGCGGCGTACATCTGCCCCAGATAATGCCACCCCAAAACTTCAGTGAACCTCCACCGTGATGCACTCGCTGGACAGTGTGTCTAAGGCGTACAGCCTGGCCAGGTTGCGTCGAAACACGTCTCCGACGATTGTCTGGTTGAAGGCACACGCGACAGTCATCAGTGAAGAGAACGTGATACCAATCCTGAGCGGTCCATTCTGCATGTTGTTGAGCCCATTTGTACCGCGCTGCATGGTGTGGTTGCAAAGGTGGACCTCGCCATGGACGTCGGGAGTGAAGTTGCGCATCATACAGCCAATTGGACACAGTTTGAGTCGTAACACGACGTCCTGTGGCTGCACAAAAAGCATTATTCAACATGGTGGTGTTGTTGTCAGGGTCCCCCCGAGCCATAATCCGTAGATAGCGGTCATCCACTGCAGTATTAGTCCCTGGGCGGCCTGAACGAGGCATGTCATCGACAGTTCCTGTCTCTCTGTATCTCCTCCACGTCAGAACAACATTTCTTTGGTTCTCTCAGAGACGCCTGGACACTTCCCTTGTTGAGAGCCCTAGGTGGCACAAGGTAACAATGCGGGCGCGATCGAACCGTGGAATTGACCGTCTAGGCACGATTGAACTACAGACAACATGAGCCGTGTACCTCCTTGTCGGTGGAATGACTGGAACTGATTGGCTGTCGGACCCCCTCCGTCTAATAGGCTCTGCTCATGCGTGGTTGTTTACATCTTTGGGCGGGTTTAGTGACATTTCTGAACAGTCAAAGGGACTGTGTCTGTGAGACACTATTCACAGTCAACGTCTGTCTTCAGGAGTTCTGGGAACCGGGGTGATGCAAAACTTTTTCGATGTGTGTATTATAAGCATCTCGCACTTAAGGGCGCGCTAAATTTCGAGCTACTGTAAAAGATTCCCAATCGTGGGAATTTTAGATTCGTTTCAATTTGGCATGCTTTTTTCGTTGTGTCTGCAACATTTTTTGAACTGTTTTGTGTTACATGGCAGATCAGCTCTGTCGTTTGTTAATTTATTTGGTACAGATATCTCAATAGTTGTCGACACTATGTCTCTGAATTCAAGCCCCATCTTGGCTACACTTACAGTGTTAATTTAGAAGGATTGTAGATTGTCTCTCAGGAATACGTCGAGTGAATTTTTATCTGCTGTTTTGAATAGGTACACTTTTCATTTAATTGTGGATTTGGGAATTACGATATTCTGTCTCGCTACGACAACCCAGTGCTCACTGATACCTGTAGCCGTTTGGTTGCTAGTTTTTAAGTCAGGATTGTTTGTTGCTAAGAGGTCAAGTGTTAACTATTCTAGTAGACTCGTGAATTAAATGCTTGAAATAATTTTCAGAGAATGCGCTTAGCACAATTTGGGAAGATGTTTTATGCGTACCTCCGGATGTCGTGTCTCAAATTAGACTCAAGTTTTCTTCGAATCTTTCAGCAGCTGTATCAGCTGAGTTGGATCGAACTATTGTTTTATTACGGTTGCCATGAATGACTTCTACCCACACTAACTCACAGAATCTATCTACTTCAACTTCGCTTCAAGATAACTACTTCTACCAGCAAAAAATACGCCTCCGCCAATAGTGTTTGGCTTAGCCTTTCTGACCACCGTTACAAATTTCTCAAAAATTTCTGCTGAACCTGTTTCCAACTCTAGCCATCTTTCAGTGCCTATAACAACTTGAGTATCAATACTTCCTATTAGCTACGGTCGGAGGTTCTAATCCTGCGTCGGGCATGGATGTGTGTGATGTCTTTAGGTTAGTTAGGTTTAAGTAGTTCTAAGTTCTAGGGGACTGATGACCACAGAAGTTAAGTCCCATCGTGCTCAGAGCCATTTGAACCATTTGAACTTCCTATTAGCGCTTGAAACTCTGCTGCTTTCCCAACACAGCTACGACCTTTTACAACTGTATACCGAAGGTTCCTAGATACAAATTCTTCCAGTGTTCGACCTGCACCATTTTTGGGGTTCCCCGAAAGCCTATAGCCTAAAAACCCGCCCAGTATACGCCACACAGCCCCTGGTACCCGCGTAGCTGCTTCCTGCATGTAATGGACTCCTGATCTATTTAGAGAAATCCGACACCCCAACACCCTATGGCCCAAGTCGAGGAATCTGCAGTCTACATGGTCGAGAACTGTCTGAGCCTCTGATTCACCCCATCACTCCCCTCTGTATCGGAGGTATGAAATGTTTGAGTACTGCTTTCATCTCGCTCTTTAATGAACCCCCTGTAATGAATCTACACGAGGTAGTTGCCTGCAAGTAATAACTTCCATGTGTAGACTTTCCTTAAATGGTTAGGAAACTGCAACTGCGGGATCGGTTGGCCGGTCGAAACATCCGATAATTAACTTTAGTTTACCTAGACCTGCATATCGCATCCAGGTAACTTCACAGTCAGACTGTTTCGACCTTGGTAGGCACAATACGACTATTTTTGGTCGACTCCAACGTACAGTCCACCTCTACTGGTGACTAATCTATCTGTTTTTTCGATGTACGTTCTATGCCTCTCTACATATTTCAGAGCTTCCCACCTCGGGTTTCTTCAGCTATCGGTTCCGATAGTAGGCGACAACTTTTCTGGAGGGCATTCATTTCAGGAATTTTCCTTACGAATACTTCAGTCTGCCTTTCACATTCTGATAGTCGAAGTCTCTTCATTTTGTACGCTATCTGATGTCACTTTCTGCGTATTGAATGGTGAACGTTCATCAGAAAATCTCAAACTACCAGCTAGCATAAAAAAAGAACATGTATGCTTGACGAGTACTCTGGTAACGGAATAGCTGCTTCCTTTGTGCAGTCCATCATTAATTAATGACGGTGAGTCTTACAACTCTGTCTAGAACAGAGCGAGCTGTGTTTTACAAGATCTCTGCTTACGGAATCCATGTTGGTGTATACTGAAGAGATTTTCTTCCTCCAGAAATGTCATAATACATGAGGATAGAATATGTTCCATAAATCTACGACAGACTAACGTCACCGATATAAGTTCAAATGGTTCAAATGGCTCTGAGCACTATGGGACTTAACATCTGAGGTCATCAGTCCCCTAGAACTTAGAACTACTTAAACCTAACTAACGTAAGGACACCACACACATCCATGCCCGAGGCGGGATTCGAACCTACGACCGTAGTGGACGCGCGGCCCCAGACTGAAGCGCCTAGAACCACTCGGCTACACCGACCGGCACCGATGTAAGTCTACGTGTATAATTATGTACTACAGTTCGAATAACCTTCACGAAAACAAGAATGTTCTGCGCTTTTTTCCCAATCATTTGGTGTCTTTCCTGCTTCCAATGACCTAAAATAAATTATTGATCGAAGTGGAGCAAGTTCTTATGCATAATATCCGTGGTACTTCGCAGGTATCTCATCTGGTCCAGTGCCCTTTTACTACTGAGCAATCATAGGTGATTTTCTATTTCGCAATCACTTATCTCAATATCTGCCTTTTCGGCTTTATGTTATGATTGAAGGTAGGAAATGAATTAGGATCCTCAGTTGTGAAACAGTTTAGGGATACTGAATTAAGTCTCTCGGTCTTCTCTCTGTCATCAGATTCGATGCCATTATGATCACTAAACGAATGACAAGTGGCTTCGATCCGCTTTCTCACTACGTGAGATGAGAACCTCTTAGGATTTCAAGTTAGACTGATTCGCGAAATTTTACTTCCTAAGTCATTTAATTGATCACCTTCCGCTCATTTTGGCTTCAGTCAGCTTTTGTTTGTTAATTAGAGTTCTACTTCGCTTAAATCTGTTTTGAAGCTCTATTTGCTTTCGTTTAAATCTGTGCTGAAGCTCTATTTTCTTTCATAGTGACTTTCTAACTAGGCTGTTGTACCATGGTGAGTCTTTACCACCCCCCAAAATTTTATTTGGCATGTAGTGGTGTAAGGTGTATGGTACAGTGCTTATATATTTATTCCATTTTTGATCGACATTTTCGTCTTAGAACTTAACATACAATACTGAAAACATAGATACTTCGTTGCCTGAGACTCTTGCTAAAGAAATATATTTCCGTCATCCTTAACATGGTAACTATTTTCCAGAAAGGGAATTTGTTGTTTGGAGCTGAAGCCTGCTGAACATCTATCTCTGAGTTCTTTTATTTACTCAAATACATCCACATAAATAGCCTCATCATTGTGTCACAAACATATATGGCTTTGAATTCATTCAAAACCGCTACTAAGTTGGTCCGTTTCGGAGACTACTGATATGGCTCAAGCATTCTTTCATGAAGCCCGAAAAAACGGAGTTCATCGATTTAAACTACGTATAAAACGAGGTATTATAATCAGAAATAACTTTTCGAATCGTATCTGTCTCGATTAGGTATGCAGTCAAATAAGAAGAATTTTTCTTGACCCATGTGGCCCCTACTTTGTTCAAGCTACTCTCCAACGCTGTGAAGAACTTTAAGCATTAGCCTGTAGCCGTCTGTATGTCTAATCAAATAACCTGCGTTGACGCCTTATTTGAACAGCCAAGTTTCCGAAATGATACATGAAACTCATAGTCTGCTGTAGGAGGATCCCACATGCTAAGAGTAGCACTGACACTAGGGAACATCATGCTGCTAGTCCCTACCCTGAGGTGCTTAATGTTTCTTTAACTTATTTTTAATAGAGTTGAGATGGGCGCTACGCTATTGTTTCATCCTGCACTCATCTCGTGATCACGTTGCGTATGTAACATTCTGAAGCAATCGTTGTCTTCGCGAGTTCAGATCATAAAACGGAAGGGTAAATACTGAAATTAAGCGTCATAGACTGTGAATTACTTACTCTTTGGGCTCTCCAAGCACTAAAACTCGCAAGCTGCCGTCACTTCGCCTGGGCGTGAGCTTAAATAGAGTGGTTCGATAAGATAAAACGCGTCAGAGATTGCTTGATGTTGCGCTATAATACTAGTACTTGCATGACAGTTACATTGATCAGGTTTTAGCTGAAGCGTGCCTTATTACTTCGGCGTTCGAGACAGAACGTTGTTGAACATACTGGGCTTATCAGTGTTGTTCTTCTGGCCCAGTGAGTCAGTGATAAGCTCTGCCCCTAGAGCCGAAATAATCTGAAAATCCATGTAAAAAACAAACCAACTAGAAAAACTTAGTATCACTACTGTACAGGTTTTATGTCTACTAGATTTTTATTTTTGGGGACACTAAAAGCAACGTGTATACGCATAGTACTCCACCCGTGTATGTACAGTCAAAGCTTCAAACTGTATCCAATTTACACCTCAACAATGCGGTATCCTGTGTATTTCTTTCTGTTACTGTTACATTTATTTAAACATTAAGGCATAACATGAACTTCTTACAGACGCAGACGACCAGTTTATTCCCTCCATGACACAGATAAAGCAAACAGCAAATGACAGTGAGTATGGTAACATCGGCTCTATGCAGTGAGGTGCAAGGAAAGCAATAGCTAGACTGCACACGATCACACATAATGCTGCGTACGATAACTCCATTCTATACGTTTGGCGTCCACATTTATGTTCACAGAGTCAGTTTCCCGAAGGCGCTGCTTCAGGCGACGAAAAACACACTGTCGGAATGGTGCCTCTGAGGGAACTGTGGAGCACATGCACGAGCAGCTGCAGTAGCAGCTTGGTTGTCGAATCCAAACAGCACCAAAAGCATATCGACGTATTCATAATTTCCGCACTCCGTCGGGAAGCCGCCCTACATGAAGTGACAGGATCAGTTATGGTTGCTGTAAAGAGTCCGCGATTCCTTATCCAATGATTAACACATTTTTGCCTTACAAAGATCGATGGCAAGGAAATCGGTTGTCAAGTGTTGCTAGCGATAAGCGAGTAGAGTGAAGTTCGAGTTTGAAGTCCGTCGCGTCCGGGCGGAGCTGTGAGCTGCACGTCGAATCGTACCGGCTCCACAACTCCCCACAGCTGTGAGTTAACCTTCGGCAGAACATGATTGATTCGTGACATATGATATTCCTGACAACTATTTTACAAAGGTTCATTCATGTTCGCGTCAACCACGCCGGCCACCTACTGTAGTGACGATTGTGTGTTTTAACCGCTGTTACAGTGTGTGACGCAGTACCAAAAATCTGACCTGTAACCGTAACTGAAAATTGTGAGACAAAAGCAGTGCCTGCCTCATACTGTGTCTAAATAGAATGTACGTGTCAAGCACTGTAAAACATCTTGGTGCTGCTTATTGCAAAACCCTTTGTGTCATTGTTGAGCAATTGCACTCTGATTGGAAAGAACTCCCGCAACTGCTGAATCCGATCAGCATTTGCCTTTTAGTCACAGTCAACTCAAAATTAAAGCTGGGCTGCTGTTTCGGTCAATAAAAAACGACGTCATGTTAATCAATATCAAATGGTTCTGGGCACTATGGGACTTAACATCTGAGGTCATCAGTCCCCTATAAAAAAATGTCTCAAATGGCTCTGAGCACTATGGGACTTAACATCTGAGGTCATCAATCTCCTAGACTTAGAACTACTTAAACCTAACTAACCTAAGGACATCACACACAGCCATGCCCGAAGCAGGATTCGAACCTGGGACCGTTGAAGCAGTGCGGTTCCGGACTGAAGCGCCTAGAACCGCTCGGCCACCGACTGTTAATCAGGAGTGTTTCATTGTGTACTGCGCGCTTAGTAGGCACTTGCATGCAGTTTAACGCATCCCACTGCCTTTTGACAGGCTATTTTCACGTGACAAGATGATATCCTGCTTATCAACGGCGTAAACTAGGGAACTAACGTCTGAAAAGTAAAAGAAAGGGAATCTGACGGGTATTCGAACCATAGTTCCATGCTGGATGTGGGTTTGATGTCCCAGAAGTCAACTGTGTGAACTAGGACAGCCGGTACGGTACTGTAGAGTGATACACATTCCTCTGTTAATTCTGATGTACTCCACGATGTGACTGTTGCCAACTCCTCGTTGCTTTTTCAAAACATACCCTATCCGATTTTGCTAAATAAACTGTTTTCTTCTATCTGATGAAGAATAGCAAGCCGACCTCCAACAGCGGCATTTTTTGAAGAAAGATACTCTATGCGATGCTTTATTAATGGCAACCGATGTGGCCAAGCGCTGCCATACTTACGAACAGTTTGAGAGTGGCATCTAGGAGAAATTCTGGTCCGTAGCAGTCCAAGAGAGTCTACGGCGAGAGATATTTAACCTAAAACCATTCAGTAATAAACATGCGGGGCAACAGAAGGCTTTTCAAAAATAGCTAAGCAAAACTAGGTATTGGACAAATCTAGTCTCTCACGTGGATTTACTAACAATACTCAAAAGTCACTTACTGGCATATGTCAAGGAAAAATTGGTTACAATACCCGAGAATGATGTAGGACACTTTTTATCTGCTCTGGATTCGACTGATTTGACTTACGAAGAGTCGCAACTCCAGAAGAGTAATGAACCAAGCGAATATCCGCGAAATAGTGATCGCAAAGTAGTAAATACGGAAAAAACCAAAGCCGGTGGGCACCCGTACCACCCACATAGTAATAAACACACAAGAGGTAACTATGGTAACCGAACAACAAATTGCACAAACGTGGTTTCAAAGAAAACCACAACCCTAATTATAATGGGCAAACAGAGGGATTCCGGACAACAGATTGAAATTGTAATCCTGGCAGGTGGTAATAACCGAATTAATAATTGGTAAGGGCCGACCGGTGTTATATGGTCAGGCAGCCCTCCTCCTGGTAGCTACAAGCAACAGAACAACAATTATGTGATCGGAGTAGAACTTAATTCACTGGCATCGCAAGACACAATTTGGCGAAGTGAAAACCACATTAGTGAGGAAAACCAAAACGGGCCGCGATAAGCCCCCGCTTAACAATAAATAAGATACGGCGGTCGATTTTGTACCAACGATGTGATAATCGATCACCTTTGATCGAGAGTAATGATGTTAGCCAGAGACAGTTTTACTATCGACAGCACGTGACATGTGGTGGCCTCCTCTGTGTGCTATATATAAACGAGACCTCCATGGCCAAGCAGTCAGCCGTTGACTCATCTTGGAAGATGTTGTCCGCAGTCGGCAGCGAAACTTCAGGAGGAAAAATTTCTACTGTTCGATCAGGGCCTCTTAGACCCGAAGTTTTAATTAATAAAGACGCCGCTCGTGAAAGCCTACACGCTATGAATTCCTAATTATTTTCTGAGATATGACCGAGAAGTATATATCTACGAGGACTTGTGTCAGGAAAATGTGGACAATTTGAAGGAGAACAGAAGGGAATCTCTACAGGACTTAATACATTCCAGGATAGCAAATTTAGAGAGGAACATTGTACTGGACACATGTGCATTTAAAAATTTAATCTCACACGCCTTGTTTAATGAGTTACAAAAGCAAACACACATACCAAACTTCCTGTGCAGAACTGTCGTATCATGATTCCAGCAAGGAGGAAATCCAAAGGCGTGGACATTCAAGCGTTAATACCCATTACTGTCGAAAAGATTTCTTTTTTCTAGTGGTGGGAAAACTTTTAATTAAACGTCTTATTGGTACGAAAACCTTCCGACAGTACAAGGCACATTCACATACACAATGTACTCAAAAGTATCCGGACACCTAGCTGAAAATAACTTAGAAGTTCATGACGTCCTCCAACGGTAATGCTGGAATTCAATATGGTGATGGCCCACTTAGCCGTGATGACAGCTTCCACTCACGCAGGAATAGGTTCAATCAGGTGCAGGAAGGTTTCTTGGGTAATGGCAGTCCAATCTTCACGGAGTGCTGCACTGAAGATATACACTCCTGGAAATTCAAATAAGAACACCGTGAATTCATTGTCCCAGGAAGGGGAAACTTTATTGACACATTCCTGGGGTCAGATACATCACATGATCACACTGACAGAACCACAGGCACATATACACAGGCAACAGAGCATGCACAATGTCGGCACTAGTACAGTGTATATCCACCTTTCGCAGCAATGCAGGCTGCTATTCTCCCATGGAGACGATCGTAGAGATGCTGGATGTAGTCCTGTGGAACGGCTTGCCATGCCATTTCCACCTGGCGCCTCAGTTGGACCAGCGTTCGTGCTGGACGTGCAGACCGCGTGAGACGACGCTTCATCCAGTCCCAAACATGCTCAATGGGGGACAGATCCGGAGATCTTGCTGGCCAGGGTAGTTGACTTACACCTTCTAGAGCACGTTGGGTGCCACGGGATACATGCGGACGTGCATTGTCCTGTTGGAACAGCAAGTTCCCTTGCCGGTCTAGGAATGGTAGAACGATGGGTTCGATGACGGTTTGGATGTACCGTGCGCTATTCAGTGTCCCCTCGACGATCACCAGTGGTGTGCGGCCAGTGTAGGAGATCGCTCCCCACACCATGATGCCGGGTGTTGGCCCTGTGTGCCTCGGTCGTATGCAGTCCTGATTGTGGCGCTCACCTGCACGGCGCCAAACACGCATACGACCATCATTGGCACCAAGGCAGAAGCGACTCTCATCGCTGAAGACGACACGTCTCCATTCGTCCCTCCATTCACGCCTGTCGCGACACCACTGGAGGCGGGCTGCACGATGTTGGGGCGTGAGCGGAAGACGGCCTAACGGTGTGCGGGACCGTAGCCCAGCTTCATGGAGACGGTTGCGAATGGTCCTCGCCGATACCCCAGGAACAACAGTGTCCCTAATTTGCTGGGAAGTGGCGGTGCGGTCCCCTACGGCACTGCATAGGATCCTACGGTCTTGGCGTGCATCCGTGCGTCGCTGCGGTCCGGTCCCAGGTCGACGGGCACGTGCACCTTCCGCCGACCACTGGCGACAACATCGATGTACTGTGGAGACCTCACGCCCCACGTGTTGAGCAATTCGGCGGTACGTCCACCCGGCCTCCCGCATGCCCGCTATACGCCCTCACTCAAAGTCCGTCAACTGCACATACGGTTCACGTCCACGCTGTCGCGGCATGCTACCAGTGTTAAAGACTGCGGTGGAGCTCCGTATGCCACGGCAAACTGGCTGACACTGACGGCGGCGGTGCACAAATGCTGCGCAGCTAGCGCCATTCGACGGCCAACACCGCGGTTCCTGGTGTGTCCGCTGTGCTGTGCGTGTGATCATTGCTTGTACAGCCCTCACGCAGTGTCCGGAACAAGTATGGTGGGTCTGACACACTGGTGTCAATGTGTTCTTTTTTCCATTTCCAGGAGTGTATACCGATGTCGGTTTGTGAGGCCTGGAACGAAGTTGGCGTTCCAAAACATCCCAAATGTGGTCTGTAGGATTGAGGTCAGGACTCTGTGCAGGCCAGTCAATTACAGGGATGGTATTGGCGTATAACAACTCCGTCACAGGCCGTGCATTATGATGCCATCGCCATCCCCAATTTCCTCTTCAACAGTGGGATGCAAGAAGGTGCTTAAAATATCAATTTAGGCCTGTGCTGTGAGAATGTCACGCAAAACAACAACCCCCTCCATGAAAAACACGACCCCACCATAATACCACCAACTCCGAATTTTACTTTTGGCACTACACACGCTGGCAGATGATGTTCACCGGGCACACCCTGCCATCGTATCGCCACATTGTGTACCGTAATTTGTCACTCCACACAACGTTTTTCCATTATTCAATCGTCCAATATTTATGCTCCTTACACCAAATGGCTCTGAGCACTATGGGACTGAACTTCTAAGGTCATCAGTCCCATAGAACTTAGAAGTAATTAAACCTAACTAACCTCAGGACATCACACACAGCCTTGCCCGAGGCAGGATTCGAACCAGCGACCGTAGCGGTCGCGCGATTCCAGACTGTAGTGCCTAGAACCGCTCGGCAACCCCGGCCGGCGATCCTTACATCAAGCGAGGCGTCGTTTGGTATTTACCGGCCTGACGTGTGGCTAATGAGCAGCCGCTCGACCATGAAATCCAATTTTTCTCATCTCCCACCTAACTGTCATAGTACTTGCAGTGGATCCTGATGCAGTTTGGAATTCCTGTGTGATGGTATGGATAGATGTCTACCTATTACACATTACGACGCTCTTCATCTCTCGGCGGTCTCTGTCAGTCAACAGAGGAGGCTGGCCTGTACGTTTTTGTGCTGTACGTGTCCCTTTAAGTTTCCACTTCATAATCAGGTCGGAAACAGTGGACCTAGGGATGTTTAGGAGTGTGGAAATCTCGCATACAGACGTATGACGCAAGTGGCACCCAATCACCTGACCACGTTCGAAGTCCGTGAGTTCTACGGAGCGCTCTA
Source organism: Schistocerca piceifrons (assembly GCF_021461385.2). Taxonomy (NCBI): domain Eukaryota; kingdom Metazoa; phylum Arthropoda; class Insecta; order Orthoptera; family Acrididae; genus Schistocerca; species Schistocerca piceifrons. The sequence goes on along the minus strand of NC_060139.1, from coordinate 569,889,257 downwards.
TTCTGCTCTCATCAAATGGTTCAAATGGCTCTGAGCACTATGGGGCTTAACATCTTAGGTCATCAGTCCCCTAGAACTTAGAACTACTTAAACCTAACTAACCTAAGGACATCACACACATCCATGCCCGAGGCAGGATTCGAACCTGCGACCGTAGGAGTCTCGTGGTCCCGGACTGCAGCGCCTAGAACCGCACGACCACCGCGGCCGGCATTCTGCTCTCTGACGATGTCTAATGACTACTGAGATCACTAATATGGAGAACCTGACAGCAGGTGGCAGCACACTGCACCTAATAAACGTATGTTTATGGGGGTTTCCGTATACTTTTGATCACATAATGTAGGATATGGTGTTTCTTTAAAATTAGCAAACAAAGGTTATCAGTAGATCTAATTAGAACCTGTGCAATAGAAAACAGACCTTTGGCAAATGTAGACACTAGAGTGTAATTATCATATTCAGATGTATTGTTCTGTCTGTGATGCACAAATAAACGAACAGCTACATGAAAGAAGTGTGAAACTGGCACTAGTACAAACAAAGGTAAGTGAATCAATTTGTTCGTCGGAAGACCAGAAGGAGGAGCTACAGTAATTACTACTTCGTTATGTGCATATATTCGAACAGTTAAGGGTACACATATAAAATGGACGTTTATTAAAAGAAATGTTCTGTTTTTCATTACATCCCATACCCCTGTTCAAGAATGAGACAATGAGGAAGGAAATTGAGAGGATGGCATATTTGGGTGTCATGCAACACCATATATACCATATTGAAGTCCTATTTTAGCTATCGCCAAATCCGATAACAGCATCAGGGTTGTACTCGACGCACAGAGTGTACACAAGATTATTGTTCCTGTTAGGACACGTCGTGAACACTTAGAAGAACAGTTGCCAAATTTCCATAAATTCAAATACTCGCACCTTACCAAAACTGATTTAAAGGCATCGTATTGGCTTACAGCTCTCCATGAAGGCTGTAGGAAGTACACACCCTTCGTATGTGAGGGGGGAGGGGTTAAGCTATGAACTGTGTCTTGCCTTTGGGCTTAAATGTGAGTGCAGGTATATCCAGTTCCATATTAGGTAAAGTTTCAAGATCAGACTCTTAATAAAGCCACTGTCTACGTGGATGACTTGGTAGTAGCAAAGCCGAACTGGGAAGAGCATTTGTGACTTTTGGGACAAGTACTATACTGATTCTCAGAATACGGTGTTACAGGCAAATTAAACAAGTCTGAATTTGGGAAGCAACTGTCAAATTCCAAGGAAACAACATAACATACCAAGGTATTTTTCCAGACATGGGGAAACCAGATGCAATCATTCTCCTCCACCTCAGAACAAAAATGAACTCAAAACTTCACTGGGCTTAGTATCTTCCTTTAGAAATTTATTCTTGATCAGTTGTTTAACAGCAACCCTCTGTTGGACATGTTATGGAAGTATAACCCATGGATATTGTGGGGCGGAATTTCAACTTAAATTTTAATTTGTGAAATCCAGAATACTGTTTCTACTAAATTATTATGCAAAAGGAATCTAAATACAAATTTTTAAGTTTCTAGCTCTTTTCTGTTGCGCCAATGATTTTTACAGAAAAACGTCCAAATTTCGAAAATGGTTAAAGTTATTGAACTGATATTCAACACATATTGGTTTAGTATTACTCCTGACATGCTAGAAACGTTTCAGGTTATTTACTTGATTTTTAAAGTATTGCGCAACATTTATGACGTCAGAGCTAGTTACAGCGGACTAGGCTGGCACACAATGGAAAGACTGATGTGAATTTTATACGGAGTGAGTAGACTGCTTCCCTACAATATGGATCAATCAATGTCAAACCGACTTTGAAAACATGAAACAAGCTCTACTCAATACAAATATACTGTATCACCCACACAAATCACAAGAGTTTTGTTAAAACATTGGTGCGTCTTCGCAGGTTATGGGGGCATACCTATTCCAAATCACCGAGGAAGATGAACAACAGACACCCAGCAACATTGGTTTTGAAAGCAGAACTCTTACCGAATGTATGCGATCATAGTCAGCAACGGAGCTCCAAACTCTCTCTATAGTGTGAGTTTTTCGGAAATTCGAATATTATTTGTGGAGAAAACACAAAAGTCTACTGTGACCACCAAGTGCTTTCTTTTCTCTTTTCGTGCAAATAGCTGCACAGAAGAATAGCTAGATGGTATGTTTACTTGCAGAAATTCATTTTAGACGTAGTGTGCATCAAAGGGAAACAAAATTTCTGACACCTTGTCGAGGTTACCCTAAGGGTTAAATAAATTTCTAGAACTCACCGAACAGAATTCTGAAATCCGCGTCCTACTTAAGCAGGACGAAATACACCTACCCTATTACGTATAAATGTGCAATAGGCTGGAGCAATTGCAGGAGACTAATCCACGCTGGAAAAAGGTAAGACCATGTGAAGTAGATATCGGTAATCACATAACAAAATTTTATACTATCTCTAAAATCGTACTGTTTTACCGACGGACACCTAACCAAGAAACCTGGAAAGTTTGTAGATGAGATCATGCTCTATACTCACAATGTATGGGGTGATTATGGTGTTTCTGAATGCAACAATAAGATAAACATCTACTGCTGCTTCCCCAGATTCGAAGAAAAAATATGCGAAGCCTTGATTAATCTAGGAGGAAAGCCGAGCAGAGAAAGAAGTCCTACAATAGAAGATTAGGGCGCACTGTACAATTCCTTATAGGACAAGAAGTATTGCTGCGAATGCACCCAAAATCTACCAAACATAGAAAACTTAACCGCAAATGGTAACTCCTATACACTGACCCATTTCTAATTACACAAGTCCCTCATCCAGGCTCATAATGACTAGCTAACCCTATAAGTGGAAAGAACAAGGGCCTTTATCAACACAAGAATCTAAAGGGATTTGTATGTTTAATGGGTTTGACAAAAGGTTAAACCAACTCATGAAGTTGTTATGCTTAAGTATAGTGGAAATATTTCGCTATAAAATTATGAAAAATATTCGCTTAGTTTTAGCAAAAGTTTCTCTCTTGTTATTTATTTGTGTGTAAATAGAAATACGGTCAGTCATTAGCTGTTTAAGATACTGTTCACTGACAACAGCGTGTTGTGGAAATCACTAATAAGCTGAAATTGATCGCCATGATGCGAATTACTGCTAAAATACATACACTTTCCAACCACAAATTGATAAATTTGGTGGGGAGAAATAAATGATGTAGCAGCTCCAACGACAGGCAACGCGTAAGCGCAGTAGAAATTTGGATCAAAGGACAGCCACCATGGCGCATGCGCGAAGGTAAAACGAGTCTAGCACGCTGCTTAAAACATCAAACGCCCAGCTTACATTAGCGTTTGTACACCATGTAGATTATGCTAGAAAGATTACGAATATAACCCATCACTAAAATAAATACTGAGGGCTACACTATAAGAATGAAATTAATATAAGGAAATAGAATGAAGATAACGAAATATTTACATGGAAGGAAAGAAAATGAACTAACTATGGGAAGATGTCTATACACTAGGTTACTATTTACAGTATATACACAAAAATTTATATTATGGCCATATGTAAACTGAACTAAGCAGTATTATGTAGAAAATCTATATATATCATAAAAGCATGAATAATTCTAGCGATGTGCTCATGCTCTGAATAAGCTATGAGGGTGGGTAATGACATTGTGTCTCGTCTAGGAACATACCTATTAGTTTCATAGGCAATTTGTATGCCACAATTACGTCAGAACTTTATCTACAGTGCTGCAAACACTGATTATTATAACAGGTTTTCATCCAAATACAGTCAAGGCCAAAGTTCACAGATCTACGACAAATGGTATCTCTGAAAGTATTTGAACTCTCACAAAATTAACTCATGCAACCATTCAGATTTAAATTAAATAATGTTATAAAATGATTTTATCACTTCTGCTCCTGTGGAAAGCTGTAAGAAAAGTTAATATTGAGTATGCCGTGTAATGGCAGCTAATTGTTGCCAGTCAGCGATCACTGCTTTCGTCTTCTTGATAGCTGGAAAATATTAATTATTCTTTCTTTTCAATTAAAACATTGCGATTAGTGGCTGTGTATGTTCTTGAAATAATACAATGAACCAAATTTTACACAAATATTTCGATCTATAACCTGATTCACACATTTTTTATCGTCTAATCGAAAGAAGAAAAACAACATCTGCTAGCGTTCAACGCTACACACAATATCTATCTAACAATAGTAACATGAGAATAAGAAACAGCAGAAGAGCGAGTACTAACTTATATTTTCCATCTTCTATAGTTATACAAAGATATAAATGTTTTATTTCGCCCTATTCTTTACTGCAATATTGTTTATCATCGTTATTGTCTTTCCCTACCGTAGTATCGACGTCGAATTTTCTGTCAATAGAGTAGAGTGGGGTAAGATTGCGTGGCGGGTAAGACTGCGCAAGGCTTGTATCTCAGTTTTAGTAATGCAACAGTTGGCTACTCTGCAGGGCACGAAACAGCCTCTGCTGCTGACCCTTTATTGTCGCAGTATGATTGTTGTCCTGGTGTTAACGGCTGCGCAATGCGGTAAGAACTGTTTTACGGTTTTTTTTTTTTTTTTTTTTTAGCAGCAGTGAAAAAAAAGAGTGACCCTTTATTGTCGTAGTATGATTGTTGTCCTGGTGTTAACGGCTGCGCAATGCGGTAAGAACTGTTTTACGTTTTTCTCATATAACATTTCATGTTCTGGAAATAAGCTATAACTCAGGCAATAATGGGATTATCAATTTTAACTTTATTCCATTGTGTACTACGATGCATTGTCAGTCTTGTGGTATATTAACACATCTATATTTCTACAGAGCGTTTCCATTTGCAGTCAAAAGCTGCAGTGTCGTAGTGCGGGGCAAGTTTGCGAATTGCAGGTGGGTGCGTTATAATTATCATCTTTTTCATAGACTTAGAAATATATGTGAACGTGATTACCATTCCTCCACACAGCAGCCACAAAATGTAGCCTCTGGATCGCTACTTTTTCAAGCCACTGAAGGACTTTTATTCACAGGAATATGACCAGTGGCTCATTAACCACCCTGGATATCTAATTATGCAAGAATGCATGGCTGAATTGTTTGGAAACGCTTATCAAAGGACGGCCACAATGACGAAGGCAACAAAGGCGTTCAAGATATATGGCATTTATCCATTCGGTCGACACCTATTCACAGAGGAAGATTTCCTGCCTTCGACTGTTACAGACCAAAGTGACAAATTTAATGATGCATCCACAGTCGAAATTAGATCTCTCCACAGCCAAAGTTCAGAGACATCTACAAATGAACTACAACTAGGACCAAGTACCTACGTTTCCCCAACAGAAATAACTCCTTTCCCAAGAAGAAAAAATTGCCAAGAAAGACAGAAGAAAGGAAAGAAGTCAGAAATAGTATCTGGGACTCCATTAAAGAAGCAACTCTAATCCCAATCAACATAACAAGAAATAAAGAAACCAAAGAGGAAACTGTTTGACTGTGGTCAAGCAAAAGAAAAGAAAGCAGAGCAATACTTAAATACGTCTAGGGAAAATTCACAAACTTTTCACTGTCCAGGCTGTGCTGAAAAATACAATAATCCACCAACAGAAGATTTGATTCAATGTCTCAAGTGCGAGGAGTGGTGGCATGAATCCTGCTGTTGTTATGAAGGTTGTGGACATTTCATTTGTGATCTCTGTTAAGAAGATTTTCGTCCGACAGGAATATTTTTGCATGTTTTTGATGACAGGCCCAGATTTGTTCATTAGGTCAAATATTGTATCAACAGTAACTGTTATATGCTGAGAAACAGGGCATATTACGCTTATGTACGCTATAAATCAAATAAAAGACGAAGAACTAAATGACTCATATGTTTTCTCATTTGATAATAATGCGCAAATTTACCCCACTAGAAATGCACTGTTACCCCACGGTCGGGTAAGACTGCGCATTTGCATTACTATTTTTACTAAGTGCGAATTACAGTTTAAATTGCTTCTATGATTTTCGGACTCTGTCATATAACAGGCAAAATTCAGATGAAATGCCAGTTAAAATATAATTGTAATCTGTGACGTTTCCTTCAGTATATCGGTATTTAAACCTTAAGTGCGCAGTCTTGCTCCACTTTAGTCTAATTTTATATTTTTTTCACAGTTGACTTTCAGTCTGGTCTGTTTGGTCTTATTCAATATTTTTATACACACTTCGCACGCATTATTCTTAAACATCGCAAAAGGGACACTACATAGTCATGCATATCATCAGATTACATAAATGTGTATTTTTTTCACACCTGACGTGTTACATGTTTTGCAAATTATTCATGTAAACAAACATTACGTTATGAATTTAAATGTTAAAGCGAGTACTATCTCATTATAAAAGTTGTAAACATAAATGATTTATTAATGAAGAGATTTAATATGAAATAAGTTGTCACTGAAATGTTGCCTTATGAATTTTGAAAGCCAGAACAACTTCTTAAATAACTGCTCACTTGTACTTAAGTATTGTTTTCGAAACATCGAAATTCGTGCCTTAACTTATATATAAGTGAATGTACTAAACCTCGCCTGTCCGCTGGTATTAAAATGATACTTATGTGCAGTTACAAGAAGCAGCATTAACATGTCATTATTTAGCTTCTTGACGTATATCATGAAAAATTTTACGCATTTGTACAAAGACACGTAAGGAAAACTATATCGAACGGTTGTTTAACATACATGAAATAAAAAGCACGTGTGTTAAATGAAGAATACTCACTAGTATGAAGCATTGATCAAACTTGTGTGTGCCTAAATTGACGAAGACGTCCTAAGTCCCCTTTGTAGTGGCGTTGGACACCGAACTTTACTACGAAGGACGAATTAAAGCGAATAATTTACGAACTTACCAGGAACATGGGGAGCTGCCGACGTGGTGCCGATGGTTACGGGATGGTCTTTTGGACACTGAAATATGTGATGGACGACATGGTGTATAT